>NC_088782.1:91688107-92371857 GCF_958450345.1 Calliphora vicina
TGGCCACCAAGATCGTGTGATTTAACCCCATTGGATTATTTTCTTTGGGGTTATGCTACGTCACTTATCTACGTCGATGAACCTTAAAAAACTGAACACCTGGAAATCAACATTCGAAGAGTTATCGGCGAAATACGGCCGCTTCTAAACGAATACACTGATTTTAATAAAAACTCTTATGGCTATAGAGGTAGAAAAAAAACATAAAATTTTACTTTTCAAAAAAATAACTCGTAAACTATAAGGATAATATATGGCTAAAGCAATGTTTTTGTAGATCTCGTCTAGTAGATTCCATATATATAAAAATCTTTTAAATCGGATCGCAAACAAAAATTTGGCATCATTTTTAATTTTTGATATACCCGAGGTCCCCCATTTTGGAGCATTGTGGCTCGGCGCCCCCTTCGTGTTATAAGCCAAAATTCAAAACTTAAACTTATTAACACCTCCTCTGAAGCCATTGTATGTTTTATTAGAATCGGTTTAACCGTGAAAATGAAAAAAAATATTTTTAATTGTATTTTTCTTTTAAAATTATTGGCCCATAATTATAGTCAAACACTAAAGTCGTTTCTTTTTAAAAACAACTTTAAAATAAAAATCCGTTTTTTATTATTTCCCAACTGTAGTCAAAATTAAAGTATGTTTTAATTTGGACCCACTTCAAATGTAGAAAATAATTTCATACAAAATAGTTATGTACAAACAAATATAGACAACTGGTACCGCTGATCAGCTGACTTAGAAAATTAAAAAAAGTGGCAAACAATAAAAGTAACTGGGAAAACTAAAGAAAAAATGCTGCTTGTTGTGAGAAATGTAAAAGGAAAAATTAATATCATATTTATGTAATTTTGGTACTAATTTTATTTATAACTCTTCAATAATTGCTAAATCTCTGACAATATTTTGTAACTTAAACATTTTTGACTTTTTGCTGAACTTTTTTACTTGGCGAAGAACAGCTGATGCTGTTGTTAATTTTTTTTTTCAATCTTTTTCTTTATTGAATCTTTCTTTTGAGAAATTTACAATAAGTATTAAAATCTTAACCTAAACTAAAACTAAAGTTGTTATTGCCAACATGATTGCTCGTTAAATGAGTTGAAAACAGTTTCAACTAGTTATACCCTTCACCTTCGTGAGAAGGGTATATATAAGTTTGTCATTCCGTTTGTAATTTCTACATTTTTCATTTCCGACCCTATAAAGTATATATATTCTGGATCCTTATAGATAGCGGAGTCGATTAAGCCATGTCCGTCTGTCTGTCTGTCTGTCTGTCTGTCTGTCTGTCTGTCTGTCTGTCTGTCTGTCTGTCTGTCTGTCTGTCTGTCTGTCTGTCTGTCTGTCTGTCTGTCTGTCTGTCTGTCTGTCTGTCTGTCTGTCTGTCTGTCTGTCTGTCTGTCTGTCTGTCTGTCTGTCTGTCTGTCTGTCTGTCTGTCTGTCTGTCTGTCTGTCTGTCTGTCTGTCTGTCTGTCTGTCTGTCTGTCTGTCTGTCTGTCTGTCTGTCTGTCTGTCTGTCTGTCTGTCTGTCTGTCTGTCTGTCTGTCTGTCTGTCTGTCTGTCTGTCTGTCTGTCTGTCTGTCTGTCTGTCTGTCTGTCTGTCTGTCTGTCTGTCTGTCTGTCTGTCTGTCTGTCTGTCTGTCTGTCTGTCTGTCTGTCTGTCTGTCTGTCTGTCTGTCTGTCTGTCTGTCTGTCTGTCTGTCTGTCTGTCTGTCTGTCTGTCTGTCTGTCTGTCTGTCTGTCTGTCTGTCTGTCTGCCTGTCTGTCTGTCTGTCTGTCTGTCTGTCTGTCTGTCTGTCTGTCTGTCTGTCTGTCTGTCTGTCTGTCTGTCTGTCTGTCTGTCTGTCTGTCTGTCTGTCTGTCTGTCTGTCTGTCTGTCTGTCTGTCTGTCTGTCTGTCTGTCTGTCTGTCTGTCTGTCTGTCTGTCTGTCTGTCTGTCTGTCTGTCTGTCTGTCTGTCTGTCTGTCTGTCTGTCTGTCTGTCTGTCTGTCTGTCTGTCTGTCTGTCTGTCTGTCTGTCTGTCTGTCTGTCTGTCTGTCTGTCTGTCTGTCTGTCTGTCTGTCTGTCTGTCTGTCTGTCTGTCTGTCTATCTGTCTGTCTGTCTGTCTGTCTGTCTGTCTGTCTGTCTGTCTGTCTGTTGAAATCAGTTTTCTGAAGACCCCAGATATCTTCGGGATCCAAATCTTCAATAATTCTGTCAGACATGCTTTCGAGAATTTTGCTATTTAAAATCAGCAAAATCGGTCCACAAATGTCTGAGTTATGAGGAAAAAACCAAGACAACCTCGATTTTTGACCTATTTTTTACCTATATCTGGATTACTAAGACATTAATATAGACAATATGGATATCTAATGATAGATATTTCAAAGACATTTGCAACGACGTAAAAAAAAAAAATTTAAATTTAAAAAAAAAAAAATTAAAATAACAATCGAAAAAATTTTTTTTCAAAAAATTAAAAAAACAACTGGAAAACAAATTAAATTTTGTTTACTTAAAAATATTTAAAATTTTGAAGTATAATTTGGTGAAGGGTATATAAGATTCGGCACAGCCGAATATAGCACTCTTACTTGTTTTTCATTTACAGTTGAATTTAACGTCAAAAGTATACTTTAACTTGTCTATGGTAGACCTAAAGTCCAGTCTTAAGTAATGCCGGCATTATTTATCTTAAAATATACTTTATTTTTGACTATGATTATGTGCCATTGTTTTTAATTTTTTACACTCATAACTTTATAACTTTTCTGTCTCACAAGTTTTTTTTTATTTTGAGAAAGTCTCACTCATTTATACATGATTGATTTCTATTGCAATCGCGATCGCTAGCCATTCGCGCTAAAGACGAAAAAATCACGTCACCTGCTCATCTCTGTTATATACACACACTCTTGTAAACATACCAATATATCCAAACACATCAGCCAACGTTACGAACAAATGACTGGCTTTTGTAATAAACATAATAATGGAAATGATTGGTAGTTAATTTTGTTGTTGTTGTTTATATTATTTTCTGTTCCTTAGAGTACAATAACAACATAAAATTATATGGTTGAGTAACCAAACATTGCCACCGCCTCAAACACAAACACAGCAGCCATTTTTCATTTCACCAGAAACCGTTAAGTACGACTTTAACCTTTATGACAGACATTTAGCGTGTATAAAAGGATTTTTTACATTTAAATTACATACATACATACTTTTAATATGTTACTATTCCATGTACAATATGTATTTCGACATAAGTACAATTTTGTTGTAGTCAATGTTCATTTGCTAGGAGACTGTCATAACTCATAAGTTTTATGAATGGAGTCAAATAAGCAATATTAGGATTTTATTGTTGTCATGGTATGAAATGCTGCCGATTGCAATATTCTTGTTGAAATATTTACATTTTTAAATAATTTTTGTTTTCATTTGTTATTGGAAAAATACGTATTCCAAAGCGATTGCGAAAAAAAAAAATAAATTCGCTCCACACTAACAATATATCTCTAAAGAGCATCAACTCAAAATTTTTCAATTTTCACTTTTTGCAAGAAATCGATGTGCAGTGGTCATATCTACCCACTGTAAAAATCTGCTATCATTTTCTCTACTCTTTCGCCAAAAAATACAGTTGTATCCGTACAGTTGTTTTATTGTAATGTATTGAAAAAAAAAAATATTTTTTTGCTTCTACTGAACATTTTAAAATTTTGAGTTGACGCTCTTTAGAGGAACCAGTGCGATATATTGTTAGTGTAAAGTAAAAATGCAATACATATACAATGGTGTGGAGCAAATTTTGTTTTTTTTTTCGCATAAATTTGCAATACAAATACACAAGATTGTGAATTGGGCTTCTATGTAGTAGGTATATACTTAGTAATTATTTCATTAAATATTTATCTATAGAGAGGAACAGCATATTCCTGCTTTTCCATCTCCATTTTCAGTCCAAAAATATGACGTCTTGAAAATATTTCAATATTTCACAAAAGTGTACACTGTACATACAAACTGCACATATATTTTACTCTATACGATATACAACATTAAATTTTATTTGAAGGATAAAAAATGAATGATATGAAAAAAACACAACAACAACAAAACACACATTTAACCCTCCGTTAGTCGCAATCATTTGGTAAACCCCGACCCGGGTCGGGATTTCGGGAAATCTAAAATCCCGAAAATTATAACAAAGAAATGTGTCTTTACAATTGAAATTAAATTTTTTATTTAGAAATTAATTTTTATTAGACACTAAAAAGCATAAAATACTTGCATGAGTACATTATACAAGAAGAAATAACAAGAAAGTATGTACATTAGGGATATAACTTATTTTGGCGAAATTTTTGGCATACCACCACGTGATGGCCAATGTTGTATATGTAATGAAAATCATTTTTTTAAGGTCATCCATTTTCTCCAATAAACCAAATTCTAAAATAAACCAAATTTTTTTTTCAAGTTTTTAATTTTTTTATTTGTTTTAAATAAGATTTAAATTTAAAGTTCTTGCCGATTTTCATAATGGAAGTATGCTCTGCATCACTTTTATTGCACGTTCCGAGCAAATGTTGCTATGTATACATGATATAATTCCGAATCCACATAAAGTATTTGTAAAGTGAAACAGTGATTTACAAATTCGTTCTAATTGAAAAGTTTCAAAACAGGGGTACGTGTTACTATTAGAAATCCTTCCCACTCCCATCTTATTAATTTATTATTTAAGCATAAATTTCTTCAAAATAGGTGGAAAACGACATAGCGTAGGTTATAGGGCTTGCTGAGTACATTAGAATTTGCCGTGAACTTATCAATCTCTAAGAGCTAGTTTCTTACTTGTCAGTTAAACTCAGCTTAACACGCTGTTATATTAATCCTGAAACATATTTTGCCGGAATTTAACCAATGATTGTGTTTCTCACTAGTGGATTAATTTTGTTAGCATTGCCATACTTTTCAGTCAAATCACAAGTTTATTCTCCAAATTTTTTCATATAAATATGGCAATACTATACATTTTATAAGAAAAAGCAACCGCGTTACATAACTTTTTTTGTAAATTTTAACTTTCTAAAAGAAAAAGCGACATAAAAGTATATAAAATGTATATTAAAAATTATATTGATGTTAATAAAGCAAATTTATTTTATTTTCCATCTGTTTGTGCTTTGGCATTTTATACTTAGGTTTAACTCACCAATGATGCTCAGTTAAACCTAGATTATATAGCATATATACAATAAGTGAGAAACACAATTTTTAGTTTAATTTAGGTTTAAGCGAAGAATGTAGATTATCTCTATCCCAGAAACTAGCTCTAACTCATTCAGTCTCTGTCCGACTTTAAAATTTTAAACGGGGTTGGAAAGAAAACTGATTACGCTTTAAAATAACGTGCATTTTTTGAGACATTTGTTAGTCATAAATATTGTTTTTGTTAAGAATATCTAAAAGAAAAACAAAATTTATCTACTTTTTTGAATTTAGTCGCTTTTCGTTGCTTATTTTGACATGGAAGCTTATAAAAATTTATACCAATGTATTAAGGAAATTTAGTTCTTAACAGACCATTTTATTCAACTTTTCATTAACACCTTTTTTATTATTATCTCCCCCAGCCCATATGAATAAAAAAAACAAAAAATTACACAAACAAAATTTTTGTACAATTTTTAATTTACAAGGTAAATTATGTTGAACTTTTTTCGCAAAAGTTTAATAACTTTTGCAAGTATAGACCGATTTTAACAACTAATATCTCGTTTTTGTCTACATAAAATTGTCTTTAAGATACTGTGCAAAAAAAATAGGGTTTCAGAGACAAAAATTAAAATAACTATTGTTGAATTTGAAAATTCAAAGAAAGCGAAACTATTTACAAAAACTTACACAATTTCTTGGAAAATGCATACATTTTATGAAAGCTTGATTCCTTACCTATCCATTATTATGTAAAATTTTGAAATCGGTCTAAAAATGTATGAGTTAGAGGTACTAAAGTACTACGACACCCTCAAAATAACTCAAAATTTTGAGGGTGTTTCAAAATCTTTGAAAACGGTTTTAGTATGTCCTCACCTAGACCTACAACCTCCATTAGGTGGCTTTTCAAGTTCTGACAAAAAGTGTCATTTTGTAGCAGAGTGTTATTAATTATAAAAACAACGTAACGAAGGAATAAAATGTATTGTATTTCGAAATATGTAATTGAAAACATTTAATGGAAAACTTTATTGCGTTTTAACAACCGCGAAAAAATAACACAGTGGTTTTTCATATTTTTGTATGCTCTATTCGACTATGCTATGCCAATTTGCATATTTGCAAAAATTGTCAATAGTTATATCCCATTTACATACTGGTAAAAAACAGTACCTTAGTAAAAAAAATAGTGTTTATTTTAAATAGCTTCTTAAGAATACTATTGCATCTATTCTGGAACGAATTTTATTGCCGACATGTGCTGCCGAAAAATATCTTTCACATTGGCAAACCCGTTTGCAAATACTTATAACAAATCTGGAAGTATTTTCCTCTTGTTCCTTCAGAAATAAAATGATCTATTTCTTTTGGAAGTTGCAAATCTACATTATAATTTGGTTTCGTTATTGTAATTTGGGTTTTTTACATTTATTAATAATATCTTTTAGCCTTTTAGCAATCGAAATATTTCATTCTGTTCAAGCTCCTCATCTGAGATAAAATCAGTTTCATTAGAAGAGAATTTAAATTGAGTTTTGTTATATAATTTACAAAAAAGGTGAAGAATTGATTTTCTAGAGCCCCACTCAATGAAAACCAAAAATACTGTTTTCCTTTATTAATTATATTGTAGCAGGAGTTGAGCTTAACAACTTTGCTGAACATCACTTTGCGATATTCGGGCATGTAGAATGTCAAAATGCATGAAAAACGCACACAAAAATGACAATTTCTCCTATTTATTTATGAAAAACTGGAATTGGAAAATCCCGAAAATCCAGGGATTTAAAATTTAAAAATCCCGGTTCGGGATTTAGGAAATTCCGAAAAACCCGGGATTTTCGGAAACGAGATTCCCCGTTTGGCATCTCTAGTTGCGAGTAACGGAGGGTTCAATAAGACTGTTTGCCCAGCAGTTAAGCAAGTAGTCAATATATTCCTTATAGACATTGTCACTAATGTCTTATCACTTGGCTGACTCCAATATATATATTTTGGGGTATTTTACACGTATGTGCTCTTTGTAGTGCTGAGAGAAGACAATTGGTTACTTTTTACATCCCAGGTAATCTAGCTTGAAGACAATTGCCACTTAAGTGTCTCTAGAGTGTAGTCACTGAGTAATTTGTACAAACTGGTTTTATAAAAATTTTTTGATATAATTCTCATACAGTTTATTTTAATATTTGCTTAAGTATACTGAGCGTCAAGTCAATAGTCACTTTAGTGTCTCTTAGTAACCTATTGAAGTCACTTTAAACGTTTATTTTGTACTGCACTTTAGAAAGTAGTTATTTTAGCCACCAGAAGCAATCTATTGGAAAGTTGTTAGATGAAGGTTTGTTTACAAGCAATCGTTTATTGGACTGTCTATGATATGTCTGAAGTAAGTTCATTTTAAAATAACTAGTTATGTTAGGTAGCTAGTAAAGTAATTGACGCTATATAACCAGTATGTGAATCCAATGCGTTGACTACTTTGTACCAGCTATCGGATAGTCTCATTGTAATCAAAAAGGGTCAAACTAGTCATGTAGCTATTGAAGTAACTAGTTCCCAACCTAAATTATGGGTAAAATCACTAGTTCGGGACTGTCTCCTAGCACTGCTGGGTTGTTATCATGTACATCTTATAATTTTGTTCCCAAGTGTATTTTTACGAAGAGCTGATATAATTATCATTTGATTAAACATATTACATAAATTAGTAGTTATATTTATGTCAAAGGCTTTGCAAAAATATATGTTTGTCTGATAAACAGATAAAAACATTGTTTATTATTTATTTATTGTTATTATTTTGTCTTTATTTTCCTTTTTATTATCTTATATTCTTAACTTTTTTCTATTCCCTTACTTTTTTTTAATATTTTCTTTTATTTTTTTTTATATTATTGATTTTACTCGAATTTTGGAACCTCCAATACAAAGTAAATTGTTATAGAAAAATAGGTGGGATCGGAACAGTTGAGTGGTATCTCCCAAACCATGTATATAGTTATTTTCGAATATCAAGTGAAATGTAACTGTGAGAGCCAGTGCCCTGTTGCTCCAAAAACTAAGGGGATCGGTGAAAGTGTCGTCCCTCTCTCATATAAAGTAAATATTTATTATCGAATATCTGAAGAACTATAATATGGAGATTCTAAAAACTTTGCTTGAGTTATTTTGTTACCATTGAACTAAGTTGAGAACAACTGAACGCAAATGCAATGGTTGGTATTGAAAAATATTTTCTTTTACCTTTTTTTGTAACTTAAATATATACAACATATTTACGAGGGGCGTTAGTGTAACTCGCTTGTAAATATATACATTTACGATTAAATGAAAACCCTCATTATTTTCTAAAGTTAATAAATTCTTTTCTTTATTCATTCTAATTGCTACATTAGGTGACGAAATGTGGTCAAAACACATGAGGTTAAGCAAATATTTGTAAATACATACATAACGTGACCAGATTTCGAAGAAAAATGTGTGATGAGGAATTCAGAAAATCATGTTATAAAAAAATAATTTTATTGGATATTTAGGATTCAACATAAGCGTAGCTAGACTATTATTCTAAGGTGGGCAAGTACACCCCCTTCCCAAAAAGAAAGTCACACTTTTCTCATCAGCTACATACATATTTCATACATATTTAATTATAAAGCCTGACATTGAATTGTAAGCAATGATGTGGACCATAATCTCTAAATGCAAATCAAAAATAATCATAATTTGAACTTCAATACCATTTAGTTTGGAAATTTAGCATATTAGATTATTAAAAAAAAATAGTATTTATAAAGTGGTTAAATTGGTTTTTTGTGAACCGGTAATCCGAGTGATATGATGATATTTCCGAAATACAAACGGAGCAAAATCTTAAGTTTAAAAAAACCCTAAACATTTAAAATTAATTGGACCCAATCAGGCCTAATAAAACCTGAAGTACTCTATAGTTTTCGTACCTGTAGTGATGCACGACTTATATACTGGACAGAAATGGAAATACATTCCTGTTCCAAGCCATACCTATTGTACATAAAAGGAGACACATATATTCCATTGCATTTTATTACAAATTTATACAAATTGTTTTGAAAATAATTCTTTCTTTGTCACCGAATTGTTTTAACAAACAGTTGCACGTACCGCTCTTAAAAATTATTCGGACTCTGATGTATTGAAATTTCGTATAATTCAAGAAGTTTAGGTATTCTAAATTTTAAAAATGATTCATTCAAAACTTTCTGATGATTTTAACAAACGATAAATTGAAACCTTAAATTCCAAAATTTTATTAAGCATTTGTAAAATTTAATATTGATACATTTGTACCTTTTAAAACTTTTATTTCCTTTAAATAAACCGGATACTTTTGATTGCGAGTTAAAGTAGTTTAGTAGTTTGAAATTGTAACAACTCTTTATGTATTCAAATTTACACAACAGTTTAAATAGTCACTATGTGTATTTTATACAGATACACATTTATAATTCACAATAATAAACACACTTAAATTACACTTTGTAACACTTGGTGTTAACTCTAACAGCGATTATGGCGCCTATGATAAACTCATATTATTAAATATGTTCAACGATTCCTGAACTGCTAAAAACAACAAATATACTTGTATCTGTATACAGCCCAATCATGAATAAAAAATCCGAGCGAGTTTATTCAATTCAAATCCAGTGTAAAAACTTAGGAAAAAGGCAAAAAAAACTCCCGCGGATTTTTTATTCATGATAGGACTGATAAAACATGTATATTTTTCAAACTTCTAAAATAATTCCTTTCAATGTCGGCTAACCGGGTTTATCGCACACGGTTAACCGAAACCCCGATTTTCTAGAAAGGGATAATATTTTCGGTTAACTGACAATTATTCCTTTCAGATATTTTTAAGACAAATTGTGATGAACGTAGAAAGATCTGTATGTTACACTAAGTAATTTCTATTTTCACAGAGCAATTATTGAATAAGAGGTAGTTTTTAATTTTTAAAATATTCTAAAATACAACATTACTTCCTATATCGAAATGTCATTATATAAAGTTTATGCGTGATCAACATGTAAAAAAGCGGTTACGTTATGCCTACAGTTACTTTAAACATATGCACATACTTTTATTTATGTGTTTAATCCCTGCAAACAATTTATATCTAACAATAAAGTCTCTCAAACATATCTTGAAGTTGAAAATCATCGAATATGATGTCGCTTTCTTATCGATATAGTGTCACCGTGTGGGAAAAAGCGTTCCCAGCATATGATACAAAGTAAAATTATATCGATTCGTGTTCTGCTTTTTACCCTTCTTTCTGTTCTTTTCTGAAAAAAATGTAGTTTGGTAAGCGTATAATGTGTTCTATTCAAGAAAATATGCTACATGTTACACCTTAAATTTTATCAAAGGGTTAGAAAGGTTTTTGAAGTTTGTTTGCGTTAATGAAATAGTTTTTGTATTTTTTGAATAAATGTGTTAAAATGGAAGAAAAAGTATAGTTTTAGAATATTTAGAAGATAGATAAACAACAATTGCATAAATAGTAATGGTTTTTGTTCTATTGTGATCGTTAAAAATGTAGCACATTATAGGGGTACGGGTAACCTTTAATAAATAGTACAAAATATCATTATGAAATAAGTCCCCAATATAAATTTTGGGGGATAATTTCATTTGTTAATATATAAAGAAAACTTAAAATCTGTAAATTATGTCCCGATATATTAACAACATGTATTTACCATTCACAAATAAAAAGTTTAAGTGATAATTTCGCAGAGTTAAGATCGTGATAATTTCACAGTGCAAAGAAAGTTGTAAAGAATAAAAATAAATTTTGAAATTGAAACTGGGTTCAGAATGACTTTTTTTGGTTCAGAATGTCAAAAAGTCGGTATACAATAGTACCAGTAAATAAGAGTACAGGAATAAAACTCGCCAGGCAAGAGTAAGTATGATAACAGCTGGTTATTTGTTAAAGGCTCTTAATATAATTAAGAATGAATGCGAAGATCTTGGAGAAATATTAAGGGCCATACCTCTGCAATGAGCTTAACAATTATTTTTTACACAATTTTTCGACTGCAGCGCTTGATTACAAAATATTACACTAATTCAGATTATATTTACAATTCAATATTTTAACAAATCTCATTAAACCCAAATATATTTCGTATTCAAATATAGTTTATTTATTTATAAAACAATTTATTTTATTATAAAACAATTAAAAAGTTCAAAAAGTCTTATTAGTTTAAAACTTTTTTGTTTTAAAAACAAAAAATTGTGTTTAAACTAGCGGACATTATGACAATATGACCTAATAGCAGACCGTTTGCATCCCCCAATTGTTTTTGATCACCTTCACTGTGTTTGGGGACTTATTTCATTTTAAAAATTGGGGTTCTATTTCATATGAAATAAGACCCCAATAATGGGGTGTTATTTCATTTCTGTTTGGGGTATTATTTCATTTCGTTGGGGTCTTATTTCCTTTTCAAAATTGGGGTTTTATTGCATATGAAATAAGGCCCCAAATTTTGGGGGTTATTGCATTTTATTTTTGGGGTGTTATTTCGTGGGGGGTTATTTCATGCCGCCACAAAATATGTTGGCAACATTTTGTGTCATAATAAAAACGCAATTATTGTCAAATTGTTATATGTAAAAACATCATACTGTTATCTAAAAAGTGTATAGAGAGAAGATCATGTTTCCAATTCAGCTTCTTGAATTGAAATGAAAATATTTCATTGCTTTTCCGTTATGCAAACACTATGCATATATTTACTTACTTACATTAAATGTCGATATCTATTCAAAATGAATGTATGTCTGAAGTTTCTCTATATATGGAAGGAACTATATACTAGTTTTTATTTTGAAATTTCAAGTGGTCGTGGCACTTTCCATAGAATATGTACAGACCTATAATTGTGACAGTCTTCGCAACTCCCATACTCCCAAGTAAATAGTTATTTTCAAATATCTGGAGAACTATAATCGTGAGTGTTCAAATTTGCCCAAATATCACCCTAATTATTTTACATAGTTCGGCAGAAAATGTTTATTTTAGAATATCTGGAGAACTATAATCGTAAAAGTATCTAAACTTTGTACGAATCAATTTATAATCACTGTACGAAGTTGGGCTGAAAGGGCGGGATTGGATTAGTGGACGTGGCAACTATCATACAAAATAAATAGTTATTTTCGAATATCTGGTGTACTATAGTTGTGTATGTCTTCAAATTTTAGATGAATCAAGGATCGGAACAGGGGGTGAATCATCTCCCATACAAAGTAAATTCATAGGTATTTCTAAATATCTTGATAATTGCGAGATTCTTCAAATTAAAAGTTAATTTCGAATATCTGGTGAACTATAATTGCAAAACCATTTAAACTCTTTGAGAATCAATTTCTTATTACTGTACGGAGTTCATCAGAAAATAGTCGGAATCGGATTGGCGAAAGTGTAAAAATTCCCAGATTGCTCATGAGGACTCTTAATATGACTTTAATAAAAAATTAAAATATATACAATTTTATAAAATAAGTTTCACTATTTAATTAGAATATTGGAATACTATTTACTGACACGCTTTTAAAAAACCATGAATTGATTAATAAAACGTTATACTTTATGAGTAGTGTCATAATTTCTTCTTTCTTTTTAAATGTGAACTGTTGAACAAAGACATGTTTTTGTGTTAAAAATTCAATACTAATATAATTTCCTACTGTAAAAATGTTGTTATACGCTGAATAACATTTTTTCGACACATTTTAAATATAACTTCCAATTGCTAGCTGGGATATTGTGTGCAGTATAAAAAATACATACATATGTAGATGCGTGTTCGGCTTTCTTTGTGGTTAAGAAAATAACTGTTATTATATTCTGAAACTAAGTATTAAAAACCATTTTCAACAGTCATGCCTTCAGGTTTCTTTAACACGATATTGAAACTAAATTCCCTCCATTTAATTTCCTTCTTAAGTTAGTAAACGGAAGTGTTTACTTCCGTTTTATATGTATGCGAATTTGAGTTGCCAGATTTGATAAGACAATCATTTTGACATAAATGTAGTTAGATTGAAAAAAAATTTCAAATTAAAAATACAAATTTAACAGCAAACATTTAATTTATTAAAAGTTATTTTACAGCAAAAACAAGCATTTATAAGCTATGACAAATGTTAACTGGTGGTTTTATTTCTAATTTTGATCCACTCATTTATCTGACTAATTTTATCTTCTTAAAAAAACAAAGAACAATCCATTGTATGTAAATTATTACATATGATAACATTGTAATAAACATACATGTCAAAACCTTGACAGGCAAAGTCATTCAAGGTCGTATGGTAACCCTACTTATGTATTGAACACTTTATGATCCCATGCGTATCAAATGACCCAAAATATATAAATTGGAGTCAGCCAAGTGATCAGACATTAGTGACGATTGTTGTATATAAGGGATACATTGACTAGTTGCTTAACTGTTGGGATCGTTTTTTTTTGTAGTTACTACATTTAAGGCGTTTCATAAATGAAAGCAAAAATATATGTGTATATTAAGACAAACGGTTTATACTAGATTTGACGATTTTTGGTGCTCCCAAGATCTTAAATTGTTATCCGTCAAATCGGATATCGCACATGTATTTTGCTTAAACAAAACAAATCATACATAAATTGTATTTAAGTTATTTAGATAACAAATTTGAAAATGTTGCGTTTTGGTATAATTCATAGTATTTTTTAATTTTGTTATGAACCCGATTGGAAATATTGCATTTTGATATGAACAAGGTTTGGAATTACACCTTTTTTCTTTGAATTAAATAGTTAGATATTAAATTAACGATATTTATTACATTGAAAACCCAGTTAAAACCTCATTTCATTATCCTCCTCCAAATGGTCAAATAAGGTATTATCATCTATTTCATTGGCAATATATCCTTGCTGCCTTAAAAATATCATTGTATAATCTATATATATAAAAGTGAATGTGTGTCTGTATGTATGTATGTTTATTATTTTTAGTTTGGGATCTATAGACGGCTAAACGGCTGAACCGATTTGCTTGAAATTTTTACAGTATATTTATGTATGTCTGGAAGGAGCTATAGGCTACTTTTTGTTTTGAAATTTTAAGTGGTCGTGGTACCTCCCATACAAAGTTAATTTTTAAAATCAAATATTTAGGAAACTATAATAGCTATAGTCCTCAAATTTTGCATGAGCAATTCCACTGTTTGTTTAAATATTTGCGGCAAAAATGGGAGTAGTAGCCACAGAGGGCGTGGCACCTCCCATATGATGATTATTTAAAAAATCTAATATATGGGATACAATAAGAGATAGAATCCATACATTTTGTACGGATATTCTACCATCAATTTTAATATTTAGGACAAGAATGGGCGGACTGAAATAGTGGGCGTGGCACTTCCCAAACAATCTAAATACTAAAATTCATATCTATCTGTATAATTGTAGTATGTAAAGCGTTAAAATTTTGTATGAACTACTTATTTAGGCCAAAAATGGGCAAAATAGCAATAGTGGGCGTGGCACCTCCCATAGATGTGATGAAAAATTATATATAGGGACAGCTATAGCAGCTATCAATATTCATATTTAGTACAGAAATGCGCGGACTACCAAAAATATTAAGTAAATGCTAAAATTTGTATGTATACATTTGAAACCCTTATATATATATAAAAGTCAATGTGTGTTTGTTTGTTTGTATGATTGTTTGCGTATTTGTAATGGCACTCGACTTACAGTAAGGCAATTAATGAACAATCTAATCGGAGCGACCTTTATAACTGGGAATTATAACTTCGGAAATGCCATTTGATTTTATTCGATTACAGTTTCCTATTTGCTTAGTATTTGCAATGACAATTGATAAAGCCCAACGTCAGTGTTTGCAAGTTTGCGGACTAAATCTAGAAAATCCATGTTTTTCACATGAACAGAAACTAATTTTAGATAGACTAAATATATTGTAAATCTTTACGGTACGGGTAGCGAAGCACACCGGGTTTTAGCTAGTAATATAATAAATCTGAGAAGTTGGCCATAATGTTTTTTCAATAACTAGCTGCATCTTCTTTATTTCCATAATTAATTACTACACCAAGTGAAATTTTTCTTTATTTTAAACTTAAGTTTCAATTTAAGTTACAATTTATGTCATATTTGACAACACACAACATGCATTTGCAGATTCTTAAGGTAGGGTCACACATGACAAATATTTGACGAAAAAGACGTAACCACTAAATAAAATACATTTTAATTCATTTATTTATTTCAAAAACTTATGTTACTTGGGTTGATTCAAAACAAAAAAATTAGTTTTATTTTATTTGATGCTGTTTGATCTTACAAAACACTTATAAGAGTAAACAATTCAAACAAATTTGTGCTAAAAAAGTGGTTACGCTTTTTTGAGCAAATATTTGCCATGTGTGACCCTACCTATAGAGTTTAAAATTTTGTTTATATTATATTCTGCCAACATTTTTACATCATTATAATATAATATATGATCATAACAATAACATTAATTTGTGCCATTGACTTTTCACTAATATTTCTGAGTTGCTTATTACGTAGATATGGAACTGTTTCATTTTCCTGAACCATTTATTTGGTATTGAATTGGAGTAAAATTATTGATGTTTGGTGTGGTTTTTACAATGGATATATAGATTTCAATTTGTAAAATTGGATTCATCCAAAAAACTGAAAACTTAAAAACTGAATTATACCATTTTTTTATGGAAAAAATATTAAATACGAAACAAATTATCTGACATCTTTTATTTTACGTTTTCAATTTTTTTAACGAAAATTCAACAAAGTAAAAAAATTCTTGTTTCTAATAAAAACTAAATGAGGATTAAAAATCTAAATATAACCAGCTGTACCCTATTTGGCGTTGGTAACGGATTGCAGTTGGCGGATTTTAAAGAAGTTTAGTTTTTGTTTTAAAATATATTGTATCCTATTTTCTAATATTTAATTTCTGACTGTTTCTTTCGCTGTTTTATTTATGATTTTATAATACTAAATTTCTAGGACATTGCTAACCCTTTTATAACTAGGGTCAAAACTTTCCAATTAAGTAAAAGTAGACTTTTACACAAAAATATATTCAAAATATAAAATACAATACATTTATCTACATTAGACTGCGGACAGTGGGTGGCGATTAATTCATAGAAGCAGTAGTTTCAAAATATTATATTTTTTTATTGATGAGTTATTCAGGCCTGTTCTGTAATCCACGTGATTTCCAATCACATGCAGTTTTAAAATCACACGTGTGATTTGTGCCTGTTCTGTAAATTACACCGTTATTGTATTCTTCGGTGTGATTTTAAATTTTCGAAAGCACAAGAAAACAGCTGATTCGTTTATTTTAAATGTTTTGTTTTGCAAATAATTTTGTAGAAATATTAAAGTGAAAATAAAAAATACCTGGAGCTTCTGTTATATCTTTAATGGAATTAAAAAGAATGGAATTACATTTTATAAAAATTTTACAAAAACTATCTCTCAAGCTCAACCACTATGTCAAAAAGAAAACAAAACAGCAAAGCTGCCACAGTAACAATTGCTTTTGGTTACCACTGCTTCAACTTTGTTACAGTTTTTTTCCAATTAGCGCAAAAAACTTAACACATATTGATAACTTATAATATAATCTAACAAATATAATAAATTTTATGATGAATTCTATAATTAATTTTAAGACATTGAACATATTTTAGACAACCATTAACAAATTTTAGTCTGGCAAGCTTCCATGTATTTTCGAAAATCATAAACAACTGACAACTGAAAACAAACCTGAAACCACAAAAGAAATCACAAAAGCAAATAAACTTTTTACAGCAGAAAAGGTGTCTCTAGATTTTTATTAAATTTGAAGTGTTTTTTTAATAAAACAAGTAATTCTATGAGAAAATTAATAAAGGACATATTGTTTAATTTATTTAATTAATTTATTTTAATATTTTCCATGTAATAGCCGCAGAAATAACCAAGTGATTTGAAAATATTAGTGACTTTGCTGAACGTTTTAAAATCACAAAACACCTTTTATGTGATTTCAAACCACTTTTATAAAATGTGATTTGCAGAACATACCTGATTATAAGCACATAAAAACACAACATTTTAGAAAAAAAAAACTTTAATTTTTTTTGTTAACCCTTTAGCGCATTATTGTTTTATGGAAACAAGACCTTAGTTCACATTTTATGCTGTAACTTTGGAATGGAAAGCGATAAATCATTGAATAAAATTGGAAATTAAAGCATACTTAATGTGCTATAAAAAAATGTAAATAATAAATTTATTATGTGTATTTATATTAGTATAAATTTAATTCAAAATCCAATTTTTGTTTTACACAAAATTTTATAAGCCTACAAACTTTTTGAAAAAAGTCACAAAAGAGAATATTATAATTTTTTAGTAATGAAGAATCATAAATACATAAAAACACAACTTTAAAAAAATGGAAGAAAACATTTTTTTAACCTGTTTTGTTTCAGCATATGTTTTTTAGCAACAGAAGTTCTTTCACTATAACTTAAATAAGTACAAAACCTCAATAAACCCGTACTCTTTTTTTTTGGAATATATAAGCTGAAATGTGTTTTCAGGGTTTTTCTTTTCAAAATATTTAATGTGTAGGTATGAAAATGATAAGATAGAGGATTTTGCATTTTAATAAAATTAAATTATTTTGATTTAATTTCTGTCCGTGATTTATTTAAGACAACGGCTAATAATACAACATAAGATAAACAAAATTAACAATAAACAATATTAAACAAAAAGTTATGGAAAAAATATTTTTTTGCTTTTTTAAGTTTTTTGGAATTTGACACTTTAAAAGTAGACACTTTTTTAAGCAAACTCCAACTTTAACCATTTAGTTTTATGCCATAGACATTATTATTATTTTCCAAAAACAAAAAGGTAAAATATTTTCATGGTAATTCTATTCAGAATCGGCAGTCGCTATTTTGATAAATTATTGAAAAATGTAAAATTCATATTCAGCATGCAAAAATTAGTGAGAAAAAAAGAATTGCAAAAAGAAATTATTCCATAAAATGTTTAGAAATTAATTATTTGAAAAGATAGAGGGTTTTTCATTCGGAAAAAATTAATTGTAATAGATAGAGAAGTAACAAAAATGCAAATAAAACCGGAAAAAATATGTTTGTTATGAAATTCACACCATAGATGAGGGCTGTTTTACTGAATATAAGTAATTTTTGTAAAAATCAAAGTAGAGGGTTTTGAATATATTGGGTTTTCGATATATTGTATTAAAATGAATGTATGCCTGTTTATTTGTTTTTTACCCTACAGGAGGCTAAAACACTAGACCACTCATCTTGAAATGTTTCTGTATGTTCCTTTATATCTGGAAGGAACAAACTTTTTATTTAGAAATTTCAAGTGATACCTCCAAAGTAAATAGTTGGAATATCTGGTGAACTACCATTGTGAAAGGCGTAAATCATCGCGGAATTTACATCGGTGTCATTGTGGGCAGCTTGGTTGAAAATAGGGAATAATTGGACGCGGTAGCTATCAGACAAGGAAATAGTTATTTTCGAATATCTGGAGAACTATAATTGTGATAGTTTTCAAACTTTATACAAATTAATTTTAATTTTAACTGTTTATGAATCAATTTCGTATTACTGAAAAAAGCGGATTGTATTAGTGGGTGTGGCACCTCCCATACAAGTACATAGTCAATAGCATAACTAAAATTGCGAGATTCTTCAAAATTTTTAAGCTTAGTATGGATGTATGCGTTACCACTGTACGAAGTTTATCTAAACTAAATTTCTTTGTCTGAATCATTCTCATATATTTTGATGCTGGTTGGCTGAAATTGGACGGAATTGAGTGAAAAATTTCATGCAATGAATTTACCCAAAGTAACAAAAAACATGTGAAAATTATCAAAATTTTTGGAGATTGTCTTACATTTTGATCCAGACAGACAGACGGACATAGCTCAATCGACTTAGAATTTCATAAGGATCAATAATAAAAATGAATTCAGCTAGAAAGACTGAAACTAGCAAAACAATCATCTGATAAAATATAATATTAACTGTATATGAAATTTTAATAATGTCTATTAAATTTTGATCTATATTATTAAAATTTAGTAATTGCGTGCACATATTTTCACGTTAAAATAAATAATGGTCCAGCACAAGGACGAATCCTTGCAATCTATGAGATGTTGTTAAACTAAAATACGCCAAAATTGTTTAAATAAGACATGCAAATTGTAAGATTTACTTATGCTTCAAGTGTCCCATATGTTGGATTATACTGGTATGAGAACATCAAGAAGAGCGTTTCTTAAGGTGTAAACCAAAATCAAGGTGCTTAAGTAAAATTCAATCAGTTTATTCGTATCTCCAGTTTGTACTGGCGGTTAAATGTTAAGTGTGTTTTATAAAAGTTAAAAGTGAGACTAATCCTTTGATATGCCATCACTCCCACCACACACTATCTTAACCCACCACAATCACAAAAACCATTATTCATACATTCATGCATAAACCCGTACTACTACCGCCGTCAGAATATTGCTGCTTTATTGTGTTTTCGGGATTTGAAAATGTGTTTTGATTGTCTACCTGCTAAAGGACTAGAGAATATAAGGAATAAAACGAAACGACAAGGTAAAGGTAAACACAGATTGCACCAAAGAAAAAGCATTTATAAAATTCAACCCCAAGGATAAATCAAATGTTTTGAAGATTAAGCTTTTAAGTTTTCGAATGAAGCAAAAAAAATATAAAAGTAAGAAGATAAAATTGAAAACAGAATACAACATAGAAATGAAAAATTAAATTGAAAGGGTTCTGTGAGGGAAAAAAAACTATTAAATGATTACAAATGAATAGAAAAAAAGAGTGTTTTACCCAATAAGTGGCCAATAACAACAAATATTTTGTGTACTTAATCTTCATTACAGCTTTGTTTGATTTTCGTACTCATTCCATTTTATTTATTTTTTTTATGATTAAATTTGTTTGTAAATAAGTAATGTTGCCTTAAAAGGGACCAGACAAATTTAGTTGTTGTTAAATAATCAATTAATATACAATTTGTGGGTTTTAAAATACTTGCCAAAAGTGTTTGAATAACAAGAACTGATTTTATGAAGTAAAATAAATATTAAATGTTTATTTATCGTCTTGGTAGTCAAAAATATTAATTTGTCTTTATTCCAAGAATGTGTAATAGTTCGTAATAATTTTTAGTTTACATTGGAAAGTTTCACCACTTGCCGACCCATTTGAGACGTGACTATTGTATTTAGGCTATAAAAACACTTTAGGCAACTTTCCAAATAAATATCTACGGTATTAATTATATTCATTTCATTATTTATAAAATATTTTGATAGTTTTTTATTTACTTCGCACTGGTCAATATCTCTCTCTCTCTGAAGACTCACTATTCTGTGGTGAAAGCACACAGAACTCTGTGAGATCCACTACCAACCTAACCCAACAAACCCATAGTCTACAAATGTCCACAAGCAGATATTGACCAGTGCGAAGTAAATAAAAAACTATCAAAATATTTTACAAGAATAACACAGGGCAACAAAATCGAAATCATTTTAGATGCTTTTTAAACCACTACACAATTTTGATGTATTGTGGTTCCAGTAGTACAAATATGGTCCAAATTTTAAATTATATAGAGAGATTTTTTTTAAAAAATGTTTGAATTTTTTTAGACGTTTCTCCACATAATTAATGATAATTCTAAAACGGTTAGTCCGATATAATTAAAATAAACTTAGAAAAATTGGAAATTCTATAGCATTTAATTCGTTTAAATACTGCGTTTTAATCGAATCTGTAGTTTTGGAGTTATAAAAACAAATTGAAACAAAAAATATATTTTTTATGTGAAAATAGCTTATTTTTTTGTTATAAAAGACTCATGAAAAATCACAATTAATCACAATTTTCACAAAATAGTTTTACTAAGCCGATTATGTAAATTTAATTTTTTCTAAGTTTATTTTAATAATATCGGTCCAACCCTTTTTGAGTTATCATAAATTATGTGGAGAAACATCTAAAAAATTCACAATTTTACAAAAAGAAATTTAAATTAAACAGGCAGACGTACATGGCTTAATCGACTCCACTATATATTCCGCTATCCTTCTCACGAAGGTGAAGGGTATAATACGCTTTTATTTTAATATTTCGCAAAATATGTTAATTTTGTTCCTACATTTATTGTTCTAGTGGCCTGAGACACTTTGATGGCCTGGCGAATTTTTAATAAATTTACCATTTTTTAACCAATTATTATTTTTATATCTTATAAGAATATTTTAATTCAAAATTCATTTTCGAAAAACTGTAAAATTACAAAAAAAAATGTCCCATCTGTCGCATCTGTATTTTTAGCGCAGACCATGTGAGCGTATGATTAATATGTGATTATTATAATAAGTATACTCTAGTCAGAAGAAAAATCCGAAAAAATATTGTCAAGTTTTTGATATCAACATATGTACATAATTTAATAAAATAATATTAAACTTACATTTTATAAAAATGGTCCATTTTGAAAAAACGTCAACAAAGTTTATGATTTTACAAATAACTTAAAAATTTTTATGTCTTGAATTACAAAACATTTGTTTTGATAGATATCCCACTTATCGACCAAAAAGGTCTTCAAGAAAAATTAGATTTAGCAAAAAAAATTTCTCAAAATCCCATTCAGCGACAAAGAAGCTCTTAAAGGAAACGACAAAAAGAATCCATTTAAAAAGTCAACAAAGTTTTTGATTTTTCAAAAAAAGTCAATAATTGTATATCAGAGCAGATGAATACTTAATTCAATTATGAAATAATTAAAACCAGTTCAATTGTGATAAATATTTGAATTGAAATATAGTTTTTTCCGTGTAATTTTATTTTTATTATTAGAGCATATTAAGATCAAATTTCATATTTTTAGTTCCACTTGTTTCGGATATATCATGTTATTAACTGAGGCGGGTCAACGTAATTCCGCATATTTTGTACCGATTTTTCCAAACATTTTGAGGAACTAAAAATATCAGTACTAAGGCCCTAACTTTGTAAATCACGTCACCATACTCTGGTTCCAAATCAAAATCTAGGTGGACAAAATTATTTGGCGATCTTTTTATATAGAATTGGTATCTCCGATTCCAAAAAAAATCTTTAAAAGATCAATATAAACTTTTTTCAAGTTACAGTAGGGTCTAATTATACATATAAAAAACATTAATAAAAAATTAAAAAAAATACTTTTTCATGTCTTTCTGAAACTAAATTTTTAAAAAGATCTGTATTTACTACATTTCAAGTAACAATAGGGTCTAGATATATAAAAATCAATAATAAATAAAGAAATATTTCTAAAAATCCCATTCCGTAAAAATTAAAAAAAAGTATTTCGGCGGCTACAATTTTTTTACAAAGACATTCCCCAGAAGTTTTTAAATGATGTATATAATCATTGGACGGGCTTCGACGGTCTTTTTTTTGGCAAGCTATATAACATTATTAGAAAAAAAAAAATATCAGTATATTTGAGAACCAAGTTTAAAGGACTATAACATGAAAATGGAGAGGCCCATAAATATAAGATATACATTTAATAAAAGCCTATATCAATGTTTATCTATGTTTTGAAGTATGAATTTCTATATGGTAAAACAATTGAGATATATCTAATTTAGTAAAGCAGTAAAATATTAAAAAAAATTAACGAAAATATGATTCAAAATTTGTTGAACGTTAACGCTTCTGTCGAGAAAACGAAATGTCCAATTCAAAAACCCATTTGTATTGGAGGAGAGCAGATTGTCAGCTTCCGAAAGAACTTAGGTTTTCCAAATTCTGAAGATACCAATTTTCATAATTTTGTCCATCTAGATTTTGATTTGGAACCACAGTGCACCAAAGTGATAATTAAGTGGAAAGCAAAAACACAATTTAAAAAATTTTAAAAAATTGTTTTTGTTTTATATACAAATTCTGAACAGAACAGGCGCACCAAAATTCAAGCGTAGATTTGCTTTTCATAGCATTGTACAACACAAAAAAAATACACGGTCCGACCAATAATTTTGATAGAGGATCTGACTGAATTTACATCTGAATTTCTTATTGTTAATCGGCATAAGAAACCATGTTATCGTTACATTTTAGGTATACAATGTGTTCAGCAAATTTATGTCAAATGTTAAGGAGAATATTTGTAGAATTTCTAAATTTGTCTTTCTTTTAAAAAAGAGTAAAAAACACCATTAAAACAGGAATTTAAGGGCTTAAAATGTTCCCCAAAAATATTATCCATGAAATTTTACTACACTAAGAGAAAGGCTGCAACTTAAAAATAAGAATGCCTCATATTAATTCAATAATGTTCATTATAATATTTTATAATAGAAAAATTATATTGAAATACGATAAATCAATAATTTTCAATTTTAAATTAATATTGAAATAAAAAATTTCAACATTAATAGACTTTCGTTAATGTTTCTTATTGATTCAATATGGTTTTTATTGATTTTTAGTTGTTTTTCTCTGGGTGTATAAGTTCCTGAATACACCAAAACGGTAAATTCGACCAGAAAGTCAGAAATAATATATAACAAAAGAGTGCTTAGGGTTAATTTCGCATTTACGAAGAATTTTATTTTAAAGTACCCCAAAAATTTAGCTTGAAAAAAATAGTTAAAATTTAACTAAAAATCACTAATATCTCTATTATTTTATCTTCGATAGCAAATTTGGATAGGAAGTATTCCTTAATTCATTTTTTAGCTCTAGGCAATTCCACTTCATTACCATACAATGTCCAGCATATTTCAGCGATAAGCGAATGAATGCTTTTGAATTTATAGCGTTCTTCAATGGGTGCGCAAGCCTGATGAAATTTTTCACCAAAATTCAACAAACATTTATTTTTTAAATTCCTATATGTATTACTTTGTCAACAGAATCTGATAAGCATGGTGAACAATTTCATCAGACATGCGCACCCATTGAAGAACGCTTATAGCAGAAATATGCTGGACATTGTATAATAATTACCTAGAGCCAAAAAATATAATTAATGAATACTTCCTATCCAAATTAGCTATAGAAGGTAAAATAATAGAGATATTAGTGATTTTTAGTTAAATTTTAACTAAATTTCAAAATAAAATTCTTAATAAATGCGAAATTAACCCCAGCCTCTCTTTTGTTGTGTCTTATTTCTGACTTTCTGGTTGAATTTTCCGTTTTGGTGTATTCAGGGAGTTATAGTAAAATTTCACGAATAATATTTTCGCGAAACATTTTAACCCCTTAAATCCGTGTTTTAATGGTGTTTTTGTCTTTTTTTTAAAAATGGACAAAAAAAATCCATTACCTGAGGATTTAGAGGGTTAACATATTCTACAAAAATGTTCTCCGTAACATTTTACATAAATTTGCTGAACACATTTTATACCTAAATTGTAAGGATCACATGGTTTCTTATGCCGATTAACAATAAGAATGTGCCAGAGTTGGGAAAATTTAACACCCCTTCAAATGAAATTCAGATGTAAACTTTCAAAACGCCGATACACGTGTCTTTTTTTGTGTCTCCTCTATCAAAATTTATTGTAATTTTAGAAAAAATTTGATTTTGTTGAATAGTGTTATAAATTGATTTGTTTTATTCATAAATAAAAATGTATCTCGCGGCCTATAAAACGAACGCAACATTCATCGTTTTTGTTAAAATTCAATAAATTTAAAAACTATATAACCAGTATGCAAGATAAAGTTCTTCAAAGAACTTATAGTTTACTGTAGCAAATGTTTGTAAATTTATGAATGGATGTATGGACATAAGATTTGTGTATTTAGCTAATAGCATTAAAATTAGATACTAGAACCATCATTACAAATACCGACGAGTACTTGAATGAAGGGAAACACCCAAAAATATAAAAAGGACAAAAGCATATTCACTTCAATTTTATTTTTGTGAACTTAAATTTTTTGGGTCATTTTATCTTTTTTTCTTTTATTTTTGTAAATAATGTCAAAAAATATTTGTGTGGTTTCGTTTTATTTTATTTGTCTGTTCTTTTTATTTCATTTTGTTCCTTTTAACTTTATTATTTGTACACTTGAATAGAACTTTCAATAACAACCTAATTACTTTTGAATAAAATATACTATGTATTATGGATGTAAGTATTCACAATGAAGATGTATTCTTCTTTTTATTATTATTATTATTATGAATTGAATTGAATTCAGTTCAATACAATTGAACACAATATTTTTGTTTTTATGTTGTTCTCTATCTTTATATAAGATTTCAATTGTTAAACGAATTTTGTGGCCTTGGAATATGTATTTATGATTTAATAGGTATTGGTGTAAATGTATATGAAATGTTGTATTACAAATATTTTTGTCCACGTGCCAATTTATTTCAAAAAATATCTTGAGCTAGATTTGGTTAATGTAAAAAGGTGAGAGACAATGATATGTTGCAAACGGTAATGGCCATTATACAAACTTGCGACAAGTATTGGCCCCAAATGAGTGATTTTAGTTTATTTTGCAAATTACATTTCATTTGATACTTTGAGTATATGACGACCATTTATATTAATAAAATTTGTAAGAATTTTTTTGTTTTTTCTTGAACTACCATTATTTCATTTAGAGCAATTTATATTTGGCTATTAAATATGTTGTTCTACAAGATGTATCACATATAATAAGACAGGCGGCTGGATTTCTGTGATACTACTTACTGTACATGTAGGATTGCCAGATTTGAATAGTGTATCTATGTATCTTGGCATTCGGGAAAAACTATCCTGATTTTTAAAAGATGACTGAACAAACTAATAATACATACGATATCATAAGAGTATTTTTATCCGTTAGAAGTAGGGTTCCTACACGGGAAAAATTTCCCGGGAGTATTTTGTTGGTATTTTTCGGGATATGTTTGTCGCGGAATTTGTAAGTTTTCTTCTTAAAGTTACAATATTCAGATTCGTTGCAATGGCCAAAATGGGTTTTTTTCGGTTCAAGCTACAGATAGTCAGTTGGCAAAGAAGCATTACGGTTGTAATAACAAATTTTTTTTTCACAGAATGAATCAAATTGAAATTTTATGTTCTTAAAGGAATTGTTAAGGTGACTAACATTAAAACTTTTATGGATATTCATATTTAGAGGAAATAATAACAATAATAGTAGTTTAAATTGGTTTATCTACAAACTGATTTGAAAAATTGTCTTCCGAAACGTAACGAAACGTTTTTTTCGAATAAATTTGTCGTTTTTGAATTTTCATATTTTTCAAAACGTATTTTTCGTTTCTGTATATAAAATTGAATTTTATAAAACAGAACAAAACGTTCACAAGCGCTTGAAACATCAAAATCAAACGTTGAGAATTTTTTTTCGTTTCAATACATTTTTCAAAGATTTTAAAATTTTCGAAGAAAACATTTTTTTTTGAGAATGTGTTTTTTCTTTTCATACATAAAAAATATAACAAAAAAATTAGTTTTCCAAATAAATGTAAAAAACAATCAAAAATTTCAAAATTTTTTCAATAAATTTTATTTGTTGGAAAATAAATAAAAATAATTAAATTTATTTGGCAGAAAGTTGACATAAAAACGATGTTTTCAAACTTGGTACCACATCAAAAAATTGGCTTGAAACGCAAATATCGTTTCGTTTTATAAAATACCAAATTTTTATTTTTTCGTTCCAAACGGAAACGCAAATTCGTTTGAAGATACAAAATGAGGCCATAACTAAGCATGTTTTACAGGTTTAACATAGTCGAAATTCTTATTTTTTTATTTTATTCACAGTAAAAACTATATTTCAATTCAAATATTAAACTGGTTTCAATTATTTCATAGTTGAATCAATTACTAATGTGCTTAAAAACAAAATTTTCTGATATTTTCTACTGAATTTTAAGTTTTGATTGAATATACAATTTTCGTAATTGAAAACACAAAAAATACCTAAAAGACGTTTTCAATTACGAAAATTGTATATTCAATAATTTTTTTTATTAAAGTTCAACCAATAACGAAAATTGTGTATTCAATAATCAAAATTATCAAATTCAAAACTCAAAATTCAGTAGAAAATATTAGAAAATTTAGTTTTTGAGCACATGATGAAGAGCAAGTACTACAAAACCAATGTGTATTGATTTATATTGTTACGAAATTTCACATGGTTTGAGCTGAGGTGGATATTCAGGTTTATTGATTTATTTTTTTGTAATTTTGCTCGATCTTTTTATGGTTTTTTAGATATGGCGGTCCTACGGAGGGTCGGAAATTATTTTTAAAATATCAGCTATATTGGCGATAAAATTCTAAAGTTATCTCTTCCCTATAAAAAGTTATACGCATCCAAAGTTGGAACTTCTAAAAAGTATTTTTTACGTTTTTCCCCAAAAAAGCCCATATTTTTTTTCTCTTGTAGAAAAAAAAATTCTTCGCGACTATATAGAATTTCTATATGATCCGGAAAGATAACTTAATGCAAAAGCGTGTATTGAAAAATTTGGCTCACTTAAGCGGACATACCACACCCCAGTCCTATCCAAACTTGGCCAATTTAAAAAAAATTTCGTTTTGAGTAAAAAATGC
Organism: Calliphora vicina; assembly: GCF_958450345.1. Taxonomy (NCBI): domain Eukaryota; kingdom Metazoa; phylum Arthropoda; class Insecta; order Diptera; family Calliphoridae; genus Calliphora; species Calliphora vicina. The sequence continues at coordinate 91,716,134 of NC_088782.1, forward strand.
TAAAAAGGCAAAGCACCGATCCACGAAAAAGCTCCATATGTTTTTTAAATACGTAGAAGTATTTTTACTATCACGTGGTAAATAATGTCACAGTAGGCACTGGAACATATTTTCCCCGTTTTTTGGTATTTGAAAATAAAAAATTTCAAAAATTCTAATGTTGGTTCAAAATTTTGTTATGATAGCTTTAATTGTTAAAATTTTACATTAATTCAAATTTTATATTTTTATTCGTGGAAAATCACCACATGAAATTTATTTTAGTTTTTAAGGTAATTGAAGTCCCAAAATTTTATAAAATTATTTAATTTTACTAAAACAACCAAGAACTATTTGCATTCAAAATTTCATCACATTCGGACCATAAATGGATTTTTGGCGATTTTTTTTTTAAAATTTGATACTTTGAGGGGCTGCGTACTGGCCCCCATTAGCGCAAGGAAGCTGAGCAAACGTAAATCAATTCAGCTCAAACCATGTGAAATTTCGTAACAATATATCCAATAGTTCCCAAGATACCGAATTATTTCCAAAAAAAAAGTTTACCGATTAAAATTGTTTGCCGTACCTTTAGAATTGCAATAATACAACAACTTACATTTAAAAATTCACATTTTTTTGTACATTTGAAAAATAGTAAAAATATTTTATTTTTTGACATTTTCATTTATTCCACATATTGAGCCATAGGTGACAACTAGATGGGTAACTGACAATCAAGCTCATTCAAGACCGTATGGCAACACTATGTACATGCCACAATGTTGCTAAATCTAGAGTAATAAATAAAACTGACAACGTTGATTTTGAATTCTTGTTGTGTGGAGCTGGTTTTTAATAAATTTATTGGTCACAATGAAATTCTTAGTCTTGTTTTAAATAAACGGGCGGATTATGTAAACCTAATATGTACGAGTATGTATTTGTGTATGTATGTTGTCGTATCTTATTTGTCACATGCTTTTTCATAATGCACCTACAGAGCTAAAAGCATGACATACGAGGATAGTCTTAAATTGGATTATCCTTAATTTAATAACACAGTATTATAATTATAACGTTCCGCAGCCCCTGAATAAATTACAAACATGTAATACATACATCAATTGATTGATACTATTGGTTAAAATACTGAATGTTGTTCAGATAAGGATCATTTGCTCTCATTTGATTTCTGTTAGTTCTATTTATAAATCCAAATATAAAAAAATATGCATCAAAATCTACAACGCCAGGTAATTGTTATTCTTGTAAACATGTATTTTGCTTAATTTGAGACATCAGATTGAAGAATCAATGGAGATACGGAAAATTGCACACAAATTATGTGGTGCAAAATTATTTAAAAGATAATTGATAATTTGTATGACCTTTGTTAACATTCGTGTTGTTTAAAGGCTTTGACTGACGACCACTATTTTGTTGTTGTGTCATATGATTTGTGAAAGAATATTAATTTTTCTATCACCTTCGCATCTAGTAAATTTTAATGACAAAGAACGTATTAATATTTGGTGCCAAAGCTTGATCTGATATTTGCATTTGTTAATTTAAGTTTAAGGGCTGAGATGGAAATATTCTAAAAATGAAACCACTAAAATTACAGTTTTAATTTTTTCTTTATTTGATTGAAATTATTATTACAATTTACAAAAAAAAAAAAATAGTTTTATAGTTCTAATCACTCGTGATGAAATTTTTAACCTTTTCCGGAAATCCTTCCATTAAGACTTTTATAGAGCTTTGTGTCACTTTGTTCGAACAGGTAGTCCATATCCGTGTTTGTGCTCTTCAATTCTCTTTTAACAAGAGCCCAATATCTCTCCACTGCCCTTAGCTCCAGGCAGTTTCATAAGACATATGAAGTCTTATGAATGGAAGCACCTTCTTTTGTAAACATTCCTTGATTTAAATTTCGGTATTTAAAGAGCCTTTTGTAACAAATGTTTGGCTTCTTTTACCGCAACTGCATATTACATGCCATGCCAAGAACTTTTTGGGAAAATTGTCCGCTTTTGGGTTCTAAACTATTCTACAGCATTTCTTTGAGCATCAGTAACATCAAAATATTGAACCGGAAGCTGCGAAAAAATTTTGAAGAACATGTCTCACTGGTTCCTCTAAAGAGCGTCACCTAAAAATTTTTCAATTTTCACTTTTTGCAAGAAATCGATGTGCAGTGGTCATATCTATCCACTGTAAAAATCTGCTATCATTTTATCTACTCTTTCGCCAAAAAATACATTTTAAAATTGTGAGTTGACGCTCTTTAGAGGAACCAGTGCGATATGTACGTTTCGTCATCCATTTATATTTTTTCATCCAGGTATATTTTTTATAAAACTTGACTTCAATTTCAGTGCTCTGTTTTTGGCCTCTAAATTTTAGTAGCGTTCCTGTGAGGAACTTTTTGAGCTGTGTATGTTTTTAAACCTGCATTGGATTTAACTATTCGTACCAAATAGTCAGAGTACTTCTGAAAATTCTTTCTTTTTATTGGCTTTAGAAACACCACGTGAACCAGAATTTTTATCAACGGACAAGTTCACCCGATACTGTTCAATAACATTGGAATCAGTTTGACGGCAGACCTTTGATTGTTTGGCGAACTTTTTGTAAACAATATTTAATCATTTTATTACTCACTTTTTTCTCGGCATTTATTCTAATCAGATTAACAACAACATGCTTTACAAAGGTAAGCTGATCAAAAAAAAAATATAAAATAATACTTGGGTTTAAAGTTTTAATGGAAAACGTGTGTTAAGAATTTTTCGATCTCAGTCCTTAATTGTTCACAAGAGAAATAGTACTGCATTGTAACTAATCCTCCAAAGTACTACATGTTTCATTTTGAATGCATTTTGTGCCTCACAAAAACCAAGCATTTGACCCACAACTTCATCATAATTTGTGTATAGCAAATTTTTCGGCATAACCTCGTTTGCACAAATTTTTCCCTCGACTCACATTAAATAAATTATTAAGATAAATATGTATGTTTTTCTTTTTTTGAATTCAACTTGCTGATTTCTGAATAAACATCATCATACGGTTATAAACATTATTCCGCCTCTATGGCCATGTTTACTTTCTTCATTTACTCCATGGAGTATTCCAACTGAGGCCAAAATAAATAAATATGTACCGACACACACACGCACTCATAAAACGTTTATTCAACATTTGTAATTGAAATGAATTTGACACAGTCGTTTTGAAATAAGAATAAATAAGGAAACCTGAAATAAATAAAATTCTCTTACTATTGTGCATATGAAATGTTCGTTACTTTCTGTATTTATGTACATCACAGCAATACACTCTTCTAAATAAATATATGATTTTGACTTGTCTTTTTATAAATAAATTTATTTCATATGAAAGCATTGAACTATAAATTTAAAATTAGGGAAAGTTGAATTAATATATTTGGTCGATTCACAAGGTCTCCTATCATGTCATATTGTCACAATATCCTAATATATCACAATGATTTGACAATTTTTTTATTGCCTTTCAAGCTAAAAATGTCCGAAGATAATACCACTTGTATGCCATGTTTATTGTGGACCTAGGCAATAAATGGTTGAAAAAGTTTTTTTTTATGAAATATTGAATATAAGGACTTCAGGAAGTTACATATTTACAAAATTTTAACTTTGTGGAAGACCTGCAAGGAACCGAAAAGGACCTGGTACCGTTGGGTCAGCATCAGCCAAAAGATAAAAAACTCATAGATGTTTGTTTAAATTTTATTAATATATTGATTAGTATTGTAACTTTTAAAACATTTTCTATTACAAGTCTATTTTATGGGTTTTTACGAAACAGTTTTTTTATCATTACAACATAAATAAACACCACAATGAGAGCAATAAATAATTCACTGTTATTCTGGCAAAAAAAAATATATTATCCCAAAGATGATACACCCAGCGATAAAATGAACACATCCATGTACGATTTGACACCATTCGGTGTCAATAGTGTATCAACCCCGTATGTGTACAAATTGTACACGAACGGTGTCAATTTGACAACGAAAAAATTACACCATTGCGTTGCCGAATTGACAGCATCCGTTGTCGATTTGACACCGTTCGTGTACGATTTGACATCAGACTGTTGTCAATTTGACGATTACATGTACGATTTGGTAAATAAAATAATAAATAATAATTCCTTTATATTTTTCATGTATTTTTAAATACAATACGAATAAATTCTTAAATATAAAATACATATGAAATATTCCATGTTTAAATGTGGCAAAACATTGGTGGAGCTCCTGTATGTGAATTTGCAAATAACACTGGTGGCCCTGCTTCCCTTAGGTCCTCTTTCTAAAAAATAAAACAAATACTTATTGCTGTCAATTATATATACATATAGCTATACTTTCCTTTTAAATCTACAAACACTGAAGGCATGTTTATTGTTTCCAGGAATTTTTGGAGTTGTATGTCATCACTGGATTCAGTGATCTTCTCATTTCTTGCACTGCTTGGATTTTTATCTGCATCAACACAAATCTGCTATTAAACACAATTAAACTTATTTACTTCACTTTTATCCATTATATTTATTAAATATTTTCACTTTTTTAATGAAAATAAAATTAAAACTCACGTTGAGATGCGTCGGCGAATAATTTAACATCATTGCGTTGTCGATTCGTACCCGTTTGTTTACAAATTGTAAACGTACGGTGTCACAAAACGTATTTCCCTCAGTGTAGTGGACTTCAAAGTACTTTTGGGCAAAAAGGGTCAAAATATTTTTTGTTTTCATTTGTAAGCTTATTATTGTTATGGTACTTGTAAGTACTTATAAGTATCGACAAAGGGTTAACGTAATCAACCAGCAGAGACCTGAGCCGAACACCTACGAGTCGGTTAAGCGGAGCCGCCTAGTCGTGAAATATTAGAACATTATGACAATATGACATGGTATAATACCTTGTGAATCGACCAAATGGAAACTCACCATGCTCTTAAAAATATGACGTTTATAATTGATCGTTTTGCTTACAGTGGATTGAAGAAAAAACCTCGTTTATCTTAGAAACACTTCAAAATAAATAATTTTGTATCGCAATGTTGCTTCATATTTAGCGTTTCTGTAACACCTGAGCCCATCATGTTTTAAGGTGCAGTGGCGAAATTTCGAGAAAAGTGGAAATAAATCTGTAAATTATTTTAGTAAAAAACCAACCTATCCATTAAGAAATTACATAGAAAAGATTTTCAAGAATTTGTTAAAGCGCCAGTAGTTACCTTCCATATACATATTTTGAGGAGTGTATGTATATTTAAGTCAAATTATGATACATTCTTTGGATAAATATTTTTTATTTTAAACAATTTCTAAAATTTATTTATTACTAAACGTGTTTTACATTAAATTATCTACAACTTATTCATAACCTAAAGAATATTTTTTTTTAATTCTCTGTGGTTTAAGTAAAGAAATTTTTCGACAGTGAACGCGAATAATGGCGTATAGACCATATTTTCAAAATGAGTCTTATTTTGTTTTATTAATTATTTTGGAAATCATTAATCTTAAATAATACTAAAACGAAGAACTAGTTTAAGTAGGTTGTTTCCTAAATTTCACCTGATACGATAATTTCAGCTATACCAAAACTTCATAAATTTGTATCGTATTTTATAAAAACACTATATATCATGACCATATCCTTTTTTTGCTCATTCTGTTTCGAGTTTTTAATGCAGAAGTTTTTGGGTAGAAATTCTGTGGATTCGAGCTCTCGTTAATAAGTTTGAAAGTTTTATAGACATACTATCGTCTTCTATAAAATATCCTAAAAGGTTTATACGCCCTTATTCACCTCTAATGCTTCATATATTTATTTGTTGAGTTTCTATTTAACATTTTTAGTATTTACAAACATATACATGCATACATAGTTATACAAGATTTTCAAGTATTAACTAGGAAAGGCGAACGTTTTAATAATAAGAGAATAATAAAAAAAACAACAATATAAGGAAAATGCCAAATTTTTTATAATCGGACCAAAATCAGAATAAAAAATTTACATAAATTTATGAATGAGATTAAAAAAAGCCAAGAGATTTTCTACTTGTAAGTTTGACATAAAAAAAGATTATAACAATATCTACAATTTTTTAATTTGTCACAATTGGTAATGTGTACGAAAGTTGGTGCATTTGAATGCTTGAGCATATTTACAATGTCATTATAAGTATATATTTGGGGAATTCTCATTTTTAGTAAACTTTTATGAAACCGTAGTTATTTAAATTCTTTAAAAAAAAATATAATGTATAATTTTACACCATTGAAAAGAGTATAATTGCATAACTGCAAGACCAAAAGTGGTTTAGTGTTTAAAACATTCAATAAAATTATTATAATATAAGGTGCGTGTCAAAATGATAAGGTTACATACTTTTCTTTCTGTTTATCCAAAAATACAAATCGTATTGATTGGTATTATTATGTAAAATACTTGTTGCTCAAACGTTGTTCAGATTACTAGTTACTGATTCATGTTAGTTCTGCACACAGTCTCAGAAGTGAGTAAATTTTTGGTTTTTTTAGGATCATAAAAATCATTATATTTCGACTCAAATCTTCTTTTTTAGAACCGAATCTATTATTCAACGCAATCTCCATCAAACCGAAACTTTTTAATTTGAATCGATGGATAGATTTTAGGATTTTCATTATCTTAAAAAAATCAAATAATTTTTGGTGTTTACTCACTTCTGAGGCTCACTGTATATATAATCCTTAATATCAAAAATGTACAAAATTATAAGGTGAGTCAAAATTATAAGGTCAAAATATATTGTTTCAATAACACAACATACCTTATTTATATGATAGTGATAACCATAATATGATTAACTTACGATTCACATAATTGTGTCAATCATATATATGCATGGTTGCAGTAAAAAGTATATGTTTGTGACAACCATTTTTATGATGTATCAAGCCAAGAACAACATAATGTGGTAAATCCTTCATCATAAATACTTTATTACTGCAACCAAATATATGATAGATACAATCATGTGAATCGTAAATTAACCATATTATGTTTACCACAATCATATAAATAATTACAGTGTATAATATTGTTAAAAAAGTTGTAAAAATTTTGAAATGGTTACAGTAAACATGCACAACAATATTTTTTTTCCACGTGTATACAAAATTCAGCAAAAATAAGTTTCGTATTAAAGGAAATCATTGTTTGGCCTTAGGCTCCATATAAAGACCACTTCCGAAAATCATTGCATTACGCATAATTTGTCTTGAAAATATCGGTATCAGGTTAACAAAGAATAAAGAACGGCCAATAATTTATCATAGCTCTCATATAAGAATAGTAACCTAATTACAAAAATGTCCATAGATCAGTTGTATGAATGTGGATATCGGTCCATAATTCCTCCATAAACGCATAAATCTCTTACAAATATCGTTATCAGGTCACAAATAATACGCATATAAAAATAATAATCCTCTGAATAACAAAAATCTCGCTATACAATTCTATGACGATCGGAAAATAATTGTTCGTTGTTTCCAAACAAGAAAAATTTAAAATTACCTAAATCTCTTGTAAATATAAATATCGCTATTGAACCAACAACATTTTACACATAAAGTTCTTTTTACCGAGTCATTCCATAAAATCAATAACCCAATAATTGTAATATTTAAAATTACTATTTATCATCATTCATTTCATTTACAATTAATTCTTACTAGTTTCGTCCTTTTTCAATTAAAACTCATTGCAATTACAGTATAATTTGATTTTGTTCTTATAAATGATTTATTCATTTTTTCCCTTTACGATTCATTAAACGAACACTTTATGGCAATTTATATTATACGAGTAAATATGTCAATATACATACATACATATGTACATATACTATATAGTAGAAAGGCAAATACATTTTATGAATAGCTGTGTTCACAAAAATAGCACACTTAAAATAAATATACAGAATAATATTACTTCTTTCCGCTTTATATAGCAAGACAATTGTTAATAATTTACAAATAATGTTGTATCAAGATCTTAGAACATTTAAAATTATTTAATTTAATGTACTCTTATTATTATATTCTTAAGAACTTATCCTGAAGCATTTAAACAACTGTATGAGAATAATTTATCCAAGCATTTCAGTTATTTGTCCACTTGCATTTCAGTGCTCAAAAAATTGTTACATTACACGGTGGAGACGATTGCAGAATAAATATATAAGATTGAAACTACCAGCCTATAAATAGATGACGATACAATAGGTACATTTTTTTTCTCATTTTAAAAATCGAATTATTTGTTTGTTTTTGGCTAATATACAAGTTTCTTCATTTACTAGATCTGGAATACTGATAAGGTTTGGTATATTTTTTTAAGAAAATCCATTAACAAATTTTCTATTCTATAGAAGATAAAATAAAAAAATGGTACCAAAATTACTGAACAATATGAACCCTGCTCCCGAAAAACTGTAGCACAGACATTTAGAATATCAGTGTAATTTACATAGTTCTTATCGCCCCCTCAATAAAACAATAATGTATAAGCATATAGAGTAAGTTCGGGTAATGTGGTATACCTATTATTTATTTGACTATAATTTTTAGAATCTTAATTCGATTGGAACAGTTTTCAGCTGGTGTTTTACTACAAGTGTTAGGTTTACATCCATGAAAGTAAAAAGTCTTTTCAGTTCAAGTTTCAGAAAAATTTGGGAAAAAGAGAAAACACCCATAAACAAGCCATTGAAAAAATTGGCGGGTAATGTAGTATACCATGTTCTTTTAATATTGTATACCAAACCGCATAACCGATACATAGTATTTTAATTTGTAAATGAGTTGCGTTTTATTTAAATCATCTTTAATGGATGCGGTTAAAGTTGGCGGCTGACCAAGCTTACCAGAAGCTCCTCAATACATTCTTCGCTTCGTAGGAGACATTGAATGACTGATGCGAAACAAATTTTCATTTGTTGTTTCTAATAGCTCAGATAGCGTTCTTAAAATCTTCCGCTGCCCATTTTCATACTTCACATTTCTTTGGCATATTATTTGCTTGAAATTCTTTAGCTATACCACATTAGCCAACCACGTGGTTTATTGAAATTATTATAAAAATAAACATATATACTAAATATACTAGAGTAACTTCGGGTAATGTGGACTACCGTTTTGTTTCTTCTAAATTTTGGCCACAATATATATGGATATTAAAAAAGTTGTGAAGCAATATATTAGCTAATATATTCCCTAATTGTTTTTGCAGTTGAAAATTTTTTCCGTCAAAGGATAAAAAAATTATGTGAAAATATTGTAAGGAACCCAAAAACCAGCATTAAAAAAATTGGAGGGTAATATGGACCACTATATGAGGGTAATGTGGACTAGTATTTAATACATTAAATTCATGAACCAGCTAATCATGAATGATTCAAAAATTTAATTTCAATATATTTTTATTAATACAAACTAAAAAGTCGCGTTCTTGGCTTAGATAGATTGCTTACAAAGTACATAGTTATTGTCGGGTAATATGGACCAGTAGTACATAATCAAGTAATTTAAGTGGTCCACATTACACGAACTTGGGTTACAGTGGTAAAAAAATATTTTTAACTAATAATCTAAATGTGCTTAAATTCTTACCAAATATATGCAAAACTACGTGTCCACTTTAACTATATAAAACAACCAAACATTAAAGTCTACAAAGTAACTGTACCAAATTTTGTTTCTTACTTGAGCCGAAAAAAATGTTGAGCACGCGCATTAATTTCAATACAAGAATAAATAGCCAACATATCAATTACTCAAATGTGCAATTGTCGTTTCAAACAAATTGTAAAATGTACGACAAATCAGTTTTATCATACCTTCAATAGTTTCTGAAAAAAAACACTGGTCCACATTAGACGTATAGTCCACAATACCCGAAGTTACTCTATATTGTTACATATGTTCTTCAATAGCAAAATATTCCCATTTGACTTTAAAATTAAATTAATAATGTTTTAAACACGTGATTGTAGAAAAAAATTAATTTTTAACAGATCACAAAAAAAAGTCTACCATAAGAGAATGCTGATTTTTTACAACTGACTATTAACATGACCTGCAAAAATGAAGTACACTCACCCAATGTGAATTTTCTGAGATCATAAAGCTCTTAAGCTTGGTACCGCTACTCCTATGCTCTTAGTTTTAGAGAAAAGCAGCTATACCACATTACCCGCCTATACCACATTACCCGAACTTACTCTACACTATTATTTTTTTTTATAAGAAAATTCTACTTCCACAAAGTGGGTCAAAAGATCATTGAAATATTACTTTTGTTCTAGATGTCTACTAACACAAACATTTTAAACTCAATTATTTCGAAATGGCAAAAAAAAGTATACACTATTGTTTTATTAAGGGGGCCTTATATAACCCTATCCTCCATAACATAACTTAATGTTGGCACTAACTATAGGTCATAATTTTAAAAAATATGAATTAAAAGTTTAGCCATAATAATTTTTCCGTTTAATTTAAATACGACTTAGTGGTAGCAAAAATAATGTGACATATTTCAATAAGAATTTTCAATATTGTTACGAATTTGCATTAGCGATTTGAATTTAACGGTCTGTAGCAACTGCCAGCTACATTCATCGTGTTTATAAGCATTACCATCACTAGAAGCTAGAGATAAGCGATATTTCCACACCTGTGATTTAATCGCTGGTAACAACAGTTAATGAATATAGCAAGTAACAGGTACTTTTTAATGTCGTTCCTTAATATTATTCAACATTCACTGGTAACGCTTTTAACAAATCACTGGTAATAAATGGAGAAAGTAACCTTTTAATGTCGTTCTTTTACGTTTCAACAAACTGTTAAATGTCGTTCTTTTATATTTTTCAACATTTACTGGTAACAACAGTTACTGCATATTTTTAGGCGCATAATTTTATATATCTCCAACACAGGGTATAAAATAAAATGTCGATAGTTCTCCTAAAATTTTGTTGCATTTGCTTAATTCTGTTATTTTCCTGTTTTTTTAACAGACGTTTTTAAATCAGCAAATATTAGTTAAAATATAAACAGATTTAAGAATGAAAATAATACATAATGTATTCTTCTTATTATAATTGTTATTTTGCTTAACATAGGCAAAGCGTGATCACTGTTTAAAAGAACAGTGATTTATAAATCACGTTCACTGAGAACGACGTTCTTCAAATATTACAGGATCGCTCATCTCTAGTAGAAGTTTCTACTTATCAACAATGTTGATAGCATGCTGTTGATTAGTATTGTTTATAAGTATGGCAACACTGAACATTAACTTCGAAAGCTCTAGAATTCGAATATTGTAGTTGTCCGTTAAGATCGTTGTAGAATGTTCACGAGATGTGGTGTGTAAATAAATATCAATTGAGTGCATTAAAGTGTGCTGTATTTTCCAGTGAATTCGTGTACATTATAAAGTGTGTCTGTATTTCTGTTGTACTAAACTGCTTTTTATTTGCTATCAAAAGTATCCGGTTTATTTAAAGGAAATAAACCCCCTTTTTAAAAGGTAGAAACGTAACAATATTAAGACCTATAGTTTGTGATAACTTTACGTTAAGTTTTTATTATTAATGTTCATTGGCGACATTTCTTATTTGTTGTTGAAATTTTACATTTCGCTTTTATAGAAATTACAAATTTTGAGAAATCAGCTCCACTGTATATTATTACACAATGTTGCAATTACTGAAGAATAATTCATAACGAAAGAATAACCATTTCTTATATATTTTAATATGTGGGTATGTGTATTAGGGTGGCCTCTATTTAGCACTTTCTGGATTTTTGATTCTACGAGTGCAAATGTTACAAATTTGAGTAAAATCTAATAACGTTTAGCGGTTGCTCATTTTATTTGATGTTTCGAGTTGCAGGTCAAAGTAGAAAATTATACCTTGGGAACATCGAAAATTTAAAAAGTGTAAAATAAGTGCCACCTTAGTATGTAGGAATAAGTTTAATACGGATATGCATACATGCGAATGTTTGTACATATGTCTATCTGCATTTCAACTTAATTGGAAATAACAATAAAGTGTTCTTATGGTTGTATGGTAAAATACATTCATGTGATAGACAAACATAGTCTGTCCTTTCTCATTTTATTATTTATATGAAAACATGTTAATTGTCGAAATACGTATAAGATACAAATCGTTCTGACAGTGTGTACATTAGGGTACTTCAATATTTTATTAAACTTTAAGTATTAAACATGTGAAAAGTAAAGATTAATTTGTAAACAATAGTCGGGTGGGTATTATGCGTTCGTACTGATATTTAAAACATTCAAACATATTAGTCTAACAGTCACATTAAGGTATTCTGATCGACTTAGAATCGCTTTTTGAGGCCGTCCGTAAACCTTGTTCGCAAAGTACAGGTCGAGATTTCAAAGATATTTCGATTAAATTTGGTACATGGTCGAAACCTATTGAAACTGGTAGAAATCGGTTTTTTAATTTAAAAACAGTATTAGCATTCATTTAAAATATTATCGTTAAAAAAAACGCATAAGAAACATATTTTTTAATTTTGTTTTTAACAAAAGGTACTTTTTTTTCTTTATTTTTTAACAAAATGTTCTTTTTCCGATATTAAAATGGTTTTATATCAAACATCCATAACATTTAATGTGGTGACTTATTGCAGTTAGATGTATATATTGATAAACAAGAAACTGGTTTCCATTTCCAGGTTCATGCAGTTTCTTAAGGGGGCGAAATAAATAAAACTCAATTTTCCAAAAATTTTAAATGAGCGAAAATGTACCTTTTGGTCTGCGACTCCTCAAATATTTTACAATTATTAATATTGAGATAATATAATAATATTGAATGCTTTTTAACACTTTACAATTATTGAAATGTGCATTTAAGTGTTTATGGAAATGTCTAGTAATTAATTACTTATTTATCAAATATTAAATAAATCCAGATACCGTAACTGTTATGAGTTTTTTAAAAATAAATTATATTTGATTTCAATTTTATTGCTTAGAAAAATATTTTTTTTTCATTTCGTTCAAAACAATTTTTGAGTTTTTTTTTAAAAAAAAAAATAACAAAATGATTTTTAAAATAAAAATCAAACATCAATTTTTTTAAATAAAATAATGAAATAAAACTTAGTATGAGACAAATGATTGAGGTATTATAGGAAATATTACAATAAAACTTTAAATTTAACGTAATTTTTTTCTGAACAAAATTTGTGTTTAATAATGTACAATAAGAAGTCTGGGAATAAACGAAAATAGATTTGTCTCTGATTTAATTATAAACAAATTCAAGTAAAATAACTTGTGCGGAACTTTAAGTTAATTTGGGCACCTAACATATCATTTAGTTCATCCCACAGCGCCAGTTCTGCTTACAAATTGGACCACTAGGCATATAATATCATATCAATAACCATAAAATTACACAAAATCATATACATATGTTAAGAAATAACTAAAAATCGTTTACCAATACAAAATATTCTACATTTTCGAAATGTTTTAAAAGGTAACTGCAAACGAATAATATCCCCATACTAGGTCCGCCTCAGAAAATTACTAGAACATTCATATTTTTCTTACGTGCATGCAATTACATATGTACGTTTGAACGTGGAAATTATGAATCGTATGTATAACGTGAATATTGACATACACATGGAATTCCATATGTATCGAATACATGTCCCAATACATATGGATACATGCCGTGTGAACCCCCAATTACTTGCTATATTTTGTTTTGAAAAAATGAAATTCATTGATTGATTTTTATTTTCTGTTTGAATAAATTAAAATTGTTAGGTGAGTTTTATTCAAGACCTTATCAGTACTTGTTATTTGTAACAAATAATATAAAAGTCAAGAAAAAATTGTATATTGTACAATTTGATAGATGTAAATGTTATGGTGTATACAAAGTATTTCTAAGGCATTTTCTTCATACTGATTTATTGAGATGAAATTGCATTAAATAACAATTATTTTCGGTTTCTGAATACTCGTAAAGCATTACTAGATTAGTTCTAAAAACTACAGACTGTATGTTGTAGTCATTAAACATTATGTTATTCAGTAATTGCTATTATTTCATGATATTTCTGCGTATGTACGTATTTCCCTTATTTTTTACATTTCTTTAATAAATATGTATTATAATTTTACGTTTTATCTTTATTAACCATAAAGTAATTACTGTACGTTAATTATGCAAAATACATATAACAATTATAAAAATTTAAGAAAGTAAAGTCGTTCATGGCCAACCATATAATACCATTTAAAAACATAGCAAACAAAATTCTCTTCGATTTTATATCAAAAATAGTGTTACGAAATTGTACTTGAATTCAAATACAACGATTTTAAGGGCTGATTTAAAAGTAGAATAATGCTTTCAAATAACAGTGCTGTAATGGCAGACTGTAACATATCTGTGGTGCATTGTTAAATAAAAGCTTTCAGTTGATTTGATCGTAAGTTGGCAACGCTGTATTCGAATATTCAGTTAAAGAACATTGTAGAAAGTACACCACAGATGGCGTAAGTATTAGAAACCTCTAGACAGTTAAAGAGCTTTCTAGATGGCAATGCAGTGTTATAAATAGTGGCAGAGGTTGCAGTCGTGAGTGAGTTGATCAGAGACGCTTTTCGAATACACATCATCTGAGTGCCTTAAAGTGTGTTGTGTTTTTCAAGTAAATTCGTGTACATTATAAATTGTGTCTGTAATTCTGAGAATTTATAAACGTGTATAAAAAAACATTGAGTGGCTACTTAATTCTGTTGTTGTTGTACATTTTAAAGAAATAAAGAGTTGTGACAATTTTAAAACTACTAAACGGCTTTTATTTGCAATCAAAAGTATCCGGTTTATTTAAAGGAAATAAACTAGCGTTTTGAAAAGGTTAAAACGTAACAATAGGTTGATCACTTGGTGGAAATATAAATTCACAATAAACACAATACATTTATATCCAATCAAAATGAACGGGTGCTTATTATATTATATTTCGTTATATTTCGCTATTATCTATGTCTAATAACATAGATAATAGCGAATATTTTTTTTTGGAACTATATGACGATCCAATCTGTATATCAATAGGAAACCTACTCACAAGTTTGCTACACAGGGTGTAGCAAACATGAAACAAATAATTAAGTTCATTAAAAATGTGAAGTTTCTGCTTACGAATGATTGTTAAATCCTAATTGTTTTATTTCATTTCTGGTGTTATAGCATTAATGTCCCATCAACATATGGTGGTACTATTACATATAATTAAGTTGGAGTGATATTTAATTTGTGGTTATTGTGACGAACTGATTGTAAAATAAATAAAAACTAAATAAAATGTTGTAGACAATCGAATGACATCCCTGATGAAGTTATGTAAATAGTTTTTCTTAAACACATGAAGTTGATTTACAATATTGGATAAAATTAAATACCATTTAATGTTTTAGTAGTCCTTTGGTAATTTGTGTCATATGTAATGAATAATTAAATTATTATTATTTGATCACTATACATAGAAATATAACCAAAACGTTTTTTCCAACTTAAAGATATTTATACCAAATTACTTCTACCTCAAACGGAAATTAGGGCGGTTCTCATTTATCCGTTGTGTGAAATATAGGATGATATTTGCGACTTTGATTTTTCAACTGAATTCGAATTAGACGCCGTAGTTTTTTAATCTATATATATAAAAATTAAATGGTCCATGTATGTAATGTCATCACGTGAGAACGGCTGAAGCGATTTGGCTGACTTCTTTTATTCGATTCGAAATTTTCAGGAGATGGTTTGTAAAGAAAAAAAATTAAAAAAATTACGGCTAAAACCGGCTTTTTTGAGTCCAGTCAACTGTAATAAAAAAGCCCCTAAAGTATGCAGTACAAATTTAGATATTTTATTTGCAAATAAATAAGAACAGGCATGGTTGGAGAAACTTGACGAACTAACATTATTAAATGCTACCGGGCGAAGCCGGGCGGTCAACTAGTAATATAAAAATAATTGTTTTTAAATGGAAAAATCACAACTTTATGTTTCAAATGGCACTAAAATACTAAAGGCTTTTATGAAAAAATTACTCGTTCTAGTTTGGAACTTCAATATCTAAAATTTCTCCGTACATAAATTGACATTTTGCTTTAAATATCTCAGAATCTGGGCAGTGTATTGCTAAGCGGAACGAAGAAAGTTCTTGACCAGTGTGAAAAACTCTTCAGTCGTTTTAAAAAACAATCGAACCTATTTGTGTTATTTTTCGCTTTTTCACATGCTGAACCGAGCTTGATGTATGATAGCAATGTGAATAGATCATGTAAATTTAAAAATCTTTAAAAGACTCTAAAGGCCATTGACATAAAGTACACTGTTCCTACCAATCAAATCACCGTATTATCAGAAAATTAAAGCTCCCAAGAAATCATTAAATTTTTGCTAAACTCTTGGTCTTTTCGAGACAAAAATACATTAAGATCCGACTGAAAATGACAAAGATATAACGAAAAATTTAAAGAGGCGACACTGTACCTATATTGTGGATTTCATGTGAAGTTAAATCAAGAACTCTCTGAATTAGAGGGTGTCAAAATTCTCATCCATGTAACTTATTACCTATTGCTCTTAGAAAATTGGTTCCAAATAGCTTAGATTGCTATTTTATCAATCTTTCGAAAAAACAAAAAAAATTAAATAAAAAATATTTGATTTTTTCTGCAAATTTAAAAGAAAATCAAAAAAGTTTTTGATTTTGCAAAAAAAAGTAAAAAATGTTTTATTTTAATTGTGATAAATTTTGGTATATATAAAATTGAATAACGTTGAATAAACTCGTTTGATATTAATAAACTTAATTATAAAGAAAAACATATTCGGTATACTATTGATTACTTTTACGTCTAGATTCCTTATTTTCTATTTTTCTGTTTCACCAATTGTTGCAAAGAATGGCCGCAAGGTGGTGGTAATGACATTTTTCTTATAAATTTAAAAAATACCTCTTAATTGGATTTTTTTCGATGTTGGTACATTCAGAAAAAATGTAAAGTGTTAGCCTGGATAAAGTTGCGGAATATTGTGAAGCCAAATTTTGTGAATCCAAATTTTTTTCAAAATGGCGATTTTCGGGGTACTGGTCACAATTATGAATTTATTTCTATAAAATTTGGCACATACACTTTTTCGACCCAAGGGCGAAGCCTATTGAAACTGGTTGAAATAGGTCCATTGTTTTCCCTAGTCCCCACATAAATGACCTCCCGAAATGGGACTTCTTCGATATACATATCTGATTTATATTATAGGTAATTGGTCATATTTTCTCCATAATTTGTCATATTTTCTATATAAGACCCACTTCCGAAAATCGCACATAAAATTCAACAGAAGTAATAATAAAAACTATGATGTATTAACAACAAATTTTCTGTCGTATTTTATTTATTTCTACATACTTACATTTATTTTAATAGTTTATGTTTTGTGTTGTGCTGTTCACCTTTACAAAAACGGAAATTAATGTTAATTGTTTTTTCGTAAAAAAGTTAATATCCGACGAAACGTCGGATCTAGAATAATCGTAGAAAGGTCGATAAACGATTAAAATGATAGAAATGAGATTCATATTGAAAGAATTCACACATCCTAATTTCATGGCGATCGAATCATAATTGGTCATAGCTCAAACATAATAAGGTCCATTTCCGTAAATTACTCATAAAAAATATGGAAGTTTTAAAAGAGAAATTCGGTATTGACCGACAATACTTTCTTACATTTTTTACAATGTATTTATAAAAACATACAAATTCCTCAGCAAGAAATATTTAAAGAACATCACTTGGCCAACTATCTTGATGGATGTGTACTCCTTTCTGAATGCTCTAAGACCCTTTTCTGAATGCTCTTTATATAGTGTCCGGTAGAAAATTGTAGAACCCATTACTCAATTCGTTATTTGATCACGGTTTTATATCAAAGATACCGGACATATCGTAATGGATAAATAGCGTAAAAGTACCTGATAATCCCAAGTTATGTTCAACTACTTAACATGATGCGGATTTTCAGGATTTCCGAATGATCTAATCATTTAAAGGCCTTTAGTAACAGGTCAACAGCAAAAAAATTCTTGACTATATAGATTTGATGCATCTATGGATAGATTTTTTTTTAATTTTTAAATAAAATTATAAATTTTGTTAGACGTTTCTCCACATAATTAATGATAACTTAAAAAGTCCGATGTTATACAGGAAAATATCTGTCCATCAAAAAAAAAAGTTCTAAAATATCTCTATCGGTTCAAAAGTTACAGAGCTTTGACCGATACAATGTTTATAGGTTAATGTACTGGTATTTTAGTTGAAAACATACTTTATTTGCACAACATATCAGTTTTAGCACCAAGGGACAGGAAGAAGCAATATTTGTGTAGTTTAATGTGCGTTCGAAATTTTAGAAGGGAGAACTGAAATTTTACACACTATCTTCCTTAGAAAGACAGATAGAATGTCAACTGGTTATTTAGAAACGATATCCGAGATCTTTTAGAAGGGCTTTAACTTGCGAACCTTTAATTTTACATCAATGGGCTACAGTTTGAATGTAAATAGATGTATAAGAGTACATGTCAAAATAAATATATGTATGTTGTATGTATTGGAACATGTACAGAATCATACACTGAAAAAATTTCAGCCTTATAGTTACGAAATAAACTACGAAAATGTTGATATAATAAATATTATTGTATTTTTACCAAATACAATCGATAGTATTGATATTTTAGCAACATCAATTTAATTTTGTGAGACTCATGGGAAAATTTTAAAATATTAAGAACAAAAAATCAAAACAATACAACATTTTCTATTATCTACGAAAAAATCAGTACAAAAGATCCAAAAAGGGCTAATATACATATAAGAAAATTTCTAAAATGTTGCAAACAATTTACTACGATTGCATTAGTGAAATGTTGCATGAATTTTTGCCAGTGTACAAAGTTGTTGCTCTTAATATTCAATTTATTTAACATTAAGGTAAAGTCCCAGCGGTAAAAATTATAAGGGCTACACTTTGCAGGCCTGTTCTTCTCGTCATAAAAACTACATTATGAAATAAAAAATACATTTCTTGTTCATTTAAAATTTTTCATATAGGCAGGATACCACTTTGAAATTTATTGAAATTCGAGGATCAAAGTTCAAATTGTATATAATAATAGTGTAAAATTATTCAGTTTAAATTGTATATTACCTCTTAACAGGTTATCCAATTTTTAAAATATTGGTGTCATACTAAAGTGTCCAAAAAACGAAAACTGGTTTGTGGTTTAACCGAAAAAATGTATTTTTGAAAAAAACCGATTTCGGTTTACTACTTTTAAATAAGCGATTAACCGGTTTATATTAACTTTTTATTCAATATGAAAAAGTCGGTTTAAATTTATTTTTATAGAGTAATGTAAAGTAATGCTTTAAATATAAGAAAAATAAATAGATTTTAGCATACAATTTCACCTTTTTTATTATTTTTCAGAATAATGAAATAAATCTGTGGTCATATGGCAGAGTAGCTTAAGTCGACATAAGGGCGACTTGATAATGAACAAGATTTTAAGTAGAAAATGTGACAATCTAAATCTTGTACCTTTGATGTCTAATAAATTTAATACCAATATGTTATGTTACAGATTTTGTGTAAAAAACAATAAAATTTACACAAAATTGGGAATACTTCCAAATTGTTTTGTTTCGCAATAAATAAACTTTTACGGCTATATGCATAAAAAACCTTATTGTAGATTTAAAACACAATTTTGTTAACGAACACTTTAGATTTAAAAACCATTTATAAAAGTATTGTATTCATAAACGTCTGTTAAAGGCACAATAACTAATGTACTGATTTTTGTCTAAGCAGGCAATGCTTCTCATTTATTTCACCTTTTTCGTTGTTAGTGTTGCTTTCAATTAGGATAAAATATTCGTTAATTTTCATTTTTCATTGATTGTTTTTAGTAATAATACATTTTTAGATAAAAAATGTATATTTGATTCCAGTAAATTTATATTAAGCTAAAATATATTAATATACAAACGTTTTTATATATTTTATTTCAATTATTATTAAAAGTATTCGAATGACGAATATTCTGTTATAAAATAAACATCACAGTTTTATAATTTGTTTTATTAATTTATTTTTATTGACATTTTGTTAAATTTTAACAAAATCTAATGAATTTCTATTATTCCAAATTTATCTTTAAAATCATCTTTTTTAAGATAAAAGTAAAAAGAATTCCTTAAAGTAGGTTTAAAATGTTTACATTTAACAATTGTTTATCAAAGGTATTTTAAGCTATTAATCGTTTAAGAATACAACTTTATGAATATTTTCCTATAATTGGTTTATAAACCTTTTGTAAATGTTTATGCATATGGCTGTTTGGCTGTAATTTAATGTTTAATTTCATTCCTATTATAAAAACCATTAATTTGGTGTCTAATTTTCATAATCACCCCTATCGCCAATCAATATTTCACATGAACTTTGTTCCACTTTCCCATTTTTCAGCTGCTAGGAACAAAATCAACTATTGTGAAAAAGTTCTTGAAAATATAACGATTGCAATTTTTCATTCGATGAAATTGGATATTTCATGGATACAGATGATACTGCCGATAGGGGTGAATGTATTTACCATAGAGAATTATACATAGAGACGAGACACTTCGATTTGTCAAACAAAAATACAACTAATCATATGTCTGATACAACAACAAAATACATTGACTAGCTATGTATTTTGTTGTTGCAAGAGTTAGGTTTTTGACAACAGACTTAGGTTTTTGACAATTACGTCTTGTCTCGTCAATTTTGTGGACGCTAATAAGACATTTGTTAAGAATTGTGTACTAACTCCTTGGAAATTTTACATTTTTGAATTCATAAGGCTCTATCTTTATGTAATTAATTTATATCTTTTAAGAAATGTTGTCAAATGCTAAAATTTTTTATAAAACACATCAATATTTTTAAAAATGGTATCAAAGTTTTTCAAAAATACATATGTTTAAATGAGCCTTTGGAAATATATAAATGAGCAAAAACATTTTTCTTTTGAAATTTCAATAGTTAATATTCGTGAGTGATTTTTGGAAGTGGGGTTTGTATGGGAGCTATGACCAATTATGGACCGATCACTATGAAATTAGGTCGTGAGGTTAGGTAATTTATGTCTATATGAAAGTTATTTATGTTGAATTTTTAATATTTTTAAGAGATTTATGCAATTTAAAGTGATTTTCGGAAGCGGGTCTATATGGGAGCTATGACTAATTATGGACCGATCATAACAAAATTTGGTGACATGAATTTCGTATATATAAACATATTTGGAGAGAAATTTGGTAGATACTTATATAAATTAAACATTTATGACCGATAAAGTCCAATTTCTGGAGGAAATTTGTATGGGGGCTAGGTGAAATAATGGACCGATGCAAATTTTATCAAAATATCTTCAAAATTGCGACCTGTACTTTGTGCACAAGGTTTACATGGACAGACAACCAGCCAGCCAACCAGAAGGACGGACATATTTTAATCGACTCAGAAAGTGATTATATGTCGATACGTATACTTTAAGGTGTTAGACTAATATTTTTGGGCGTTACAAACATCTGCACAAACGCATTATACCCTCCCACTGTGGTGGTGTAGGGTATAAATACTTAAAATTTCCCTTTTTAACTCCATCCAAACCAATTTGGTTTTTATATCAAGTTTATTATTACTAACATAATGGTTACGAAGAAAAGATGTTGTATTAATAATCCAGACAGTTTTTGTGTCGTTTGTGGTTATATCCTTTCACAGTATCGTAAACCTTTCACTGACTTCGTGAAAGAAACATACTTAAGATATTTAAAATTTAATATATCCAATCAATACTGGTTACTGGAATCTCTGTCGGGATCCTAAGTCGGTTCTTTATTCAAGAAAATCCTATAAGAGAACATTTTGTACATTGACTCTGTAAAATAAATTTTGAAAAAATATTGTATTTTGAAAAAATTAGATAAAATGTGAAGTTGTTTTCGAAATATGAATCCTTTTGATGGATTTTAAATTTTTTACAAAAAATACAATAGTTCGTTGGAATGTCTAGTTTTTGCATACACTAAAAGGAGGACTAAACTAAAAAATATAATTTTGAACATCCTTACATACATCAATTACATGATCAATTACAAAATAGATCTTCCTCAGTAAGCCTTATATGTATACAGGCAAAACATGCCGGGTAGAATATAAATTTCGCAATGCGGCTGCATATTTTTGTGTCTACAAAATAAGGCCTTTCGTGAGGCCATTTTACTACATTGGTGAAATACACAAGAATTAATACAATCTTACATTGAATTTCAGAGAATAAAGTCATTTTAATATTAAATTCAAGTAAAGTTCAGTATATTTTTATGTTTGTAAATTTGCTGATGCTTATACATATGCAGAAGTAATGGTTATTCTTGAGCATGTAAACATTATGGAATATTTTGTCGTTGACAGTTTGTGTCAAGTGTTACATATTGTAGTACATTAATGTACATTTATAAAATGTTCCTAAAATATTCCAAATTTATTGACACTTGACTTTTTCTTGAATAATTTTGTAAAATACAAACTTATAGATGACAACTAGATAGGTAACAGAGAGCCAAAAACATAAGTTTGTTTTCTAAAACCTAAAGAAGAGATAGTAAGTTTTTTGAATTTTTTCTTTGGCATTGCTCTATCCAAATAATGCAATATCTGTAAAAAAAACTATTTAAAATGAAGTGGTTGGGAAGTTTTGCCTCACCCGCTAAGCTAACAATGGGCAATAAATTGAATAAACTTATGTATATTGTACAAATGGTTTAAAATAAAAGTTAAACATTTTTGAGTCAAACAGGTAATACAATTTCAATAACTTATTTTCTTGAGTGATTTTCGGAAGTGGGCCTTATATGGGAGCTATGGTGAATTATAGGTTAGGTTAGCTTCCATGGGCAGCCACTCGTTAAGCAGCTCACTTGGGTTCATTCAAAACTGATCCCATTGTGATACTCAAGGGGTAAACAGCGGGGTATTAATAATACTTCCGTTATGTGCGAGTTAAACCAATCAGATTCCCCGATGAAGGAGTAGATTCGTCTAAAATTCATCGTTGATAGCTCATCCAGTAATATAATTCCGAGGATGCGTTACCTCGGGTTTGTCAGAGCCGAGCAATGGCAGAAAAGGTGAGACACATTCTCATCGTCTTCTTCATTATGACAGCTTCTACAGTAGTCATTGCACCGTAGGCCCAATCTTCTAGCATGTGTCCCAATTATACAGCGTTCTGTAATAAAGGATACAATTAGCCTTATTTATTCACGATGGAATTAAATAAGTAGATTCGTCCTGCTGACATCATATACGGATAGGGATACCGACATTCCTCGGTGAACCTAGATGTCGTGAAACACCCGCTATTCCGTAAATCGGAATCATGTTTTTTCCTCTGTGTCCTATAGAGCCGTGCATACAATATTTGTCCATTTCAGATCATTTTAAGATTTGTTAGTGCATATTTTTTTGTTAACATCATATTTTGATATATATAAGCTTTTACAGCATATTTATGGCATGTTTCAATTTATAAGAGCATATTTTGCCTTTTTGTATAGTCACTAGGATTGTTATTCAAATAATCGAGGAAAACTATATTTTTGTTTTCATTTCATTTATTAATTGTAATCAAAAAGCCAACATAGGCTAAAGTGTGATTACATATTTCAAACATAATTTTAACACAAACGTTTTTATGAGAAATTTAAAATATTAAATACTAAGGAGTGAGATCGAAAAATTCTTAACATACATATATGTTTATAAAAAAGAAACCACTAAACTTACAGCTTTAATTTTTTTTTTATTTGATTGAAATTATTATTACAATTTACAAAAAAAATTATTTTTATAGTTTTAATCACTAGTGATGAAATTTTGAACCTTTTTCGGAAACCCTTCCATTAACGTTTTTATAGTGCTTTCTGTCACTTTGCTCGAACATGTAGTCCATCTCCGTTTAAAATCTACCACACTTTTGGACACCTTTTTTGTACTCTTCAATTCTCTTTTAACAAGAGCCCAATATCTCTCCACTGGCCTTAGCTCCGGGCAGTTTGGAGGATTTGCCTCTCTTGGTACAAATACCACATTATTGTTCTTGTACCACTCAAGGGCTTGTTTGCCATAGTGACAGGATGCCAAGTCAGGCCAAAAATAAGTGGACACATTATGAAGTCTTATGAATGGAAGCAGCCTTTTTTGTAAACATTCCTTGATGTAAATTTCGGTATTTATAGAGCCCGTTGTAACAAATGAGTGGCTTCTTTTGCCGCAACTGCATATTGCTTGCCATACCAAGAACTTTCTGGGAAATTTTGTCTGCTTTTGGGTCCTAAACTTTTCTTCAACATTCCCTCGAGCATCAGCAACATAAAATTTTTGACCTGGAAGTTGCGAAAAATCTGCCAGAACATACGTTTCGTCATCCATTATGCAGCAAGAATATTTTTTTATAAAACTTGACTTCAATTTCCGTGCTCTGTTTTTGGCCTCTAAATTTTTAGTAGCGTTCCTGTCAGGAACTTTTTGAGCCTTGTATGTTTTTAAACCTGCATTAGCTTTAACTTTTCGTACCAAATAGTCCGAGCACTGAGCTAACCGGGCTGCTTTCCTACCGGATGTGTTGGGAGCTCTTTTGAAAATGCGTTCTATTTTTTTGGCTTTAGAAACATCATGTGGACCATTCCTTCTACCTGAACCAGGTTTTCTATCAACTGACAAGTTCTCCCGGTACTGTTTAATAACATTGGAAACAGTTTGACGGCAGACCTTTGTATGCTTGGCCAACTTTTTGTAAGACCAAGTTGGGTTTTGTTGAAAATATTTAATAATTTCAGTACGCACTTTTTTCTGGTCACTCATTTTAATCAGATTAACAAAAAAATTAATATAATTGACATTACACATAATAACTGACATGTTTTTCAAAGGTAACTTGATCAAAAAAAAAATTCAAATAATACTTGGGTTAAAAAATGTAATGAAAAACGTGTGTTAAGAATTTTTCGATCTCACTCCTTACTTAAAAATAAGCTATTTAACAAAATTGACTATCAACAACCACTAATTCAAAGTAAGTTCATGAGACCAATAACACCGTGATACAATTTTACATTTTTTTTGTTGGACTTGAACGAAACTATACACATATGAAACCTGAGATCATATATAGTAGAACTGCGTTTTCAGTTTTTCATTTTGTGATTTTTTCTCCCTTTTAAAGGACTTCAAAGTTTTAAGGATATACAAATTTCAAAAAAATTATTTAAATAGTTCTGCTCATTAGTTTTTCTTTATATGGCTATCAAATTTTTATATCCTTGAGAATATCTAATATATTTTTCTAAAAAAAATATATGTTGAAACCATGCATATACTTTAACACATGCTTAAATTTCGTTCTTATAGCTTTATAAGTTAAGCCTAAACAGAAAAAAACATATTATTAAGTTCATTAAAAAAAATACTTTTATCGATACAGCAATTAAGATTACAAAAATATTAGATATTACTTTTTGGACTTGAACAAGTCCACATACACATGAAACTGGTGATCGTATATAGTAAATCTGCGTTCTCAGTTTTTAATTTTCTGATCCTTTCTTCTTTTTAAAGGACTTCAAAGTTTCAAGGATGTACAAATTTATAAAAAATTAAATAAATATTTTTATAAATGTTTGTCAAATAAATAAAGACGGTCACCAGAAATGGAAACAATATTTTTTTAATTTTTCAGGACAACAAATTTCAAGGAAAATCCTTTAAACATTTTTTCTTTCATGTCCCAGATAATTTTCCTACTAATTTTAAAAAAGGGTTGAGTCTATTAAAAGTTAATTCGTTTTTATTTATCAGGATACATTGTACATATATAAAAAGTTAAATATCTTATGTAACATCAAGCATCTAGTAGTTTTGAATTGACACGTCAAAATTCTTATAAATAATTTTTAATAAGTGGTCATTTTTAAAAAGAAATATGGAATGTCCTAATAAAAACAAATTTTGTGTTCTTTGTGGTTTATTTGTACCTTTTAATAAAGGATAAAATATAACAAAGGCTTTTGTGGATAAGTATGAACAATATTTTTTAATAAACATCGAAAAAATTGACCTTCGACCTTCACGATTTAAGGGTTAACGTTTTCCGATTTTAGAAAAACTTTCAGACTATATTTAAATCTACCTGGAATATAATATTCTGAATAGCTTTTGCTTAAAAATCATAACAATAAAGAAATTCGGCTCATTCGGCAAAATATGGCCAAAAAATAGTTTTTCTCGAAAATCTCAAAATTTAAATCGCAGGTACGGAAAAACTATAGGAGGTATTTTCATATTGTGTATTAGAAAATAGTACTATTAAGCCACTTTGAAAAATGTTCACATTTTTGTTCAATTTTGACCACACATTTTTCAAAGGACAAAATATTTTATTTATACCTGATTTTTGCTTTAGTAACGTATTTAATATTTTATTGAGGATTTTTGAATAATAAAATTGATTTTAACCCTTTAGTGCACTTTTGATTTATTAGATTTAAAAAATAACTCAAATGATTCAGTATATTTAATTCTGAAAAACATTAAAGTTAGCACCATTCATATTGACTGTGTTTTTCGTGATTTTAAAAGTTGAGGTTAATTTTAACCCCAAGTGCTATTAAGGGTTAATTATAATTTGTATGCAGTTTTTGTAAATACTAGACTATGTGTTATATTTTTCTTAAGTTTCATCAAAATCGGCCCAAAAATATATAACATTTTGCTACCTTTGACCTTCACGATTTAAGGGTTAACGTTTTCCGATTTTAGTAAAACTTTCAGACTATATTTAAAATTACCTTTAATATAATATTCTGAATAGCTTTTGCTTAAAAATCATAACAGTAAAGAAATTCGGCTCATTCGTCAAAATATGGCCAAAAAAATAGTTTTTCTTGCAAATCTCAAAATCGCAGGTACGGAAAAACTATAGGAGGTATTTTCATACTTTTTTCATATTTTTATTATACAATTTAAAGTTTTCTACTCCATTTGGCCTATTTGAATATCTTCGTACGACATTTGGTAGTGGAAAAACATAATTTTAGTTTCTGTTGTATTTCCAATCAATAAAGACACATTTTTTAAAAAATCAAAAACTAATAAAATTCCATACTTTATTTTAAGAAGATTTAACTTTATTAGTTAATGTGAGTATCCGAAGCAAACATTGTACTACGCGTGTTTATTATTTATTTATTTTATTTGCTGTTTATTGTTTAAGCATGTTGCATAATTTTATATTATTATAATTAAAATAATACTACTTATACAATTTAAAGTTTTCTAAAAAAGATGTACTATAAACTTTTTAAGTCTCAAAAAATTTAAATTAATTGCCAGAGAACAATTTTAGACCTTGGGAACACCGAAAATCGGAAAAGTCCAATGTAATAGCAATCCTAATTCACAAAAGCAGTGTATCAGAAAATTATGTTTACAAAAAGAAATTATTATTACTGTATTTTTGTAATGCACTAATTAAAACTAAATCAATTAGAAGCATTTGTACATACCTGCATTTTTAAACAAATTTATTTTCATTATAATGGTGATTTATCAAGAAAACATTGTTTATTTTTTCGATTTAATTAAATTTGCATCGGACACAACAATACAAGTTATTAAAAACAAATTAAAATAGATTTTTAACCAAAACTAAAAAACTAACAATAGAATGTTTTTTAAAACTTTTATTCTTCAATTTATTATATAAAATAAAATTTGTTTTTACTAACAACTCAATTCAATTTTTAAATGTATTTTTATTTTAGCAACTGAATTTTGTTTGACAACATGACGGAATCAAGCAAATAAATATTTATAATACTGCAGTATGAGGGAACACTACTATTCATGTTTGAGTACATAAATTGTTTAATAATAAGTGTGTATGTATATATGTATGTACATCTCAATAACTGACCGGTCTGATTTTTATCACATAACAAATTTATAGAAAATGCCGGAAAGGCTGGAAACATATGACAAAAGCAATTTTAAATTTAATGATGCCACATGACTTTAACAAAAATAAAACCTACATCCACCCAGTGCACAATATAAAATAGTGAATGATAGATTGATTGATAACAAAATTTATTGTATTGTGAAGAGCGTTTTGTGTATCTTTCAGTAAATTGTTATGGATTTTCATTAATATATAGATACATAAATATGGCCTTTGTAAAGAAATATATACACAATGTATTAAATAAGTATGGTAAAATAAAAAAAGAAGACAAAATAAGAACTTAGTTATAAGATGGCCAATAATCGTTAAATAAACTATAACATTTTATTATGTATTCAATATCGTAAACATTTTAAATTATTCCTAAATGTGGTATGGAACACCATTTCCAATATCGTTTAACATTAAAAACTTTACATGAAATCACCATTAACCATAGGCTTCTATTTTAAAAATAGTGAGATACAAATAATGAACATGATGAGCACTTCCACCAGGATAAAAACATGGAAAAACGTTGTCGGTATGTTCTAGCAGTAAAGTGGTAAAAAACGGGTTTTCGTTTAACTGTGTTCGATAAATTAAAAGTTTATAGAATGAAGATAATTATACATCAAATATAATTTATAATGTCACATACATATTATATTTTATCAAATCATGATTAAATTTTGAATGAATCATTTGATGTCTAAACTTCCCCTGCCAATATTTGGAAGAGGCTTTGGGACAAATGTGACTACTGCATTAAGAAATTAAAAAATACAGTTTTTTTTCTTTTGTTTCATAAAAATAAATCCTGTCATCTTCTAGTAACACTTATTGTAGTACGTTGAATTTAGTGGTACATTTGTCTACGTATTGCTAATGATTTCAAAATATTTGAATAAATAAAATATATTTGAATTCTTTTATTTATTCCAAAAACTTATTTTACTTTGGATGATTCAAAACAAAAAATTTAGTTTTATTTCATTTGATGCTGTTTGATCTTACAAAACAATTGTAAGAGTAATCACGTCAAACAAATTTTTGCTAAAAAATATGCTTACGCTTTAAGTTTCATATTAATTTTTCGCATCGACCATTCCTACGTATGGGTAATATTAATTAATTATAACAAGTATACTCAAGTATAATCTAGTAGATATAGTGATCAAATATTCGGCATAATTTTTAAAAACCGGTTTTCGGTTTTTTTCAATCAAAAACCTGTTCGAATAACCGGTTTTTAAATTTTTTATCAATTTATGAATTGAGGTATAAATTAAGCTTAATATTTTTTTTATTAAAACTAATTAAAAAATCATTCAGTCATTTAAAAATTTATTTAAATTAAATTTAAAGATTTACTTTATTTTAACTTTTTGAAAATTTGTCCAAGTAATCAAAATCTGGTTTTAAATCGCTAGTTGTTGCAATACTAGTTTTTTTGTTTTTTTATTGTTAAACTGAGCTGAGCTTCTAAATTTTCCGAGTCACATTCAATATATTCTAAACCTTTATCTACGTATAGGAAGCTGGAACGATTAAACCTTGTTATTAAAATCAGTAGTGACAATGGCAGTGGTACAGTATCAATGACATTTTATGATATCCACCAATTTAAAAGACACGCGGTTGGTATAAACTACGTAGAACAGGAACCGTTATACGAAGCTAAAACAAACACGCGCCAAAACGAGTCGCAAAATCGAAGGTAAAAAACAAAAATGAGCCAGAAATAATGACAATGACGCTCGACTGCGCCTAGTCCTTGATGTATAACTTGTTAATGGCATTCAACATGGAATCATAACACACATTTAGAAGAAAAGTGTTGTTTAAAGTAATCGCTAATTATTAAAATTAATCGCAGAATCTTAAAATAAATAAAAAAAATATTCGATTTTGTCGAATAATTCGAGACAAAAAAACCCGTTTGTCGAATAACTCGAAAACCGTCCTTTTGTAAAAACCGGTTAAAAAAACCGCAAAATTGGAAAATAAATATTTATGAAGAAGTAAATCTTCACAAAGTTCACAGACATACGGACATAGCACAATCAACTTAGAATTTCATAAGTATCAAAAATATATACGCTTTGTTGAGTCCCAGATGAATATTTCTCAATTGAAAGCCGTGTGTCCACTACCAAGTTTTCTTGCGGAAGTTGACTTTCAGAAGTTTTTGTCGTGTAAACACGTATTAGAAGTCGACTTCCAGAAGTCATTGCTTGCAGAAATTATGTGGAAACACGTGTTTGTTGCTTGCTGGTGTTTTGAAGACTTACAGAAGAAGTCGGGTGTTTTTTTTGGAAGAGTAACTAAAAGCCAGTCTGTTGAAGGTATAGTCAATCACTTTTTAGTACCCTGCTTTTGAATTCTTGTTTGAGTTAAATATAAAATGTATTCTAAATCTTCATTAGACATTCTCAGGAAAAGTTTAGGATGCATGGAATCTTCGGTCCTCAATTCTTCAAGCACCCAATTTCACACCAAAATCTTCTTTTTGTTTCTTTTTAATTAAATATGATGCGGTCGCAGCTGGAAGCAGACTTCCGCAAGTTGCGGTTTGAGTGGAAACACTTCAGCAAATACTTGCAGAAGTTCTTCCGCAAGTGACTTGCTAGTGGACACACGGATTTACAAACTATACACCCTCATTAACAACTTTTGGTGGTGGAGGGTATAATAATGGGGCTTTTCGGAATTTTAAATCAGTTAAGTTTTTAATTTGGGATTGGAATTGTACATCCTTCCGAAACAAGTTTCGCATGTTTTGATATGATGCAAAAATATTTTGGTTGAACTTTATAAAATCTCTACCAAATAGCACCTCTCACCAAACATAAAGATCAGCCTAATAGACCTCATGTAATAAATCATTTCTATATCATTTTGACACGCTTAGCATAAATATTACAAAGGATTTCCAGAATTTCGGCTTTTAAATTTTCAAAGAATAACTAGATTTTAGCATTTTTTTATCAATACTATTCTAATCAACTTTCAAAGGTAAAAACATTTTCTGGCTTTAAAATTTATTTTAGTTTTAGTATGTTTTTAGGGAAGAAAAAAATTATAATTTTAATATATTATTTATATATATTCCTAAGGTTGGCTACCCGTTACCCCTAAAATAGACTTTAAGTTCCACTTACCTATAAAATACAGTTACCCTTATCGCTACTATGCCATTATCGAAATAATCCAAATTAGCGTTACCTTTTTATAATTTCGAATCATTTACTAAACTTAGTATGGATAAACTTATAAACTTTTATAATAATGATTTACTTAAAATGGAAATGGTGAAGTCAGATTAATAAGCAAGCTGTATGATGATGCAAAATCAATCAATTTAAACCAAACAGAACTTTTCATGACAAAAGATAAATGTTCTTTGTCAGAGTAATATGAACAAAAATCTATAACAAAATGAAGCCTCTTTGGTTTGAAAATTTAACAAAATAATATCTTATTAATTTGCTTTTTCGAATTTCACTGAAATCCTTTGTTATACACTTTTATTGATTTAATAAATGAAAAAAAAACTTCTAAAAGTCAGTCACGTCGGTCAGCCATAATCATTCAATCAATCAAGGAATCACTGAGCCACCGCAACTGCCCGTTCCATCATATTTTAATGGCGACTCAATGTCCATGCTGACGTATGTATAGAATAAATTAATTTTGCTAGAAATTAAATAAATATCAAATAAACATTAATTTGGAAAAGTTTTTATAGTTATTTTTCGATTGGAGCAAATACTACAAATATAAATTTTACAATTATCAACATATGATTTATATTTATTTTATTATTACTGATCGCTATTATTGTAGATGTTTTTAAACTTTAAATTATTTTACTAATCATTAATAAAATGATTTATTATACTTATTTATGTCTTAGGGGTCCTAATTTCCCGAACTATTTTTGTTTACCAGCGCACAGTACTATAGAAGAAAAGAGGGAAATAAATCTGTAACTTCCAAACGGTTAGTCAGGTTTTAAAAAAGTTTCACATGTGCAAAGCGGATGTGTTATCGAGTTTTAGTTTTGAATTTGGATATCATGGGTACACCAGGGTTGCGACCAAGGTTCCCCAAAGACTTCATGGGTTTGTTAAATTCGTTTGTATTCCGATTATCTCTTATAGCTTGGGAGATATTGGCATTTGAAAATTAAATTTTCAACATTTCTACCCACTCTACTCCAGTTTTTTGATAACAACGGGTCCAAATATTTCCCGATTTTCTCCTGTTTTACTTTATTGGACTAACAAATGTGTGTAACAAATCAAAAAAGAATTGTATAAAAATAATGACTGAGTTTTTTCTAGCGATTTTTCTCGGTTTTTTTAGTCTAGTTATCTAACAAATTTCTAAGAAGATGTATAAGGAATTTATACTATTTGCAAAGCTAATATTACAAAAGATATGTTTAATGAGAGAGGAACCTACAGTCGAAATTTCATGTCTTCGTTCGTCTTTGCCAATCTTGTAAACAAGGTACCTTGTCGCAATTTTTGGGCAGATATTATTAAATATTTTAGTATAATGTCGAAGCTTGATAATGAAATTCGTTCAACATTTGAATGTTTCCTAAATCGTTTTTAGAACATTAAGATGTTATACTTATATTAATATTCCAATTTATAGCTCATTTCATTCAGAATTTTAATGAGTATTTTACTAAACCATTAATAAAATATGGAATATATTTTGAGTAAATCTAATAAAATAAAAATGTTGTTTTATTGTCATTATTTGGACAAATAAGAAACAAACTGTATTAAATTTTGTCCAAAAAAATGAACATATTTTTTTTTTATTTTACTAGGAAATTTTAAAGTAAAAATTCAAAATATTTCTCTTGAAATGCCTGCTAGATTTTACTATTTTTTACGTACGAAAACGGAAATTTGAAAGAAACTAGTAAAAACAGTAAAACTAATAAAAAAAATATTGTGCAAACAAACACACCTATTAATAACTGAAACTTACCTTTAAGTAAAAATATAATAGAGTGCAGCACCAGCATCTAAAAAAGAAACATATAAAATACGAATTTAAAAATATTGTGGTATATTTATTATTTTATTTTACTAGCAACATACTCTACAACACAAATGATAAAGTTTAGTGAAAATTTAACATGTATTTGTTTAAATCTGAACTCAACTTACTTGTTTGTGCTCTAGAAACTGCTTGTTGAAACCCTTAAATTTTGTAACTCCCTGTGGCGCGGCATACATTAGATTTACGATATTTCATATAAACTCTTTCAGAGTTTTCCCCAGTTTTAAAAGTTTTTCATATTGTCGTAACAATTTGTCTTTTCCAATTAATTTTTGAAGTTATTTATTTGCGTACAACAACTGCATAAATAAATAAAACAATAGATTTTTGAGTTTTTTTTTATATACTTGAAGATTTATAACGTCAATTTAAATAAAATACTGGAAAATTTAAGTTAAAACTAAACAATGTCAGCAAATTTAAAAATATTGCTTTTAAAAATCAATATTTTGCGACATACAGAGAGAGATGTAGGAAGTTATTAATGGCAGTGAAATTTGTGTTACGACAATATCATTCCATCGCAGTTTTTGCTTGAGTTTACGATACGCCAAAGAATGTCAAACTGAATAATAAATTGTTTTGATTTGGAAATACGTCATGTTTGTTGACGTTAAAGTTACTAAAAATATTTGATAAACAATTAATATGCAAATGTTAAATCTTTCATAAGAAAATTATTTAAAATACCTAAATAAAGAATAATTAGAGAAGAATATATAATACATATACATTGGTATGTACATATTTAAATATAGGATGATTAGATAGAACATTTCTCAAACCACTTTCCAAGTTTAGCTAAATAAGAATTATAAATTCGAAAATAACATTAAGTTTTTAATACGTGCATACATATGTATATCAAAATATTTCAAATTAAACTATGTAAGTATGTATGAATATTTTAAGGAATAAATTAATTTATATATGTATGTGAGTCAGTTATTATTATATGTTTTACCCCAACCATGAGGTTTATTTATATTTTATAGATAAACATATAAATATTTTAAAAATTTGGAAATGATCCACTATTTAAAAACTCCTTCCATTATTCTTCAACAGTTTTTCCATTTGATACATTTTCAACAAAAGTTTTTAAATTAACGAATTAATCAAACAATTGATCCATCTCAATATTTTTGATAGAAAATGATTTAATGACATCTGCAAACTCATGAAATGGTATGTTCGAGCTAAGATTAAAAACAGAAAGAAAATATATGATTCTTCCTTCCGTCCGTTTTCACTTAATATTTTCAACTACGAGTAAAAAATTGTATGTATGTTAAGAAAGTGATAGAATTTTAGCAACGAAAAAAGTTACTATTTCAACATTTTTTTTTTAACAATATTATGGCTACTATACTTATGCTTAAAGATTGGGATTATCATAATATATTTAACTTACCATACATATAATCGTAGCAATTCTATATATGATTGTAGTAAATAAATATAATGGTGCATAATAATCCTGAGTACATTAAAAATTATGTCAAAAAATTTCAGAAGTTCAACTTATCGATCTGTAACTTAGTCAGTTTTTGTCCGATTTTAAATTTTTAACGGGTTTGTAAAGAAAATTGACTACGCTTTAAAATGACGTGAATTTGTTTATACATTTGTAAGTTATAAGTATTGTTTTTGTTAAGAATATCTAAAAGAAAAACAAAATTTATCATCTTTTTTGATTTCAGTCGCATTTTATTGCTTATTTTGATATAGAAGCTTATAAGAATTTATACCAAATTTTGTTCTTAACGAAACATGAATTTAATTATTCAAATCGGATGAAAATTTTAAAAGTTATTCTCCACCAGCGCATATGAATAAAAAAAACTATACAAAAAAATATTTGTAAAATTTTTGTAAAATTTTTAAATTACAAGGTAAATTTGTTCGAACTTTTTCGAAAAAGTTTAATAACTTTTGCAAATATATACCGATTTTAACAAATAATATCTCGTTTTTGTCTACATAAAATTATCTTTAAAACACTGTGCAAAAAAATATAGGTTTTCATAGAAAAATATCAAAATAACTATGTTGAATTTGAAAAATTACGAAAAAAATAAAGTGAAACTAGTTATAAAAACATACACAATTTGTTGGAATATACGTCTTGTGCATACATTTTATGAAAGCTTAATCCTTTGCCTATCCATAATAATTTAAAATTTTGAAATCGGTCTAAAAATGTATGAGTTAGAGAGTGTTTCTATGGTCTACCGATATACGTCACAGATTTTTTCATTTCGAAACGAAATAGAGCCCTTCTGAATTCAGTTTACGGGCAATGTGCATTTAAGCTAAAATTGTTTTCACTGTAAATTCGTAAATTTAACCGATTATGTTAATGATCCCAGATTATCGATTTACACTAAAAAAATATATTTTGGATCCTTATAGATAGCGGCTTCGATTTACCGAAGGTCCGCCTAAACGTGTTTTGGTTCAAATAAGTTTTTAGAAGCCCCCAGATATACTACGGACATAAATACAGAAGATATATTCATGAAAATTTTGGTATTAAATTAATTTTACATGATTGTGTACTCTACTGCACGTAATCACCAAATTGTTTTAAATATAAAATTTAATTTTAACAGAGTATGTGTAGGGTATCCACTGACTATATACGTATTCTTACTTGTTTTAATATCAATTATTTTGTGCTTTGAAAAAATAAATTGTCAGTACGAATTGATGATTAAAATGTGATAAACGTAAATGTTTGATTACTGAAGTGTGACACGGATACGAATTTCACAAAGAATTTATATTAATAAATTTTATTTTGCCGCAAAAATGCGAATAAAAATCAATTTTAAACCTTTTATATACGTAATGCTCACGTAATTGTGTTCACACTCTAATATTTACATTTCCCTTTTTTAACAAACCGAATTCTGTTATTATCAATAAATATACTAGATATGTACTATGAAAAGGTTAAAATTTTGAGAATTTTTGTGATGTACATCCAATATTTTATTTTATTACATTTATAAATATTAACGCACACACGCACAAACATTTGTATACACTAACAAACAAACACAATATTCAAATATGTATTTTTTTTATACATTTGAATATCAACGGTTATATTTGATTGTGGTTAATCGAGTGTAAAGTTAAAAAAGAGAGAAAAATACACAGAAATGAAAACAATTTCCAGACATACAATGAAATAAAAATAATAATCATCACTGTTGTTAAAAATGTCCTCCTTCCTTCCTGCCACAGGAAAATATTAAGTGCAATGCCATGGCATGGCGGTATATTTAAAGGCAAAGTTTTTACTGTCAAACGCCTGTTAAGACAATGATGTACACGTCTACTTTGAATCTTGTCAAAACTTCACATTTACCCCAACAAATACACAAAGTAACAAACCGACAAAGACAACAATAATAAAACAAAGCATACAAATTTAAATGTGTCATTTTAAATAGACAACGACGTTACAGTTTAAATGATGAAAGTAAAAAAAAAAAACAAAACAAAAGGAAATAAATAAAATAAACATCAGATCAAGGAGTATGCACAGTGCTGGGAGTATTAACAATATTGATAAGCATTTTTAATATGTTTTATATGCTTTTCTCTCTTCCAGAGAATTCTTAATCGATTCCAAATTTGAGCATGACGAGGGATTATTCATCATGAAAAGTTGCCGTTACTAACCTGATCTTTCAGTGGGTTATTTCGTGTTAAAAAGACGTTCCTTTTAGGTTTTCCAGCACTGTAGATATTTTAATGTATGCATGTGTATGAGTGACAGTATGGTTTTTCCACTTTTTTCTTTGTAAAACAATTTTTGTAGAAAATAGGAAAATGAGGTTTGACAACAATTGTAAGAGTTTTTAGTAACACGATTTATTTACCACAAACAAGAACAAAAAGACTCTTA
Source organism: Calliphora vicina (assembly GCF_958450345.1). Classification (NCBI taxonomy): domain Eukaryota; kingdom Metazoa; phylum Arthropoda; class Insecta; order Diptera; family Calliphoridae; genus Calliphora; species Calliphora vicina. Next base: position 91,753,464 of record NC_088782.1, read on the forward strand.
GTGTGGCGTACTAATCTACTTATACTAATGTACACATTTATTTCTTTTTTCCTTCCATTTCATGCGTTTCCCATAGATATTTATTTATTTTATTTAATTTAACACAAACCTATTCAACATGATTCGAATGTACATGCGTTCACACAATATATGTAAGTACATACATATGTACATTAGATCGCTCCAAAATTGTGAAGGACAAGAAAACTTTAAGCTTTTGCCCCGAACTTCTTTTAATATGTCCTATATAAAAAATAGAGTTCGGTTTGGTCTGAGCTTTTAAAAAGCTTATATGGCATACTGAAATCATTCAACGGTATTCCCTGCATCGGGATTATGCAGGGAATATTTGTAAACATATCTCTCAAAGAAACCAGTAATTTTATTAGAAACGAACGACTACTTTAATTAATAAAGGGCCTAATACAGATTTGACAAAACTTTGGAATCAAATATGTATGTATGTTACAATTAAAATTTCTGATTTTTCATATATTTTTATGAAAAACCATTCGAATAATAATGAAATCATTCGAATAATAATGAAATCAAACTCCTAATATTTGAGAATTCATTAATATGTAATATACTCGTACAATAAAAGGTTTGTTCGTTAACATATCACTTTGAAATTTTTATGTCAGAAATTTAAGAAATTTGAAACAAACATAAAATTACACTTTTCGTAATTTTTTTGTTGTTGGAATTTTGCCCATAATATCCACATTTGGTTTGAGTATTGTAAAAGAATAATATGAATTATTCTCTAATGCTATATAAATAAATAAAAATATTTCACAAAAGTGAACAATTTGTATTAGCATTTTTGGATGTAATTAAGATGTCGCCTGTAAAGTGACATCTATTATTTTTTGCTTGGTAACATTCTAATTTGTTTTTTATATAAAATTTGAGTTTTTAACCTTTAACTTATGAGGTGGTGGTAAATTTTACACCCTCTCTTAATTTTTTTAAAGTTTTATCAAAAAGGCTTGCAAAATAAAGTGCCTGCATTTTTGTTGCAAATAACATTTTGCTTTCTTTTTTTAATTTTTTTAAATTAAAATTGTTGTATCTTCTTGTTAAAAAGCAAATATTAACGAAAAAAGTTTTTTAAAGTAAAATTTTTCGCAAAAATTATAAGGTGTAAAATATACACCACATCTGTGACTATGTTAAAAATTTTCACGTCATAAGTTAAAGGTTAAATCAAAAAATTGTAGTAACGTTGCTTGCCATTTTTTTGCAAAGAATTTAGACATTTTTCATCAAAAATTGGCAATACTGTCTGTATGATATACATATATAAATATCAATTTTTTTATAGGCCTAACCAAGACATTAATAACTCGCAGGAGTTTAAAAAGAAAACGTTGAATCCAAAAGGTAACGGTTTTATTGTTTAATGGATATGGGTTATGGATATGACTAATTTTATACGATCATCATAATATATATTATTATATTGTTTAATCCAAGTTATAAAGAGGAAGATACTGTCAAAATTCGCTCACACATTTCGTCATTTCGTTGCATCAGTCTAATTTTCCTCCATATGTTTAAACAAATTAACATTTAATTTTTTGGTACATGAACATGAGCTGCTAAATAAAAGTAGAATAAAATAATTTATGTGCAAATATCAATTGTAAAGAAATAATTTAGAATTAAATAAAAAACTGGAAATTGTATAAGGTCAAATGTGACATTTACATACGATCCTTTGAAGAAATTAATTATTATGTATTCTTTCATCAAAATATTTTAACAGAATCAAAACCAAACACATCTTAGCGTAGAATCAATCCTCTTTGATACATATAAACTAGAGTTTCGATTCGGTTTTAAAAGAAAAAAATTTCGAAATTACTAGATAGATATATTTATGGGACATTTCATGTCAAGTGAACCAACTTTTGATCGTGATGAAATTTGCACCAATGTTAGATCGGTCGGGAACTCTCTGAGTCAGAGGGGGTCAAAATTTGACATTTTGGCCAAGCAGGTGTTTTTTCTTATCCATATAACTTTATTTTCCCTGTAAAGATCAAAAATGTCCTTTAAAATTTTTATCTTTTAATATCCTTTAAGATTGCCAATAAATTCCTTTTAAAAAAATAGTACGTTAAAGACCCAAATATTCGATACTAAATGTCAAAATTTCCCCCCAAGAACAAAGCCTATTGAATTTGATTAGAATCGGTTCATTATTTCGTCTAGCCCCCATACGATTGCCCTATTTGAAAATGGTTAAGCTCTCATAAATATCTTAATTATAAACATATTCAAACTAAATTCAGCACAATTAAGTTTTATATAAGCCGAAATTATCAAATTTTGTGACGATCGGTCAACAATGTTCCATAGCTCCGTTATAAGCAACATTCTCGAAAATGTCATTAATATACATAAATCTCTGAAATATGTCAGTATCCATACAAAAGTCAGCACAAATATGTTTCATATAATCGCAAAGCATCCCACCAAATTTTGTACCGATTGGTCCATAATTAGTCACACCTCCCATATATTGGTATTCAAATAAGATTCAACATTTTCATATCAAAAGAAAACTCTTTATAATCATATACTCGGTGTAGTGTATCATAAAAAGTATTCTTTGATTTTCACAAAGGTTTTTGTTATATTTTTCGAATGAAATATTAAAATTAAATAATGAAGATAGAAGGATGAAATTTTGGCATGTGGTATTCAATATTTGGATCTTTAACTCACACTTCTTTTGAAACAAAATTAATGGAAATCTAAAAGGATATTCAAGGATAAAAATTTGAAAGGACATTTTTGTCATCTTCTGATACTTACATAATAAAATCAAAATAATACGAAATATTTTACAACTCTTCTTGATCATTCTGTACCAAATTTGGCGTAGTAGGATATTAAAAAAATTTCTTTAAAAATGAACTCCTCTGAAAATTTGAAGTCCTTTTAAAAGGAAACAGGATCACGAAATGAAAAACTTAAAACGCAGTTTTTCTCCATTTAATTTATAGTTTCAGACGTATATCATCCGGTTCGTGTCTAATATTGAGTGTTGTACGGCGTTATCGACTGATTTTGTTTCTATAAAATCTTAATAAAACCACAATTTATTAAATATTAAGATATTATAGAAACAAAATCAGTTTACAAGCATTTTATGTCATTAAGCGTCCTCATGTAAACGCTTAAAAGCCTCGCAAACTGTGCAATCTGTGCATTTTTACACTCTCGCAAATGAAATGTCAAAAAATGTATGGAAATTCGTTTGCACAACTCCGATAAGTTTGCGCGACAATTTAGACTCGCAAACTTGAATTTATTGTGCATTTGATGAATCAGCTGCTTTTGTTTACTTTTATTTATAAGAAATAAAAATCAAATAAAATATAAAAATTTTGTGCATGTGAAAATTGTGTAACTTTGGAACCGAATGATTGTATTAAATGACATTGTGTATGAAAACATTAACCAACAGCTAGAACATAAACAAAGTCCTCCAAACTATGTATACCACCGTTTGTTCCAAAGATTTAACTGAGTACCCTTCCAAAGATTTAAATGAGTACCCTTATTAAATTTAAATAACACAATATGTGTGTGCAATATCATAGAAATTTTTTATTCCTTTGAAAAACATATCGATACTATTATGCCACCTCCACGTGAGATGACCATGCCCTCAGAACGCCCATGCAGAATGTCCAATATGGCATGAGCACGTAGCGCCACACAGCTATGTAATAATTATGACTTGAATATTTCTAATAATAGATTTGAATTTGGGATAGTTATCATCCATATTTATGCATATATAATTTCGAAAACAATTTGTTCTGTTACAACCGAACCGTTTTTATACCCTTCACCTTCGTGAGAAGGGTATATATAAGTTTGTCATTCCGTTTGTAATTTTTACATTTTTCATTTCCGACCCTATAAAGTATATATATTCTGGATCCTTATAGATAGCGGAGTCGATTAAGCCATGTCCGTCTGTCTGTCCGTCTGTTGAAATCAATTTTCTGAAGCCCCAGATATTGGGATCCAAATCTTCAATAATTCTGTCAGACATGCTTTCGAGAAGTCTGCTATTTAAAATCAGCAAAATCCATCCATAAACAACGGTGATATGAGCAAATAACCGGGACAACCTCGATTTTTGACCTATTTTTTATATATATCTGGATTACTAAGTCATTAATATAGACAATATGGATATCTAATGATAGATATTTCAAAGTCCATTGCAACGATGCAGATAAGGCTATAGTAAGTTGGACCTACAATGGGTCAAAATCGGGAAAAATATTTTTTAATCCGAATTTTTTTTTAATCCGAATTTTTTTTTCATCAAAAATTTTTTTTTGTTATAAATTTTTTTTCCAAAAAAAAAATTTTTAAAAGCTAAAAAAAAAATTAAAAAAACTAAAAAAAAAATTTTTTAAAAATTTGGAAAAAACATTTTTTAAAAAAAATTAAAAAAAAAATTAGATTTTGTTTAAATAAAAAAATTTATTTTAAAGTATAATTTGGTGAAGGGTATGTAAGATTCGGCACAGCCGAATTCGCTCTCTTGTTTTAATAAAAATATTTTTAGAAATGTTAAATGTTTTGATTTCTGTCAGTTGTGCTCCCATCCGCAAAGATTATTTTAATATAATCTGATTACATAAAAGTTGTGTTTTGATACCGGCATTTCTAAAAGTTTTATGACGGTTTACTTTAATTAAGGAGTGGTTCTTAATAGGAGCCACATTAACTTATTTCTTCTGGAACGATAAAATTGATTTATAAATATTATGGTTCACAACTCCTATTAATGAAATGATTTCGCTGAAATGAGTTTACAGCAGATTTTCAAACAGATCCAGAAAAACATATAACTTTAAGCAATACAAGTGCTACATAGATTCACTGTGAAACAAGGAGGAGTGTGTTTGAAAATAACATTATTGATTACGTGTGCTTTGGAAAAATCTGTATGTACTTATGTATTTCAATATGTGTACGAGTGTATATAAATTAAATAAAGTTTATTTTTAATAGTTTATAGTAAAAGGAACAAACATGTCAGTTATTGTTTACGTTAACCATCACTTGGAGTATAAATCTGTTTTCGCACAAGTCATTTCTCCCTTCTTCAGTTGTTCAGTTCATAACAAGTTTATGAGAATAAACAACCATTGATAAATAAAATAAATTTTCAACAACTTTGTTCGTAACTTGCCTAAAACTACACATCGCCAATAAAAAGAAAATAACTGACAAGAAACAACAAACTATCAGACGGACAGACAAATGAACGTAAGAGTGACTGAGTGAATGCACTTTGGTAACCAGAAGGAAGAATAAATCGATTAAACTTTTAAAAGCCACTCAATAACAAACTGGAATAAAATGTTTCTGAAAAAAACGTTTCGCTTGAGAAAAGTCGAGAATTTCTGAGTTGAAAAATTGAGCTGATTCTCAAAAGTTTCTCAGATTTAGGTTTAGCACCTCATCTGGCACTTTAAATACTTATTTTTATTTACGTGATCAAACCAGCTCAATGGAAATTAAGTTTTTCCGATTTTAGCATACTATTTACTTCATTATGTTTCACTCATTAGATCCTTAATGTCGTTATATATGATGACTTCAAAAAGTAAACATAAATATAAAGAATAACTTTACTAATGACACACGTAAGATCTTTTGCGAACGTATTTCTGCCTTAAAACCTGACCTAAAACAATATCTATTTATCCAAAGAAACGAAACGGAACGAATTTTGTGCACCCTCATATAATTTGCATCAAAACATAATCAGATTGCAAACTGTATTTTGGTATTTGAGAATCTAATTTTAAACTAGAGATGTTATTTTTTGTATACATAGGTTTATTCCAAACCACTTTAAATCTATAAATGTAACAACTAGCACACTCGCAGATAAACTGTAACGTATACAGTGTTAAACTTTACATGCGATTGTATGATATTTTGTTAGTAAATGGATGCGGTGTAATGTAAAGTTTTATTTTGTGCTCATGTAAAAGTTTGCACGATTTTGATTTCCTTTTTAAACCCACACCCAAGAATTGCTCAATTTTATATTAAAAGTTTCTTTCGTTCGTATTTTCTTTTAACCAAAGTAAAAAAAGTTTACAGTTACTCAGAAAAATATTTAAATATTAAACATGTTCATGTTAAAGAGAAAGAGAAAATAAAATTTCGACAAATTGAAAATTTATTTCTCCATATAGTATTAATGATGATTTACCGAACATAAACCAGATGAAGTTTTGCAATCTCCATGTATCACATGCAATTGTATATACATAGTTTATTTCGTTTAAAACAACCATAAATATTGATCACAAGTATTACTACAAATTAAGAGGATGTTTTACTTAAACTGCTGACATAATAAGTAAGTGGTAGTAATATAGAAAATAAATAAATAAATGTTATACATTTTATAACCTTTGTCCTAGAGTGGCGAACAAGTATTTCAATTTGCAAGTTTTTTTTAATTGATTTACTCATTCATAATTTGATTTGACATCTTATACACTCGTCGCTTTATCAAATATTATCAACAATAATGCTCCAGTGAATTAAGAGAGTTGATTGCTCTACTGTAACTGATAAGTACCTTACCTGCTTCTATCGACACTGATTTCCCACGCTCAAAACATCAAGAGCTTCAGATCAAAATATGTTTGTGCATTAATATCGAGTATATTCACAAAATTGTACGGCCCTATGCTCCTTATAGAAACAATAGGAATTAATATATATATTCACAAAATTCCATTCAGATAACGTCACAAGATCAAAAAATAAAAAATAACCATAGATTTATAAAATGGTCTTTTCTCCAAATTCATTTAGAAAAATAAAAATTTCATTAGGAGAAAGAACGGATCCTTGCACTTGATTCTACTTTAAACAAACTACAAAAATAAGCCTACAGAACGGTATATAACAGAAACGTTACGGAATGTAAAAAATTAAATAATTGTTTTTTGAAATGTTTGATATTTTGTTATCCTTTTAAAATTAAAACTTGACGCCGGAAATTAGGAAATATGACCACTAATGTCCATTTATTTTGCAGTAATTTTTTATGAAAATTATTGATTAAATTCTCAACAGAGAATTTATTTTATATGCTATATCGTCCCCTTAATAAAATAATAGTGTATAATTATTTGTTATTTCGAAATAGCTGAGTTTAAAAATTTTGTGTTGGTAGACATCTGGAACAAAAGTGATATTTAAATTGATCTTTTAATCCACTTTGTGGAAGTATAGTTTCACCAAATTTTGATCACATATGGAATCAGTTATGTACATCGTTATTATGCAATAAAAAAAAATAATGGTGTATATTAGGGAGGGTCTATTTTTTTGGTCAACAGGCGTATATCAAAACCGTAATCTACGATAAATTCTAACAAAATTTCCCCAAGAAACTTTGGGTTTAAAATAAAAACCTAGCTCCGCTGAGAGACTTCAAAATACAGTAATTTTGACTTACCTGCACAACCAACTTTGCACGATATTTTGTGCAGGTAATATAAAAATGCAGTTAACCTTAATGCACTTACGTGCTCATTGATGCTGGTAAGTGCATTTAAGTTTACTGCCCAAAAAAAGCAGCTAACGGCAAATAATTTACATAAAGCTTTGTGATTTTTCCGTCTAAACATAACGACAAATTTGTTATTTTAGCTACGTTTCAAATTATTAAGAAGTTGCAAACTTTTCATTTTTTCAATATCGTATTTTCCTTATTTTGTTTTGATTTAATTTTGTATTAGGCAGCTAAATTAAATTTTTATCATGAAAACCAGTTACAGCTTCCAAAAGTATTATGCACTTATCTTAAATGTGCAGGTATGAACAATGCACTTAAATTAACGAATTTATATGGAGTTTGGTAAATTAATATACAAAACACAAGTTTTGTGCACTTATATGCAAAATGCCCTTAAGTGAAAGGCAGGTAAGTCAAAACTACTGTACATGTTTAAGAAATTTCACTGTCCAACAAATTGAGACTTTTTGATTGAAACAGAAAAGCGACCCTATAATTCTGAAAGGGCATGTTGAGTAGATCATTTTTGTTGAATAAAGATATAGTGGGTCAAAGTTTCCATTTTTTTTATCGAAAAAAATGTTGTAAGTTAATGTATAAATTCTTATTCAGCCCAATTATGAATAAAAAATTCCGCGGGAGTTTGTTTCCCGGGAGTTTTTTCCCATTGAATTTGAATAGGAAAAATGAGAAAAGGGGCAAAACTGCCGTGGAATTTTTATTCATAATTGGGCTGATTGTCAGAGTTATATAGTGGAATTTCAAGGGGATCATTTTCGTGGAAGATCTTAACCCTCTAGATCCTCTCTTTAGGAAATCCAAAAAAGTCCTTTCAGAAAGGACATTTAAGGATTAAAATATTCTACGAAAATGTTTGCCGGAAAATTTTAGTGGAGGTCACCAAAGATACAAAAGTTGTAAATAATGCTCTTTATTATTATTATATTTTAAATATCATCTCATTCGGATCATAAATAGATTTTTGGAGATTTTTTTTTTAAAATGTGAGACCCAAGGTAGCGTGTAAATTTGCTAATTAAGCGTACAGAAATTTATTTACAACTTTGATATCTTTGGTGACCCCAAAGAAACCAAAAAATAATAAACGTAAAAGTTACATGATAATGGTTTAAGTAAAGCTAAGATTAAGAACTTTTAATGAAAAAGTCGTATGTTTATATTTTAGTTAATCATTATTTTTATTATATATTTTTTTAAATTTCTATTTTCATACATATACATTTTTAAAATAAAACAAATATTGAACAAAAATGCTATTTATGTATGTATATAAAAATCAGTATAACATTGTATACTAAAAGCTACTACCTTTGCAATGACGTATATAAGACCATAGTAAGTTGGACCTACAATGGGTCAAAATCTTTTTTTTAAAAATTTAAAAAAATTTTAAAATTAAAAAAAAAAATTAAAATAACAATTGGAAACAATTTTTTTTCCAAAAAATGAAAAAAAAAACAACTTTGGAAAAAAATGTTTGTTTTTATAAAAAAATTTTAAAATATGTATTTTGAGGAATAATTTGGTGAAGGGTATATAAGATTCGGCACAGCTGAATATAGCTGTCTTACTTGTTTAGATTCAAAATATTTTAAAGCAAAAAGTAATAGTCATTTAAAAATGAAAATTTATTAAGGAAAGTTTTAATTTTATCAAAATACTGAGATTATCCATTTGCGATCACCTTGTTCGCTGTATATAGTTGAAGTAGAGTTGTAATTTTTTGGCGCCCGACATTCACTGGTATTTACTTTCAAATCAGTAATGTAACTTTAAAATCGGTAGCCATAAAAAATATTAATTTTGGTAGCCTTCTTGTGAAATGGTCAACTGTGCATAGTTTAATTTTACCTCTAATAATTAAGTCTATCGTCTACCTTTTGCTTTTATCTCGAATAATTGGATGTATATGTTGACAATATATGTATTTCTTTAATTTAGAAATTTTGATCGACTATGACTATAAACCAATACATTATAATCAAAAAACTTTAATCCAAAAACAAAAAAAAGCATCTTTAAAAAAATATTTGTTTCCCAAATGCAGTTTTTTTGCTAATGGTTCAAACGAATACAGTACTCTAACTCTGAAAAATCGATAATAATTGATATTTTTCATTAATATTTTATTAATGAAGAAAAAATTCATTGGACAAATGTATACAAACTTGTTTCATAATGTTTTGTATTGTTATAAATTGCCGACGAAGTCTATTGAACGAGTTCAACACAACAATCAATGATAACCATATTGCCAAGCTATATATTGTAGCATTTTATCAGACGGGATTTTTCTCATGCATATTATTAAAGTAGTTTTACAACAAGTGATATTACGACTAGAATTAATGTTTATAATTTTTTTCTTCATAATAGTAATATGTGTTTTTTACTCCAGTTTATTTAAAATCAATACATTTTTATTAAAATCACAATATAGAATGAACATTTTTCATTCTCAACCATATTTATATTTTTTGACATGTGCAAAAACACTAGACGAAACCAAAAAATAAATACAAATGAAAAATTATAAAACAATAAGTCTCGAGTTTATAAAATGTTCTACAAATTGAATACGTTTCTTTCGCTGGCACGTGCAAGTAAAGATTATTTGTTTTGAAGTTCACTCCAAGAGAAATATTTGAAGAAAAATTCACATAGAACTGTACATTAGGCATGTTCTTAAAAAATAAATTTATAGATTATGTCATACGGAGAAACATAGGCAGGTGTGATAGCAAAAATTATGAATCGTATGTAAAATGACAATTTTGATATGCATTCAGAATTACATATGGATAAAAAAAGAGACAGTAAATATGTAAAACACATGTCGTCTAATAGCACCTTTACTTTTGATTTATAATGGTTAATAGTGTATTTTGTATTAGCATATTTACTGAGCACAAGCATTCATTAAATTGTATAATTAAAAAAAAATTGATATTGATGGGTTTATATCCTGGATAAATTAAAATCCCCGCATGTGAACATTCTCTGGGCATGCCCACCCATTTTGTCCACTAAATTGGTATTATTTGGTGCAAACATGCCAGAGTCCATTGCGCCTAACATTTTAACTTATGTACGTAGCATTTTAAAGATCTTGTATTTACAATAGCACACCCCTGTCTGTGATCATGACATTTACATGTGTATTTTTTTCTAGAATGTGTAATTTAGGTATTTAGTTTATACATAATTTACTTGGTGAAAACACTTATCTTAAACTGACTATTGTAAAATAAACAGAAATACATTAAAAGTTGTTATGTGATTGATTTGGAATTTATATTTCGCGTTTTTCGTTTTGTTTATTCTATGTAAGTTTAAATTGACTCTTGACTGTATTACTAAAATAGTATACCATTTCTTTGAGACATATTTATAAAAAAAATCGGAGAAATCCGATTTCTTTCTTAGTTGGTACAAACTGGTCAACGTTAGTACAAAAAGCTTTTAATGGTTTTATACAAAAACAAGTATGATATGATATGATGCTTATGTATATTGAATCTTATTTGAATACCAAATAATTTAAGATATTTATGCTCGATAAAGTGTTTTTCGGAAGTGGGCTTTATATTGGACCTATGACTAATTATGGACCGGTTGTCACAACATTTGGTGGGATGATTTGCGTTGAATTTTATTAGGATACTAACATATTTCAGAGATTTATGCATATTAATGGGACATTGTGGATGGATCGGTACTGACTTTGGTAGTACAAGTTCAGCTTATATAAAACATATTTGTGCTGAATTTGGTTTGGATATGTTTAAATTTAGGATATTTAAGAGAACTTAACTATTTTCAGATAGATGTGGGGGTTAAGTGAAATAATGGACCGATTATAACCAAATTCAGTAAGCTTTGTCGAATTATCTTTAAAATTGCGACGTGTAGTTTGATTACAATTTATACATGGACGGATGGACGGAATAGTAATATAAATAAAGTGTTCTTGAGCAGATTTGTATACGTTAAAGAGGGTGTTAGGACAATATTTTGATATAAAAATTATATCAAAAACATTGTTAACGTTTCTGGGATCATCCTAATAAACATACATAAGTGTTTAGTAAATACGAAAACAAGGTTCAGTTTGTGCGTTTATAAGACTACGGCCTTCTCAAGGGTTTTACTAACTTGCCTTTTAAAAGTAAAAATGACAGACGTAAAATTTGAAATTTTTATTTGTTTGTTTACATATTTCTATACAAAATATTAATATACATAATTCATAAACAAACAAAATATATGTGTGTATAACTAATCTTGAAGAATTTGGTTGTTTTCTATGTATATTAGGTTGGTCCTTGCATAGGAATTTACCGAATTTCGGTCTTCTTAATTTAGATTTTTCATATTTACATGCTGTTTCATGTTTTAAATTGATGTAGAAATATGTATTAAAAAAAATACATCTTTTTAATATTTTTAGAATAATTGAAAAGTAAGGGTAATCCTAATGTACCTATTTATGTATGTGTATTCGTATGTATTTAGAATGTAGAATATTTTATAAGGCAACAAACTTCAAAGTCCTGCACGAGTATGTATTAGTCAAAGGGTTGTTGATTTTTTTGGGTCATATTGAAAATTTTCGAACAAATTTATATTTATTTTTCATATTTCTCGCACCATCTGTTAAAGTCAATGTTTGGAAAACACTTGACTCTTCGTTTTCATTCATGTGAAAACAATTTTGTTTTTGCATAAATATCAAGAAAATTGTATTTCAAAGGGAATTAAAATTTATTTAATTAACCATTGTCTATAATATTCAATTTGATATACATACATACATATCGTCACATTAAATGCAAACTGACGAAACTACACTTTTATTATTTTTTTTTTACAGGAGAAGCAAAAAACGTGATACAATCAATAACACAGGGCAACAAAATCAAAAAAATTTTAGAGGCTTTTTAAATCACTACACAATTTTGATGTATTGTGGTTTCAGTAGTACAAATATGGTCCAAATTTTAAATTCTATAGAAAAGTTTTTTTTTTAATTTTTTTTTCTAAAATTGCTAGTTTTTGTAGATTTTTATCCACATAATTTATGATAACTCAAAAAGGGTTAGTCCGATATTACTGAAATAAACTTGGAAAAGTTAAAATTGACATAAGCTTTAATCTGTTTAAATATTGTGTTACTTCGGCTCAGTAGTTTCGAAGTTATAATAAAAAATTTAAGCAAAAATTATATTTTTTATATGAAAATAGCAATTTTTTTTGTTTTAAAAAAATCATGTAAAATCGAAAACAGCAGAAATGGTTCAGTTTTATTACTTTATCACAAACCGAATTTAATCACAATTATGGGAATTCACTAAGAAAACCATTTCTGCTGTTTTCGATTTTTCATGATTTTTAAAACAAAAAAAATTTTGCTATTTTCAAGTAAAAACAAGTAAGAAAGTATGGTCGGTCAAGCCATATAATACCCTACACTAAGTAAAAGAGCAAAAACATTTTTCTTTTAAAATTTCAATAATTTATATTTTTGAATTTTGAAGTGTGTCCTATATGGGGGCTATGACCAATTAGGTCGTGTGTTTTATGTCTATATGTACCATTGTTTACTATGTTGAATTTTGTGAGTATGCCAACATTTTTAAGCGATTTATGCACGTTAAAGTGATTTTCGGAAGCGGGTATATATGGGAGCTATGACTAATTATGGACCGATCGTAACAAAATTTGGTGACATGAATTTTGTATATATAAAACATATTTGGAGCGCAATTTGTGGAGATACATTTATAAATTAAACATTTATGACCGATAAAGTCCAATTTCGGAAGGACATTTGTATGGGGGCTAGGTGAAATAATGGACCGATTTCAGCCAGTTTCAATAGGCTTGGTCCTTGAGCCGAAAAAAAAATATGTACCAAATTTCATCGAAATATCTTCAAAATTGCGACCTGTACTCTGCGCACAAGGTTTACATGGACAGCCAGCCAACCAGACGGACGGACGGACATCGTTTAATCGACTCAGAAAGTGATTCTAAGTCGATCGGTATACTTTAAGGTGGGTGTTAGACTAATATTTTTGGGCGTTACAAACATCTGCACAAACGCATAATACTCTCCCCACTATGGTGGTGTAGGTCGACTTAGAATCACTTTCTGAGTCGATTAAGCGATGTCCGTCCGTCCGTCTGGTTGGCTGGCTGGCTGTCCATGTAAACCTTGTGCGCAGAGTACAGGTCGCAATTTTGAAGATATTTCGATGAAATTTGGTACATATTATTTTTTCGGCTCAAGGACCAAGCCTATTGAAACTGGCTGAAATCGGTCCATTATTTAAAAATTTGGTACATATTATTTTTTCGGCCAAAGGACCAAGCCTATTGAAACTGGGTGAAATCGGTCCATTATTTCACCTAGCCCCCATACAAATGTCCTTCCGAAATTGGACTTTATCGGTCATAAATGTTTAATTTATATATGTATCTCCGCAAATTCCGCTCCAAATAAGTTTTATATACACAAAATTCATGTCACCAAATATTGTTACGATCGGTCCATAATTAGTCATAGCTCCCATATAGACCCGCTTCCGAAAATCACTTTAACGTGCATAAATCGCTTAAAAATGTTGGTAAACACACAAAATTCAAGATAGTTAACTTTAATATACACATAAATCAGACGACCTAATTTCATGGTGATCAGTCCATAATTGGTCATAGCCCCCATATAAGGCCCACTTCCGAAAATCACTCAAAAATATAAATTATTGAAATTTTAAAAGAAAAAATTTTTTGCTCTTTTACTTAGTGTAGGGTATTATATGGTCGGGCTTGACCGACCATACTTTCTTACTTGTTTTGCTTCAATTTGTCATTATAACTCCGAAACTACTGAGCCGATTAAAACGCAAGATTTAAACAGATTAAAGGTTATGTAAATTTGAACATTTCCAAGTTTACTTCAATAATATCGGACTAACCCTTTTTGAGTTATCATAAATTATGTAGAGAAACATATACAAAAATTCGCAATTTTAGAAAAAAAAAAATTAAAAAAAATCTATCCATAGCATAAAAAAATTTTACCTTTTTTGTACTTAGGTAACCATTATGCATTAAATCTATATAGTGGTTAGTGAAGTCTTTTTTGCTGTTGACCTGTGTAATAATATAGTCAAACGTCCGTTTGAATTTCTTTAATAAAGTTGTCATTTTGTTCGCAGGGGTCTAAAAATTTGCCTGAGCATGAAGTTTGATAAAAACAATCGTAGGAAAACAAAATGTTTGAGGCAGGAAAACAAAATGTTTGAGGAATAGAGCTTTAGCTTTCACTAATGATATAATTATGTAACTAAACATGCAAATAAAATGTGTATTAGATGGACATGTGTATCCACATGGTGAACTAGATTTAAATCTGTCTTTGGCCCTAAATATTCTAAGACTACAAACAACACAACAATTAGGTTACTTAATTAGGTTAGTGCTCTGCATACTGCAGGATCTTACAATGTTATGGGACCGTACATATTAAGTTAACTTTCTACAGCATACCGAGAATATGTTTGCTACCTAACGTGCAGATAACTGGCATATCAATCATCGAATATCTGGATATACTTTTTTGCATACTTGCTGCTAGCAAGGATGACGTTTATAAAATAGCTGGTGCATTCTAGACACTTAGTTTAGCCGAAGAATTCCGGGTATCTCTGAATGAGATACATTCAATGATAACTCTAATATATGCCATGATCTGGGGTCGATCGTAAAAACCTGGTAATAAATCTTAAACCTCTAAACTACTGGTCCGATTGCAAAATTATGTAGAGGAGGAAATAGGCTTTAATAAATTTAATCAGTTATAATACAAGATAAGACAGTTTGTCAAAGTCAACCATCTCTGATTATGAAGGCTCTGTACAGTTTATAACTTGTACAAATATGGACAGATTTCAAAACGAAACTTTGTAATAAAGCATGTGGGAAGGTAAACAAAATTCTTGTTTATTTCTTATAGTTTAAATTTTGAAATTAACTTTGTTTTTCGTAACTATCTTATGTAATAGATGACCAAATATGTTTCTAAAATTATGCTCCCATTTCTAATAAATTCGAAAATAACATGTAAAATGTTGTGAAAAATAACACGATGCTACACCAAAAATATGCATGGGTTCTCATTAGGGTTTGGGGTCCAGGAATTCCCGGCCGGGAAATCCCGGGAAATTTAAATTTTTTTCCCAGGAAAAACGGAAAATTTAAAATTGATTAAAAATACTTTAATACATTTAAATATAACATCACTGTTTGATGAATGGCTTGTTCCAAATATTAGTGGAGGTTTTGAATCCCATTAAGGATACAGTAGTAGCATTAAGCCGACATTTTGCTATGATAAACACTCTTTATGAACAGCTGTTATCTTACAAACATTTCTATTGCCCCAAGGACAAATCCCATTCATTATTTCTCCTAGACCCCATACAACTGCCCTATTTGACTATAGTTAAGCTCTCATTAATATCTTAATTATATGCAGAGAAAACAGATTCGTGATAGCAACCGAATTTGTTGCCAATGGAATAATTCGGTTGCACACATCGAATTTTTCAGTTCTATCAACCGAAAGTCAGTTGATAAAGAAGAATTTCGGTTGAAGCAAGCAAACTTTTGTTACCCTTTTCAAAATTCTGTAGCCACAACTGTAAAATTCGATCACTAAGGTAGAATCATTCGATTGGTAACAAATTCGGTTGCTATCACGAATCTGTTTCCTCTGTGTATAGATAGCCTAACCAGATGCATAACAAATAAATTTTATATAAGTTGAACTCGCATTACCAAATTTAGTACCGATCGGTCCATAATTTACCACAGCTTCCATATAAGGTGTACTATCGAAACTTTCATTAATGATCATAAATCTTATAAAAATATTGGTATCCAAATAAAATTCAACACAAATAAGTTTTATATATACAGAAGATATATGTACCACCAAATTGTATGGATATCGTTCCATAATTAGTCTTAGCTCCCATATACATTTTAAAAGAAACCTGTTCATAATGATGTACTCGGTGTAGGGTATCATATGGTCGGTCTTGGCAACAATACTTTCTAACTTGTTTTTCAATAAGAATGTAAAAATACCGCCGAAGCTGAATTATATAAAAATTACAAGCTTTTTATAGATTTGTTCTATTATATTAAAGGCCAATCCACAAGAATGAAAGAGTAGTTTATGGTTTACCGTAGTTTTTGCTTATAGTTCACAACTACAGTTGCACAATTTTTGTGAACTATGAGCGAATTAGGATTATATCCGAATTTATTTTTAAGACACTTTATGGATTATAACTGAATTCTGATATAATACACATTTCGACTATATACAAATTATTTACTTTCTTCAAAAAAACACTTTTTTATAGATATCAATTTCTAAATGAAATATAAATTGCGCATTGTTGATCATTTTTCAAAGAATTCTGTAATCTTAGATTGTTTTTTTTAGAGAAGATGTTACAATAAATGATTCTATTTTTCCGAAGCCACATCGTCCAAAATATGGACTATATGAATTTTTTTTTCTGCAATATTCGTTTGCATGCAAAGAAAATTTGGCCTTTAAACGAAAATGGACTATAGGCGAAGTGAAATTTAGAACAAATAATTTGTATGAAATTTTAAAAAAACCTGCAAGTGAATAAGACTCTTTTGGCTTACATCCGTTTTTGTCCTTTAAGCGAAATGGACTATAAGCAAAAAGTACTGTAATATCTCCTACTTGTATCGAATTAGGTCTTAATATCAATATTTATAAAAATAATTATGAGCGTTAAATTGATAATTTGTTTTTATTTTGTTCGCTAAATCGTGATTCTCAGTTGAAAGGTTAGTACAAAAACATATGGTGATGCAGGGTATTACCATAATGATAATTCTATATCTAAAAATAGGCTTATATCGTAACAATTTTATTATCGAGGGTAATAAAGAGTTTTGTATCATCCGCAACAATACTCCAACGATGTGGAGCAACAACTGAATTTTTTTAAATGCCAAATAGGAAAATTTAGTTTAATAAAAAATCATGTAATTATCAATCTTTCACTAATATAGACAATTACCTTTTTCCTTACGTTTTGTTAAATGTACAAATTATTTGATTAGATTTTGATAATATTAAAATACAAGTTTACTTGGGAACATACATTCATACATACATATGTATGAATTTAACCCAGCAGTTAAGCAATTAGTCAATGTATCCCTAATAGCCAGTAATTGTTACTAATGTCTGATCATTTGGCTGACTCCAATTTATATATTTTGGGTCATGTGACTCGTGATCTTTGCAGTGCAGAGAGAAGTCAATTAGTTACTTTATACATACCAGTGAAGTCAATTGTCACTAAAATATCCCTAAGTAATCTAGAGTGTAGTCACATTAAATGTTTATTTTGTACTGCACTTTTACAAGTAGTTAGTTTACCCAACAGAAAGATGTAATATATTGGAGAGATGTCGGAGGAAAGTTTTTTGAGTATCTATGAGACTGACAATTTGAAGTAAATTATCACCCGTACATATTAAAATAATTAGTTATGTAGCTGATCATGTAGTCAGTCATGTAGCTAGTAAGGTAAATGACTCTATGCAACTGGTATGTGAATCCAATGCGTTGACTACTTTGGGCCAGCTTGTTTAGTTTAATTGTAATCCATAAAGGTTAATTGACTCCCTGCCTAGGACATAAGTAAAATCACAAGTTCGAGACAGTGTCCTAGAACTGCTGGGATATTCTTATAATAAATACCATTGAAATCCTTCCTGGTTTGTGTTTGCCATTTGCCGTGACAATTATTATTTTTATTGGCACAACAAGTGTTTTCCAAAATGAATATGACATTTTCAGGCATGGCTGACTGTTCTTTTCCTTGCCACTCACCGATTGAAGTACGAATACTGAAAGTGATTAAATATACATATATGTATGTATTTCTTCATTGTCATTGTTTCTTCAGCTCTTATCATCAAGTTGATTTTAAAAGACAATACATGTGAATTCATATCATTCGCATCAGTGTTGCCACTTTACATCATTTGTAATTGGCTGCATGTGTAATTTCAGATTTCCTTTTTTAAAAACTAAAATTCGAAATGGGAAAGATATAAAATAAAAAGAAATTTTAAAGACGGGGAGAATCGAATCGAATATTTTCTCATAAAATGGGTAGCTTTCTGTCGGATGTAATAATGTTTTTGGACTTAGAGCATTTAAAATACACACATGGTTTCAAGTCACTGTCTAGCAGAAACAGTAATGAATTATTGTTATTTTTTTTTTAAATATTTAAAAACATTTGTATTTTTATTATGTGCAGTTTAGTAATAAGACAGGTTCAATTTGTAATCTTCTTGATGGCAACACCGATACAAATATCTATAAGTACCTGTAAGTCGTAGATAAATGCGAGAAAGTATATACTCATACATTAGGGTATTCGATCTGTTAACCGTTGTTCGATTATCCTATTAATTAATTATTCTAAGAATTTAATATTCATTTCGATTAGTCGATTAAAAAATATTTGAAAGATCTGTATGAGATGAGTATCTGACAATAAATTATTTTCTAGTTTTTAGTTTGTCAATATGTTTAGGAAGAAATAATAATCATCAGGCCTCAAATACTTAAAATGATGAAAGCAAGTTGATTCATTTAAGGTCCTTAAAATAAACTTGACTTGAAAAAGCGAGAAATCTGTTTCTTAAAAAAAATTATTGAAAACATAATATTTTGAAAATGGAACACTACAAACATGATGTACATATTAATTTTTAAATGGTATTTTTTTGCAAACTAAAGCTTGAAAATATTTTATTAAGATTAAGTAACAATCGATTAAATTACAACCCGAATATATTTTTATCGATTAAACTGAATAAAACAAACAAATTGTAATTGATTACCCTAATATAAGTACATAAGTACGACTGTTTATTGTATTTTTAATTTTAATAGGAAATGAAAGGGAAATTACTTTTCAATTGCAGCAAATCAAAGCCGACAAACATTAAAGAGGATGTTCTGGAAATACCTTAAATTGTCAACACTCTGTCAAAACAATGTGGTCTTTTGTTTTCTCCTTTAATATTAAACTTATACAAATACACCAGATACATACATAGTACATACAGTTACACAGATTTAATATTTAAATGTCAATAGAATAAAGCAACTATCAATGAATGTATGTTAGACCGACTCACAGAAAAATATGAGTTTTTTTAAATAAACATTTTTTTCCAGTTGTTTTTTAATTTTTTTTTATATCTCAGCCATTTGTGGACCGATTTGCTCGTTTGTGGGGTCGCAAATGAAAAATGTAGAAATTACAAACGGAATGACAAATTTATATACATATACCCTTGCCATTCATGGTGAAGGGTATAATTAATTAAAATTTGGAGTTAATGTAGTACAAGGTGTATTTATTTCATAGATGCTATATGGATGGGGATAAAAATAAAAAAGAAATCACTGACCGCTTTTTGTCGGCATAATATTTTTTCTCTCAATTTTGCTGGAGACAAAAATTTAATACTGAGTCAACTTCAATTTTTACTGAAATTTACTATGAAAATAATTTCTTCACTTTTTATTTCGTAAACATAAAAACGATATTAAATTCAAAGTATTTAAAAGAGTAGTAAAAATAAAATTGCAGACAAAATATATTTTTATCAAAAAATAGCTTAAAATTTAGGGTGTTTAAAAATATTTACAATAAAAAACTTTTTGCCTATATCAACCAAATCAGTTGTGACTAAGTACAATTAGAAGATCTAAAATCTTGTTATTCTCTGTTATGTCTGCTTTTTACATCCAAATAGATGGAAAGTAACTAGTTAGCAGCAAAATATGGAATTTTGCTTTGGGAATCAAATTTATTGTCTTGATAATTAAGTACACGAAGTGTGGAAATTAAATTTAATTTTGCAAAATATACTTTTTCCACGATGCTATATAGTAGAGTTCCGTTTTCAGCTTTAAAATAAACAGCGGATTTTCATAGCTCAAAACCGAAACCCAAAACCGACAATTATTCTTCAGTTATCGGCTTCTTTTATTTGAGTAGGTGAAATGCAAAACTCGATCGTTACACATAAACCGAATTTTGGAAAAACACGAAAAAAACATAGCGGCTGATTAAATGGACCAAATTAGTCGAATGTTTTAAATTCTTAGATGTTACTCCATTCTTGACTAAAACTCTACAGTTGAAAAAATTAAATAAACTGCAACATAGAGAAGGACTGCCAGAATCAATAGTTATCTCAATTTTTTTTTTAATTTTTGTAACGAACGAGTTTTGCATCTCACCTACTCAAATAGAAGAAGCCGATAACTGAAGAATAATTGTCGGTTTTGGGTTTCGGTTTTGAGCTATGAAAATTCGCTGTTTCATTTAAAGCTGAAAACGGAACTCTACTATATAGCATCGTGGAAAAAGTATATTTTGCAAAATTAAATTTAATTTCCACACTTCGTGTACTTAATTATCAAGACAATAAATTTGATTCCCATTTTGACCATGTTTTAAACATTATGTTTTACAATATGTTTTAAATATTTACAATAGATCTTAGAGGATGACGATTGTTGATAACGGTCGAAATGATTATTAATCATTGTGTTTTGGAAGAAAAAGTAAATATTTGCAAAAAACCAAGGTTTATTTTGAGGGGGTAACAAACTCACATTTTCCATCTCCATACAAAGTGAGTCGATCTAATGTACGTATAATTGTAAATTAACCCTGCCCTTCGAAAGTGTATTTGTTTTGTGTCATAATTTGTTCTTTTGTTGCTAAAACTAACTGTTGCAAAATGTGATGCCAATCGGGTAACGGGAACCAGTGCCGGAAAGCGATTGAATTGGGTAAACATTGGAAAATGTTTAGATTTCCAAAGAAATCTATTTTGTAAGGCTGGTCTAATGTAAATTCATGCATTTCACTTTACAAAACAAATATGTACTTTAAGTCTCGATATGGGTATTGACGACTGCGATGACGATGTCGAAGCAAATGACGATGAAATCCAATTAACATCGAGTGAAGCAAATGTACAAAAAACTGAAAGTTTTGATATTTGAGGGAAAAAATATGGAACGTAAACTAATGTGCATAAACAAAATCATTTTGTTTTTAAAAAGTTGTCATTATATGTATGTATGTGTGTACATTAGAGGTTTTATCACATATTCCTAAGCATGTCTCACTCCCAAACATGAAAAATATCACTATTATTGTTCTCGAGATAAATAATATCTTTATATCTATTAGTAATTGAAAGCACAAAAAATAACAAAAATGTGTTTTAAATTACGAAAATTATCTATTCAATAATTTTTGTATTTAAATTTCAACCAATAACGAACATTTTATATTCAATTGTCAAAATTATCAAATTCAAAACTCAAAATTCAATAGAAAATATCAGAAAATTTAGTTTTTGAGCACATGAATACTTGATTCAATTATAAAATAATTGAAACCAGTTCAATATATGATATATATTTGAATTGAAACGGTTTAAGAAATAGTTTTTTCTGTGTGCTAATTCACTGCCATGTACAATTTATTTTATTGTAAGTAAACAAAAGTTTTAATATCAACATATACATAAAATATGATATGAAAAATGAATGGCTTTGACTGGTGGCGAACCACTAAACTCCCGTTTTCCAGTCAAACGCACTAGATAGCTGTGCTAAATGCAAAAGTTCATTAAAAACCTGTATAAACACAAGTACTTATTCTAGTAAATAAAATAATGTGCTGGGTAAGCACCACTTATTACAAAGTAATGTATGTGGTAACTGGTTGCCATTACAAAAATTCACAAAATTTTTGTTGGGCATTTGATGGGGCATTTCATGTCAATTGAACCAACTTTGGAAATCGATGTCTTCCGATCGGGATCAAATACACCAAGGTTAGTTCTATTGGATAGTAATTCAGCCACAATTTTTCAACAAGATAGGTCGAGAACTCTCCGAGTTAGAGGGGGTCAAATTTTTACATTTTGGTCAAGCAGGTGTTTTTTCTTATCCATGTAACTTATTACCTATTGTTCTAAGCAAAATATTTCCCAAATAGTTTAGATAACTATTTCTTCAATCTTTCGAAAAAAGATATTTAATAAAAAAAATACAAATTTTTTAATATTTTTTTTTCGAAATCAAAACTTTTTTGACTTTTTTTTTTTTAAAAAGGGCCTTTTTTTTCTTTAAATAAAGCTTATATATTTTCTTTGAAAACCTATTTGGTCGCTTTCAAAAGTTGGTTCCCTTGACATGAAATGCCCCATATATGTATATAAAAGTGAATGTGTGTTTGTTTGTGTCTTTGTATGATCCGCTAACTTATTTGTAATTTATAGGAGGCTAAATCGCTAAGAATTAATCTAATACACCACGACTTTGTAATGGCACTCGGCTTACAATAAATAAATTAAATAAAAATCTAATCGAAGCGACCATTATAACTGGGATGTGTCAAGGTACAGATGTATTGCTGCCACGTATTCCGATGATAACGCCGGAAATGCCATTTGATTTTAAGCGATTGCAATTTCCTATTTGCTTAGCATTTGCAATGACAATTGATAAAGCTCAAGATCAGTTTTTGCAAGTTTGCGGACTAGATCTAGAAAATCCATTTTTTTCACATCGTGGGAAATCTCACAGACCAAAAATATTGTTATACCAAGGCATTAGAACAACAAATAATTAATACAAAATTTGGGGGAGTTTGTTCCCGGGAGTTTTTTAGCATTGAATTTGAATAGGAAAATGAGAAAATGGAAAAAACTCCTGAGGAATTTTTATTCATAATTGGGCTGATAATAAACATTGAATACAAATGTTTTTGGTTCTAAACATTTATATTTTATTAGAATTCACATTAAGGTTAAAATATATGAAATAAATAATATACCCTTTATTACATTAGAAACTAATTTTAGATAGAATAAATATATATATTGGTTAATCATTCCAGTAGGGTAGCGAAGCACACCGGGGTTTAGCAAGTTTACTATATATGGAAGTTCCATATCTATACTTCGAAGCTCGTCCGACTTTAGCTCCATTTTCTACGAAGTAAGCAACTAACATAAAGTTTGAAGGCTTGCACTACTACAGTTCTAATAATAATTTCCTATGGAATGTACCAAGCCTTTTATTATTATCTATCCGACTTTTTCCTCAATGAAAAGTGAAAAATTTCTTAGGTTTGATTGATTGGAGGATATAGTCACACTGTCATAAGAGTATTTTTGTTCAATAATCTAGAGGGCAATTTCGTCCGACCGGCATGATTCTGGTCGGACGAAATTGCAGATCGAGAATTTTTTTTCAATTTAAATATATTTTCCAAATATATCTGTTAATACATATAAGACAGTACTTTTAAAAAAATATTTTATTAGAATCAAATGCCTTTTAGCACTTTTTTCTAGAAAAAGTTGTGATAGTTACTACTATTGATAACACGCATATTTTTATCTAAAATTCGTAAAATAAAATTCAATATTTACTAGATACCCACGACCACCATTTTTAAAAACGACTGGCCATGTTGTCAGCAAAGTTACTTATATAACATTTTTAGATGTGTTAATGCATTCCGTTAAGTCTGCGTACAGAGTTTAAGATTATGTTCCCATTACAATTGGATATTCACTCTGGAGCAATCCGACTCCCAATCGGCCAATGATTGTCAATATAGCGACAGATGTATCAACCATAAGTTTTTCCCTTGGAAAATGGTTTAGCTTCCCATAGACTAAAAAAAAAACAACACTTAAATAGATATTTAATTATTATTGAGATAAAATGTTAAAAGTCAAAGTGATAAAGCTTGGATTTACATTATTTTTATTTAGTTAATTTTATATTATAATTTGTATATTATCCTTTATTATTGAATTACATAAATAAAACAAGGCTGCGCCGAATCTTGTGTACCCATCATCAATATGCGACAATAAAAGACATATGGAGGGTAGTGTCAATTATGGACTGATCCCCACAAAAGTTGGTAGAAAGCTTTATAATCATATAAAACTTGATTAAGTCCAATTTCGTCATGATATTAATTGTTATAACACAATTATGATTGTTCAAGTAATTTCCTGACTGGGTCCTTTAAATATTTTGATGTGTTACAAACGAAATGACAAAATCAGTATACCCCCATTTTTTTTGATGGTGGTATAATAAAAGCATAAAGCTGTTTTGTTTTCAATAAAAAATACTCTTGAAGTTTTTTGTATGTTTTATTCTTTTCGCTTGCCAAGTGAATACGATTATAGCTGTTGTTACGCCTTTACGCCGACCTATGTCTTATATGCGTATACATTAGGGAGGTCTTCTTTTACTTTTTCCGAATTCAAAGTATTGCGATTCGGAATAATATGGTTCTTAGTACTAAACTGCAATGGTGAAAATTCGCTTAAAACAAATGTCTGACTAAAATTTTTGAAAAATGATTATTAGAATATTATGGATTTCAAAATTAACCAGTTACCACACTTGGTGACAACTTTTTCTTTTCTGTAATTTCATCAAAATCTTCACATAAATATACAATCTTTTTTCAAAAGTATCACGTACTGGTGTTTTTTTGCTGCAGAATATAGCATTCTTACATGTTTGCCTTGTATTTTCAAACATCGATTTTTTGATAACATCGATTTTTTGATAGCTTTTGGCATGAGGAAAAATGTCCACTACGAAATATCAAAAAAATCATTTTTGAGGCTCCCAAATTTCAGAAAAAGTCAAAAAATTTACTTTTATTTTTAAGGTTTTTTTTTAGTATGTAATAAAAAAAACCGGCTGATTTAATTTTTTTAGTATTTTTTTTTTAAATTTTTGTAATTTTTAGAAAAAAGTAAATTTTTTTACTTTTTCTGAAATTTGCGCACCTTGAAAATGATTTTTTGATATGTCATGCCCAAAGATAACAAAAACTCGATGCCACAATATCTATTGCTAAATCGACACACCCTAATAAATATGCTGAATAAATACATATGTGTGCAAAGTGCATGTTAAATGCAAGTACAAAGTTGTGCAGTAGTGAAAGGAGTACAAACACTATCAATTTACATTTGTGATATTTACATGCAATGTTTATCATGTCAGCAACTACCACCATTAATATACAAGAGCAGACTACACCTACACTAGACTGCTCCAAAAAAATAAATTTGACCGTCCCCACCCCTAGAATTGTATGTATGGTAGAAATACATTGTGTAAAATATTAGGATGATAGGATAACGTTAACTGGTTTTCTTAAGTTTCATGAAAATCGACTCAAAAATATATAACATTTCGATATCTTTCCATGAGAAATTCCAAATATGTATTGAAAACTTTGTCCATCACCATTTAAAGGTTTTCCGATTTTCGTAAAACTTTCAGACTGTATTTAAAATTATCTGGACTATAATATTCTGAACAGGTTTTACTTAAAATTCATAACACTAAAATTGGGTTCATTCGGCCAAAATATGTCCAAAAAAATTAGTTTTTCTCGAAAATCGCAAAATTTAAATCGCAGGTACGGAAAAACTGTATCAGGTATTGTCATACTTTTTTCACATTTTTATTTCCTATTATGTTGTCAATATATCAAAATATGACGATCAATATATTCTGAAATTTGTTTAACAAAATTTTTAAAAATTGCGTTTTGAAACTGCTGTTAAATAATTTAATTTTGTTGGTCATACCTGCGAATAGTTTAACGGTATCCTACGTAGACAAAACTCATATACATGTAAATATGGATATACTTTAAGAAAGAATAAACTTTTGTTTTACTATTTCTCAAAATATGTTAATTTTGTTCCCTACATTTCGTGTTCTGCTTAGTGGCCTGAGACACGTTAATGGCCTAGGGAATTGTTTAATAACTTTAAAATCTGTAACCAATTTTTGTTTTTTATATCTCATTAGAACGCCAATTGCTTACACATTTCGATTCCTTTAAATTAAGTTGCAAAATAAATTATTTAATGGCAAAATTCATTTGATTTATCTATATATATAAAACACAAACAATGTTTCTTCCTATGGTCATTATAGACTGAGAAACCATTCAACCGATGAACTCCAAAATGGTTTTATTAGAAAGGTCCATTCGTGAAGCCGATTTTCGAACTTTTGAAAATTTGTATGTAAAAAAATTTTGTATGTAGACACTTCTCCCAATGTATATATCCACTAAGAAGGGATTTTTGGAATTTTAAGTGGGCCAAAACTGGTAAAATCGGTATCTCCACATCTCCATAACTAATAAAGTTAGCACCAAAAATTAAATTTAAATAGAATTGTAGTCTTTCTAAAATTCAAATGGATTTTGGCACTTTTTAGAAATTTGAACACTCTTTACGAACACAGTTTTTACCAAAATATTATTTATTCGCTAGCATTAAGATAAACAAGATATCCTTTTTTTCAACAAAAAAAACAAACAATTTTTATTTTTTATCGTAGTATTTAGCACACGTCGAGATTTGAATGGTAATTTTTTCTGTAAAAAATCCTATTCCAACCGCAACAGCTGTGAAATTGTCACTAAATTTATTAATTTTATTACTAATAATTCTAAATATTATTTTAAATCAATACCTTCACTAATTTTAAGTTTTTCTTATTGAAGTAAAAGTTAAATTTTTGAAACAAAATATTTCTTAAATTGGAAAAAAATGTATATGTTCTTAGTGTGTACATTTATGTAGTTAAACAAACAAAGTAATATTTCGTTTTTGGAACCTTTCATTTTTTTTTTTTTTTGTAATAAATACAAAACAAGTTAACACTATCGTTTGATGTAAATATTATAATCACATCACACATCAGATAGTTAAAAGAAAACAGAAAATCTCACCCATCAGTTGAAAACAGTTTTAGTATCAGCCCTGGATACAACATTTTTAGTTGAACAAAGGAAAATGAAAAAAAGCTGATGAAATTTTTGCTAAAATGCAAAACAAAAAAGATACAAAACATCTGAATACAATGAAGCGAAAAGCGCGACTACAATTTTTTGTCAAGCCATCAAGAGTTACAACATTGTAACAGCTGTGAACTTATATCCGTACAAATATTCACTATACAGTTTGGGATTGTGTATGCCAGTATGCATGATGTTGTATTAAAGTATATATGTGTGCATATGGATGTGTAGTTGAATATAATAAGCGGGAACAATTCATAGGGATTTACTTTAAAGGCCTTCTAAAATACATATTTTACAATTCTAAAACATTCGATACTCATTCTACTTTGCCTTCTTCTTCAGAAGATGTTCTGCAAACACATTGGTTAATCTTCAAAAACTTTATTAAAAAGTCTGAAAATTAATTGTTGAATACAAGATAAAGTAATCATTACATAAGGCATTACTTTTCAGGTCTCCTCATAACTGAAAACCTTTTAATAGCCATTCGTGGGTATTATAGGAATCCTGAAAAAGTAGAGAGTAAAAAAGGTCTCATCCCAATGGCAAGTCGCGACGAGTAAAATGGAAACGATTTTGCAAAGCAACTGGAGGTCTCTTTACTTAATTTTTTTCTCGCTGGGTATGTACATACCACAGAATAAGGTAAGAGGAAAAAATTCAACTCTACTGTTAAAAACTTAATTCATAAGAATGGTTTTCATACAAGGATTCTCATCATTTTTTAATTTGTGAATCTTTTTGATTTCAGAGAAATTTACTGGCACATTCCATACACGACCCAAGTTGGAAATGTTTTTATTTAAATTACTTTTATTTCTATTAAATCATACAAGAGTAAAAAACTCATAATCGACACTCGTAAACGTGTCGATCACATCGGCTCTAAGCTCTAATCATTACCTCAACTATTAAGCAATCATCATATTTAGATGGCGAATCGAGGGATTCCACAAGATGGTGTATTATATGCCCTTTCTCGGAAGATGATTCACCCACCAAAATGGAGTGAAACGAACTATCCCAAAGAGAATATTTTGGGTAGTCACAGATGGCTTCAACGGCGAAGGACGCTTTTAAATTGTATGGACAGGGACAGATGTATATTTTATACTTGCTTATCAATCTTTAAAGACTATTACCTTTTCCTTCCAGTTATCATAAAACGACCCAGCGAATCGCTAGAAGTTAACATAACCAAAGAACTCATTAAGTCATCATTCTAGAAAATCTGTTATCGGCGACATGTGTAAAAAAAGGAATTTTTTGGAATTATTTCATTCGGGTGAGAACCTTCCATTCTGCATATATTTATTCTTAAGTACAGATATTGTTTATATCGTCAGCTAAAATGCAAAACAACGTATCATCAAAAAATTCGAAATTGATTTTATTATTGATTACGATTCACTACATCATATTACATATACATATGTACCAAATTTTAAATTTTTACTATCAAAAATAACCATGTTATAACCAAAATTGAAATTAAATTATCAAGTTCATAATTTTCTTAAACAAAATAGCGTATACACTTTGAGTAATTATGTTTTACCTTATTTTATGTAGTATCCTTTTTTTTTTATAAATTTGTTGCAATTGAAGATTTTCTGCAGTCTTTTTGAAAATTTAATGAAGTACCTTTTTTAAGTTTGTTAGTAATTAAAATAAAAAAAACATGCAAAATATGAAAATAACTGCTTTTATTTAAAATAAAAAAATATTTTTCTTTTTTATTTAAGTTTTTATTTTTTCATAAACTCCTATAAAATTATGAAAAGTTATGTTACGTTATTTTGCATTTTAAGTGACGATATGTATAACAATGTGCACTTTTTAAAATATGCATCATATGAGGGACCATATGTGAAAGTATTTTAAAGAACGAAAAATGCTTTTAAGTACATTGGTATGTCTTATAGGAAATGACATAAAGAAAGCATTACATTTCCGTTTTGAAATTTTAATATAATTTATGTTTATTTATTTGTTATTAAATTAGTTTCTAATTAAAATTATAAGAAAATATAAAGCTATAACTTTAGCAACTTATATATTTAGCTCTAATCAATTAAATATATATGAAGCACAAACATCAGCATTATCAAGTTGTTGGTCATAGAAGTATGGACCTGTTCGGAAATGTACAACTGACCTGCAGATGATGTGCGTCTCTGATTAGTTGCACTAATGTATTTAAATTTAAAAAAATTAATTAAAAGTTTCATTGCATCATGCGTTTTTCCGATGCGTATTTAATGTTTATTTGCACATCAAATGCTGAAATATAGCATTTTCGAACTTCTGATAATTGCGGAATGCTTTTTAGATGCAGTGCTACAATGCATTTCCAAGTAGTTATAGCCTTTCAAATTAAATTCTCCACTGGTGGATGCTGTATGAAGGCTAGAGTGCTCCAAGATTGTATGGACGAAAAAAACTTTCTAGGTACAGGCCGTCCCCCCATCTAGAATTGTTCTATGTATTGTAGAAACACATTGTGTAAAATATTAGGATGATAGGATAACGTTAACTGGTGGCGCAACGACGCTGAAGTTTTGAGGTGCATTTACAAGGGGAAAATATGCAATTTTTTCAGTTTATGTAAAAATTTTGCCATTAAATAATGACTTTTACAATTTAATTTAAAAGAATCGAAATGTGTACGTAATTGTCGTTATAATAAGATATAAAAGACAAAAATTGGTGAAAAAATGTTGAAGTTATTAAAAAATCGCCAGGCCATTAACGAGTCTCAGGCCACTAGAACAAGAAATTTATGAACAAAATTAACATATTTTGAGAAATATTAAAATAAAAGCTTATTTTTACTTAAAATATATCCATATTTACTTGTATATGAGTTTTTGTCCTCGTAGGATACCGTTAACCTATTCGCAGGTATGACAAAAAAATTAAATTTTTTTAACGGCAGTTTCAAATCTCCAATTTCAAATTTTTAAAAATTTTGTTAAACAAATTTCAGAATTTTTTGATCATCACATGGGGATTTATTAACAACATAATAGGGAATAAAAATGTGAAAAAAGTATGTCAATACCTCCTATAGTTTTTCCGTACCTGCGATATAAATTTTGCGATTTTCGAGAAAAACTAATTTTTTGGCCATATTTTTGGGAATGACCAGAATTTTCTTACTGTAATGATTTTTAAGTAAAAGCTATTCAGAGTAATATAGTCCAGGTAATTTTAAATATAGTCTGAAAGTTTTACTAAAATCGGAAAACTTTAACCCTTAAATCGTGAAGGTCAAAGGTCAATTTTTTCAATATTTGGAATTTCTCATGGAAAGATAGAGAAATATTATATATTTTTGGGCCGATTTTGATGAAACTTATGAAAAATATAAAATGAAGTCTAGTATTCACAATAACAGTACAAAAATGGAAATTAACCCTTAAGAGTACTTGGGGTCAAAATGATTGTGTTTTTTTCGTGATTTTAAAAGTTGAGGGTCATTTGGACCCCAAGTGCTATTAAGGGTTAATTTCCATTTTTGTACTGTTATTGTGAATACTAGACTTCATTTTATATTTTTCTTAAGTTTCATCAAAATCGGCCCAAAAATATATAATATTTCTCTATCTTTCCATGAGAAATTCCAAATATTGAAAAAATTGACCTTTGACCTTCACGATTTAAGGGTTAAAGTTTTCCGATTTTAGTAAAACTTTCAGACTATATTTAAAATTACCTGGACTATATTATTCTGAATAGCTTTTACTTAAAAATCATTACAGTAAGGAAATTCTGGTCATTCCCCAAAATATGGCCAAAAAATTAATTTTTCTCTAAAATTGCAAAATTTATATCGCAGGTACGGAAATACTATAGGAGGTATTGACATACTTTTTTCACATTTTTATTCCCTATTATGTTGTCAATAAATCCCCATGTGATGATCAAAAAATTCTGAAATTTGTTTAACAAAATTTTTAAAAATTTGAAATTGGAGATTTGAAACTGCCGTTAAAAAAATTTAATTTTTTTGTCATACCTGCGAATAGGTTAACGGTATCCTACGAGGACAAAAACTCATATACAAGTAAATATGGATATATTTTAAGTAAAAATAAGCTTTTATTTTAATATTTCTCAAAATATGTTAATTTTGTTCATAAATTTCTTGTTCTAGTGGCCTGAGACTCGTTAATGGCCTGGCGATTTTTTAATAACTTCAACATTTTTTCACCAATTTTTGTCTTTTATATCTTATTATAACGACAATTACGTACACATTTCGATTCTTTTAAATTAAATTGTAAAAGTCATTATTTAATGGCAAAATTTTTACATAAACTGAAAAAATTGCATATTTTCCCCTTGTAAATGCACCTCAAAACTTCAGCGTCGTTGCGCCACCAGTTAACGTTATCCTATCATCCTAATATTTTACACAATGTGTTTCTACAATACATAGAACAATTCTAGAGGGGGGGACGGTCAAAATTCGCAATATTATTTTTTTGGAGCACTCTAATGAAGGCACTATATTTGGTTGTATGTTTAAAATTATTAGTTTTTAATACAAAATAATTAATGAAACTTTCTTCCAATTATTACTTTTCTACTTTTAGCCTCTATTATGCTTCCAACTGTGTAACTACATACTTACATATATACGGCGCACAGTGGTATGAGATTAATAAAAGAGGGAAATAAATCTGTAACTTCTAAACCCTTACGTCGATTTGAATGAAATTTCACATGCGCAAAGAGGAAGTGTAGTCGAGTTTAAGTTTTGAATTTGGACCTCATGACCCCACCAGGAGCCGGACCAGGGGTTCCCAAATTAGGACACCTCGGGTATGTTCAATTTTAAAAATGATCATATTTCTTCGTTTGTGTTCCGATTTAAAAAAAATACACATACAGAATCTCCTACGTCGTAGCAATCAATTATCTCTTATAGCTTAGGAGATATTCGCATTTGAAAATTTAATTTTCAACATTTTTACCCACACTTCACCAGTTTTTTGGTGACCGCCGTTCCAAATATTCTCCGATTTTATCCATTTTTCTTTTATAGGATTAACAATAGATCTATATATCAAATAAAGAAGTGTTTAAAAATCATGACTGAGTCCAAAGTTACATGCATTTGAATATAAAAAAATTAAAAAAGGCGACTTTTCGCATTTTTTTTTGGGAAAAAAGTACTTTTATTCTTTTTAAGTTATCTAAAAATTTTCTAAGAGGATGTATAATGAATTGATACTTTTTGAAAAGCTAACTTTACGGCAAATACTTTAAATGAAAAAAACATTTACAACTTTTGATACCGACGGGATCAGGTCCATTCAAAAAATGCCTATTTTTCTGTAAAATTAAATTTTAGGGCAAAAATTCTCAAATCGCATACTAGATATCAAAATATAGTAACCTATTTTAGATGGCCCAATAAGTTCTTAATTATCTTGTAAAGGGTTCCGATAACCCCGCCCTTATTATGGATATTATAACCAAAAAACGAAAAAATCCCATTTTTGGGATTTTTCAAGATTTTGTTAGGAATTGCGGGATACTTCATAACAAATTTGAAAATTTGTTTTTATTTTTCCATTTCAAATAGAAAAATCTACATAACTGTGAAATTTCATTAAAAAATATTCATAAATAAAAATTTTATTTCAATTTGAAAAATTTGTATCTGTGCAAAATTCAATAAAAAGCATTTTTTGTCATATTTTTCTAAAAAGTATTTCATGAATTTTTTAATTGTGAAAAGAAAACATTTTTGAAAAGTAAACAAAATCCTCTATCCATTGATATATAACATGTCTACCTTTTGTTTTTTACGTGTCAAATAAATTAGGGAAAACTAAACAACTCGCTGAGAATTATGCGAGACGAGGAGATTCTGTATGTATAATTTTTTTTAAATCGGAACACAAACGAAGAAATAGGATCATTTTAAAAGTTGAACATACCCGAGGTGTCCTATTTTGGGAACCCCTGGTCCCGCTCCTGGTGGGGTCATGAGGTCCAAATTCAAAACTACACTTCATCTTTGCGCATGTGAAATTTCATTCAAATCGGCATAAGGGTTTAGAAGTTACTATTTCCCTCTTTTTTTATTATCATACCACTGTGCGGCGTACCTTGATTAGATAATAATTGTTAAAGAATAAAAATATACATAGCCCTTATTCATAATCAATTTTTAAATTTATCAAAGGTTTAGAAAACAGATTTTGTGAGGAAATTTTTTTTTATCGCTCAAACAAAAATTGTACAGTCCCTCCCTGCCTTTCGCTGGGTCAGGTCTATCAATAGACGATTTGAAGTTAGTAAGTATCGTTTAGGAAAATTGTAATTTGTTGTGCCTTTCTATGCATTTTGACCATCTAAATGTCCGAATATCGCAAGGTGATGTTGTGTAAAGCTGTTAAGATCAATGCCGCCTACAACATAGTCAATAAAGGAAAGCGGGTTTCCATGAGTCGGAAATCAGTTTTCAACATTTTTCGTAAGTAATCTAACAAAACTCCATTTGAATCATCATCAAAAAGTTCAATTAAAAGTACCTGACCACATTTGTTTCTTTGCTGTCTTTACTTTCTTGAGTGATGGTGCGCCTACTTGTTCGGAGTCTGTGTCGGATGAGGATCTGTCTTCATCTCTTTCAATTTCAATTATGTGACATACTCTTAAGTGAAACTCCCTCCCATTGTATAATCTTTTTCTTCTTCATTATTATCGGGATCGTACCACAACCAACAAATTTCAGCCACCAGCGAGTCCAGTCTTTTGAATTTATATTGCGTGTCCATGGACATGTCCACTGGATGGAAGCGCTCACCATGTTCATCTGACTCTGAGGCTAGCTGTTTGCTAAAGTATTCGAGATAGTGATACAAGAAGTGAATTTTGAGAGACATGATCACTTAAATTTTCTGGAAATATTTCAACATCTTGATCACATGAGCAGGTAATTGTGTGCTCTCTTGTTTTGTTTCTAGGATTGTGCTCCAGAACTAATAAAAAAAATGTCTTGGTTTTTGTCTAGTCTAAATGTAGTATTAGATGATTTTAATTGAGTTTTGTTAGATAACTTATGAACAAAATTATGAAAATCTGTTTTTCCAGGTTCCCACTCAAGGAAAACTAAAAATAGCTTTTTCCTTTATTGAGCTTAACAATTTTGCTGAACATCTCCTTGCGATATAGGAACATGAAGATGGTCAAAATGCTTGAAAAAGGCAAACATCAACAAAAATTAAAACATCCCCTATACTATACTTACTAACTTCAAATCTATATATCTCGAATGCTAAACCTGACCCAGCGAAACGCCGGGACTATATACATTTTTTTTGACCGATATAACTTTTCCCGGTAAGCAGAACAACCGCTGTTTTGGGCTGTCGCACAGTGTAATTTTTAAATTTTATTTCAATTTATTTTTTTAATTTATAAATAATTTTAAAACTGCAACCTCTAAACGTTATTTGATTTGGTAAAATTTTTAGCATTTGACTTTTGGATGACGAATAAATATTTAGACCGTGGGAGAAAAGTGCAAAAGAAAAATTTTTGAACTTATTGTTACGTTTTTATCAATGTTACAAATTGATTTTATGTCAATATTAGTAGTACTCTAGTCAAGTATGTACTACTAAAATCTAAAATTTAAATAATAGTAAAAAGTGTATTTTTGAATTTTATTTTTTAAATTATTAAAGAAACCCTTTATATTTTAAAGTAACGAATTTGACATGGTTAAGAATAGATCTTTATGACAATGAGAGGACATCTATTTTCAAAAAACTAAAAAAATATTTTTAGTATTTCCCAATATATTTTGAGAAACATCAAAAAAATATAACAAGGTTTACTGTGAAAGTGGTAACCACATTTTTCTGCGAGTTCGTTTAATAAACAAATATAAATCCAATATAAATACAAAAAACTTTTCACAACAAACAATTCTTCATGGTAATCTAGTTTTAGATTTAAGTGTTGAAACTCAATTTCAAATGAAACTAAATGGTTCATTGAGATTAGAACAGAAACAGACATGATTTACATAAAATCGGATAAGTTGTAAAATTATTTGAATTTAATTAACTCCTGCGGCTGCGAAATGAAAATGAAAATCTACGTTTTATACTCTGTTTAAAAATTAGAAGTGTAACTTATAAATTTGTTACCTTCCGCAAGAAGTGAAGAAATTTAATACTACTTTTTCATTCTATATTTTGGATAGTCATTAGTAGATAATTCGGTGTTACGATGTCCATTGTTCGTCGATAGGAAAAAAAACTTCAATGGCTCTTTGTTTACGTCTTGAATATCCAAACCGGGGTTTTCATCTTTATAAACTAAACCGGTTTGCCAAAGCTTATTTGAAAATACTGTTGAAAATCTATGATATAAAATTAAAATAATTTCATAAAGTTAGAGCCATGAATATTCAAAAATGTAAAACTTGCGAGGATTTAGTACATACACAATTCTTAACATACATATATCTGATAAGCTTCCACAGTCTCGAAATAGGATGCCAAAACAACAATGATTCAATTTTAATATTAGTATTTAAAGGTAAATGTACGAGTAGAAACCATATAAATGGGTTTTATTATAGGAAAGCTATTACACATGGAAGTATAGCCAAAAAGTTTATGTATTGCTATAATTTATTTAATTTTTCTGAAAAAAAAATAATGAAAAATATAAATAGTATTTTAAAGCCTAATCTACCGATAATTCTTCTTAATGTTTTATTTATTTCTCTTTTCAGAATGAATAATCGTTATTAATGGATTTGAAACCACAGTTGTCGCAACGACTTCTAGATCTCAATCTCGGGAACAACATTTTGAAGCTAAAGTATTTATATGGAGTATATTATGGTTTATTAATGGCTTACATCAATGTACAGGGTGTTGAGATCCAATTTCTTTGATACCTTTCAACAGGATTTAACGATGATTGCATTCAAATGAAATGACTCACTAATGAATTCCAAAATCGAAAAGCGAGTATTTATTCAGTAAATATATGCCCTCATTTCGTAAATCACCTAATCAATGTGATATTTATGTGGAAAGAAAAAACAAATTTTACAAAATTAGTGCTATAAGTTTTTAAAATTAATTTTATAATAACTTAAAATAAATAACTTGATCCAAGCGTGATCACTTTAGCAAAAAAAATATCAATTCAAAAACACACAAGTAGTTCTAAAAGTTACAGTTTCAAGGAAAAATTATTGAATGAAGAACTTGTTCAGAATCGTTCCGTTA
This sequence comes from Calliphora vicina, assembly GCF_958450345.1. Lineage (NCBI taxonomy): Eukaryota > Metazoa > Arthropoda > Insecta > Diptera > Calliphoridae > Calliphora > Calliphora vicina. The sequence goes on from NC_088782.1 coordinate 91,790,405, forward strand.
AGGGTATTGGATTCGTAACGCTTCCTCAAAAATTGTTCTATATATAGTTTTATCATCTAGATGATATCGTTTCGATATCGTTTTAATATCGTTTGGTTTATTGGGATAGTAACAATATCGACCAAAAATCATTAGTCCCAAATATTATTATTATTTTTAATTTAAAATATTTTTTGATATTGTACATACATAACCCATTATAAATTGACCAAAAAAAAAACATAAAATCATCAAAATTTCCAAAACATTAAAAAAAAAAATTAAAAATCAAAATTTAAACAATGGGATAGTGGAAATTTAATTTTTGGTCACTAATTTATTAAAAATAAATTTCGTAGCCTATTATCTAATATTAAATTTTAAAGTTGGACATAATAAGGTGAGTGTTTAAATTCACTAATTTTCGTTCTGTTTATCACATTTTAACAAAATGTATTTTTACGGAAAAATGTTAATTTTTGTTCAGGTAAGAATCGTTTGCTGTAATTTTTTCTTATTACAAACCAATGTGACAGGATTGAAAAGGGTTAGATTGGAGGACTTTTCGAACATCAAGTGGAGATATGGAAAATTGCATGAAAATTAGGTCATTCGTTTTATGTGGTGCAAAATTATTATCCCTTTTTTGTGGGTGACATTCAAAGCTTAAGAATGGTAATATGAGTATATATTACGACTCGGCTGTTCGGCTTAACCGACTCTTAGGCATTCGGCGCAGGTCTCAGTTGCACAGTGGTATGAGAATAAAAAAAGATGGAAATAAATCTGTAACTTCTAAACCCTTACGCCGATTTGAATGAAATTTCACATGCGCAAAGAGGAAGGGAATAAAAGTACTTTTTTCCCAAAAAAATTGCGAGAAATCGCTTTTTTTAATGTTTTTAAATTCAAATGCATGTAACTTTGGACTCAGCTATGATTTTTAAACACTTCTTTCTTTATTTGATATATAGATCCATTGTTAATCCTATAAAAGAAAAATGGATAAAATCGTAGGGTGGGTAAAAATGTTGAAAATTAAATTTTCAAATGCGAATATCTCCTAAGCTATAAGAGATAATTGATAGCTACGACGAGGTTTTATGTAGTGCTCGACGAGGAGATTCTATATGTGTGTTTTTTAAATCGGAACACAAACGAAGAAATATGATCATTTTAAAAATTGAACATACCCGAGGTGTCCTACTTTGGGAATCCCTTGTGGGCTCATGAGGTCCAAATTCAAAACTTAAACTCGACTACACTTCCTCTTTGCGCATATGAAATTTCATTCATTCGTAAGGGTTTAGAAGTTACAGATTTATTTCCCTCTTTTTTTATTCTCATACCACTGTGCGCTGGTTGGTTACGATAACACAATAAACATAGCATACAGAGTAGTATTATTTTAGGACATTTTTAGCTTGAAAAACAATAAAAACCATTGTGAAATATTAGGACATTATGACAATATGACATGATAAGAAAGAGACCTTGTGAATTGACCAATTGATTAAACATTGTTTTATTGAAATAATACGAGTATACTGACCTTATATTTTTGACATATATTTTTGGGTTTTGGCTTATTAATAGAAATAACACTGATAATATAATAGGAAATGATTTTTATATGAACGTTTGAGCAAGAAGTATTTTAACCGATAATACCAATGAATACTATTTGTATTTTTGGATAAAAAGAACGAAACGTATGTGACCTTATCATTTTGATATTCACCTTATTTATTTGTATTCAACAACTTCACTGTGTTCATTAGACTGAATTATTCAATTGAACTTGCTCGTTCAAGCACAACTAGGGTTTGGGGTTTCCCTGATAAATTTATTTCCCGAGAAACGGGAAAAAAAATTTCATTTTTTTTTTCAACTAGAAAAATTAGTAGAAAAGAAAATTATTTTACAAAATTGTTTCATTTTATTAAAAGAAAAAGCAAAACAATACATTTTAATTCAATTCTACTAACTTAAAACAAAAAAAATTTGGATAAAATATTTGGAGATCATTTGTTACTATAAAATTAAATATTAGCGATAAAATTAAATATTGCATGATGTATAGCTAGGGTTGCCAGTTAACAAAAGTCAAATAACTGGACCATAAGAAAAATTCACCTGGATTTTTAAAAAATAACTGGACAATTTAAAAATGCACTTATAGTTCAAAAAAGTTAAATTTAAGTTAAGTTTTTTTTTTACAAAAATAAAGAAACGTTAAATTCAGTCCTACATACATATCGTCACCTAAAATGCAAAACAACGTATCATCAAAAAATTCGAAGTTGATTTTATTATTGATTACGATTTACTACATCATATTACATATGTGTAAAAAATTTAAACTTTTACTTTAAAAAATAACGAAATTATAACCAAAATTCAAACAACGTATCATCAAGTGCATGATTTTCTTAAACAAAATATAACTTTAACGCTTTGAGTAATTAATTAATAAATTGTATTTTACCCTATTTTAGATAGTTTCCTTATATTTTTTAATAAATTTGTTGCAATAGTATTTTTTTATGCAATTTTTATGAAAATTTAATAAGTAAATTTTTTTTAATTTAAACAAGTATCTTTAAAAACTCCTTTTTTATTTAAGATTTTATTTTTTCGTACAAATATATATTGATGATACGTTATTTTGGTTTTAGAAAACATTAATTCAAAATAACGTAAGACGCATATCATAAAAGAAAAGTGTACTTTTTTATAGAATATATTTCTAGTTTTATTGTAATCCAAATTTTAAAATTTTGATTCAATATCACAAGTGCGAGAATCCATATCAAAACGGACAGAAAACAGCTATTTTTGGATTTGACATCTTCGATTTTAATCAAGGAACCCTTTGGAACCGTAATATGTGTGGTAAATATTACGGTTCCAAAGGGTTCCTCAAATCAATCATCGAAAACCCTTTCCACTTCAAAAATAATGCGATTTGAAAATTTGTTAAAATTGTCTAAAATTATATACACATAATTGCCCATAATATTGAAACTACTCAAAGTCCAAGATAATTTTTATTCCATTTTAAATGCAAATATATTGTCCTTGAAATTGTGTAAATAAAATTGTTTACTTCCAAAAGGTTAAAGGTCAATTTTCGGATTAATGTAAAAAATATCAAAGATCGCAGTGTTAAAAATTCGAAAAAAACATGGAATATCTTGCGGCAAAAGCAATATGTCGTCAATTATATTTATAAGTTATCACACGATAAAAGGGATTGTTTTAAATTTTAAAATTAAATTTTGTTGTAAAGTGATTCGTCTCCGAAATCATATCATTGCTCTAAGTACGCAATATCATTTTTTAAACATTGATTTGTTTTTAATTGTAAAGGTTTTGTTTCGAGAGATGAAATCTTTTTTAAAATAGTTACAACTGTGCTTCCATATTTTAACCAATTTTTAAGGCAATTCAAAAGATTACTTACTGTACAGTTCTATAATAGTAAAGTTCTAGGGCTAAATTCATGCATTACGTTATATATAAAATACAAATATGCCTCTGACAAACCTTCATACATATATTCCTCATCATCATTATAACAAATTCACATGTGACTTTTCGAAAAGCGTTTTGAAGAGGTATTTTTACCTCTTTACTGCTGACCAAAGATATAATCGGTCGGTTGCTCGCTACTAATTTCTGTAAGGAAAAAATACAACTGACTATACATTTGAAATCACAATTGTATAACTGTACAAAATATTAATTAATAAAAAATATAATTAATAAAAAAATATTTTGCAATATGGAAGAAATTATTTTTTAACTGGACAAATTTTGTTTTAGCTGGAAACTGGACAAGTCACAAAAAACTGGACAATCCAGGCCATTCCAGGCCGTCTGGCAACCCTATGTATAGCTATTGCCTTGGTAATAAAGTAAAAGAGCCATTAAGTGCCACAAAATTTTATAAATTGTGAATGTGCCTTTATAATTCACTGTCGATCAATAATTTAATTGCATTTGTAATGCAGTTTTTAGCTTTTAATTTTTCTGTTATATATATTTTTTATTATATTTTTTTTATAAAATATATTTTAAAATAAAATTTAATTCATTTCCAAAACAAAAGTTACATCATATAGTTTAAAAAGTGTAAATAAGTAAAAAAGTAGTTCTAATGGATTTTGTTTTTGGTTTCTGCTAAACTGCTCTTTTGCTACTTTGTTAGAGAAAGTACTCTACATTGTCAATACCGCTATTATTTCATAGAAATAATGTTATATGTTCGTCATAGAACTATTTTTTTAAAAAAATTGAGTTTTCAAAATGCATTCAGTAAGTCATTTGACGATTTCTTATTTTAGTGGCAAAGTTTCCAGACACCGAGAAAACTCTTTCGCTTTAAACATGTGATGGCTTTATCGTTAATAAAGCATTATAACAATTTAAAATTTTTCTCCGATTTCTACTTGCTTCAAATAAAGCTAATTCCCGCTTGAAATGACTTTCAGCATTTGATTTTAAATGTTTATGATTTCCTTTTTCAATATTAATTGAATAATCTAATTCGTTTTTAAAATTTTGCTCCATTAGTATTTCGGAAACATCATCATCATCGCTTTGAACGGATGAGGGAACATTGCGGTCAAATAGGTGTATGTATAAACATTGTCTTTTTGTATTATGATTTAGCTTATAAATTTGTGAAGTTATTAGGAAATTTACATAAGTTGCTGTATTGTTTATTAACTTTACATTTACAAATCGTAGAATTTTTAGATAACAGCTGTTCATAAAGAGTGTTCATCATAGCAAAATATAGGCTTAATGCTTCTACTGTATCCTTAATGGGTTTTAAAACCTCCACTAATATTTGGAAAAAGCCATTCATCAAACAGAGATGTTATATTTAAATGTATAAAAGTATTTTTAATTAATTATAAATTTCCCGTTTTTCCCGGGAATAAAATTTAAATTTCCCAGGAATTCCCGGCAATAATTTTATTTTGAATTAAATCATTCAAGAGTTTTTCAGTAAAAAAGGTTTTATCAGCCATCTCTATTCGAACTGAAAAATATTTTGAATTTATTCCAATTTCTTTCCTTTTAATCAGAGATCGAAAATAACTCGTCCATATACCAAAAAACCCAAATTGTGATTTATATTTTTGTGATAAAAATAAATCACTGAAAATAACAGTTATAAAATGATTTCTATTTAAATGGTTTGGTATGACCTTTATTCGTTTTTGTTTTTTTAATGGTTTGGTGTGAGATAAACAATTCATTTGTTCTTGTTCTTAATAACTGTTACTTTCTCTTTTATTTTCATACAATAACATATTATTAGTAATTTTTAACAAATTATGGATAAGTATGAAGTCTGAGTAACAGAAATGAGAATTTTTTTTTAAATTGTTATTAATCTTTTGATAAATTGTATATATTTAAGCGTTGATTTGCATCAAATGCATTTTTGCGATTTATTTTTCATGTTCGCAAATAAAAGTCACATGCTGACCTTTACGAAAAAAATAAATTATAAATCACTCATCCAGATTATTTGTGTTTGTTTCTTTTCTGTTTCTCTCAACCCCAAACCTAAAATGTTCTCGAATAAATCACTCTCTCAGTGATATATCACAAAAAATTATTTTTAAATGGCTGCGAATGAGAATTTACCATTGAAATGAAAGTGAACCCGTTATTTTCGGTCTCTGCTTTTAATCATTGATGATTAACTAAAATTTTAACCCAATTCAAGAATTTTTAATTCATGATGAATTCATTAAAATTTTTATTCAATTTACATTTTGTGCAACCATTGAAATGCGCATAGGAACTAATCGAGATTTCAGCACATGAAAACTAAATCTTACCAGAATATATTTAAATTTTTTTTAATTCGTGGTTATTTACAAATCTGATATTTATTACAAATTTATTCTGCCACACTGTACATTCCATGTTAGTGAAATTTGTTAACTACACTATTATTCAATAACATAGTTCTATTTTCATAATATTAATGTGTAAGTTTTGGCATTGTACTTGTAAAAGAAATGCGTAAATATTTGATTTTGTACATTCATACATAATTTGCAAATCAATTTCCTTTTGAGTGCGAATGCAAAAGACTTGAAGTATCTTGATATCATGCTAAGAATATAGGATTAATGATTTAAACAAATTAAAATAGAATAAATTTCACTAACACACGATAATACTGTTCACCATAAAAACCTATAGCTCACATAATTAACAATAAAACCGTAACACGCACCAAGCTCCCTTGTCACGAATGAAAAAAATAGGAAAAATCCAAAGATTCGAGTATTTATAAGAAATTAAGAAAAGCCAAAACTCAAATGTTTTATTTTTTCCTACAAACAAGTAAGAAATACAAAGTACACAATGTTTCTTTTATAGACATATTAATGAATAAACAATTTTAATGGGATCTTTTATACTTAACCAAACATTGTTTTGCAAAAAAATTAATTTGGATTTGCATAATTGATTAAAATTTCGAATATATACCATGAATCTCTATAAAAATGTATTTCAGAGTTTTATGCCCATTGTTTTTATTTCCTTCGTCTTTGGCTTTGTTTGCATTAAGAGAGATTATTTGGAAAGTTGTGACATTTATCTTTTACATTTAGATAAGTATGCGACAATGAGTCTGTCAAATGATAAGCAATTTAAGTTTTTAAAAATTTTCGCTTTCAAAAATCCATTTATTTTATGTGCATGCATATGCGACATAAATCACATATATGGGGGATTTCATGTCAAGTGAACCAACTTTTGAAATCGATTCCGATTAGTTCTATTGGATATTAATTCAGACATAATTTTTCAACAAGATCGGTGGAGAAATCTCCGAGTTAGAGGGGGTAAGCAGTTGTTCTTTCTCATCAATGTAAGTTATTACCTACCTACTGTTCTTAGAAAAATGTGCCTCAAATAGTTTAGATAGCTATTATAAAAAAAATAAAAATTTTTGGATAATTTTTTTTTTCCGAAATCAAAAGAAGACCTTTTTTGTCGCTTAGTGGGATGCGAGTGGGATATATATATTCAAGACATAACATTTTTGACTTTGTTTTGCAAAATCTAACTAGATTTCAAAAGTTGATTCACTTGATATGAAATCCCCCATATACATATATATATGCACAGTATCAACATATGTCATACCCAGAAGTTCTAAGAGACTGTCCCGAATTAGTGATTTTACCGATCATTTAAGGTAACAACTAGTTATGTAACTAGTATTTTTGATTACAATGTGACTATCTGATAGCTGGTCGAATGCAGTCAACGTATTGGATTCAGGTACCGGTTTAGTTACCTTACTAGCTACATAAAAAGTCCAATAACCAATTGCTTTTAAACAAACCTTACTCTGACAAGTCTCCAATAGATCAGAAGTAATCTATTGGGTAAAATAATTACTTTCTAAATTGCAGTACAAAATAAATGTTAACGGTAACTACACTCTAGTTTACTTAAAGATATTAAAGTGACAATAGTCTTCACGCTAGGTAACATGTCAGTATATTTAAGCAAAAAGAAAATAAACTGTATGCGAATTATATCAATACAATGTGCACAAACCCAGAATTACTCACAAAGAAGTGCGGTACAAAATAATGGTTTAAAATGTGACTACACTCTAGATTACTTAGAGACACTTAAGTGACAATAGTCCTCACGCTAGATAACATGGGATGAATAAAGTAACCACTTAACTTCTCTATGCACTATAAAGAGCACATACGTGTCAAATGAATCCTCATATATACATTGTATAAGAGATATTGACTACTTGCTTAACTGCAGGGTATCTATATACTTGCTTATATCCTCTTTTGTACTGTCAATGTCTGTCTGCAGTTTGTTCAAACACAAACATGTGGCAATGTACGTATGAATGTATGTATTTCTGTTGAGGTTTACCAAAATTTTAATAATTTATGATTTTTATCGAATGAGAAAAATAAACAATATAAGGATTTACTTGTGCTTAGTCGAATTTGTTCCAACAAGATGACGAGTCATTTAAATTGCTAAAAAATATTTTAAATCAATGAAATCAATTTCATTGTAATAACGAAAATGGACCAAAGTGATAAATTACACAAGTTTACAAAGGAAATATTTTTTTGTTCATTGAATGAAACTTATATTTTTGAGTTAGGCCATAATACAATTTTGAACACACAGTGGGGAGATATCGAAAAAACTCGAAATACATATATCTTTAATTTCCAAGTTTTGCGAGGATCACTGTCACAGTCAACAGGGAAAAAAGGCCATTATATAGATTTGATGCATCATGGCCACCTAAGTACAAAAATGGTAAAATTTTTCAATTATATGGATAGATTTTTCATAAAAATTTTTAAGTAAAACTATAAATTTTGATAGACGTTTCTCGAGATTTACATAACCTTTTATCCATTTATATATTGCATTTCAATCGGCTTAGTAGTTTCGGAGTTATAATAACAAATTGAAGCAAAAATGACAAACTTATATATACCCTTCTCACGAAGCTGAAGGGTATAAATATATTTTTTACGTGAAAATATAAAATTTTTTGTTTTAAAAAACTCATGAAAAATCGAAAACATCAGAAATTGTTCAGGCTTATTGCATTATCGTTAAGCCACATGTAATAGCAACAAATGAGATATCGATCATAAAAATCGATTTATTCTTTTCGAATTTATTCACAATTAAGTGAATTCACTTATTTTCACTAGATTTAGTTTTTGGTTTGATATACATAAAGTATATGTTCTTCTTTCGATTGATTGAATTTTGAAAACATTTTCTCCATGCTATGTAAAAATTTTCACATATATATTGCGTTTCAATCGGCTTCGGAGTTTAATAACAAATTGAAGCAAAAAATATATTTTTTACGTGGTTGTTTTTCTTTAAAAAAATCATGAAAAATAGAAAACAGCAGAAATTGTTCAGATTTATTGCTTTATCGCAAAGCCGTATGCAAATGAGCGAATTCTCTTAATTGTGAATCAATCGATTTTTATGGTCGATATCTCATTTTATTGCTATTATATGTGGCTTTTAAACACAATTTTACTTAAAATTTTTTAAAATAAAACCTTTCAATATAATTTAAAATTTGGACCATATTTGTACTACTTGAACCACAATACATCAAAATTGAGTAGTGGTTTAAAAAGCCTCTAAATTTTTTGGATTTTGTTGTCCTGTGTAACGTAAATTTCAAAAATGAATAATTTCGAATGTTTCAAATTAATTTTAAAATAAACAGCATTTGAATTTTATTTGCTGAAATGTGGGTGTACACTAAATATTCAAGGAAATCTATTTGTCCAACATAACGTTTATGAGTACTTATTTGCATGTAAGAACATTCATATGTATCTGCAAACGCATATTCTATTTGTAAATGATAATAAACATATGAAATACATGCTAAGTTAAAACACATATGCGAAGACAGATTCATACATGTTTGGTTTCCACCCAGCAAACCCAGTTAAACGCTTGAAAATAATGGATTTTTCATTTGATAGCAACCGTAATTTCAAAACTCTTTACACGATCACATTTTACGACATTTATACTTTTTGGTACAATTAGCAAATTGGTTTACAATAGTTTCATTTAATTCAGGAATGCTTAACTGAAATTAAAACTATTATTTTACTATATTAATTCTCTTTATTTATATTGGCTGTATGACTTAAAAATGCTGGATTTTCAATAGATGGTGTATCTTTTTAACGCGATTTTTGTTTTTAATAACTTATACGGCATTTTGAAGGGTACATATCTATCATTTGTTCTCACTAGAGATGCCAAACAGGACGGGATCCCGACATTTTCATTTATGGGATTTCTGCTGCTCCCTGATCAAAATTAAAAAATTGTAAGTAAATTTAGCTTTCTATGTATTCTGGGAGCTTCAAAAACCTTTCAAAAATGTCAAAAATCTTGTAATTTTCCGGGATTAAAAAATCCCGGGATTTTATTCACATCCCTAGTTCTCACTTAGTTATTGAAGATTATAGTGTAAACAACAAAGTTTTTTTTGCTTCGAAAATGTCGAATATTGTGCCAACAAAAAAAGTGATGGTATTCATTCATGGCGGCAGTGGCTGAAAGCAAAATGTGTTTGGAGATAAATGTTGTTATACTGATGTATGTAACACAACGACTTTTTACGATATTGTTATATTACGACTTTTATTAAACAAGGAAGAAAATAATTTCAAAACTAATTGCATCATTTTTAAAAATTCCATAAAACTTTTAACATTTTTTAACTCTTATCCGACTCGGATTGCTAGCAAAGTTCATAAATATCTGCGTATGGCACTCGCAAAAAACATACATTTTTGAAAAGTTTACGGCAATTCTTTAAAAGTGTTATATTCCTGATGCTAAACCATCAATAAAATATAGCTTAAACTGTTGCAAATTAAAACATATTTTAAATTCAATTGTCAATCCCTCACGCGATCTATTTAAAATTTGGTCAATTTAAATTTCTTTTGAACACCATCATATAATTTATGTTATTAAAAAAAACCCTTATAAGTTTCAGATCATATTTTTAAATTTTCAACTTTAAAGCTGAATTCACCCATGTGTTTCTGAAACATTTTTTGTTCGGAACATTATTTTTTTTATATGTAGTTTGAAGTCTCTCTCAAAAATAAAACGTCAAACTACATATAAAAACAAGTAAGAAAGTATGGTCGGTCAAGCCCGACCATATAATACCCTACACTAAGTAAAAAAGCAAAAAAAAATTTCTTTTAAAATTTCAATAATTTATATTTGTGAGTGATTTTCGGAAGTGGGCCTTATATGAGTGCTATGACCAATTATGGACCGATCACCATGAAATTAGGTCGTGTGATTTATGTCTATATTAAAGTTAACATGTTGAATTTTGTGTGTATCCAACATTTTTAAGCGATTTATGCACATTAAAGTGATTTTCGGAAGCGGGTCTATATGGGAGCTATGACTAATTATGAACCGATCGTAAATTTGGTGACATGAATTTTGTGTATATAAAACTTATTTGGAGCGGAATTTGTGGAGATACATAGATAAATTAATCAGTTATGACCGATAAAGTCCAATTTCGAGGGGACATTTGTATGGGGCTAGGTGAAATAATTGACCGATTTCAGACAGTTTCAATAGGCTTGGTCCTTGAGCCGAAAAAATAATATGTACCAAATTTCATCGAAATATCTTCAAAATTGCGACCTGTACTCTGCGCACAAGGTTTACATGGACAGCCAGCCAGCCAGCCAGCCGACCAGCCGACCAGACGGACGGACATCGTTTAATCGACTCAGAAAGTGATTCTAAGACGATCGGTATACTTTAAGGTGGGTGTTAGACTAATATTTTTGGGCGTTACAAACATCTGCACAAACGCATAATACCCTCCCCACTATGGTGGTGTAGGGTATAATGTTAAATAATGTTCCGAACAAAAAATGTTTCAGAAACACATGGGTGAATTCAGCTTTAGAGGTGAAAAATTAGTAACCTAAGATTTCGGACTCAAAGATTTTATTTATTTCGAAAAACAATTATATACAAGTCATCGGAATTAAATTTCAACAATTCTCCAAAATTTTTGATATTCCTCATATATGTGGAATTATAACAAAGATATTTTTAATAATAATTTCCAGACAAAAGTTCACAATACGGGGAGAATTACTTAAAAAAAGTTTTTTTTTTCTGAAAAAAGAAATATGATCTGTAAAAATTGTGTGCATAAGAATGTTTTCCATCGAATGTTTTCATTATATATTGCATTTAGACTCTAAATGAAATATATAATGAAAATATTGAATTTTATTTGAGTTAAAGTTATGCGAGTTATGCTAATATAAAACTTAATTATGCTGAATTTGGTTTGGATATCTATTAGGGTTGCCAGTTTTATTTTTGCAAAAAGCGGGACAATTTAAAAATAGGTGAAAATTGCGTTATTTTCAAAACTTATGCGGGACAAAAGATAATAAATAATACCGCAAATATAGATAGTTGCACAAATTGTAAATTTATGCAATAAATGTCTAAATCTTATAATAGAGTTAAATTAAAGAACATTTCGTACCGTATAAAAAATACGTAACTTGTTTTGTTCGTTTCTTTGCTTTTGAGGTCAAGAACGAATCAATCAAAAATATCGGATACTCTGTTCCAACTCGTATCGCAACATGTGCGCCAGTTTCGTCATAATGGAATATAACAATTACATGCCTGGCAGCATATTTTGGACGTTTTCTGAAAAATTTTAATTTTGAGTTGTGTCACTTTTGAACTGGGTATGCGATATACAACTTTACTTAACATCACTTTGCGATATAAAATACATTTTCCCCTATACAATACTTACTAACTTCAAATCAATATATATCTCGATTCCTAGACCTGAACCAGCGAAATGCCGGGACTATGTAAAATTTTTTTGATCGATACAATTATTCCCGGTGGACAGAGCCCCTGTCGATTTGGGCTGTCACACAGTGTCATTAAGATCCATTATTTTTGAGCTAGAATTTAACATAGAATGAAAAATAACTGGTTCCACTTAATTCTTTTGCTGAATTTTTATAAATTTTCAACAAAAATATTCTTTTTTTAATTTAATAAATATTTAATTCAAAATCAACTGTTTTTTATAACTAGATATGAAGTATGAACTTATTAGATGTGGAGAATTGCGAATCCAGAGCGGGACGCGAGATTTCATGACTAAAAGCGGGAAAATCCCGCTAAAATCGGGACATTTGGCTACCCTAATATCTATATAAATAAGGTATTTATGAGATCTTAACTATTTTCAGATAGAGTAATCGTATGGGGGATAGTAGATATAATGAACCGATTCTAAACAAATTCAATAGACTTCGTCCTTGGGGTAATAGAAAAGTTTGTATCAAAGTTTGTCGAATTATCTTTGAAATTGCGACTTGTGGTTTACATGGACGGACGGACGGTCATCGCTTAGTCGACTCAGAAAGTCGCCCTGAGCAAATTGGTATACTTTAATGTGGGTGTTGCATGTTACAAACATCAGCACTAATTTTCCCCACTATGGCGGGTTGGGTATAAATACCTCTAATTGTTTAAATAACTAATCAAAGCAGATTTCAAATCATTCTCAATCTGAGTTCAAATTTTCGTGTTTGCTGGGCATGTATGTATATAAAACGACAGCACTCGACTCTAAATACAAAGAATTCTAAATAAATTGTTGTCCGTAACTAAAAACCTGAAGGCAAAGAATATGTATTCCGATAAATAAATAAGCACTTGAGTCATTCAGTGGCTGTGGTATGCATGTAGTTGCGTGTTTTTCTTGTTTAAACATGTTTGCAAACAAAAAAAATATATAGATATTGGGATTTTCAGAACTTATGCAGGACAAAAAATAACTGTTTCCACAACATCATCGAAAACAAGTAAGAAAGTATGGTCGGTCAAGCCCGACCATATAATACCCTACACTAAGTATAAGAGCAAAAAAAGTTTTCTTTTAAAATTTGAATAATTTATATTTTTGAGTGATTTTCGGAAGTGGGGTTATATGGGGGCTATAACCAATTATGGACCGATCACCATGAAATTAGGTTGTGTGATTTATGTCTATATTAAAATTAACTATGTTGAATTTTGTGTGTTTACCAACATTTTTAAGCGATTTATGCACGTTAAAGTGATTTTCGGAAGCGGGTCTATATGGGAGCTATGACTAATTATGGACCTATAGTAACAAAATTTGGTGACATGAATTTTGTGTATACAAAACTTATTTGGAGCGGAATTTGTGGAGATACACATATAAATTAAACATTTCTGACCGATAAAGTCCAATTTCGGGAGGACATTTGTATGGGGGCTAGGTGAAATAGTGGACCGATTGCAGCCAGTTTCAACAAGCTTGGTCCTTGAGGCGAAAAAATAATATCTACCAAATTTGATCGAAATATCTTCAAAATTGCGACCTGTACTCTGCTCACAAGGTTTACATGGACAGCCAGCCAGCCAGCCATCCGACCAGACGGACGGACGGACGGACATCGCTTAATCAGAAAGTGATTCTAAGTCGATCGGTATACTTTAAGGTGTGTGTTAGACAAATATTTTTGGGCGTTACAAACATCTGCACAAACGCATAATACCCTCCCCACTATGGTGGTGTAGGGTATAATTATTTATTGTTACGCAATATACAATCCAAAACAATGTATTAATAAAATTTACTGCCAGTTTTTATAAAATTTGTTTACACAGGAAACAGGAACTTAAAATAATTTTCTACAGATCAGTTTTGGATGCAATTTACGATTCTATATAAGCATTAAAGTAAACAGGTAAAAATGTGCAAAAACATTTTTCTTTTAAAATATCAATTCCTGACAGATTTTCGGAAGTGGTCCTTATATGGGAGCTATGACCAATTATGGACCGATCACCATGAAATTAGGTCGTGTGATTTATGTCTATATGAAAGTTATTTATGATGAATTTTGTGTGTATACCAGCCGAACGTCTGGTCGGCTGGCTGTCCATGTAAACCTTGTGCGCAGAGTACAGGTCGCAATTTTGAAAATATTTCGATGAAATTTGGTACATGTATTTTTTTTGGCCCAAGGACCAAGCCTATTGAAACTGACTGAAATCGGTCCATTATTTCACCTAGCCCCCATACAAATGTCCTCCCGAAATTGGACTTTATCGGTCATAAATGTTTAATTTATATATGTATCTCCACAAATTCCGCTCCAAATAAGTTTTATATACACAAAATTCATGTCACCAAATTTTGTTACGATCGGTCCATAATTAGTCATAGCTCCCATATAGACCCGCTTCCGAAAATCACTTTAACGTGCATAAATCGCTTAAAAATGTTGGTATACACACAAAATTCAACATAGTTAACTTTAATATAGACATAAATCACACGACCTAATTTTATGGTGATCGGTCCATAATTGGTCATAGCTCCCATATAAGGCCCACTTCCGAAAATCACTCAAAAATACAAATTATTGATATTTCAAAAGAAAAATGTTTTTGCTCATTTACTTGGTGTAGGGTATTATATTGTCGGGCTTGACCGACCATACTTTCTTACTTGTTTTACATTACATTCATATGTATAAGTATATAAAAAATATAAGTATGTATATATAATCACCGAATTCGTTATATGACCAGTTATTTTAACGTCTGTATATCCTAGGTGGATGTCAATTGACAACCAATAATGTAAGACTACACTCTGAATTAAAAAGTACAATGTATCAGTCGACTATGCATTGGATTACATATGTTTGAACTAAATCTAGATTCCAAAGATTTAACCAAGTAACTAAAAGAGAGATGGCCACTATCAAAACTGAAGTGTTGCCAATATGTACACATAAGAATGTCTGTTTGTGTATTTCTATGTTGCAAAATAATTTATTGGCTCTAAATAAAATATATACGCAATATTTAGTTTTTCATGTAGTAAATACATAGTAAACATATTGTGGAAATTAATATCTTTAGTTATACATACATAGTACAAGAAATATTTTTATAACTTCCTGCATTTAAAATCTGGCATACTTAACTTTAGATGTCTTTATACTATGAACTTAAGTACTTTACACACACATTGTTGGGATTTATTACAACTTTTTAAACCAGCGTTTAAAATTTAAAAATACTCTTTTATTTGTTAAATTTGTTTCACATAGCCCCATACAAATTACCTCCCGAAATTGGACTCGCTCCAAATAAGTTTTATATATACGGAATTCATGTCACTTAATTTAATGATGATCGGTCCATAGCTAGTCATACTTTCCATATATCATTCAAGAAAATAAATTAATGAAATTAAAAGAAACGTGCTTTTGCTCATTTACTCAGTGTGGATTATTATATTGACCATAGTTTCTTACTTGTTTTAGTTTCAATTAGACAAATCTGTGTTTTAAAGAATTTTTAATTTAACCCACATAATTCGCGCGAAAGGCAATCAAACAAATTATTGACGCGAACGATTTTAGGATAGAAAATATTTTAAGTCAAATTCTCCATTTTAGAGAAATATATATCATTCCAATGTAAACCATATTTATTACGAAATAAAATTGAGCTGTACAATATTTAAGTTTTTTTTTTTTTCAAAATGGGCTCGTTATCACATTTTGTTGCAAAGCTTTTAGATATAATGGATATAAAAATTTAACCCAGAAGATTTCAGAATTTATAATTAAATTGTTTAAAAGGTCGAAAAGTTAATTTTCTTCTTTAAAAATTATAATTTTCCAGCACTGATGGGCGTGGGTACAAGATATTGTCCTGAATTGCATATTCGCCATGACTATAACGACTCCGCTATCTATACCTTGTCAAATTCTAACTGCATTCGCAAAAATGTTTAGTGGGTATTTATGCATATGAAACACATTCACTTGTTAAAAATCATAATACATATATATTTATTTCACACAAACGTCATTGTTTTGTATTACCCTTGCGAAAAATATGAGCAACAATCATAAAATAACTTCACTGCGAAAATTTTATGCTTCAGTTAATGTAAATATTTGTACATATTCGCACAACACAGAGTAAAATTGTTTGAATAGTCAGTATATTTGTATACTTAGTTTATATACCCTGCAGGAAATGCCAATAGTGAAATTGTAGTGATTTACTAGTTACATTTTCAGTAATGCTTACTACTGACCAGTTGTACCGCAGCCAATGTAATCTTCTATTGACTTTTAATATTAGCTTGTCATTGAAAATCCTCCAGTAGTCTGTAGCACTACTGACTAGGTAGTTATATTGAGATCAAATGAAGACTTTGGAACTAGAGACTCACTAGTATATTTTAGTAATTCTAGTCTACACTTTTGGTGTAGAGTAATAGTGCATAGTTTAAGCGTAAAATTCATTTTTCGGGTTTATATAACCCGAGAAATTAATTTTGAGTTGTGTCACTTTTGAACTGGGTGTGCGATATTTTCTTGGGAAGATTTACAAAAACTTCCGCAAAACCTTCAAATATCTGAAGAAATAGATAACGATAAACTATACATATATCGATTAATGCAGCCTTCGTGAAGTTTATAAACAAATACCAAGAGATTTGCAAATGATATGGTCCTATTTTTTTTACCAAAGGTGAAAGGAATGAATTCGAGAATTTAAGAAAAGTTGTATGTTTCGTATTTTCAATACCAGTAAGCAAAGCTTTTTGTGAAAGAGGTTTTACTATTTTAAACAATCTGTATACTAAAGAAAGAAAGAAACCGAATGTCATTCGACCTGATTGGAGCTGAAATATTAATACGAACAAATTTAGAGGAAGTTTGTAAAGATTTTCAAAATTGTTTACAAACCTCTAGGTTTGGAATTGACCAAAATCCGAAAGCTCAAAAACGAAATAAAGTGACAGTGTTTTTAGTATTTAATAACACTGTGCAACAAGAAAATCTTTCCCGAATGAGACCAACGGGAAATGAAAGTAGGGTTATTAAAAGTTAGCTCATGTTTTAAAGTTATTCGCCTTTAAAGTTCAGATTTTTTGAGTAAAAATTTTTCATATATATTTTATGAATAATCTATTGAAGTAAGTCAATATTTATATAAAGTAATTTTAGTTGAATGTTCTAGTCCTATATACTATATACTTAAAATTCATTAATTTTAACACTTTTTGCAGATTTATTTTTTTATTTTTATAGTTTTTGGTACTTAGATACGCAATTACCAATTTTTGGAGAATTGCTGAATATTGCTGTAAAAGTATTGAGTAGTGGGTATCGTGTATCGAGTATTTGCCATATGGTTTGAGTACTCAATACTCAAAAGTAGTTACTCAATACTTTTAGACTTGTATTTTTACAATTTAATTTATTTAAATTTAACGGTTATGGTGCAAAAAATGCATCTCTACTATAAATACAACTCAAATCAATATTAGCGTAAAAAATAAAAATAGGTACTTTTTTATTCATCTAATGGTACTTTTTGAATTTTATATGACAATGGACTTAGAAACATGAAATTAAGCATATATGATCCTAAGTGAGTTTGAATTTTAGGGTTAAACTTTTTGGTACTTTTTCTTTATTCGATTGGTACTTTTTGTAATTTCATCACCAATGAACCTAGAAACATGAAATTAAGACCGGAGTGAGTGGGAATCTACAAGTGACTGCTTTTTGGTACTTTTTCTATATTCGAATGGTAATTTTTGAATTTTCTGTAATAATGGACATAGAAATATGAAGTTAAGCATATATGGTCCTAAGTGAGTGAGAATTCTAGGGGGAGACTTTTTGGTACTTTTTGTTTATTCTAATAGTACTTTTTTTGAATTTTCTATAACAATGAACTTAGAAACATGAAATTAAGCATATATGGTCATAAGTAAGTGAGAATTCTATGGGGAGACTTTGTGGTACTTTTTCTTTATTCGATTAGTACTTTTTGTAATTTCACCAATTAACCTAGAAACATGAAATAAAGCTTATATGGAACCGAGTGAGTGGGAAACTCTAATGGTACTTTTTGAATTTTCTATAATATAATGGACCTAAATATGAAATTCAAGCGGATACCTCATGGTACCTTTTGTTTATTCTAATGGTACTTTTTTTTAATTTTCTATAGCAATGAATTAAAAAACATGAAATTAAGCATACATGGTCCTAAGTGAGTTAGAATTCTAGGGGAGACTTTTTGGTACTTTTTCTTTATTCGAATGGTACTTTTTGTAATTTCTACACCAATGAACCTAAAGTCATGAAATTAAGCTTATATGAACCCGAGTGAGTGGGAAACCACAAGTGGGGGATTTTTTGTACTTTTTATATATTCTAATGGTACTTTTTTGAATTTCCTATAATAATGGACCTAGACTTTCCAAAAAATCGAAGAATTTCAAAACCGCGGTTTCGGTTTTAAAAAATTAAAAACCGATCGGTTTCGGTTTTGTGATAATTTATTAAATCTTAAGTATTATAGAAACAAAATTAGTTGATAATATAGGAAATGATATACAAATCTAAAATTCAAGCTTGACGGGTTATGGTTTAGTGAATGCGAATTTAAAAGTGATAATCAATGGTACTATTTCCTTATTGCAATGGTACTTTTTGAATATTTTATAATAATAAACATAAAAATTTTAAATTAGGAACACATTTTGCATTTTCTATAATAATGGACCCAGAAATATGAAATTAGACATTTACAATTAGATTCACAAAGTGAGACTTGATAGTACTATTTCTTTCTTCTAATTGGGGTGGCGAAGCGCACCGGGTCAACTAGTAAGTAATAAAATCTTATAACTAAAATTAAAACTAAATGCTCTCTGACGGGAGCGTTGATGTTCATATGGGCCACATCTTAGCGGGGTGGTAGATCGGCTCTACGAAGCCTTGATCTTGTTTGGGTCTGTGTGAGATGTCTTGCAAGCGGGTTCGGTTCAATGGTTCCATGTTGTACACGAAAACCAAATTGATGAACTGGGATAATATTTTGGTTATTTAAATATGGAATGGAAAATATGGAACACTGCAATACTTTCTCAAATAACTTTGTAGTAGACTTATAGGTCTGTATGAAGACGGCATTGTTTTTAATCATGGATGGCGTAATTTTGTCATATCCTGGAGATTTTTTTGTATTTGTGTTATTTTTGATAACTTTTCGAACGTCCTCGGGACTTACTCTGATATGATCATCCGCTGTCTCGTGAATAGGAGGATTTTCCAGTACAAAATCATTGTTGGGTGGATTTGGCTTAAATACATTACGTAGGTGCTCGGCAAAAATTAATGCTTTGTCCTTATCATTTCTTGCCCAATTACCGTCAGATTTTCTCAACGGAGTTTTTCCCTTACCGGTGGTTTGATGTTACGTGTGGCTTTCCAAAGAGAAAAGTTCGTATGTTTAGTATTCGTCAAACTCTCAATGTATCTTTCGTTTCTGCGATCCTCTTCTAAACAAAGGGCTCTCTTCAGTCTTCTAGTAGCGATGGACAGCCTCTGCTTTGCAGCAGGTGATCTATTTTGTTGCCATTCTCTTCTAAGCTTTCTCTTTTCGAGAAGCAATCGTTCAATATCTGAATTGGAAATATGCATTTTTGGCTTTCTAGAGATCTCGATCCTTGAATGATCCAGAACCGAAATAATTAATGACGTGAAGTCATTGACGCATTAGTTTATCTCTCCCTCACACTGTATATTTGGATTTGTGTGGATATGGCTACTGATAAACTTTTTGTATTTAAGCCAATTTGTTTTGTAAAACGGAATATTTTCAGGAGATTTTGGTATATTTTTCCCATAATAAGTGACTATTACGGGTGAATGGTCGGAAGATAAATCAAAAGATATTTCCGTAGATATTGAATTTCGATCTACATTTCTGGATATGGCAAAGTCTATAAGGTCAGGAATTTTCCTAGGATCAGTAGGCCAGTATGTTGGTTGGCCAGGGGATATGACATCCAGGCAATTCTTACCGTCAACTAGGGCTTTGTAGAGCTATCTTCCTCTAGGGTTAATTAGCCGTGAACCCCAGTATGTGTGTTTCGCATTGTAATCACCACATGCCAGGAAACGATCTCCTAGAGTTTCAAAGAATTCTTCAAATTTGTCCTTAGTCATCGAAAATCGTGGGGGGCAATATATGGAACTCACTGTAAGATTTCCAAATGAACATTCCAGTCGTATTGAAGTTGCTTGCATATATTCTTTTGAAAATTCATCTAGGGCATAATGTTTTAAACGGCTTTTAATCAAGATACCAGTACCACCATGAGCTTTTCCGTCGGGATTATTTGTGTTATGGAATGAAAATCCTGGAATATTAAAGTTGTATCTATTTGTAAGGTGTGTCTCAGAAATTAACATCACATCGACGTCTTTACTTATCATAAAATTATAAACCTCAGATTTATGTTGGTTCAAACCATTTGCATTCAACAAAACTAAGGCCAGTTTTGTATGACCCAGTATGTTTTTAAATGTCTTGCAAAGGGATTTCATGGTCCCGAGCTTGGTGCCTTCAATATATCCAAAAATCTAAAAAAAAAACAATTTTGGGATTTTTGAAAAGTTTTTTTGGGAATTGTGGGATTGTCGTTAAAAATTCACAAATATCTCTTTTGGATTTGGATCGAAAGTTCCTATTTAAGTGTAAAATTTCATTAAAAACGATGTATAAACAAAACTTTTATTGCATTTTAAATATTAAAATTTCCCAAAAAATCAACTACCATTTTTTATTCCCATATTTTTTTGAAAAAAAAACTCTTCTATAATTTTTTGAATTCTTAAAAATTTTGCATATTTTTAAAAGAGGACGTTGATATATAATATGTGTATCTTTTCTTTTAGATTCTAGTAAAAATCTTTCAAAACAAAAATTTCGCATCATTTTTAATTTTTGATATACCGGAGGTGCCCCACTTTAGGTCAATTTGGCTTGGCCCCCTTGGTGTTATAAGCCAAAAACTTAAACTAATCAACACCTCCTCTATAGCCATGGTAAATTTTATTAAAATTGGGCTATTCGTTTAGAAGTTACAGATTTATTTCCACTTATTTTTTCAGTTCCCCCCGGGTTAACCTAATTCGAGTACGCTGAATCCAGTGTTGCTAACTGTTTTTTTAGTTTAGCTTATTGAATAAACTAAAAAAATTAAATTCCGCAATAAAATTACCTTTAAGCAAGGCTCAACGATTTTTTAATCGTGCACAATCAACAGCAGCCGCTGAATTTTTTTTCTCATTAAAGGTACACATAGAAATGTAGTCGATTTGTTGACAATGTCGCCAAAAGATCACCAAAATAGTCGATCACTTGGAAATACTTTATGTACCCAGGTTTCTACAGGGTATGTAGTACATTCATAGTATATATGTATGTTTCTTACAAGTGCGTACGTATGGTAAGTACCCAGCACTTAGGCAAGTAGTCACCCAGCAGTTCTAGGAAACTGTCCCGAACTAGTAATTTTACCTATCATTTAGGGTGACAACTAGTTACATAAACAGCTACGTGACTAGTTTTTTGAACACGGGAAGCTTCAAATTAACCTGGTAGTCCAAATTAGTATTGGATCTTGATCAGCTACAAAACTAGTTACTTTAATATTTACGGGTGTAAATTGACATCAAAAAGTTAGTTAAAGAGACATCTCATAGACAATCCAATAATCGATTGCTTGTAAACAAATCTTCATAACTACTTTTTATAGTTTTTGAGAGTTATTCGTACAAACTGTTATCATACAAATTGTGTTGATATAATTCTCAGTATTTCTATTCTTGTATTATTTAAGATAAATATTCAAAATTAATTAAATTAAAGAGTTCAAGGCTTTCCTGAGTTGCGATGGCGAGATATCGGTCTACAAAGTTCAAGTCTTCGTTTTGGTGAGTTGTGTTTTATTTCTAAGGCCAACTTATCTTTACAATTTATATTTCTAGGAGTAATTGTGCAAATGCACTGTTACCGCAAAAGTTTTGCTATAACAACCAGGGTTGTCAGATTTTATTTACCTCCATCGCCAAAAGCTAAACGAAAAATCGCCAAAATGTTTTTTTTTAGTTTTTTATTGTAAAGCCTAGTACTGTTTGACAGCTAGCTGTTGGTTTTAATTTCGTGCGAAAGAAGTGCTGCGTCAAGGCGAATTCATACAAGGTGGTGTCAGTTCTTCAAAAACAACAATTTTTTGGGAATATTGCCTCTAAAGATCAGATTTCAATTGATATATGCTAATTTTGACCATTGCAATTCATATTCCCCTGCAGATATTTTTGAATTTAAAAATAAAGTTAATGAATTTTGGACTACCGAAAATTTTCATTCCATTTCAATATTGAAAATTCATTATGTACTTTAAAAAGAGTTATATTTTCTGGTTACCATTTAAGCATTTCTTTTAAAAGCTTTTTAAGTACAAAAAATAATTTTCTTTTAAAATTTGTACATCATATTCCTCCATTTTTATAATTTGTAATTCCATTTCGAATTCTGTGCCAAAATAGATAAATTCCGGAATCCGACGAAATGACGGCTTAAACACATTAGAAAAAAAATAATATTGTTGAAACTATTTGATCATGTATGCTACCTGCATCCAAATAATAAATATCAAACAAATTACTTCATGAAAACCAAATAATTTGTTAAAAAATCGCCAAATAAATCGCCAACTAGTCTGTAAATCGCCATGTCGCCAATTTGAAATTTTGGTCGCCAAAGGCAATCAAAAATCGCCACGTTTGGCGAGAAATCCCACATCTGACAGCCCTGATAACAACAGCTAACCGTAACAGAAATGCAAAAGAGCAAACAAAAAAAAATGAACGGTAAAATTTTGATTTGCTTTTAATGATATATTAAGATAACGTCAAGCCAGACATATAAATGTTTATTCTCTTTATCTCTACGCTAACGATCTCAAGTGCGTGCAATTTTCTGTTTTAATTAAGGTTAATAGAATAACCTACACAGAGAAAACAGATTCGTGATAGCAACCGAATTTGTTGCCAATCGAATGATTCGGTTGCACACATAGAATTTGTCAGTTCTAACAACAGAAAGTCAGTTGATAAAGAAGAATTTCAGTTGAAGCAACCAAACTTTAGTTACCCCTTTCAAAATATTGTTGCCATAACTGTAAAATTCGGTCATACAATAAACCATTCGATTGGCAACAAAGATTGCCAGATTATGAGTAATTTCCTTGAATGGTATATGTTTATTTAAATTTGCCTTCAATGATGGTTTTGGAATTTTCGATTGAAAGTAAAAATTTCTCAAAGCACTATAGGCAGCAATTTAAATCAGATCCGCTTGAAATAAGCCGTGAAAGGACTTCGAGATATAGAAACAAAGTTTTGAAAGTAAAAGAACTAAACCGGAACAGAGAAACTAAAAGAAAAACCGTAAAAGGCAAGAAAAAATTAGTTTGAAAAAGATTAATGAAGTCAGTCCGCAGGGCAATCAGCCCTACATATGCAAACAAAACATGGAAATTTAAGGACAAAACATACAAATGTTCTACCGAAATAGGACTTTCTCGGTAATAAATATTTAATTTATATAGGTATCTAAACAAATTTCGTCTTATATAGTGAAGTCATGTCACACAATTTCATGATGATAGGTCCATAATTAGTCATAGCTCCCAATTCGCAGAGTTATACAATTTTCTAATGCAAGTCAAACCAGAGTTCTGTTTTTGGTCACGCCATCGCATTTTTTTACTAATATCTAGAATAATAGATATAATAGAGGCACTTAATTACTTCGCAAATATATACAAAACTTTTTTACAAACTTGTCTTTAACATTAATTTATTTAACATTTTATCGTACAAATGTAACGTAACGCCATAATGAAAATACCCATATGTTAAAATAACTAGTCATGTAACTAGCTATATAACTAATTGTCACCCCAAATGATAGGTAAAATCACTGTTTCGAGACAGCCTCCTTGAACTGCTGGCTACTTATTCGCAAAGATCAATAGACATACACTCAGGTCTCGTTTTATGCGATAGAAAAAAAAATCGCATAAATTGAATTCGCATAAAACCATACTCAGGTTTCATATAAAAACTAATGATTCGTTCCAAAATTCTGAAAAACCGCATAAATTCAGATTTTAATTCAAAAATCAATACAAAATCGCATAAAAAATCAACAAAAATATATTACATACATATTTCATTTATTAAAAAAATAAAAACAAAACACGTTTAAAAAAAATAAACAAAAATATTATATTAATTCATTAATTACAGAAAAACAGAAAATACATAATCCAAAAAATAAGATAAACATTTTTTTAAGAAAATTCTGATTTATGATGATTAATCTGAATCACTGAATAATTGTCTTCAACGTTGTGGAATTGGTTCAACGTCACTTTCGTCACTAGATGATATAATCATATTGTCATCATATGGTAAAATATCATTTTCATCACTAGAATTTATCTCGTGAATAGGATACGAGATCAACGAATTTTTAGGGGCTTCAATTGTTTCTTATCTTGCAAAATAATTTGTCATTAAACTTTGCGATTTTTGATTTTTAAGTTGCTTATGCAACTCTTGATATCTGGAAAATAGATCAGTTAGTCCACGTTGAATCTTCAATGCTCTTTCCGTATCTGGATGCATATTAAGAATTAAGAATATTTTGTAAAATAAAACAAACTATAAAGATTATAGCAGTGATCCAAACTTGGTTTAATTTAAAAAACAGTAAAAAAGCTTAAAAAAGTATCTAAAATTTCAAAAGCTGTTAAAATTCTAAAAAAATCTTTAATTTAAAAATCGCATAAATTTGAATCCGCATAAAACGAGACCTGAGTGTACTATAGTAGTAGAGTAATACGGAGGAAAAACAACCGGTTTAATTGGTAGTTGGTTTAATTCTAATTTTATTTTTGATAAAATTCTTAAAGATAGATACAAATGAAGCAAACCAATTACAAGCTAAGCAAAATTTAAAATATAAAAAACTATAAAAATTATTAAGAAAGTCAAATAACAATTTCAGTATAATTTTAAAGATCATTTTTTAAAAGTACAAATATGATGAATAAAAAGTATTTTGTTACGTCTGGGAAATAAAGAATGGAAGCAAAAGCATTTTTACACAATCAGCAACTAAATCTATGGGAATAAGTTTCCTATGGCACTTACATATTAGTGTTGCCATACGTAGTAAAAATTTAATTTTTATGCGTTTTTTTAACTGAACTGTGTTAAAACTTGTGATGCAAATGGTACAAATTGTAAACATTTTTATTATGGCAAAATAAAGAATATAAACGTTCCAATCATAAAATTATTGACTTTATTCAAGATTTAAAGATTTTAACAAAATTTGTAATTCTTATTTGAATGACACTTTAATGTATAATTTTATTAATTGATGTATAATTTTATTGATTTAATAATTAGTTTAAGATTATTATATTTAATTAACTATGGACTTAAGGGAAAAAGAGAAATATTTTTCAAATAGCGGTGATATTTTTTTATTTTTTCTTTACTGGCTACACTGATACATACATATGTATGTAATGTTTCTATGAAAAAACACGACAACGTAATAAACAGCAGCAAAATAAAATAAAAATTCTCAAAGATGCAGAAGTTTATTTTTTTGTGGAAATATTTTAATAAATTTGAAAAGTGCAAAATAAATGATAACAAATATGTAATTTCTAAATCTACAGGACTTGAATTTTCAGAATATGGGATTTGATATACCACAAAAAAGGAAAATGTCTTAAGTTTGGAGCAATGGTCCGAACCATAGAGAACATAGAACGGAAACTCGAAAAAAAACTCAAACAAAAAAATTACTCAAAAAAGTTTTACATACGAGTGTTGTTTTTGTTTTCACATAGTTTTTTTTGCTAATACATTCTCACCACTTAGGTTTTTGACAACTGAGTCTTTGACAGGAGAGTTTCCGCTCTATGTGTTTTCTCTATGTTCCGAACTCATCGCCTCCAGGTGACAGTAAACAATAACAACGAACTTCATACAAATTATCACATTAGAGAAAAAAAATCACAATAACATAACAATAGCCATAACGTGTTAATGATATTTCTATGCTCATTTTTATGCGCCTTGTAGCAATACCTTTAGATTGTGGACAGAAGCGTATTTTTTGAGGCAACTGTTTTTATACACTTCACTATTAGTATATTAAAATTCATAAGACATCACAAATAAATAGACTTTAGGTTTGCTGATTTTTATCTTATACTCTTTATATTAATTTTTATTTTTCCTAATTTCGAAAAACTCACGATTTCAATTGCGATTTTAATTTTTGTAAATATTCAAAATATTGATGTATGTATTGTGTATCTTTAAATATTCATAACTGATGTCGGATATTACTGATTTAAGGTTCATTTGAAAGATTATGTACTAGGGTATTCGAATTATTCGATTTTTCTCTTGTTCGAATAAAACGAATAATTCGAATAAGATATTTTAACTTGTTCGAATAATTCTATCACACGTTTAAAATTAATCGAATTATGCGAATAATTTCAATTTTTTTAAAAAAGTAAAGAATGAAGTTTTGATGTCGTTCTTTTAATATTTTATTGTTAAAGAAAAACAAAAAATTACGTTAAAGTTAACAATTCAAGTATTGATAATGTTAAAAAAGATTCGAAAACAAAGTCCATCATTAAATTTTCAACAGAAATATTCTGATCAGATTAACTCCCGAACAACCCACAAAACAATTGACTAGCAAAACCTTTAATTTCCGTTTTGGAGCTAAGCTAGTTGGACATGATCCTGAATTCAAATACAATATAAACGTATTAAGAACTTTTTTATGTCGTTCATTAATTCGGGTTTTAAATTGAGCAACTAATTCTTTAGTAAATTAATTATTCACTATTTCTAAATTATTTATATCAAATTGTATTATACATCAAGCTCTATTAACGTTGCGAATCTTTGCTTAATAAAGTTGTCTTGGGGAATTACACAATAAAGCGAATCTGTCCAAAGTTTGAACGTGGCTAATTTGAAGCATGATTGACGCATTTACAAATACGCATTTACAAATAGTTTATTACCATGTTAGACAAAGATGTTCAACGATGTTCAAAATCATGTATAAGACGAACTCCATGCATTCTTGCAACAAAGCGTTAGCTTGCAATATTTGTGTTTATCATTCGATTTATTAAATATTTTGCAACACTTACGTACGCGGTTAATAACATTACTTAAATATATTTTAAGATCATGGCCTTCATATATTTCAATGTAATCATTATAAATGTCATCCTAAATATCACTTTCGACGACCGTTTCAAAATCACATTCTCCATCATATTCAACTCACTTTAATCTAAGTTAAAATTTTGATTATTAATTACGATTCTTCTAATATTTCGCCAGCTAAATAACAAATATTTCATTCCGAACCTTTTATTTTCATTGGTTCAAGTCCTAAGTTAAAAATTTTGAAAGATTTGTTTTTAAAATTATAACATCTTGCAGTAATATTTATATATTTATAGAAGCAGCTATCGGAACACTCATCTACAGTGATCGAAAGTCCTTTTGTTAGACTTGGGTAGTTCATGAACGAACTAGTTCAATTGAACGATTACATTATTTGAACTTAATGAACTAGTTCAAATCATATGCTCACTTATTTCAGTATTGAACTATGACTAAAATGGTTCATATGTGCGCTCTTAACTTAATGCGTGTTTTCGTTACTTTTCCTGCTTCTTTTTATACGAATTCTGCTGAAAAAATAAGGGTCATAATGGATAGATTCTCAGAATTATACTACAACTGACAGCAAATTAAAAATGCATTTTAGCTCTAGTATCATATCTGTTGTTTTAGTTCAGAACAGAGAGACAATTTTAATATTTTATTATAAGACATGTATTACTCGTTTCTCGTTCTTTTATAAATATATAGTTCAAAAGTCGAAAAGAGCGATTGAACTACAAGAGCTACCCAATTCATTTTTGAAAAATGAGCGGTCATTGAAATGAACTATTAAGCACAAGTCTACCCTTTGTCTTTAGTTATTTGTTGAATTTCAGAAACAATAAAATTTTTATGAGTCTTATTTAAATTTGAAATTATGAAAAATTTTCAGCAATTTAATAAATTTAAATCTATATGAACATTTATTCGTTTTAGTCGATTATTCTACATAAAATTGTTCGAATTATTCGTTATTCGAAAATGGCCATTTTTAAATTGTTCGAATAATTATTCGTAGGAAATTATTCGATTAATCGAACGATCATTAGTCGAATGAATACCCTATTATGTACCCTTTGTTTTCAAATATGCATTCATGATGCGAATGCAATTTTTAGATGAATTTTTGGATATGTTTTCCACGCACTTTTTAATGAGTGTTAAATTTACTAAACAATTAAATTAAAATATTTTTGTAACGAGAAATTCTACTATTTTTAATATTTCTTTATATTCAACACCAACACATTTTTCAAAACAAACAAGTAAGAAAGTATAATCAATCAAACCCGACCATATGATACACTACACCGAGATGGTGATTATTTTATTTGGATATCAATATTTATGCTAGTTAAAGGGATTTTCAAAAGTGCCCCTTATATGGGAGCTATGACTAATTATGGACCGATCGTAAAAAATTTGACAGTGCGAGTTCGGCTTATATAAAATTTATTTGTGCTGAATTTGGTTTGAATATCTATTAGGGTATTCAATTAATCGGGTTTCTGTTTTAATCGGTTAATCGAGCAAATAATTAATCGAGGTTTAGATTTATTCGGTTAATTTAAAATTATTCGATTAACCGAATAATTTCTATTTTCATTTTAAATTGAAAATAACAACGAATTTTGTGTACAAAAACATAACAGCAAATAAGGTATTTATATAATTTTTGTAAACATATCGCCTATTTGCTGCATCAACGTCATAACTCAAAATCCGTGTTTTATGAACTGAGTAATACAAAATATGCGCTGTTCTATAATCTTTCATATAGTTTCATCAGTTTTCAAAAAACTCAATTATTTTTTGTGTGAGAATGTTGTTTTGTTGTAAACATCAAAATTAAAATTCATGTTTTCTCGTATATTTGATAAGTAAAAATTTGGGTTAAATACAGATTAGAAAGATTTTAGTATCTACTATTTATATTTCTGAAATCGCATGATTTGTTGAAAATTTCTTCAAGAAATAGTAAAATGTCGTAAAATATTTTTCTTCAGATTTAATAAAACTTTTCTTGGAAAAAAACTCTCTCGCTGATTGTATATGTTGGAGAAATCAAAAGCATGATAAAGAATAGTCCTTTTTGGATTGTTTTAGATTTTGATTAATTTAATAGTTCCGTTTAGTTATGATAAAAGACTCATTTCAAAAAAAAGTTTCGTCTATACATGTAAATACAAACAAAGTTTCAAATACATATTTAAATTAAATATGTCAGTTGTTATACATACTCACTAATCATGTTTATTAGATGTTCAAAAAATATCTAATTTTAATTTGAAATTTGTATTTGAATTGAAACGAAAAAATAAATACAAAAAAAAATTTTAAAGTGCAAAAAAAAGGAATTTCGGTTAATCGGTTAATCGACACAAATTAATCGGTTTATTTGTTATTTGAAAATCGGCAATTTCAAATTTTTCGAACAGTTAACAGTCCAAAATTAATCGGTTAACCGATTAACGGTTAATCGATTGAAAACCCTAATATCTATATAACTAAGATAATATATAACTCAATAGGCTTCGTCCTTGGGGTAATAAAACAGTGTGTACCAAATTTTGTAGAATTATCTTTGAAATTGCGATCTGTAGTTTGATTACAATATTTACATGGATGGACGGATGGATTGACATCGCTTAATCGACTCAGAAAGTTCTTCTGAGGAGATTGGTATATCTTAAGGAGTTGTTGGGACAATATTTTTGCACGTTACAAACATTAGCACGATTTTTTTAAATATTTACAAAATAAATACAATAAAAAATTATTTTTTCTCAATACTCGTTATTAAAAATAAATAAAGCATGTTTCACAAAAAACATTATATTGAATTAATGTGAATAAAACAAAACTTTCAATAATATAATAAATTTTTAAAAATTCTTCAGGGAGAAATTTAAAAATATAATTGCATTACGAATGCACTTTAAATAAAATATGATTTTTTTATAACATAGTTTAATATGGATATGGATAATAACCAGGGAAACCAAAATATGCAAATGCATGTTTTTTCTTGTGAGTCTAATGAGCACATGGATAATATATTTACACGTTTCAGAACTATTTAAGAATTTTGGCATCGATTTGTTAGTGCATATTTTTGCATACTTTACCCTTAAATGCATACTTTTGCATATATTTGTTTTAAGAGCATATTTATGTCATATTTTTGCATTTTTAGAGCATATTTTACTGTTTAATAGCATATTTTGACTTTATCAAAAACAAATTTTGTCTTACTTATTTTTCGCTGTTGTGTTACAGGTTTTTACTTCCTTTGTTTAAAATTCAAAATGGAAAAATAGATGGCTTATCATTTATTTAAAAAACAAACAATTCGAAATTTTTTTTCCAAAACATGAATAAAATGTTGTTAACCTAAAAATATTTCAATCTTTTATTTTGAAGTACAATTTGGTGAAGGGTATAAGATTCGGCACAGCCCAATATATAGCTCTCTTACCTGTTTTAATATAAAATAAGCACTATTTTAATAATAGCGCCATCTAAATATCAATTTTTTTTTAAATTTGCTCCTATAACATCAGTTGATGTCGAAAGAACATTTTCTATCTATAAAAATGATTTCAGATCCAATAAATAACGATTTTTATTTGAAAATTTAAGTCAATATTTTGTAATTTATTGCAATAATAACCTTAATTGAAGTAGTGACTTTATATTTATATAAAATATCATCAAAAAATACCTCTCGAAGTTCCTACAGTTTTTATGTTGCATTTATTTTTTGTTATACTTCTTTTAGTTCATGTTATTTTTGTTTATTTTATATTACTTTACCTTTTTAGAAATGAATTGTATTGATTTTTTTAAATAAAAGTATATTTTTTGGTTAAAAATTATGTAAAAGTTTGTTTTTTTAAGAGCATATTTTTTAAATTTTAAGAGCATATTTTAAAGTTTTTACTGCATATTTAAAGCTCTTAAAACACTTTTTTTAGAGCATATTTCCGGTTTCCCTGATAATAACATAGTTTTATAAGGTTTTGTAAATAAAATCTGACTTCATTCACCATAATAGTTTTTGTATATTTGAACGAAAACAAACAAAAGAATTTTTTTTAAATAAAGGGTTTTTGTATGTAGAAAAGTATTGGCTACGTTTAAAAATGATGGAGCACTCCACTCTGCAGCAAATAATATTTCTTTCTCGTTTGTATTTATTTGGCTATCTCCTTTTATTCCACTCCAAAGTCGAACTATTTATACTTCAGAGTGCACAGTGGGGCAGAATCAGTTTTTTGGTAATAAATCTGACATTTCTAAACGGCTCATCCGATCGGGATTAAATTTGAGTATTCGAGCTCAAGTTATTTACATGGATTCTACAAATGATCCAGGACCTTCGACATGTAAAATTTTTAAACACGTGCAATTTTTGTTTATATTTTTGAAAACCGCTCGGCTAGGTCTTGCTTGCGTATGCTATTTATCTAGATATATATATAAAAGAGTAACGTTACTGACTGACTGACTGACTGACTGACTGATTCATCATCGCACAGCCCAAACGGCTGAAGCTAGAATCACGAAATTTTAACTGAGGGTTCCTCCCTCCCCAAAACGATCCGATAAGAAGGGATTTTTGGAAATTCGAACGTTTAGGGGGTAAAAAAGGGTAAAATCGGTAACCTTATATCTTCAAAACTAATAAAGATACAAAAAAACTTAAAATTGCATGTTACTCCATTCAAAAAATAAGCTGACAGGTGTTTCGTACTTTTTGGAAATTCGAAACTTTTAGGGGAGAAAACGGGTAAAAACTGTATTTTGGTACTTTTTTTGCACCCTATGTATCTTTTAAACCAATAAACATAGAAACAAATTTTAAATCGTATTCTTTAATTAACAAAAAATAAAAAATATAAGTTTGGTACTTTTTGGAAATTCGAACCTTTAAGGGATAAAAATTGTGTTAATTTTTGGTACTTTTTCATAAAATATGTTTTTCTATAATTTGACATAGACATACGAATATTTTATTATGAGCTCCCACCACGTTACAGAAATTTATTTTAATGAAATTGTACCACCTCAATGGGGATAAAAAAGGTACCAAAAAGGGGATAAAATCGGGAAAATACATTATATTTGAAATTATTAAGCCAATTTTGATAATTTTTTTAACGTTGGTTCCTGGATTCATACAAAAATTAACTAACAGGGTGTTATTTGGAACTCGAGTACCAAGGTGTATATTGGGCCAAATCCGGGTAAACAGTTTGGTACTTTTTTTAAAACATATTTATTCTTGGGCACATTAACACAGATTTTAATATTTTGATACATGCCTGTAGCATAAACAATTTTGGCAAAATGGAATATTTTTAAATTTCAAACTTGAGGGGTGTTCAAGTAAGAAAAGGGAAATTGGTACTTTTCTCCTAATGGTACTTTTTTAAAATTTTAAATTATTTCAGTTATCGACATTAAAGTTAGCTGATATTTATTTGAGTGAAGTTAGTGTTAGGAATAGGGGATAATATTTAGGTACCAAAATGTGTGAACTGTACTATAGGTACTTATTTGTTCATCTAATGGTACTTTTTAAAATTTCTATAATAATGGACTTAGAAACATGAAATTAAACACATATGGTCCTAAGTGAGTAAGAATTCTAGGGGAAGACTTTTTGGTACTTTTTCTTTATTGGAATGGTACTTTTTGTAATTTCTTCACCAATGAACCTAGAAACATGAAATAAAGCTTATATATAAACCGAGTGAGTGGGAAACTACAAGTGTGGGTTTTTTGGTACTTTTTCTATATTCTAATGGTACTTTTTTGAATTTTCTATAACTATGGACTTAGAAACATGAAATTAAGCATATATGGTCCTAAGTAAGTGATAATTCTAGGGGGAGACTTTTTGGTACTTTTTCTTTATTCGATTGGTACTTTTTGTAATTTCTTCACCAATGAACCTAAAAACATGAAATTAAGCTTATATGGAACCGAGTGAGTGGGAAACCACAAGTGTGGGCTTTTTGGTCCTTTTTCTATATTCTAATGGTACTTTTTTGAATTTTCTTTAACAATGGACTTAGAGACATGAAATTATGCATATATGGTCCTAAGTGAGTGAGAATTCTAGGGGGAGACTTTTTGGTACTTTTTCTTTATTCGAATGGTACTTTTTGTAATTTCTTCACCAATGAACCTAAAAACATGAAATTAAGCTTATATGGACCGGAGTGTGTGGGAAACCACAAGTGGGGGATTTTTGGTACTTTTTATATATTCTAATGGTACTTTTTTGAATTTCCTATAATAATGGACCTAGAGTTTCCAAAAAATCGAAGAATTTCAAAACCGCGGTTTCGGTTTTAAAAAATTAAAAACCGATCGGTTTCGGTTTTGTGATAATTTATTAAATCTTAAGTATTATAGAAACAAAATTAGTTGATAATATAGGAAATGATATACAAATCTAAAATTCAAACTTGACGGGTTATGGTTTAGTGAATGCGAATTTAAAAGTGATAATCAATGGTACTATTTCCTTATTGCAATGGTACTTTTTGAATATTTTATAATAATAAACATAAAAATTTAAAATTAGGAACACATTTTGCATTTTCTATAATAATGGACCCAGAAATATGAAATTAGACATTTACAATTAGATTCACAAACGGAGACTTAATAGTACTATTTCTTTCTTCTAATTGGGGTGGCGAAGCGCACCGGGTCTGCTAGTCTCTTATAATTTCCTAGTTATAGGCATTTCAAAATTGAAATTTTAAAATTTTGCCATACCTTGGTCCGCTTTTTAATTTATTGTAACAAGTTAACAATAAATTAAATTTGTTTTACCACTCATCCAAACGAATGGAACAGCAATGAACATTATATTTGTGGTAAAAAAATCAGAAATAACTTGAACGTTGTTAATGATATAGCTGAGCGTTGTGTCAAACTATTTGAAGAGTTTAATAAGTTTCTGACAAATGATGAAGAGAACCCGTTGCTCCTGCAAAGTTGTTGAAGCTAACATAAAGTGGGTTCCGACCGAAACTACAAAACAAGCAGTGGTTGAAAGTTTGAAGCTGAAGGATTAAACCATGATTATTTACCTCTCTCACCATTTTCCTACGCGATTTTTGTATTATTCATCAATTTAATACTATAATATAAACTAAAGCAATCCCCAAAATGACCGATTTTTTTAATTTATTATTAATATTACATGTCTTTGAGCACTGTTTTCCAATAAGAATATTATGTTCAAATTTTGCCAAAATACTTGTTTTATTACTAGTAAAAAAAGGGGGTTCCCCAGATATGTAAACTAGGGTGGCACTTAATAAACGAAAGTTGGATTTTGGCCCCCCAGTTTGGTGAACATTAGTAAAAAAATCATCCTGAAAAAATTTCAGGTAAATCGGATGGGAATAAGACGTGCCGCAAGCTCTCTGAAGTTTTGAGATGCATTTACAAGGGGAACAAAATGCATTTTTTCAGTTTTTGTAAAAATTTTGCATTTAAAAAATTACTTTTCCAATTTGATTTAAAAGAATAGAAATGTGTACGCAATTGTCGTTCTAATGAGACATAAAAAACAGAAACTGGTCAAAAAATGTTAAAGTTATTAAAAATTCGCCAGGCCATAAATGTGTCTCAGGCAACTAGAACAAGAAATGTAGGAACAAAATTAACATATTTTGATAAATATTAAAATAAAAGCTCATTTTTACTTAAAATATGTCCATATCTACTCGTGTATGAGTTTTTGTCTTCTTCAAAAAAATAAAAATTTTTTAACGGCAGTTTCAAAACTCCATTTTAAAATTTTTAAAAATTTTGTTAAACAAATTTCAGAATTTTTTGATCATCTCATTGGGATTTATTAAGAATATAATAGGAATAAAAACGTGAAAAAATTATGAAAATATCTGTTATAGTTTTTCCGTACCTGCGATTTAAATTTTGAAATTTTCGAGAAAAACTAATTATTTGGCAATTTTTTGGCGAATGAGCTCTATTTCATTACTCTTATAAATTTTAAGCAAAACTTATTCAGAATATTATAGTCGAGGTTACTCTAAACACACTCTGAAACTTTTACTAAAATCCGAAAACGTTAACACTTAAATCGTGAAGCTCAAATGTCAAAATTTTCAATATTTGGAATTTCTCTTGGAAAGATTTCGAAATGTTCGAAATGTTGTATATTTTTGGGCCGATTTTGATGAAATTTAACAAAAATATAACACAAAGCCTAGTATTTACAAAAACCATAAAAAAATTATGATTTTAAAAGTTTGGTGTAATTTTAACCCCAAGTGCCATTAAATGTTAATTTCCATTCTTGTGCTGTTATTATAAAGCCTAGAGTTTATGTTATATTTTTCTTAAGTTTCATCAAAATCGGCCCAAAAGTATATAATATTTCGCTATCTCTCCATGAAAAATTTGACCTTTGACCTTCACGATTTAAGAGTTAACGTTTTCCGATTTTGGTAAAAGTTTCAGAGTATATTTAGAATTATCTGGACTATAATATTCTGAATAAGATTTTCTTAAAATTCATAAGAGTAAGGAAATAGAGCACATTCGCCAAAAAATTGCCAAATAATTGGTTTTTCTCGAAAATTTATAATAAATCCCAATTAGATTATAAAAAAATTCTGAAATTTGTTTAACAAAATTTTTAAAAATTTAAAAATGGTGTTTTGAAACTGCCGTTAAAAATTTTTTTTTTTTTTGGTATACCTGCGAATAGGTTAACGGTATCCTACGAAGACAAAAACTCATAAACAAGTAGATATGGTTTTAAGTAAAAATGAGCTTTTATTTTAATATTTATCAAAATATGTTAATTTTGTTCCTACATTTCTTGTTCTAGTTGCCTGAGTCACATTTATGGACTGGCGAATTTTTAATAACTTTAAAATTTTTTGACCAATTTCTGTTTTTTATGTCTCATTAGAACGACAATTGCGTACACATTTCTATTTTTTTAAATTAAATTGGAAAAGTAATTTTTTAATGGCAAAATTTTTACAAAAACTGAAAAAAATGCATTTTTTCCCCTTGTAAATGCATCTCAAAACTTCAGAGGGCTTGCGACACGTCTTAACCCCAACCGATTTACCTAAAATTTTTTCAGGATGATTTTTTTACTAATGTTCACCAAACTGGGGGGTGAGAATGGCCAAAATCCAACTTTCGGGCCACCCTAATGTAAACTAGTTTTGAAATTTTTAGTGTATATAATGGGACACTCTAATTAATATACAATCTAGTAAAAACTGTTTTGATAACGCTATTAACTGTAAAATTTGGTCCATATATGAATTTAAAAGGAAAAACCCACTTGTCCAATATATTGGACAAAATATCTGAAAGGGTTAAAAAACGAATACGTTATGGTAATTTTTGTGATAAAATGTAATACACATTTTAAAATAATTTGATGGACTGTTTTAATGACGAGTATGCTGAAAGTGAGCAACCCATTCAATGGTCCTGAACTTATATCCAGAAAAACTTTTTATGCAAATATATAGTGAATTGTTTATAGAAAAGGATACCTTGGAAAAATTTAGATTCCACGACTAAAACTAAAAAAAAATCACGAATAAAACTAAATAAATCAATGGCTAAATTACGGAATAATATTCAAAGACAAAGCCATATTTGTTAATTTAGCTTAATTCCGAATATAATAAATAAATAAAAATTCTTTTTACATATGTACATATTTTTATCCTATATTTAACGTTTTTTCATATTTGTTTGCCCATACGTTATTATTAACCAAACTAAAATAAATTTGTCTTTTATATACTTTCGTTCAATTGTTTGAATAAATATTATTGCTCTTGGTATATCTCTTCATATGCATCTAGGAAATATATGTACATTAGACCTGCCCTTAAAAAATAGATTTGTTTTTTAGTTTATAAAACTAACTGCTGCAAAAATTATATTCCCATCGGATAACAAAACCCCGAGCTGGAAGTCGATTTAAAGTTGTAAAATTGGGTAAACGATGGATCCCAGATGTAATAGGGTTAGCAATGTCCACATATTAGCAACTATTAAAATGTTATTTAATAAAATAATTTCAAAAAATGTATGACCAAAAACTCAATTTCCTTGAATTCCTCGAATCGAGAAAAAAATTTAAAATGTAACATTAGCTATTTGAGTTATGCAATAAATTATTTTTGTATCAAGTTATAATAATTCGATTTTATTAATATTTTCAGCGCTTAGGAGGGGCTCCTAAGTCATAAGTCAAATATAAGAGCAACATTTGTCGAAATGTAAACATGAAAATATTGAATAAATTTCCACGCCTAAATGCTAATTACAATGCCAATTACAATATATTTTTTGACATTTTTATGAAAATAAATCATTAAACATTATTTTTTTTTTGGATTTCTAGAGTTTGTATTAATAACTGCCATAAATATTTTTGTTTTTGAAAATTAAATGCAATTTGAACTGGCAACCGATAATAAGTACATCAATCCAACACAATGCAAAGGCTACCAAGAGAGAAATGACATTTGATATTATTCAACATCTTCTGTATAGATATAAATACTTCTTCCCTATGGGATGGGATTCGAATCGAATTGCATGCTTCAACACAGTTGAATTACACACACTTATCATTTAGATTTACAACAATTTTTTATCACTTCGAATACTCGTAAGCAAATATGAATGCAAATTCTAAAACGTTTTTTTTTTGCTAGAATAACTGAGATTGTTCTGAACATGAATGTGAGTGTGCACAACTCACAATCATCATGTATTGTTGAAAATTCTTATTGGAATGCAGAATCCAAATGTTCGTGCATCCATAAATAAGTATTTATTTATGAATTCAAATAAAAATACTTATTGCTCAGAGTTTTGACCTTGGTATTTAAGATATACATATAAGAAACAACTTTCCATAGTTCATGGTGTTTGTGTGTTCCCTAATGTATTGTTGAGTTGTTGTGTGGTGTATATACATATGTATAGTATACATATGTACATCAAATGACGACCCTTGTTCATTTTAGACCATTGCGTATATAGTGTATGTAGTTATGTACTACATTCTTGTATTGTCAACATCATTCAACAATTTAACTGCATCACAAACCAAATGTATTCATTCAACTGCAGGCAACATTTTAACGGAATGATTTACTTCAACATTTTCTAATCGAAATATTTCTATCCACATCAAATGCTGCAAATGCACCCCAAGTATACAAATATTCAAGTATTTTTTGATGTTGTTGCAAACAATATATAAAAATCCCAATTGGAATCATGATGATAGCTTTTATTTATTTCTGATACTCTTAGTTTAGCAAGTAAAGATTTGTTGATGCAGGTCAGTGTTGCCATAGCGTCATTTAAAGTACAATTCTAGCACTATTTTTTTTCGAGAAAATTCATCTGAAAACTAAAAATTAACAATTATATTTATTGAAGATCAATATAAAAAGTATGTCGACACAATAATAACGATGTTTTTATTTAAATTATTTGAATGAATCCTTATTGCAAACGTGACGGGAAAATATGTCGCGTGCTAAGTCACACTAAAGCTTGTAAAAAAACGACATTTCAAAAGAAATCAATTTTCACATAGTTAGATTTTTGGCAGTTTTCTAGATGCCGTCGAAAACTAGTTCTACTTTTTGTTGCATTTTTGAACCCATATCCAGGGCTGTCAGACGAATTTGGGAAAAAATCGTCAATATACCGTTAAAAAAAAAAAATGTCATTTCGAATTTTAAAAATCTTTAAAAAAAATCGGAAAATTTTATAGGAATTTCAAATTAGTATTTAAAAGTTGAATGAAAACATAACAATTAATAAATTTTAGTGTTATTGTGTTTTAAATTTTTAAACAAGTAATCACTAAAATAAAAAAGTAAAGCTCAAATTATTTATCTGGTTCCATTTAGAAGATTTTTTTTAATTTTAATTATAACACATAAAATAGATTTTAATGTCTGAATCCTTATTATTTTAATATGGAAAGAACAATCTCTGACATTTACTTTTTATAGATAATTGCATTCAAATGTAGCCCGCGACTACTGTCAAATCGGATGGTAAAAATGCCTGAAATTGGAGCATAAATTCATGCTTGGCGGCTTCAATGTCATAATATTCGGAATAAATTTTGTCAAAATAGAAAAGTTGTAATTTTTTTTCCAAAAATTTATTTAAAATCTCAAAATTTTAATTCACGAAATTCAAAATCAAATGAAACGAAACCAAAAAAAAAATAAGAAAATTCATTCATAAAATAATGCCATATTTTCATAATGCAAAAAATGGTCACTTTCTAGAAAGAAATCGTTAAATCGCTACTTTGCTATTTTTGAAACCAAAAATCGTCAAAATGACAGAAGCTACATTTTGAAGTAAAGTGCTATAGAAAATTGGAAACATGAACCAATTTTTAAGATTTTTTTATTATTTTACTTTATAGTATTACGTTTGTCGCGTTCCTGACCTCAGAATAAACCGCATACATTTGTATGACAAATTTTATAAATATAAATTTCTTGTTTTGAACATTAATTTGATTTTCTCAATATATGTACATTAATTTGTAGTTTATCAATTTCAACTTGAAATATTGTAGTTAAAAATAAATCCTATATGTACCATAATTGCTTAACAATAGAAATTGATTTTTTGTGTATAAGAATATAAAATAAGTTGGAAGCAAGCAAAACTGCAGAATTCAAAATTATGTGGACAGAGAAAATGTTGTTTTCAAGTTAAATTAATTTTCCAAATATATCATGATTTAATTTGAATAAAATATTTAGTATTTTTAGCACTCTAATGGTAATGGTAAAACCGCGCGTTTTTGTCATAATTAGTTAGCATCACTAGTTATGCGCCCACAACTCGATAGATTAACAGATTTTAAATCTATTGTTAAATTTTAGTGTATTTAGGAAATTTAGAATTTTACAAAATATTTCCACTTTTTTCGTAGTCATTTAGCATGTTTTCTGAAACAGTTCTGGTAACACTGATTCAGGCAAAGCAAAAACCAAATACAGCAAAATAATGAAATCTAAAGAATGGGAAAAAATGTCACAAATGCTACAATAATAATGTTAGTCATTGTACAATCGAATATTTATAATACAAACTTGAAAGGACAATTGCAGTACTTTATAGCAATTCTTCATTATATCTGTGTTAATAGTACAAATTCCGAATGTTTTAATATTTAGATTTTAATAGAACACAAGATTGACTTTGGTACGTCGTGTTCGACATATTTTACATTTTTCCGATTGTCTAAAATTTGTCTCTGTCATCTAAAAACCAAATGGAGAAATAGAAGGTTGCACTTTTTATTTATTTTTTTTTTTATTTTCAAAAATATAAATTTTGGAAAACAAACCAATTAAAAACTGTTTTTGTATTTCATTTAACCACATATCAAATCCAAATATACTTTAAGAAACATATTAACAAACATTTTGCTAGAAAAATAAAAAAAATTTGTTGAACAAAAAAATTTGTGAAAATTAAATATTGTCGGAAATATTGCATTTTCCAATTTTGTATGACGTTTTAAAAAACAAAAATTACGAAA
This sequence comes from Calliphora vicina, assembly GCF_958450345.1. Lineage (NCBI taxonomy): Eukaryota > Metazoa > Arthropoda > Insecta > Diptera > Calliphoridae > Calliphora > Calliphora vicina. The sequence goes on from NC_088782.1 coordinate 91,831,874, forward strand.
TATTGCTATAAAAAAAAATTTGTTTGGCAAAAATATTTATATTTCTAAAACTACTGAGCAGATTAAAAATGTTTAAGTCTTGTTTAAAGGTAATCAATTTAAATTTTTTTAGTTTAATAAGCTAAAGTTACGCGAATATAAAAAAATAAAAAAAAAAAAATTGGTTAAAAATCACAGTTTTTTGTGGATTCTACGAAGCATTTTGAGTGGGAAAGAAAAACATACATTTCTGATATTGACTACAACAACAAGCAGACTATGTATAATATCTAATAATTTGTAATAATAAATAAGAATACACACATATCGAGTCATAACTGCCAAAAAGATGTAAGCGTCAAAAACCAAATTTTACAAGGGAAGGAAATTGAGTATGTATGCGCTGTTACTTCGTAACTATACATTATTGAATTTATTTTATTTCATATATTTCCAAGATAACGGTTATTTATGTCTTTTTCGCTATGTTAGGGCAATTACGCCCTTACGATTTTATTAAAAAAAACAACTTAATGTTTAAATTTTTTATTCGTGTACAAAAATTCAAATTAACGCTTTTTAACCTTAAAATACTAATATTAGTTTGTTGAAACGAATAAACCCGTAAGCGCCACTTCATGGTCACAAAATATTTAAAAAAACAATAAGTTGTACATACGTCTAAATTGTTTTTGCTGTAAAATCATAACGGTTCATTATACAGCGATGGTATTTTGTGAGATGATGCGAATGATTGAGAATTATCGATGATTATCAATAAAGACACTTAAGTCTTTTTGGCGGTTATGGCTCGATATGTTTTTTTTTATTTATATATATTATTATGAAGGAAAATATGTATAAATTTGGCTTCTCATATACTAGTTCCAAATTTACTTTAAAGTTGTATAAAATAAAAAGTTCAAATAATTACCAAGAATCTCTAAAATGAAAGAACTTCTGTTTATAAATAATTTGGTAAATAACACTATGCACCAAATGAACACTTTTGGAAAAACACAAGATCATGACAGTATACTGAGTTTGTCCATTTTGGTGATCGATTTTTTTTATGGGCCCCCAAAATTTCTGAAAATCAGTGGGGCCTCTAAAAAAGGTGTCATCAGTTTTTGGTTAACAGCTAATTCAGACTTTGTGATACGGCTTAACTTTATATGGCAATAATATAGCTAAGCGTCCGCCAAATAAATTTTTTTAACATTTTTTTTTTCCAAAAAATAGCTTTTTCGTGCACTTTTGTTGAAAAAATATAGGAAGAAAAATTGTTTTTTTTACTTTTTTTAGAATAACTTCCAGGAACGCCTAATTTTTCGATAACAATATTTTGCAGAGTTGTAGCTACGGTAATTCTGAATAACTCTTGTGAACATATCAATGCAATCCGAACATATCTAGGCATTCTAAATAGCACATAAAGATCAATTTGTACCTTAACAATTTTCGTTTTTACTATTTTTTGACGCTAAAACAAAGATTTTTTTGTTAAAATAGTATGATGTTGTGCTGTATTATTTACTCGGCAGAGATGTTCGGAATGGGGATCAGTGGGTCAATCCTCAATGTCACACATTTAAAAAAATCTCCAAAAAGCCATTTATGATCCGAATGAGCTGAAATTTAAAATATAGATAGACTTTGAGAAGGTCTACAAATAATAGCTCGATCTTTTTTTCGTATTTTATATATGACGGGCCTACGAAAGGTAGAAATTTGTTTTTTATATATGACGTATATCTTCTATATATATAAAAATGGATGTTTGTATTTGGGTATGTATGTGTGTATGTATGTATGTTCCGAATGAACTCAAAAACGGCTCCACCGATTTTGATGAAATTTTCAGGGAATCTTCAGAATAGCCTGGCGGGTAACACTGAAAAGTCAGATTTTTGATTTTCGGTATGTGGGCGGAGGGGCGTGGCATTATCAAATTTTTACATTATACCGCTAATACCATCTACATATATAAAAAACTTCTGGACTGATTTTGATGAAATTTTCAGGGAATCTTCAGAATAACCTAGCAGGTAACACTGTGAAGTCAGATTTAATTTTTACATTATACCGTTAATGCCATTATATATAAAAATAGATGTCTGTATGTATGTTCCATATGGACTCAAAAACGGCTGGACCGATTTTGATAATATTTTCACAGAATCTTCAGAAAATCATAGCGGGTAACACTGTAAAGTTTATTTTCAACGTTCAGACAATGACAATTTTTATTTTGTTGCTTAACATCATTCTAAAAATTAATGATTTGGTGTAAGCGAAAAAAGGAATACATTCCAACACATGTCCGGTACTATAGAAGTTCTTTTATATTATAAATCGATGATAAACAATTTTGTTTACTGTTGCAAATTAGGTGCATGATTAAAAAATTTCCATATGAAATCTATTAAAAAAATAATATTTTGAATAACTCTCCGCATATCACTTTTAATAAAAAATAACATTTTTATTCAAATAAAATTTGTTTTCGAAAGGGCATCTACGTCTAGAGTCGCAGAAACGGGAAGAGAACGAGAATCACGGCTTCAGCAAATGCGTCGCAGTGCATCTTCATCGAGTACTGCAGAAACACCTCAATAGCTTATAGTTGTTCGCTCCCGAATGGCTCGATCAAGAGAAAGAATCGATTTAAAGTTGCCCGGATTTTATTACAATAAGTATGATGACTACAGGAATCACAACGATGTACTAATTTGCGCAATGAACAAACATTACTTACATTGCAGCATTTTGAAGTTCCCTAAGGAATCCCCGGGAATGTGCTGTTAGAACGGTAAAGTTATTCTGCCACCAGTTATTGAGCCGTCTGAGCTGCTACTAAGTTACATTTCCGGCGCCAATCCTATTTCCAAACACTTCCTTCAAAATATGCAAAAGTACAACACATGCTTTCAAATGACGTCGGCTTCATGCCCACCTTTAAAGTTCAAGGCCAAATGTACCACAGATTTGGATCATTGCTCACGACACGAAAAATTCCAATTGATCCCTCCACAAATGATATTTCATTTCCGGACTTCTGCCAAATGCAAATGAATATTCAAGACGTTGTCGACAAAGTATTCCCAAGTCTTACAACGAACTACAACAATTTGGATTGCCTATGGGAACATGCAATTTTGGCACCAACAAATTATGATGTTAACAAGATCAATAAGCAAATGCAATTGAAACTGTCTGGCAAAACAATAAAATACAAATAGATTGTCAAAGTAATGAACGAAGAACAAGCCTTTGATTATCCTACTGAATTTTTTAATTCATTGGATCACCGACTTTGTCCGAAACTGTGTATTAAAATCGAGATGCAATATAAAATAAATGTTTTCTAAGGGCCAGCAACGCGGACCGGGTTCAGCTAGTTTGCGATAAAATTCTAAAGAAAATAAAACAAACCTGATAACAATTATTTCTTCCCTATAAAAAGTTAAACGCATCCAAAGTTGAAGCATCTTTTTATATATTTCAACTTTGTATGCGTGTGTTTTTTAAGTTTTTTCCAAAAAAGTCGCCATATTTTTTCTTTTATAAAAAACAAATTTTCTTCGGGACTATATACATTTTTTATGATCTGGAAATAGAACTTAATGCAAAAACGTATAAAGTAAAATTTGACTAACCTAAGCGGACATTGTACCCCCAGGCCTATCCAAACTTGGCCAATTTTTAAACAAAATTTTAGGTTTGAGTAAAAAAAACACGAATTGTAAAGAAATGGCTCACCAAAATGGACAAACTGAGTATAGGGTTTTACTACCCTTTGGTAGTAGAGTTCAACCTATGTATATAGTCATGATCGTGTGTTTTTTCACTGTTGCACTATGTAATATGTTGATATCAAAGTCTATAAAATTAAATGCCAGATTTCCTAGAATAACCTTGTATTGTAAATTATATATTGTTAGAGTGGTACAGATACAAATCGCTATGCACGGGGCCTAAATGCAATTATGGACCGATGCTTACGGAATTTGTTATTGGTAGAGTAATTTACGTTTGTACGGTATATATTAGAGTGACAATCAGTTGTATGGAAAAAATTTTTTGTTAAAATTTTGAAGAGTGCCGGGTGGAATATTGTGACACTAGGCCTAAATGTTAAGTGCTGAAAATTTGAGCCAAATCGGGCAACGATTTCTGGACGCGCATCGAGGTCAAATTCAGATATATGCAAAATTTTACTGTTAATATGGAATAAATAGGTGAAACTCGTTAACTTTCTGCATTGTTTTCTAGAAATATGTAGATTTATTTATATTAATGAATATTACATTAAAAAAAAGTTTTGGAAATTAACCCTGTATCTCCTTTGGTTCAAAATGACCCAAAAACTGTATTATCGCCAAAATTAGAGAAAAATGCAAATTTTTCAGTTTTTGAAAAAAATTTGCTACTAAATAAATACTTTTGCAATTGAATGCAAAAGAATCGAAATATGTACGTAATTATCGTTGTAATGAGATATAAATGACAAAATTTGATTAAAAAATGTTAAAGTTATTACAAATTCGCCAGACCATTACCGTGTTTCAGACCACTTGAACAAAAAATTTAGAAAAAAAATTTAGATATTTCGAGAAAAATTAAAATAAAAGCTCATTTTTACTTAAAATATGTCCATATTTACTTGTATATGAGTTTTTGTCTTCGTAGGATACCGTTAACCTATTCGCAGGTATGGCCAAAAAAAATAATTTTTTTAACGGCTGTTTCAAAACTCCATTTTCAAATTTTTAAAAATTTTGTTAAACAAATTTCAGTTTTTTTCGATTATCACATTGGGGTTTATTGAGATCAAAATAGGGAATAAAAATATGAAAAAATTATGTCAATACCTCTTACAGTTTTTCCGTACCTGCGATTGAAATTTTGCGTTTTTCAAGAAAAACTAATTTTTTGTCCATATTTAGGCGAATGAGTCCAATTTCCTTACTGTTATAAATTTTAAGTAAAACCTATTCATAATATTATAGTCCTTGTAATTTTAAATATGTTCTGAAAGTTTTACTAAAATCGGAAAACGATAACCTTTGAATCGTGAAGGTCAAATGCCAAATTTTTCAATATTTGGAATTTCTAATGAAAAGATAGCGAAATGTTACATATTTTTGGGCCGATTTTCATGAAACTTGAGGAAAATATATATTGGGGTCTACCATTTACAACAACAGTGCAAAAATGAATTTTAACCTTTAAGAGGACTTGGGGTCAAAACGGTTGTGTTTTTCTTGATTTTAAAAGTTGAGAATAATTTGGACCCCAAGTGCTGCTAAGGGTTAATTTCCATTTTAGTGCTGTTATTTTAAATTCTGGACTTTATGTTATATTTTCCTTAAGTTGCATTAAAATCGGCCCAAAAATATATAACATTTCGCTATCTTTTCATTAGAAATTCCAAATATTGAAAAATTTGACTTTTGACCTTCACGATTTTAAGGTTAACGTTTTCCGATTTTAGTAAAACTTTCAGACCATATTTAAAATTACCAGGATTATAATACTGTGAATAAGTTTTACTTAAAATTTATAACAGTAAGGAAATTGGACTCATTCGCCTAAATATGGACAAAAAATTAGTTTTTCTTGAAAAACGCAAAATTTAAATCGCAGGTACGGAAAAACTGTAAGAGGTATTGACATAATTTTTTCATATTTTTATTCCCTATTTTGATCTCAATAAACCCCAATGTGATGATCGAAAAAAACTGAAATTTGTTTAACAAAATTTTTAAAAATTTGAAAATGGAGTTTTGAAACAGCCGTTAAAAAAATTATTTTTTTTGGCCATACCTGCGAATAGGTTAACGGTATCCTACGAAGACAAAAACTCATATACAAGTAAATATGGACATATTTTAAGTAAAAATGAGCTTTTATTTTAATTTTTCTCGAAATATCTAAATTTTTTTTCTAAATTTTTTGTTCAAGTGGTCTGAAACACGGTAATGGTCTGGCGAATTTGTAATAACTTTAACATTTTTTAATCAAATTTTGTCATTTATATCTCATTACAACGATAATTACGTACATATTTCGATTCTTTTGCATTCAATTGCAAAAGTATTTATTTAGTAGCAAATTTTTTTCAAAAACTGAAAAATTTGCATTTTTCTCTAATTTTGGCGATAATACAGTTTTTGGGTCATTTTGAACCAAAGGAGATACAGGGTTAATTTCCAAAACTTTTTTTTAATGTAATATTCATTAATATAAATAAATCTACATATTTCTAGAAAACAATGCAGAAAGTTAACGAGTTTCACCTATTTATTCCATATTAACAGTAAAATTTTGCATATATCTGAATTTGACCTCGATGCGCGTCCAGAAATCGTTGCCCGATTTGGCTCAAATTTTCAGCACTTAACATTTAGGCCTAGTGTCACAATATTCCACCCGGCACTCTTTGAAATCTAAAAAAAAAAATCGGCTGTCACTCTAGTATATATACATATGTATTAATTCATTAAAGCAATAAATATTTTAGAAACATGGAGCACCGAAAATCAGAAAAGCCGAACTTTGGGAAAACCCTAATGTTGATTTAGTGGTTGTTCTGAAATCATGTACATAAACATGTACGTACTACGTATGTATATCAATGTATGTATATGAATTTTATTGCAATATATCATTTTCTAAACTAAGAGAACAGACATGCACACATTTTTTGTGCTGTTGAATACATGACAATAAAATATTTTTAAAATAATGTTCATATAACAAATGCACCCACAAACAGACTCATTAGATTTGCACTGCCATCCGTTTTCAGTCATCACCGCAAAATAAAGCATTGTTCTTTTTAATGTATTGTAGAATTTGGTTCAGGTCTAACTGTTAACTAGCTAGATTAATATATAAATGTTTAAGCGATGCATCGGCAGATATTTTTTGAGAACGAAGTTATTAACATGTTTTGGCCTGAATTGGATAATATGGATACAAACGACATGTGGTTTCAACAGGACAGCACTAAATACCACGCAGCTCATGTAAAATTGGGCATTGTCATCTCAACTGGAGGTGATTAAATTTTTGTTGTGGTGTTTTCTTAAGTCACAGGTCTATGCAAATAAGCCACCAATAATTCAAAGCCAACATAACCCATGCCATCGTTCAAATTCAGTCTGATTTATGTGCATCATAGGCCTTTCAAACAAATAAAAAATGTTGATGGTATTTCACACTAATGAAACACCCATTATAAATATCCTTGCATTCGTAAATAGCTATATGCATAGGGGGGATTTCATGTCAAGTGAACCAACTTTTGAAATCGATGTCTTCCGATCGGGATGAAATTTGCACCAAGGTTAGCTCTATTGGATAGTAACTCAGACACAATTTTTCAACAACATCGGTCGAGAACTCTCTGAGTTATAGGGGGTAAAATTTTGACAATTTGGTCAAACAGGGGTTTTTTCTTATCCATGTAACTTATTACCTATTGTTCTTAGCAAAATGTGTTCCAAATAGTATAGATAGCTATTTCTTCGATCTTTCGAAAAAAAATATTTAAAAAACAAAATAAAAAATTTTTAATATTTTTTTTCCGAAATCAAAAACTTTTTTGACTTTTCTTTAAAATACGCTATTTTTTTTATTTTTTTTTTTCTTAAAATAAAGTTTAGATATTTTCCTTGAACACCTACTTGGTCGCTTAGTGGGATGCGAGTGGGATATCTATCAAAATAAATATTTTGTAACTCAAAACATAAAATTTTTGACTTTTTTTGCAAAATCAAAAACTTTGTTGACTTTTTTTTCTTCAAAATGGACCCTTTTTTAATCTTTTTTTTTAGGTCAAACAAAAGCTTAGATATTATCCTTGAAGACCCTTTTGGTCGCTTAGTGGGATGCGAGTGGGATATCTATCAAAATAAATATTTTTTAACTCAAGACTTACAATTTTTGACTTTTTTTTTTGCAAATACGATTTTTTTTCCAAATGGGCCCTTTTTTAAAATTTTTTTTGTAGTCAAAAGAAAGCTTAGGTCCATTCCTTTAAGATATTTTTAGTCCCTTAGTGGGATGCGAGTAGGATATCTATCAAAATAAATATTTTGTAACGCAAGACATACAATTTTTTAATTTTTTTTTGCAAAATCAAAATTTTTTTCCAATATGGGCCCTTTTTTAATTTTTTTTTTTTGCTCAAAAGAAAGCCTAGGTCCATTCCTTTAAGATATTTTTAGTCCCTTAGTGGGATGCGAGTGGGATATCTATCAAAATAAATGTTTTAACACAAAAATTGTATGTCTTGAGTTACAAAACATTTATTTTGATATATATCCCACTCGCATCCCACTAAGCGATCAAAACCATCTTAAAGGAATAGGCCTAAGCTTTCTTTATAGCAAAAAAAAAAATTACAAAAAGGGCCCATTTTAAAAAAAAGTCAAAAAAGTTTTTGATTTTGCCAAAAAATCAAAAATTGTATATCTTGAGTTACAAAATATTTATTTTGATAGATATCCCACTCGTATCCCACTAAGGGACCTAAAATATCTTAAAGGAATGGACCTAAGCTTTCTTTTGACTAAAAAAAAAATTTTTAAAAAAGGGCCCATTTTGAAAAAAAATTCGAATTTGCAAAAAAAAAGTCAATAATTGAATGTCTTGAGTTACAACATTTTTATTTTAATAGATATCCTACTCACATCTTCCTAAGTGACAAAATAGGTCTTAAAGGAAAAGACCTAAGCTTTCTTTTGAGCAAAAAAAAATTTTAAAAAAAAGTCCCATATTGGAAAAAAATTTCGATTTTGCAAAAAAAAATTAAAAAATTGTATGTCTTGCGTTACAAAATATTTATTTTGATAGATATCCCACTCGCATCCCACTAAGGGACTAAAAATATCTTAAAGGAATGGACCTAGGCTTTCTTTTGAGCAAAAAAAAAAAATTAAAAAAGGGCCCATATTGGAAAAAAATTTTGATTTTGCAAAAAAAAATTAAAAAATTGTATGTCTTGCGTTACAAAATATTTATTTTGATAGATATCCTACTCGCATCCCACTAAGGGACTAAAAATATCTTAAAGGAATGGACCTAAGCTTTCTTTTGACTACAAAAAAAAATTTAAAAAAGGGCCCATTTGGAAAAAAAATCGTATTTGCAAAAAAAAAAGTCAAAAATTGTAAGTCTTGAGTTAAAAAATATTTATTTTGATAGATATCCCACTCGCATCCCACTAAGCGACCAAAAGGGTCTTCAAGGATAATATCTAAGCTTTTGTTTGACCTAAAAAAAAAGATTAAAAAAGGGTCCATTTTGAAAAAAAAAAGTCAACAAAGTTTTTGATTTTGCAAAAAAAGTCAAAAATTTTATGTTTTGAGTTACAAAATATTTATTTTGATAGATATCCCACTCGCATCCCACTAAGCGACCAAGTAGGTGTTCAAGGAAAATATCTAAACTTTATTTTAAGAAAAAAAAAAAAATAAAAAAAATAGCGTATTTTAAAGAAAAGTCAAAAAAGTTTTTGATTTCGGAAAAAAAATATTAAAAATTTTTTATTTTTTTTTTTAAATATTTTTTTTCGAAAGATCGAAGAAATAGCTATCTATACTATTTGGAACACATTTTGCTAAGAACAATAGGTAATAAGTTACATGGATAAGAAAAAACCCCTGTTTGACCAAATTGTCAAAATTTTACCCCCTATAACTCAGAGAGTTCTCGACCGATGTTGTTGAACAATTGTGTCTGAGTTACTATCCAATAGAGCTAACCTTGGTGCAAATTTCATCCCGATCGGAAGACATCGATTTCAAAAGTTGGTTCACTTGACATGAAATCCCCCATATATAAAAATTAAAGTATGTCTGTTTATTTGTTCCTTATATGAGCCTAAACAACTTGACCGTTTATTTCTTTTATAAAAATAAATATATATTATGGTATATTCGGTACGTTTGGGTTCTGCTTTGCTGAAAATGGGTATGATCCATAGAAAGTAATTAGTTAATTTCGAATATATGGAGTAGGGTTATATTAATCGATTGTTCGAACAATCGACTTTTTCCTGAAAAAAGTCGAAAAGTTGAAATCGACTTTTTGGTCGGAAAAAAGTCGAACAATCGATTATGTTATCTCAAAAGTCGATAAAAGTCGAAAATAGACGATAAAATTCGAAAAAAGTCGAATAGACGATAAAAGTCGACTTTTTAGATTGTTAAAAATAATATTGCACTTGCATTTTTTGTAGTGTATGCTAATATATGTAAATAATAAATAAATAAATGTTTATAAAATAAAGCTTTTTTCTACACAAAATTCTTACAACATTCTTCTAACTATTATCGCCATGATAAATTTCATTTTTATTGCTAAACATTACAAAAGGCGCATCAATAAATGTAGAAACCATGTATTTTTTACAAGAAATGGTAAAAAGTTGAAAAAAGTCGGAAAGTCGAAAATAGTCGAAAAAAGTCGATTAACTAAAAAGTCGAAAGTTCGAAAAGTCTACTTTTTTAAAAAAACGGTAAAAGTCGAAAGGTCGAAAAGTCGACTTTTTGTTTCAGCTATAGAACCCTAATCTGGAGTACTATAATTCTGTGGTCATAAGCAATAACCACCTAAGTCGACTTAAGAAAGATTTGAGTTATATATGCTACATTATTCTCTTCATAGAACTGTATGTATACGTGAAATCCCTGCCTTCCTAACTTTCTTATTTAAAAAGTTATTAATTAGAAACATATTGGCTTAAGTCCTAAGGAAGACTATCGCATTTACAAAAAGCGCCAAAATATACTTAAGAAAACATTCAATTATATTTTATTTTGTTTAAATAACTTATAATGACTTTAGTTGTTATTGTTATTTTTCACAAAATAAATTTTCATAAATAAGAGCCAAACTAAGGATAAGCGATTATTGCAAATTGGCTTAATTACTTGACACGTCAATATTTAAATATGTATTAACAGCTTAACTCAACATATGCCAAGCAACAATCAAAACACTTATTTTCAACAAACTCCTAATCAGACATTAGCATTTTCAATTTAGTATTTCTGAGTTGCATTAAGCGATGATATTTGTTTTTATTAAATATTTCTCTAATAAATAAAGCTTTTGTCATAATTTTTCATTTTAGCATTGTGGGGGTAAGAATTTTTGATTCTGCATTCTACTTTTTCTAATGCAATCTTTTATTTTTTTCAGAATCGCTTTTATAACTATAAATTGCTTTTTCTCAAAAACATGTTTTTTGAATTAGGCGGTTATTGCTTGTGACCACAGAATTGTAAAGTATTTAAACTTTTTACGAATCAATTTCTAACTGTACGGAGTTTAGCTGAAAATTAGCGGAATTGGATTAGAGGTCGTGACATCACCCATACAATATAAATAGTTATTTCGAATATCTGGAGAATTATAATAGTTAAAGAAAGCTTGAAATGAGTTATTTCGTAACCAAATGAACAACTGAACACAAATGCAAATAGTTATTTTCGAAAATCTAAAGAACGGTTTTAGTTAGAGTCTTCTAACTTTGAACTAAAAATAGACTGGATTGAAACCTTTCCACTGTAAAAGCATACGAAATTATAGCGGACCGAACGCCTAACTAAAGAATCAAGATTTTTTGAAATCGCAGAATATTTTTTATACTTTCAATGACAGAAGCATGGTATACAATTCAAAACTAATTATTAATTCCGGTATTAATTATATTCATTTAATTTTGTACAAAATTCTTTCATATTTTTACTACGACCGGGTTAAGCTAGCATTGTAGACATCAAATAATGTACAATAGGATGGCACTTATACACAAATAATGAAAACAACAAATATTTTGTATTCCTTTTTAAGCAACAATATCTTAACTCATAAATTTTTATATTTATGGAATATAAATTAGGTCAAAAACTATTTAGTAGAGAACAAATTAATATGAAATATGTGTATCAAAATGTAGCCCCATAATAAAATTTTTAGTTCGCAATGTCCGAATTATCAATATAATTTACCCGTCCACAAGATGTTAATATAAGAGAACTAAAAAAATATACACTTATATTAATTGAGCCTTAATAAAACAGTCATTGCAAGTTGTGCAATCTCTGCCTTCAGGTTATGTCTTTTTTTGCTGTGAAATTAGTTTCAGCCTAATACTTTTATATGATTGTTTGTTGATTGTTAGATTTACAAGGATTTTCAGTCATATATTGTATGGTAATAGAGAATATGAGTGCAGCAACTGGTTGAAAAATTGTTTTTAATATTAGAAAAGAAAAACTTTGAAACGCAATAAAGTTAAAGTTTTTTTTCAACTAAATAAATAAAATATGTAAATTAATATCTGAAATTAGATATTTTAAATTATAATTTATGCTTACAAAAATAAATCAATAAACATACAATTGAAAACAAAATAGATTTTTCCTATCTGGGTTACGGACATCGTTAGATAATTTAGTTTATGAATTTAAAACCGTGCAAATCAAAATCAGTATCAACCCCGCATTAACCAATCTAGCACATCGGATACCACGAGTATCTAAAACTAACTGACAACATCGGATAATTGTAACCAGTGCTAGAAATCGATTAAAAGTTTTAAAATTAGATTAAGAGGTAAGGACAGGCATGGATTCACGGGAAGGGGTTGATAAAAGGTATTCCATTAAGCGCTTCAAGTCTTTAAAATTAAATAAAACAAAGTATGTGTGAGATATTATTGGTATTTTTTATTTAAATGTCTGCCGAAGCTACGCAGGGACGAAATATCCAAATCAAGCTGAATTTGACCGATGACATGGCTTTGAGTGACGCTGTGGTTTGTAGCTTAATCGCAAAGACCTGCCACTTAAGAAAACCCCACAAGAAAACCTCTAACGGGTTCAAATCGCCCGATCCCGGTGGCCAGTTCACTTTAACTCCACGTGAGATGACCATGCCCTCAAATCGCTATTGCAGAATGTCCAATGTACCATGAGGTGTGAGCCATGTAGCACTGTCCTGTTCAAGGCAAAAAAAGTTGATTATCGTGGACCTATTGCACTCGCCATTGTTTGTTGGCGTACCCATTCATCAAGCCCGGCTATATAATACCCTACACTAAGTAAAAGAGAAAAAACATTTTTCATTTAAAATTTCAATAATTTATATTTTTGAGTGATTTTCGGAAGTGGGCCTTATATGGGAACTATGACCAATTATGCACCGATCACCATGAAATTAGGTCGTGTGATTTATGTCAATATTAAATGTTGAATTTTGTGAGTATACCAACATTTTTAAGAAAATGATTACTAGTCGATCGGTATACTTTAAGGTGGGTTAGACTAATATTTTTGGGCGTTACAAACATCTGCACAAACGCATAATACCCTCCCCACTATGGTGATCCAAGAATAGTTATAAAGAGTTGTATATTTGAACCGAAGTGTAACAAGTAGTTCGACTCTCAATTTTATAAAATTACTCTCTAACATATACGGGTACCCCGTGAAGTCAACACCCTTGTGAAAAATATAAACAAGTAAAATTACTTCAAATTTTAACTTTAAATTTACGATAAAATCATATGTTTTTACATGTTATTGTACTGACACACATTTGGGGGAATATAAAAATTTTGCATCGTTCAATTTTTATGTAAGAAAAGGTAAGCAAAAATTAAAAAAAATTATAAGTTCGTATTTCAAAATTGAATTTGTAATGCTTTTAATAAAAAAACCATCGAACAAATTGGCAATGTTGCTTTAAGAAACATTTAGGAAATTTAATAAGCTTTATTTTTTGTAAAAAGGCATTTTGCCTAAATAAACGAAACTGAGAGATCACTTCCCGTTCAACAATATTTAAGTGTTATACACCAAAATTCTTAGTTTTTAGAGTAGGTTAAGAAAATCGAAGTGCACGAAGGAATTTTTTAAAAGAAGTGTAAAAATTGGGACGGTCTAATACATACCAGTTTCAGCAATATTCAAATAATATTTTTAATTCATTATTTGTACGAATAATCGAGGAAATTTAAAAAAATGAATCGCTCACTCGGATAATAAAATAATGATAAACTTTTATTAAAATCGAATGCATATGTACAATGTACATTGTACATATATCTATTTACGAATTTGCAATACACACATTGAATTACTGTTTTAACAGCAAAACGTTTTTTAAATAATCTGTAAAATTTTAATTGAATTCAATTTGGAAGCCAAACATTCTGCTATGTTAATTAAATTCAAAGTGCAATTTTTAATTAATTAGATTACAAAAAGTAAATATTTAGCTTTGATCGCCAAAAAATTTATAATTTAAATTTTAAGAATAAAAGTGTGTATGTAATACTAAACAGTAAAAAAATATGGTTAGGGATGGTAAAAAAATAAAACTAAATTTGTTTGTATATATAAAATGATATAGAATTCATTAATAACCAAAAATAACATTAATAATATTCCATTTTTTTTTATTTAGGATCTTCGGAAGACAAAATTTCAATAATTTTAATTAAATGTTAAAAAAATAATTATAATTGCTCAAAATCTGCAAATATTTTTTTTAATATAATATTTTGTATTTGGGGAATACGTGAAATTTAATGATGATGAAAATAATTTTTTGTAACAAGTTATTAAGGGATAAAGATCTCATAAAAAATATAATGTTTACATTTAAATGTCTTTATGGAAATGAATTTACTTATTTTTTCCAAATATTGCTACTTTGACTTAGAACTTGAATCTCCCAAGCTCTATAATTTTTGTCCGTAATCTAAAAACTTGCCTTGGATAAAATCCAATAAATTTAAAATAACGATAGAATAACCTAGCAATCCAAATAAATATAAAATTAAAAAAAATACTTAAAATATGAATTCAACATTCATATGTATGTATTTAACAAATTAAATTGCCTCGAAATTCACCAATTTCAAATTTGAGATTTCAGTGATTGATAAGGCTATTTGAACTCCAAAAAATCACCTGGTATTGATAAAATCAGTAACAAGATGCTCCTCGAGCTACCCCAAATTGCATTAAGAATAATCCTATTTATTTTTAATGCTATATTACGCCTTGAATATTATCCACCAGAATGGAAGGTTTCTTTAGTTACAATGATACCTAAGCCGGGAAAAGATCACAGTAAAGTAGAATCATATAGACCCATTAGCTTATTGTCAAATATATCAAAGCTATTCGAAAAACTGTTAATGCACAAGTTAAAGCCGATTGTGAATCATTTTGATTATATTCCGACTCATCAATTCGGATTTCGGAAAAACATAACACCATAGAACAAACTCACAGGCTGGTAGAAATCATATCCAAGACATTTGAAGAAAAAAATATTGTTCTGCACTCTTCATCGACGTTTCGCAAGCCTTCGACAAAGTATGGCATGAAGGATTATCGATAAAAATAAAACAATATTTACCAGTGGACACACACAAGCTTCTAGAAAGTTATTTAAGTTCATAAGTTCACCACAGCATATTGAAGCAGGCGTACCCCAAGGATGTATACTGGGTCCCTTCCTATATTTGCTATATACTTGTGATATGCCTACAAACAGTCGAACCCACATATCTACTTTTGCTGATGACACAGCTATACTAGCCATTCATGAAAACCCCCAAGAAGCATTTGTACTTTTACAAGACCATATACTCGACATAGAAAGGTGGTTAAAACAATGGAGAATAAAAGTAAACGAGCAAAAATGTATACATCTCACTTTTACATTGTGTAGAGGATCGTGCCTTCCAATCCTAATAAATAATCATATAATACCCCAACAAGCTGATGTTAAATATCTAGGTCTGCATCTAGACCGACGTCTTACCTGGAAAAATCATATAGATACGAAATTTACTCAAATGAAGTTAAAATTACTACAAATTTACTTGCTAATTGGTAAAAACTCCAGATTGAGTTTAGTTTGCAAACTCTTGCTGTTCAGCTCAATAATAAAACCCATATGGTGCTATGGAATTCAATTATGGGGCACGGCCTCAGCTTCTAATATTGAAAAAATTCAATGAATCCAAAATAAAATATTAAGAATGATAACAGCAGTGCCCTGGTATGTGAGAAATATTAACATTCATAAGGACCTAGGTGTCTCCTTGGTGAAAAATGAAATAAAAAAACAAGCGGAGTCATATTTTAAAAAGTTAGAAGTTCACCCAAACCCACTTGCACGAACATTAATGAGAAGTAATGGCTACATCCGACTAAGAAGAAGGAATCCAACAGACCTGCGCTGATGATAGGATCTATAAATTAAACATAATTTTTCGTCCAACTGTGGTGGGACGTAAATAAAAATTAATATTTAGATTTAAGATTTGAACAAATTATTAATAGTTCACATTATTTTGTGAAGATACAATAAATAAAAAAAAAAAAATCACCAATTTCAAATCGAACCCCACGGTAACCCATATATGTTTAGTTTACAGACTTTCTAGCTTACGTTCAATATTATCGAGCCTGCTGGTACGGTTTTCTGATGACGAGGAAATCGTGTGGAGTTCTGTATCTGAAATCGCAAATTTTATCTGCCATGGTGGTCAATTTCTCTAAACTGATAAAATTGCTTTCATTTTCATATCATCCGACTTAACAAATCTGATGGCTTTCTGTCTGACAATTCGACTTCTGTCAAAAGTTTCTTGAGACGCTATTCTTCAGAGTCTGAAATTGAACTGATGAGTTTTTTTCATGTCTTGCACTTTCTCGAGGATATTGCTCTCTATTGATGCCACAATTGTGTGCAATTTCGTTGCGTCCTGAGTAACACAAGTCATTATAAACTGCGATTCCATTTTTTTAAACCAAAGCAATGAATCTGAACGACAAAATAGTGGTGCTTTAACAGCGAATCTAGAAATTTCCATATGAGGAGAATTAGATGGTAGAAATGAAAAATCGTTTTCTGAAGTTGACATCCTTATAACTTAAAATCTTTAAAATTCGGGGTCACCAATTGGTTGGCACGTATTTAGTTTTTTAATAAAAAGACCAACAATATATTTTATATTTTATAAAAATGATTCGTTATTAATTAAAATTCAAAAAATGGTTGAACAAATATTTTTTCATTTGTTATTATCCCAGCAAAAACTTCGCTTACAAAGCTACAATGTCTTTTTAATAATGTATTTTTTAATAACTTACTTTTTAAGCAGTAAAGTCTAAAAAAACAAAATAAACAAACAAAACAAAAAAACTGTTACTTTTTTCCATTTGCCCATTTTTTTTATTGCATGTTTATTTTTAGAAAAACAGAAAAGAATATTGCATTACTGTGTGAAAACCATTATTTGACGCACAATGAAATAACTAAGCAGTGGTGTAGTGAGTACAACAACAGACTAGCAAATGGATGGTTGGTGGTTCGACTCGTGGCTGCGACTTATTTTTTTTTTATTTCTTGTTTGCAAATACAAAATTCTATAAATAACTCTACTAACAAAACAACTTATTTCCGGCCAAAATATAAAGGATTACTTTTGGGACATCGCGAACAAAAATAATGACTTCTTTCAGTAGAAAAATAAGTAGTCGAATCGTCAAATTCCCCTTATTTTTCGGCTTATTTGTAAGTAAAGTTTTTGCTGGGATATAAAAGCAAAGTAAAAGTGATTAATTTTAAAAAAAGTTTTATTTGTTACATTTTTTGTGTGATACGTATTTTTTTGTAAAGTGTTTGTTTTAGAGGTACCATATATGTACAAATTTTAAAATTAGCGCTTTTAATCATCATTTAACATTTAATATACCTCAGTCCGATTATGTTACATACCTTGGTATTCACTTAGATAGAAGACTTACGCGCCGTCATATAGAAACGAAGAGACTTCACATGAAGTTAAAAGCATCTAGCCTTCACTGGTTAATAAGTGACCAATCAAAGTTAAGCCTGGACTATAAAGTCACCCTGTATAAAATCATTTTAAAACCAATTTGGACATATGGAATCCAATTGTGGGGAATGGTCAGTAATTCCAGTATTGAGCTTATACAGAGGTCCCAGTCAAAAATTCTTAGGACCATGACGGGTGCACCATGGTACATAAGAAATGAAATCATCCACAGGGACTTGGAAGTGCCACTAGTAAAGGATGAGTTTAAGAAAGTCCGCGATAAATATATACTGAAACAGCAATCCCACCTAAATCCGCTTGCTCGGCTTCTCGCACAGAGTCAAACCAGATCAAGGCTTTGTAGAGGAGATCTACCACCCCGCTAAGATGAGGTCCATGCATCAAGCAATGCTCTCTTTAGAGA
Organism: Calliphora vicina; assembly: GCF_958450345.1. Lineage (NCBI taxonomy): Eukaryota > Metazoa > Arthropoda > Insecta > Diptera > Calliphoridae > Calliphora > Calliphora vicina. The sequence goes on from NC_088782.1 coordinate 91,850,164, forward strand.
GCAATTAGTTTTAATTTTAGCTATAAGATTTAAACACTTATTGTTAGGCCTAATGATATAGGCAGATTCAATAAATAAATAAAAATGTTAAAAAAAAAACATTTAATAGAATCGTAGACAATATTCTTAATTTCTTGAAATTCAATTTGCTTAATTCAATTTTTTAGTCATTGTATAATATTAATGCATACTTGTTAAAATTAATCCACATTACACATACGCCAATATGACTTCTTATAATTAATCGATAATACTCATACGCCACTATGACCAATGCTAAAAATACACAATTTATTTTTTAAAATTATCATTATTATTAATAAAAATAATTTAAAAAAAAAATTGAGAGCCAAACGGATTTATCACAAACTTATTAAAATTCAAAACTTTCAAAATTGATATTTTTCGTATTGATTATATATGTATATTATGAATTATAAAAAGGAAAAGTAAGAAACAATTAAAAACTCTTTGCTGTAAAATTTATAAAATTCAATTTACGTCAGTTTAACATGTAAGCGAATGTCAATATTTGAATATAACCTTTAAAATACATGTCACAACATTTGTGCAGACATTAATTTATATTAGAATAAAAAAATATACGCTTCATGATGATCTTATGGTTTTTATGTAAAAACGTGTTCATGCATGTAGATTCAAGTTAATATTTGCTTTGATAAAAAAGTAACAGCAACAGATTTTTTTTTCGTAAAAAAATCTGTTGAAGTTATTTTTATTTAGATGATATAACAATGTTTTTACCCTACAGTATTCATTCACATATGGATTATTGTGGTTTATATACCCAGTATGCAACGTTTTAAATCCGCACTTTTTGTCAAACTTATTTCGAATTGAAATCGAAAATATGGATTCATTATGATGCTCTATAGAATCTCCATTTTTTCAATATCGTATTTTAATATTTAATGGAAAAGCTGAATAATTTTCGATACGTACATGGTTTTCGGTTTTGCTTTTTGTTGATATAAACTTTTATTTTTTCACAAATTGACAAAAGAAGTACAAATTTAAAATATACTATGTGTGTAATTTATACTTCATTTATCTATTTCTGAAATAAATAAAAAATAAAAGATGCCTTGAAAGAAAAGCTCAGTCAAAAGTGAGTAATTTTTGAGAAAAACTAGAATCATTTTGAAAACTGGTACATACTTATATTTTAAGTCAAGTCAATATCTCAATTAGGTTCAAAAATATGCCACTTTAAAACTCCGTCCTTCAAAAATATTGCACTTTTTCATACTAAAAAAATTTTATAAATTTTCTTAATGTGACTGAGTCAGAACTAATGAATTGTGTTGAATAAAATAATAAGAAAATTTATAAAATTTTTTTAGTATGAAAAAGTGCAATATTTTTGAAGGACGGAGTTTTAAAGTGGCATTTTTTTGTAAGACCAAAAATTACCTTATCTAAACAAAAAAATAAAGATCGGAGGAAATGCGGATCAAATTGTTCCTAATATTTGCAATCCTATTAAAATTTTGATATAAATTTTAGTTTTAGAGACTCAATAAATATGTTATGTGTAATAAAATCTTTATTTATTAATGAAACTCAATGAAATTTTGAACGTTTTTAAAGTTTCTCATTGTAAATAACAAGTTGTAAAAAAACTTGTCAAAAGGTCAAAGGGAATCCCGCAATTCCTAAATATTGGAGCAAAAATTCCAAAAAAATTATTTTTTACAATTTTGCCTATAGGGTCCACATTTCCTTCGGGGCTGGGAAAATACTTTAGGGGTAAATAGGGTACACATGAGGGTTTCCAAAACTACTTTCCGTTTTCTGATCCCAGCTTTGGGAATTTAGAACATGTAGCCCAAAGTTAAAATTTTTATAAAAAATAGGTCAATTTCCAGAGGGTGTAGGGCCGACATGTTCGAAAAATAGGACATGTTTTTTATACCAAAATGTTCTCCGTAAAGAAAATTTATAGAAAAACATAAAATTGTTATATTTTCTTAAAGAAAGTTGTTTTTTAATGAAAAAAGAGTTAAGTCACCTTTTTGTCCAAAAAACAGCAAAAATATACTATTTTTTGAATTTTTAAATTTAAATTAAATCTGAAATCTTTTGTATGTTGTTGGTAATTTAGTTGTCTAACTAACAAAAAAAAATCGATTCCATTCGGTCCAAAACTGCGCCCTATATTTTTAAAAAAGCGGACCAATTCAATTTTGAAATGCCTATAACTAGGAAATTATAAGAGATAAATAGCACACGCAAAAATATAAAATTCTTTGAAATCGGAGGAGAAACCAAAAAATGGCACGTGTTTAAAAATTTTACATGTCGAAGGTACCCTACTTTGAGCCCCCATAGCGCCGCCCCTGGAGCATTTGTAGGGCCCATTTTAATAACTTAAACTCGAATACTCCTTGGCTACGCCCAATTCAAATTTTATCCCGATCGGACCAGCCGTTTAGAAATGCCAGATTTATTTCTTAACAAAAACAATTCTTATGACTTACAAATGTATCAACGAATACACGTAATTTTTAAGCGCATTCAGTTTTCTTTCCAATCTCGTTTAAAAATTTAAAGTGAGTCACAAATCGATAAGTTGACGAACATCACTAAAAACGTTTTTTTCAGAATAACTTCAGAATTTGAGGGTGTTTCTGAAATTTGTTGACACAATTTCTAATGTACTCGACAAGCCCTATAAACCACCCTAGGTCGTTTTCCAAGTTTATTTTCGTAGCACCGTGTTATTAATATCGGCCAAACAAATGGTCCAGCGGTGGCGCTATGGGGGCTCAAAGTAGGGTACCTTCGACATGTAAAATTTTTAAACACGTACAATTTTTTTTGTTTCTCATCTGATTTCATAGATTTTTGAGAGCGCTCAGATAGGTTTTGATTGCATGTGCTATTTGTTTCTTATAATTTCCATGTTATAGGCATTTCAAAATTGAAAAAATAGGTCGTACTTTTAGAAACGATCTTCAATTTAAATATTTAAAAAATAGTTGATTTTTGTGTTTTTGGGCAAAAGGGTGACTTAACTATTTTTTTATTAAACATAAATTTTCTTTAAGAACATACATATAACAATTCTAAGGTATCTTTACGGAGAACATTTTGGTATAAAAAACATATCCTATTTTTCGAATATGTCGCTCCTACGCCCTTTGGAAAGTGAATGGACTAGTCCATTCGGTCCAAAAGTACGATCTATATTTTTAAAAAAGCGGACCAAGATATGGCAAAATTTTATTCATTCAATACCTAGCGCTTTCCAAAAATATAAAAATCTTTGAAATCGTTCTTAGCAAAAAGTGTCCTAAATAGATAAGATATTTCTTTAATCTTTCGAAAAATAAATTTCATCCCGATCGGAAGACATCAGTTTCAAAAGTTTGTTCACTTGACATGAAATCCCCCATATATTATAATCTTCTAAATCGAATCTAGAACATAAACTAACGAAACCACAAACCCCCCTTCGGGGTTTAAAAACCAAATTCAAAACTACATCTACACTACAACCATGATAAATTTTTGTTAAAGTAGAGCTATTTCTTTCGAAATTACAGATTTGTTTCCACTTTTTGTAAATTCCTACACTGTGCAATGTTGCTATTTTACCACTTTCGGTTCACTTAGCACTTTTTTAAAATCCGAAGTAAATTTAACTTCACTAAGATTAGTTGTATAGTCTGAGCAATAATTTTACTAAAGATATGATTAGTGATTTAAACTGAATTAAATAAAGGATCTCAGCAAAGATAGGAATTTTATTGAGAAGACTATGTAGCATACATTCATATATTTTATCACGATTTAGCACTTTTCCGATTGAATCTTCCAGCTACATTGTATTCATGCAATGAACAATTTAAATTGATGTAGGGTGCTATGTCTGAATTTTGATTTTGTTTTGTGTAGCATAATTTTTGTTTTACAATTGCTGATGTACATATATGTGTTCTGTTGTTATTTTATTAAAATTTTTTTGTGGTATAAACAATGTCATGATGTTTTTACCTTCTTGGGTTTTGTTTATTTATTTTTTTATGGCAATTAAATTTGGTTTAATTGGATTTTTTAATAAAATGCGTAGCAATGTATACATGTAAGTATGTATGTATTTGCTAGGAAGGAAAAGGCAAAAACGAAAATTTATTTATTTGTATTAAGGTGGAAACCGACCCATGTTACACTAATAAATTTAAATTAATATCGTACTACAACAATATTTAATAAATTTTACTTAACCCTTTTGTATAAATTCTAGAATTAATTGTTTTAATAAACACTGTTTTTATTCAACAAAAATATTTCCGAATTTAAATTATCAGAAAATTTCTTTAAAATAGCTTTATTATAGCAAAGTGCCAGTCGATAAAAGGGCGTTTCAAAAATATAATAAATGAAATCAAATATCAACTGCTTGATTGTAAACATTGATATAATTATACAAAAATTAACCAGTAATTAAAAAAACAAAATAAATTTATTTTAAACATCGCCATTATAGCCAAGGGTCAGGTCAAAAAGGGACATTAAATATTAAGAATCATAAATATGTACATAGAATTTAAAATATACAAACAAATATAAATTTTTTTGCTAAAATTACCATATTGTTGCTTATATAACTTTTTAAAAAAAGAAGAAAAAATTAATCAGAAGTCATAAAACATTAATATATATGGACGATTTCATGTCAAGTGAATACATTTTTAAAACCGATGAATTACGATAGGGATGCAATTTATTGGATAGTAATTTATGCCCAATTTATCAACAACATCGGCTAAGAACTCCCTGAGTTAGAGGGGATCAAAATTTGTCATTTTAGCCAAACAGGGGTTTTTTCTCATTCATTTAACTTATTATCTATTGTTCTTAGCAAAATGTGTCCCAAATAGTTTAGATAAATAATAATAGGTTAAATTCGGAAGCGCCTGGGGAAACCCAATATTATAATAATCTAGGCGTTTTCTCGTTAACAACTATTCTTGTTAAAATACCAATGTTAGTTCCTTAAGAAACTTTTTACTAAGAAGTAAAAAATACAACAATTTTATTGCTTAACTAGCCGGTTATTGGATACGTTCATAGATTGCGTCCAATATTATGAAAATACTGGGTCAAGGTATGCTGAAATTGAAACATCTTACACTGAGGGAAAAACGACGTTGCAAAATCGACAACGGTTGGTGTCATTTTGACACCATATGGTGTAATTTTTTTTACACCGTACGTTTACAGTTTATAAACAAACTGGTACGAATCCACAACGCAATTTTTTTAAATTATTCGCCGACTCATCTCAACGGGAGTGGCTCAGCTCTGCTTTGTTTTTATAAGTGAGTTTTAACTTTATTTACACTAAACAATTTTAATAAATATAATGATAAGAGAGAAGTAAATAAATGGTTTAAAAAGCAAAATATAAAAGAAAGCGTAATTGTGTTTAATAGCGAATTTGTGTCGATGCAGTTGAAGATCCAGGCAGTGATAAGATCACCAAATCTAGTGACGACATACAACTTTAAAAATTCCTGGAAACAATAAATATGCCTTCAGTTTTTGTACATTTAATAGGTATGTAAGTAGAGCTACATGTATGTATATATAATTAACAGCGATGTAGAATATAATAAGTATTTGTTTTAGTTTTTAGAAAGAGGACATAAGGGAAGCAGTGCCACCATTAGGGTTGCTATTTGAAATTTTACATACAGAAACTCCCACAATTGACACCAATGTTTTGCCACATTTAAACATGGAATCTGTTAATGTACATTAGGGATAGAACTATTGACATTTTTTGGAAATATGCAAATTGACATAGCATAGTCGAATAGAGCATTAAAAAATGTGAAAAACCAGGGTACATATACAAATCGTACACAAATGGTGACAAATTGTCAACGGTCTGTTATAAAATCGTACACGAACGGTGTCAAATCGACAACGGATGGTGTCAATTAGGGTATTCAATTAATCGGGTTTCTGGTTTAATCGAGCAAATAATTAATCGGGGTATAGATTTAATCGGTTAATAGTCGGTTAATTTAAAATTATTCGATTAACCGAATAATTTCTATTTAAATTTTAAAGTGAAAATAAAACCACGAATTTTCTGTACTTATGTAAGTATTTCATTAATAAAATGAACAAAAACATAAAAAATAAACGAAACATAATTCAACCAAAAAGTAAATAATTTTCTTAGTTTTAATAAAACTCGACTTGGAAAAAACTCTCTCGCTGATTGTAGATGTTAGAAAAACGAAAGTAAGGCATAATAAAATCATCCATTATACCAAAGAGGTCCTTTTTAGATTTTTTTATTTTAAATACTTTTAATAATTTCCATAAGTTCTGATAAAAACTCATTTCAGTAGTGTTTCCAGTTTCGTTTATTATCATGTTCTCGTTCGACAAATACATGTCTATGGCTTAATATTGAAAAGTCGTATCTCGTTTTTTTTCTAAATCGCGGTTTTTACATATTCTATTAGACAAAACTCAAGCATATCTCCCTTAAAAAATTGAGTTTTCTATATTGAAGAATAACAGATTTACAGTAATTAAAAAAAACACTAACTCATTTCAAAAATTGTTTGAAAGAAAAACCCCTAACTCATTTAATGTTGAATGCATATTTTTTAGTTTATATTAAAAGAAACAACTTTTCTAAAAGTATTTTTTGATATATTACAATGTTTTAGTTGTTAGTTTTTGGCTTTCACTTTCATATTTAATTGAGTTTTTTCCTTCTCCTGTAAAGTAACTATATTAAGCCATCGATGTAAATTAAATATGTCAGTCACTGTCACTGAACATGTTACTTGGATGTTCGAAAAAATATGTAATGTTGTATTTGAATTAAAATTGAAAAAAAATAAGTGCAAAAAAAGAAATTTCGGTTAATCGGTTAATCGACACAAATTAATCGGTTTATTTGTTATTCGAAAATCGGTAATTTTGAATTATTCGAACTTAAACCAACCAAAATTAATCGGTTAACCGATTAACAGTTAACCGATCGAATACCCGAATGTCAATTCAGCAACGGAATGGTGTTGTTTTTCCGTTTCCAAATTGACACCGTTCGTGTACATTTTTCGCTGGGTGTAATTTTCACTCATTAACTATAAGAAATAAATATCACAAAATATAATAAAGAATTTAATTTTAGACAAACGACAAAAAATTCGCAAGAGTTTTAAAATATTACATGTCTGAGGATCCTTATTTGGAAACCTCACAGCGCTTCTCCTGTGGTATCTTTGGGACTCCTCTGCCTGTAAGAAATGGCAGATTTATTTCCAAAATATTTTTATTCTGCCCCACTGTGCAGCGGTTACCCTAAATGATAGGAAAATCACTAGTTCGGGACAGTCATCGAAAACTGCTGAGTATAAATAAAATATTACTTAAATATATACATATGTACGTACGTTTACACATCCATTGTAAACAATAAACAAATTATACAATTTCGGTTTTTTTTTATTTTGGGGTTTTAAAGATAATCTTGTTTTTGTTTATTCAAAAAAACATTGGTTCGAGAACATAAGAGTGTTATAACGTTTGTTGTACTAGCATTAATTGCTTAAAGATTAATCCACAAAAATATTATATGATTTGCTTTTATCTCTAATGCACACACACAAAATTCCAATATAAAAGTTTTAGAAAACACCAATAAAGTGTTGTTCATACAATAAGAGCTTAAATCCAATTTGGGTATTTTTTTTTAATAATAAAATGAACTTTTTATTTACATTGGATGCAAAATAAATTCTCTGTTGAGAATTTAATCAATCATTTTCAAAATAAATGGAATTTAGGGGCCTTGTTTTCTAAATCCCAGCGTCAAGTGATAGTTAGTTTTTGGTTTTATGCAAATTCTATTGTTTTTAAAAACAACATATAAAAATTCTTGTAGCTATGTATAATTATAGATCGATAGTCAAAAACCCAATAGTTAGCTATAAATTTTACTGATCATAAAATCACTAAAATTTCCCAGGAATTCCCGACAATTATTTTGCAGTAAGTGGTTTTACTATTTTATTGCCTTATTATTTTTGCTATCAAATAAAGAAAACATATTTTGAATCTGTAAAGCTGGGTTTCCGCATACATCGCAATAGGCGCCGATAACGAAAACAGAAACTGAAAAACGTTGATTTTCGTCACCGTCTCTTTGCGGCATAAAACAGAAACGAAATTATTTTTTAATTTTGGATGTTGCACATTAAATAGAATTTCATTATTTTTGACTAAATCTATTAGTTTTTCCTCTTCCAATAAAGAAAATTTATTTTTTTTATTCATTTTCATTTCCTTTCAGTTTGAAATAAAAAAATAATTTCATTCCTACAGCACCGAAAACGACCTACTTGAAATTGTTTTCTTTCCGGCCCCAAACGACAGGTTTTTCGTTACTGATCGGTGCCGTTTCGTTTCCAATTTTCGTTGCCGATTTCTGAAACGAACTTTTTTCGGTACAAATGTATGGAATTTCATTTTCGGTGCGGAAACGTAGCTTAAGTAAAGTTTCAACATTTGAAATGACACAGCAACACGACCAGAGACCAAAACTTATTTTTTGTTCGTAGAATCAGAATGTTATACTCCGTTTTTTTAAGGATTTGGTTAAAATCTAATAATAGTATGACTACGAACTAATAAATGACAGTATATGTCACTATATATGTATGTTCGATTAGATAAAAAAGTACTTTATACTCTTTTCTACTTAACAAATACAAAGTATGAATAAAACAAAATGATTTAAATGAATAAATAAGCCAAATGCAAATACCATTGAATGGATAACAATGAATGAAAACCAAAAGATTTGAACAACACAAAATACTTTCTAGTAAAATTTAACAAAATAATTGAAAATATACAAGTATAATTCCAGTAATGCTTTTTAAACAAAAGAAAACGGATTCAGGGGATAATTTAATATTAAATAGTATGTCAATAAAAACCAAAATTTATAAGAATGTTTGTTTGTTTGTTTTTATATTGAATACTAAATATCTTGAGGTTTTTACACAATTGAATTTAAATTGTAATACAATTAAATAAAAATAGTTAAATGAACGATAATAAATGTGTGTATATGTAGATTAAATATTAATGAACAAATACTATTATATACAGGTGCAATAAAAAAAAATAGTTATATAAAGTAAAATCACTTCACATTCGTGTGTATTTTTAATTTAAGTTGTGATTGCTCTCGATTTCGAGATCGCTAATTTAAATTAAGCAATAAAATTTAAAAAAAAATCTTGCATTAATTAATTGATATTGTTTATTATTCGTATAAAAACAAATAATTTGGAAAAGTGACCACTTACAAAATATATTTAGAAATTGGATGATATTTTATCCAAAGATAAATCGATATGAATTTAAGAATGGTGTTTGATATTTTTACAAGACTATTCTATACATACACAGAGAAAACAGATTCGTGATAGCAACCGAATTTGTTGCCAATCGAATGATTCTATCTTAGTAACCGAATTTTACAGTTGTGGCTACAATATTTTGTAAGGGGTAACTAAAGTTTGGTTGCCTCAACTGAAATTCTTCTTTATCAACTGACTTTCTGTTGTTAGAACTGAAAAATTCTATGTGTGCAACCGAATCATTCGATTGGCAACAAATTCGGTTGCTATTACGAATCTGTTTTCTCTTTGTAGGTTTTCTAGAGCTTTAATAAAAAATCTATAACATACACAAATATTTTGTTACAGCAGATGATGATATTTTCTCTTCATGATGAAAGAGAAATTAAGAAAAATAAACTACTTATGTTAACGATGAATTTTTACTAAACAGGTTTGATTAACCTTTATGTCAACGGCAACATACCTGGGTATGTTTTGCATTTTTAAAATGCTGTACCTTTGAATTGGATATTTGAAATTTCTTGATGTCCTAGCCAAAACTGTTTTCCGCAATTTTCCCAAGTTTGGTTAGGATCACCCGTTTGGAAGATAAAGCCCATTTACAAAGTTGCACCCTTACGTCAACAGCATACATACCTGGGTATCCAGTGGATACTATCCATAGTAAAACGCATGCAAATATAATTATAATATTTAAAAGTATAGTATTTTTCAACGTTTTTACCCACCATACTCCAAATTTTTGATAACAGCGGGTCCAAATATATCCCATTTTTCTTTTGTTGGACTAACAACAAATGTATATGTCAAACAAAAAAAGAGTTATTTAAAAATTGTGACTGACTCCAAAGTTATAAGTATTTGAATTTAACCCTCTAACTGGCAAGACTGCCTTTAGGTGGGGTATTTTAAATGTATGAAATTCTTCTTTATTTGCTTATATTTCCAGTCATAACGATAAATATGTGTAAAGAGACAAACAATTTACTTATTTTGATAATCCAACGAATTTTTTATTTTTTCGAAAATTAACCTGGTATATTTTATACGCTCAAAATAAAATTGGCCGCTCAAAATAAAAGGCGATTTTTCGCTAGTTTTTGGGAAAAAAGTAATTAAAGTTATCTAAAAAATTTAAAAGAAGATGCATTAGGAATTTATACTTTTTCAAAAGCTGACTTTACACTAAATATTTTAAAAGAAAATAAATTTAAAAATTTTTGATACGGAGGGGACCAGGTCCATTCAAATAACGCCTATTTTTTATGTAAAATTCAATTTAGGGCAAAAATTCTCAAATCACATAGTCGATATCAAAATAAAGTAACCTATTTTAGATGGCAAAATATGTTCTTAATTATTTTGTAAAGGGTTCCGATAACACCGCTCTTGGTGTGGATATTATAGCAAAAAAACTAAAAAATCCCATTTTTGGGATTTTTCAAAACAATTTCGGAATAACGGGATTCCTGATTATAAATATCAAAATTATTAATAAATAAAAAATTAATTTTAATTTAAAAAAAAATAAAAAATTTTTTTATTTTCTTGTCTATTTCTAAGAAAATAAAAAAAAAAATAATACAGATATTCCAACAAACGAGTTAGATATAAGCATTTTTATACTAACTCCATTGCCATTCACCATACAAAACGTATGAACATACCCAGGTATGTTGCTGTTGACGTGCGTAAAGCAGTTCTGCTGTTGACATAAAGGTTAACATTGAGAAAATTCGGTTAACATTGAGAAAATTCGATGAATGAATTTAAAATGATCGTATTTTTAATATTAACTTTCAAAATAATTATAATTTAGAAGTATTAATCTCAGTTACAGTATAAATGGGTAGAATCAGAAAATTGATAGTGGTACCTCCCATAGCAAGTATATAGTTATTTTCGAATTTTGAGAGTTGGTGTAAATTACTTTGATGCCAGTGTCCGCTGTTATTCTACAAAGTTCAGATTAAAGTGGATATGTTGAAAAAAGGCCCCCCTCATATAAAAATAATATTAATTAAATATTAAATTACTTTGTTGCCAGTAGGTTTGTTGCCAGCCGTTTTCAAAGATTTTGAAACACCCTCAAAATTTTGAGATATTTTGAAAAAACAGTTTTAGGATAGGTCGTAGTACTTTAGTACCTCTAACTCACACAGTTTTATACCGATTTCAAAATTGTTAACTACTATGGATAGCCAAAGAATTAAGCTTTCATAAAGTGTATACATAAAATATATTGCAATTATGTAAGTTATTATAAAAATTTTCGCTTTATTTTGTATTTTTTTTCATAATTTTTCAAATTCAACAATAGTTATTTTAATTTTTTCTATCAATATATAGAACAAAATGTTATATTGCTAGTTCAAATCGGTTTAAATTTGCAAAAGTTATTAAACTTTTTCGGAAAAAGTTCGATATATTTTTTTTTGTATAGTTTTTTTGTTTTTTTTTTTATTCACATGCTCTGGGGGAGAAAAAGCTAAAAAAAGGTGTTAATGAAAAGTTGAATAACTTTTACAATTTTCATCCGATTTGAATAACTAAAACTATGTTTTGTTAAGAACTCAATTTCCTTTATACATTTGTATAAGCTTTCGTATCAAAATAAGCAATGAAAAACGACTAAAATCAAAAAAGTTGATAAACTTTGTTTTTCTTTCAGATATTCTTAACAATTTGTAATGTGTTTTCCAAGTTTTTTTCCATCGTAGCACCGTGTTATTAGTAATAGATATCTGGATATCTACAATAGTGTGATTCTTAATAATTTACATGTATTATTTTGGTACTATTGGACGTAGTTGGTAAGCAAACAACATGCAAATTAAATAGTTATTTTGGAATACCTGAAGAACTATTATTCTAACTTTTTATAAATTACTTTCCTATCGTTGTAAGTAGTTTTGCTAAAAATGTTACTGAAAAAAGTTACTACAGAATGAATAGGATATCTGAAATATATCGTCCATATGACGAACTTAGGTAAACAATAATATGTGCAATTGGTGATGAATAGATACTTGTATAATTTTGAATTATGCCAAATATATTAAGTACATATGTATATGAAACCATTATATGGTTTGCGGGTTCTATTCTCTCCAGAGATTCTGGGTGTATCGCAAGACAAGCAAAACGCTTTGCAGTTTGTGTTTATAAAAAAAAAACAAAGCTATGTCCTTCCGGGTGTCTGTCTACTGAAGCCACCATATATGGCCTACAGGGAAGGACTTAAGGGAATGTATTTTTCTGAAATATTAATTGTTGATCAGAAATGGGAAAAAGTAGTCAAGTTAAAACAGGGTTATGGACCAAAATGTGAGACAACCTCCTACAAAGCTATTTTCTACAAATATAAAGCATATAATACACATTGTTTTTTTGATGAAAAAACATACTTTGTTTAAAATTACAGGAAGTGGTCCATGATTTATCCCAGCCCCATACTAAATTCTTCCTAATAAATGCCTATAGATTACCGCTATCCATACAAAATTCAGTAAACATGATTTCTATGTAAACAAAAATCACAAAACGAAAAATATCATAATAAGTTTTAAATTCGACATCAATAATCCGCATGTACCGCACCTAGTTTTATGAAGATCGGCCCATATTGGCCATTGGTCCCAAATAAGGACCACTACCGAAAAGCACTTTAAATTAATTAAAAATCTTTTTAATATCGATATCAAATTGTTGGATTTTGTGTCGATCAGTCCATAATTGATCATATATCCCATATAAGATATATAGATATCAACCCACAAAATGTTATGACAATATCCCCTTTTTTTCAAAATATGCCATTTTTTTTAAAAAAAAAAAATTCTTCGCTGAAAAGAAAGCTTAGGTCCATTCCTTTAAAAGGTTTTTGATCGCTTAGTGGGATGCGAGTGAGATATTTATCAAAATAAATATTTTCGAATTCAAGATATAAAATTTTTTACTTTTTTTCAAAACCTATTTTTTTTCTAAAATGGGGCCTTTTTTAAATATTTTGTTTTGCTCAACAAAAAACATAGGCATATTCCTTTGAGAAATTTTTGGTCTTTTAGTGGGATGCGAGTGGGATGTATATCACAAAAAAATAAATATTTTAACACAAAAATTGTATATCTGGAGTTAAAAAAATTAAAAAAGGGCCCATTTAAAAAAAAAGTAAAAAAAAATTTTGATTTTTCCAAACAAATCAAAAATTGTATATCTAGAGTCTAGAGCAGAGGTTCGCAAAAATAAATCCTTTCACCAATACAATTACTCTCACCAACACATTCAATTCTTTATTTTATTCAGTGCACCTACAAACACACAAATACAAAAACTGAAAAAATAAAGAAAAAGTCATACACCAGTGCTCATGCGTATTCCTAGTTGTCTCGTTGAGTGGACAACGACCAGCGTTGCCGCTTTGGTCCAATTGGACCAAAATTGGTAGTTTGAAGTTAACAAATTGACTTTTGGTAGTTTGGTTGGTTTGTTCCGATATTTGTCTTATTTTGGTAGGCTACGATATTTCTGAATACATAAGTATTTTTAAGAACAAAATAATTAAAATAATAACGAAAAAACTACTTATGTTAAGCCAAAATAATAAAACTACATATTTGCAAAATATGAAGATAGCATTTTCTTAAATATTTAGTTTTGTCAGGTAAATGTGTATTTATTTAGTAGTGTTGAGTTCAAAAAATGCAAAAGGGCTCTCAAAATTTTTATTTTCTAATAATATGTGTTAAACTCTGCTTCAATATTTCAGTTTCATCTGACACTTTAAATGTCCAATTATGGAAATTAGGACGCGTAATTTATTTCTATATGAAACTTATTTGTGTTGAATTTTTTCGGGATACCAACACTTTTAGGAGTTTTATGCTCGTTTAAGTAATTTTCGGAAGAGGGCCTTATATGGGAGCTATGGTCAATTATGAATTGAATTTTTAGGTGTAATTTATTTGTAAAAATGTTATTTAATATCTATATAAATCAAGCATTTATGACGGATAATGTCTTATTTCTGGAGGACATTTATATGGAGGCTATGTGAAATACATGTACAACCAGACAGACGTACGGAAGGACATCGACTCAAAAATAAAATCTCGAAAACTGAACGATTTTAACATATTTATGATTGTAGTGTTATTAAATAACTTTCTTCCTCTGCACAGAGAAAACAGATTCGTAGTAGCAACCGAATTTGTTGCCAATCGAATGATTCGGTTGCACACATAGAATTTTTCGGTTCTTTCAAGAGAAAGTCAGTTAGTAAAGAAGAAATTCGGTTGAAATAACCAAATTTTTGTTACTCCTTCTAAAATTTTTTACCCACAACTGTAAAATTCGGTTACTAAAGTAGAATCATTCGATTGGCAACAAATTCGGTTGCCATCACTAATTTGGTTTCTCTGTGTGGGTAATTTTATAGCAGCAATAATATAATTTTAAGTTAATTATTAATTTTGAAACGAATCCATATAGCATTTCTCAAATATTATACATTTGGTAGGTTTTGGTAGTTTTTAATTAGAAATTTGGTAGGAAAAATATTTTATGAGTGGCAACGCTGACAACGACTACTAAAATGTAAGAACATAAGAATACGTGTGATTTGATTCTGCACAATTGTGCTATGGGCTGCGCATTACTGATCTAGAGTTACAAATCATTTATTTTAATATATATCCTACTCGCATCTCACTAAGAGACCAAAAATCTCTTAAAGGAATGTTTTCTTTTGAGCAAAACAAAATATTTAAAAAAAGGCTCATTTTAGAAAAAGTTAGATTTTGCAAAAAAAAATCAAAAATTTTATATAAATTTGGGATATATTTTGCTAAGAACAATAGGTAATAAGTTACATGGATGAGAAAAAACATCTGCTTGGCCAAAATGTCAAATTTCGAACCCCTCTAACTCAGAGGGTTCTCCGCCGATCTTGTTGAAAAATTGTGTATGAATTACTATCTAATAGAACTAACCTTGGTGCACAATTCATCCCGAGCGGAAGACATCGATTTCAAAAGTGACGAGATCCCCCATATATATTTTACTACTGGGTTTTGTGATTACCGATCCATATTTATACATAGCTTATATATAAGCCCCACATACGGAACATCCATTATCATCCACTAGATGTGAAATTTACCACAGATATTTTCTAATAATGAAAAATATAAAACTAACCAAATCTGGTGAACTTAAATTTAAATGTTTTTGTTCTTAGTTGTTCTATTTCCTTTTGGATATGAAAACTTTTTCATTTCCCTAGCCGTGGATCCGCTCCTGTTGTATTTAAATTTTTATTCAGCAGTCATTGGTTATGTTGGTTATTTTTATTTATTTGAATTATTTATCCTTACGTTTTGAATTTTATTTTTCATTTGAATAAAAAAGCATTAAGAACTTAACTTTCTTCTGTGTTATTGCACATTTATTAAAAATAATCGTACATAGTGCAAATGAATAGACCGTGTGTGTAGGTGGACCTAGTGTGGTTTGATTATATGCAGTTGAATCTCTCATCTCATGCTGCTGAAATTTCATTATAATTCATGACCATAGACATCTCCATTGGAACGTGCAAAAAACAAATGAAATCTAACCATTTTGAATGCAAAATGTTTCAACACTCTTAACTATGTATAACATTCCGCCGCACACAGATGGCGAAGGAGCAGAAAGATACAGCAGCCATTAACAGCAATACATTTGGGAGTCGCGTAAAACTATTTATGCATAGGGAAGGCCACCACAAGTATTACCACATACATTTACAATCATCAATTCATACACAAACATAGTAACAAACTAGACTAACTACTATGTATTCAACTTACCACAAACTGCTAAACCAAAATGTATTCATTCATTCATTCATTCATAGCTCTACGTTACTTTTGACATCTGTATGAAACATTCACTGAATGAAATGCCAGCCAGCATTTGAATGACTGATGCAGAAATTATTTGTTGCTTGCTTTCCTTTTTTTAGTAATTTTAAACTTGCGCTGTTCTAAAAAACTATTTTTTAGTTGAAGCTGAATTAATTCTGAAAAGAAAATTAAAATATCTTAGTGAAAATGTAAAAGAGAACATTGTAAGTGTGTCTGAGAATATAATTTCCTGCAAAAAAACTGCAGTTTTAAGTAAGGAATTGCCTAAATGCTTTATACCCCATACCCGTAAAACTGTCTCTTCATTCAACGCAGCCAACATGCAATACAATTTTATTATAATTAAGTGCCATTAAGGAAAAGTGACTCTAGAACTTAGTTATATTTTTCTACACCTAATACTTGGTTTACTTGGCGGTAGATGTATGTACTCGTATCTAAAATTCATAAGACATTATAATAAACATTTACTTCATTACTATTTAGTAAATCATCGAGAGAAATTAAAATTTGTTTAGGAATTTTCTTAGCGTTTAATTTATATTAATTTGCTTTTAAAAAAGGATGTAGTGTATTTCATGTTGAAGTGCAACTCATTTGAAATTAGCCACCGGCTTTTTCTTTTATTTAATTTTTAAAGTTTCTTCACAATTGCTTGAATTACTTACAAATGAATGTATTTTTTATTGTAGTTTCTCTTATTTCTGTTCTTCCATTGCCATTGTCTTGAAGCCCTTTAAACACAAAAAAAGAATCACACTTTTTAATTTTGAATTAATTCATGTTTGAAAGTGTTAGTTTTTGTTTTAGCTAAATGATTTTTTTAAGGAAATATCTTTATAAATAGCTTTTATGAGTAAACAAAAATTAAATATTAAATATTAAAGCAATCTGGTGGGTATGTATATAATTTCAAATATTATTATATTTTTGTATCTTAACATGTTTTACGTACATATCTGAATCTTTATTTAATTTATACGACATTAGTAAATAAAATACAGGAAAGTAAAAAAATTAAGAATATTTTAAATATTGATATATGTATGTATTTATTTTGTACATTTATGTATATATATTAGAGTATCCCGTAGACACATACAAGGTCCCCCTTGGAAAATGACTTGAATATTCATAATTGCCTTATAACACTTCTTTTTGTTTCTTTTTTTTTAATTTGTTGTTTCTTTCTAATGGCAGCTGCCAATCTTATTTTACCACAAGAAACACTTCAGCAAATACTTGCAGAAGTTCATCCGCAAGTGACTTGCTAGTGGACACACGGCTTAAGTTTATTGAATAAAATTAAAAAATCGAAATTCCGCAATAAAATTACCTTTAAGATGTTAACATGTTTAATCTTCGCAGTCGTTTTAAAAAATATATAATTTTTTTGGTCAAAAAAAAATCATTTTTTTTTAGCAAAATTTTTGTTTTTTAAAACGGCATGAAAAATTGAAAAATTAAGCTACGCTCTTAATTTTTTCTAAGCATATAGAACATAAAGTTACAAACAAAACAAGCTCTAAATGATTAAAATCTGTCCACAATTTTATAAACAAAAGATAAAGCAAATATGATTTTATAAGCAAAAGATAAAGCAAATATCCCCTAATAACATTTTAAAATTTTTTCCCATTTTTGAAAAGAAGATATAATTTCTCATATGTTGATATATAACATATATTTCTTATCTTTTTCACTAGTCAAATTTATGGATTCAAATTCAACAACAAATAGAAAATTTACAGAATCTTTCCGTTTTGTAAAAACGGCACTGCATTGCCGACTATTTCTATACTAAACATAGAAGAACACTGCACGATGTAGGTAATTACTACGAGTTATATATTTTATCTTTTTATGAATAAAATTAAAAGTTGTGGACAGATTTTAATCAGTTAGGGCTTGTTTTATTTGTAACGTTTTATATATGTGTGAAAAAAATTAAGAGCGTTATGCATTTTTCAATTCTTAATGACGTTTTAAAAACCAAAAATTTCGAAATTTATCTAAAAAATTATTTTTTATGTAGACAAAAAAATTTATATTTCTAAAACGACTGCGAATTTCAATTTTTCCAGTATGTTCAATAAACCAAACCATTTTGAGTTACGCGAATATATATTGGCAACCTCCTCCATTTTCGAAATAACGGTATATCTAACATAAAAATCTGTTACCATCACTGAATTCTGCGTACTTGAATTAGTTTAACCCACTGGGTGCCCTTCTTGACAAAAAAAGTGTAAATTTGGTGTACAGTGTTATTTTTCTTGTTTGATTTTGTTAAAATTCAAATAAAATAATCTACTCTTAAATTTGTCGAAAATGTCCTTGTAAAATTAGCAATGTTTAAGATCGAAGAACATTGGAACATGTTATTCAGTTTTATAAAAATTACACATCTTCCTGGAAAAGTATCTCCAAATAAGGAATCTGTACTTTGTTTTTGGATGTCGTGAAAATGGATATTTTTTGAATTTCTGAATTTTTTTATTCGAAATAGAAAAATGGGATTCTGAAGTTATGGTTGTTTTTATATTATAACTCAACTTCAATTTTAAGTTCGCATAAGATGAGTTCGAATTTAATTTCGAATTTTGCATAGTCATCAGGTAAATTCAAATTCCTTAAGTTTGAAGCTAATTTGGTAATAAACGATCTCTTGGTTACTTAAAAATCATATACACCATTCGAACAGTCATCAGAACCATAAAATCAGTTGATATTCAACTAAGTTAATGGTGCATAAGAGTACGAAAACCCGGTTTTCTCATTGTTCTGTAAGTGTTTGGCAAACAGATTCTTGTTATAGGCGATAACAACTACCAGAAAAATAGTATCACTTCCCAGGTATTTTTACTTCATTCTTATTTGTATCACTGCACTATAGGCTCAGTGACAAGTTATTGAGGCAATAAATCATAGGAAGTAGCTAGGCACTTGAAATTTTGTACAACTGACTATGAGACCTACCAAAGACCTTAGTAAAAAAAGTGGATGGAGCAGTGCCACGCCCACTTCTAGCGGTATCTTATAGTGGTACTAAGGTCAATTGAGATAGAGTATAGTTTAATCATTTTAAGAGTTTAAGATCTATAATGATATTTAAAATGTTTGGTAATAATTTTAACTCGACCCTCTCAATACTGCGCCCACTTTCAACAAACACAGAGTGGTTTAGAAACTTTTTTTTTAATTTTGCTCGATTTTTTTTTTTTTGGTTTTTAGATATGTTTGGTTTTTAGATACCTTTATTGGCGATAGAATTCTAAATAAATGAACGTCACAGTACGCACTTTTCAGAAAAAAAATCAGTTTTTGGAACACATTTTTCCGGTTTTAGGAATTTCGTTATTTGCAAATAAAAAATTTCAAATGTTATAATGATATTGATTTACGGACTTTTGGATCTACATAAGTTCCAAATTCTGTTAGATATCTTTAACCGTTAAAATTTTACATTAATTAAAATTTTATATTTTTCTGATTTGTATGCAATATAAAATCGTAAATGTAGTAGAAGGTTGCAGTTAGGGGCACTTCAATTAATAATCACATTAAATGACATATCAATAGCTTTCTTTACATATAAAATGTTTACGGAATACGCCCCGATATACAAAGTACTACCCCAAGAAACACAAAAACGATCACCAAAACTACATAAACAGATTATGCACATATTATAAAAACATTTTTTTAAAATAAAATCTAAATTTACATATCATATTGATTATTTTCCATTTTATAAAATTTTAATAAGCTATATACTTTTTATTTATTACAAATTTGTTATTCCTTACTACTTAAGTGTGAAATGTATGAAAACAAAACAAACAAAAAAGCTTTAACTTTGACAGCTTACCGTTAAATTATGAGTTGCCACCTGATTCTAATTTTTTACGTTTATGTATTCCAAAGTGGTAGGTACAAATTGCCATCATTACTTTTGGAAAATTCGAAACTTCAAATATGGACTTTTTGCCTCAAAAACCTATCAAACACTATGTAATTAATCTGCAATAATTCAAAGATTACCATTGTAAATTAATTCAGATAATTGAAATGCATTTCTACCCTGCCAAGGAATCTTACGAAAATAGATGCAAATAATAATAAATTAGAGCATTCTTATTGCATACGGTGTTTTTTATAAAGGCGGATAAATTAAAATAAAACAGAGGAAATAGTTTTTAGTATCCATCCAATCACTTTATGGCTTAAAAAATTTAAATATGATTTCGGGCATGTGGCCCGGTATTCTTTCAAATAAAATATATATATTTTCTTAGAATTTTCGAATAATTTCTCGAATTTGAATGACAATCCTACTAAGTACCTGAGTAAGCATTCTTTTCAATCGGATAATTAATTTATATTTGATGTTTTTTTATATTTTGGAGGCTGTAGGAGAGTAACTTCAGAGGGCCGCCCATTTGTCCACAATCTAACAATGAACCCCTTTATATAAAA
The DNA here is from genome assembly GCF_958450345.1 of Calliphora vicina. Lineage (NCBI taxonomy): Eukaryota > Metazoa > Arthropoda > Insecta > Diptera > Calliphoridae > Calliphora > Calliphora vicina. Next base: position 91,870,982 of record NC_088782.1, read on the forward strand.
ATCAATTCAGAAACACTTCACCTCATTACAGTATTTCACATTAAACTATTTTGAAATTTCCGTTGGATTATACGAGGAAAACGTAGTAGATTTAATGAGATATTTGCTATTATCGCCGAATTAATGATAACTCAAAAATCAATGGTGTAAATAAAAAATGTCTTTGTACAGATTTTATTACAACAACTAAAAAAAAAAATCCAGAAAAGTTTGGATAAAATTAAAAAGATGAATTTAATATTTTATTTTGATTCCTAGTTCGAATTATCGTTAAGATTAAATTTCAAATTAATAACAATTAAGAAGTAATATTCTAAAGGTAGGGTCACACATGACAAATATTTGACGATAAAGACGTAACAACTAAATAAATTACATTTTAATTCGTTTATTTATTTGAAAAACTTATTTTACTTAGGTTGATTCAAAACAAAAAAATTAGTTTTATTTTATTTGGTGCTGTTTGATCTTACAAAACACTTGTAAGAGTAAACACGTCAAACAAATTTGTGCTAAAAAAGTGGCCACGCTTTTTTGAGCAAATATTTACCTTAAGTTACAGTTGTAATAATCGCATGAACCACGTAGCGTATGATCAATATACAGCAACCACAACAAGTATACTCATCAAGACTTATACTTTTATTAATTTGAAAACTTTTTATTTTCAAAACTTTATTGTTACTAAATGTTGTACGAAAATTTACGCTATGTAAGACATGCTCATATCTAAGATAGTTGCGTTTAACATTTTATAACATTATTAATAAAATAATAAAAACAGAGAACACATTTGATACAGCAGAATATTTTTCTTATATATAAAATTGGTTTATCAGTACAGACATTTTTTTTATTTTCTCACCTACAGAATGCAATAAAAGCCTTCTATGGATCGACTTTTTTCGCACTAATTTATTGTCCCATAATAGGTTTATAATCGTGGAATGTTTGAGATATTTTTCGAAAATAATGCCAAACTTCGCATCGTTTAAAATATATTTTAACAACAGGTTCCCATAAATATTGTTTCTCGGGACACTCTAATTAACATGTTTATATTTTCTTTAATACTTGTAAGAAATTTGTATTGACACAAAAATATTTATGTGTATAGTTTGTTTTTGTTGCAATAAACACCCATGTATTCAAAGGAAATACATTTATTTCAGACTTTACTGTACATAGTGTTCATAGAAACTAGTGCGGAAAACTAAAACACTGTCAGATTTGAAAATATTTATTTGGGATGTTGTATGTTCTTCGAGCAGTATTTCCGGTACATACACATGCATGCATGTTACTTGCAAACTTCCCCATGTGATAAAATATGTAATATTTTATCAGGTTAAAAACTGAGGTCATTTGTTTATTATGTCTTTAACCAAACATATCGACTTTACACAAATACATTGAAATAGAAAAAAATACTTTCTGGTACCGAAGGGCATAACAACTTCATAAGCAAATATATGTTAGTAACACTGGTGTATTTCTAACAACGGCTTCATATGTTAAGATTTTTGTGGACATCATAACTAATTGCAACTCATGGACTTTGTGACAATATGCTTGAAGATATTATAACACATTTTGAAGTGTAACAATGGACATTATCACTTCGAACGTTATGGTACTCCACTTTGTATGTATACCATTAATTTGAGACACTTCTTTTGTTGAAAAATAACAATATTTTGTGAATTTATTTTAAAACAAGTAAGAAAGTACGGTCGGTCAAGCCCGACCATATAATACCCCACACTAAGTAAATGAGCAAAAACATTTTTTTTAAAGCCTTTAAAAGACCTCTAAAGCCTTTTGGGAAAAGGTTTCCTGATGATCTGGCCTAAGCAACCAGTGAAACGCGCATAGGAACTAGCTTATCCCCCAACAATAAATTTCAGTGAATTTATCAAATTAAAAATTGGGAATTTAGCATAAAAACAATTTTACTAAAATACTAATTTTGTATTCCCGAATAACCTTTTAACTATCAATAATTTATATTTATGAGTGATTTTCGGAAGTGGGCCTTATATGGGAGCTATGACCAATTATGGACCGATCACCACCAAATTATGCCGTGTGATGTATGTCCACATGAAAGTATTTTATGTTAAATTTTGTGTGTATACCAATATTTTTAAGTGATTTATGCACGTTGAAGTGCATAAAATGCTATCACTAATTGTAGACCGATCATAACAAAATTTGGTGACATGAATTTCGTTTATATAAAACTTATTTGGTGCGAAACTTATTTGGAAGCGGGTTAATATGGGAGCTATGACTAATTATGGACCGATCGTATCAATAGGATTCGACCTTGGGCAGAAAAAAATATAAATATCAAAATTGCTCAAATTAAATTTAATCGATTTCAGTTTTTATACCATACAGAAATAGCCCAACACACACATTGAAGTATACAGATCGTCTTAGAATCACTTTCTGAGTCGATTAAACGATGTCCATCCGTCTGGCTGGTCGGCTGGCTGTCCATGTAAATCTTGTGCACAGAGTACAGGCACAGGCAATTTTGAAGATATTTCGATAAAATTTGGTGCATATAATATCGGCCGTAGGACGGAGCCTATTGAAACTGCCAGAAATCGGTCCATTATTTCACCTAGCCCCAATACAAATGTCCTTCCGAAATTGGACTTTATCGGTCATAAATGTTTAATTTATATATGTATCTACACAAATCCAGCTCCAAATAAGTTTTATATATACAAAATTCATGTCACCAAATTTTGTTACGATCGGACCATAAATAGTCATAGCTCCCATATAGACCCGCTTCCGAAAATCACTTTAAACTTTAAAGTGCAAAAATCTCTTAAAAATGTTTGTATACACACAAAATTCAACATAAATAACTTTCATATAGATATAAATCATACGACCGAATTTCAAGGTTATCGATCCATAATTGGTCATAGCTCCCATATAAGTCCCACTTCCGAAAATCACTCACAAATATAAATTATTGATATTTAAAAAAATGTTTGCTATCAAAAATCGCCAAAATGCCATTAAATCGGCAAATCTGGCAACACCTAAAAATTGTTTATTGTTTTGCATTGAGAATGTCATACACTTTTTTGCTCTCAAATAACTGTTGTAACCATAAGTATTTTAAAATATAGTTGGTGAAACAAATATACAAGTGAACTTTGGTGAGTTGATGTAAATATTAAAACCGATAAATTTTTGTGCTAAAATATGTGTTTAAAAATGAATAATATTGAAATAAAAGAAACAAGTTAGAAAGTATAGTCTGTCAAGCCCGACCATGTGACACCCTACACCGAGAAGAAGATTATTTTATTTGGATAACAATATTTTTAAAAGATTTATGCTAGTTAATGTGATTTTCCGAAGTGGGTCTTATATGGAAGCAATGATTAATTATAGACCTAGTCACAAAATTTGATGTGCAAGTTCGGCATACATACTTTACAAAATTTATTTGTGTTCATTTTGGTTTGGATATCTATATAACTAGGATATTAATGAGAGCTTAACTGTTTTCATATAGGTAGGTTGTATGGGTGGGGGCTAGGAGAGTAATGGAACGATTCTAACCAAATATAATAGGCTTCTCCTTGGTGTGCCAAATTTTTGAAATTGCGACCTGTAGTTTGATTACAAGTTTTACATGAGCTTGCTTTAGTAAAAATTTTATAAATCATACATACGAATTTTTATTTGCATTATCTACTAGTATTTGCTTGTTCGAAGTATGTTACATTCATTCTCTCTTTATCCACTCACACCCAAACTGCTACAAATAATAACAATACTAACTTACATATAACAGAAACACTAAACCACTAATCAATACACACTCATCACTTCAATAAATACACAGAAACTTGTACGGACAGTTTAGTACTTATATACATATGTACTATAAAATTATTAGAATAACTTATAAACTTTTATTCATATAGGGTATTCACACGTTAGTCATAAAATAATACGACTCATAAGTTAGTGTGCTATTTCAAATTTGAGTCAGCTGAAAAACGAAAACAATTTGATTGCGGGTTAAAATGCGGGTTAAATAATAATTTTCCGGATGTTGACCCATTGTACGCCCGACTTATTATGGCGTTATATACGCCGTTGCAAGGGCTCGACTTAGAATTACGTTGTTTAGTTATGACAAAACAATAAACACATCATAAAAAGTCTTATTATTTTATGACTTTTTTCTTTGAAGCACAACAACAACTTTTTAAAACTATTGTAAAACTTTAGTATTTTATGACAATGTTACTTGAAAGCATGCCGTCTTGCTGTCCTATTTATGTATGTTAAAGATACATATGTATGTTAAAATTTGTATACTAATTCTTAGTAAATTTCGCATTTTTTAATATTTAAGGGTGTAAGTGTAAAATGCAGAATAAAGGCATCATTTATGCCATTAGACCTGCATTTTACAGTTCATTATTTATCAAAGGGTTACAAAGGCAACACTGTTTAAACAGCTGTTCTTGTTATTCTTTTTACAAATAAACATATTTTGTTTGAAGTTTGTTTGTGTTAATGAAATAGATATTGTATTTTTTTTATGTTTTAGAATATTTAGGAGGTACATAAATGATAATTGAGTAAATGGCCATGTTTTTTGTTTTTATGTGGTAACGTACAAAATAAGTTGGCAATATTTTGTGTCAGAAAAGAAAACGCCATAACTTTAGCAATTATTTAATATGGTCTACGAAATATTGTAAAATGCTACAATTTTTCATTTCAGTCTTTCATATAGTTTTATCGGTTTTAAAAAAAAGTCAATTATTTTTTGTATGAGAGTATTTTTTTGTTGTAAACGTTAAAATGAAAATTTGTGTTTTCTCGTATATTTGCAAACTAAAAATTTGGGTTAAATACGGATTAGAATTATACTAGTATCTACTATTTAAATCAGGTTTTATTTCAGAAATCGCATGATTTGCTGAACATTTATTTAAGAAATACATAGTAAAATGTCATAAAACATTCAAAGACGTTTTTCTCGAAACAACTTGCAGAAAATGAGCGATATGTTTAAATTAGCTTTAGAAAATATACTATATATTTCGTTAAGACCGAGTTTACAACAATTAAAAAAAGCGATAGACCGCCTTTCGGATTTGAATATTCCACTTCAGCCATTTAACAAGAAATTTTCTACCCTCTTTGCTTCACCTAGCTCCAGGCGAGACTACGGTTCCTTACCACATGTGGAACCGGTTTCCTCAAATATCTTCCACATAGAAACACAGCACCAATTTGTGGAAGATCACGAAGGTAAAACATAGTTGAAATAAATAGTCATGTAGCTAATTGTCGCTAGTTCGGGACAGTCACCCAGAACTACTAGGTATGTGCGTTGTAAGTGTGTATACAAATCTATAGAGTTGAACTTTTTTATCTCAGCGTATTATTTATTTCTATCACTGTGCATTTCTGGTATTTACATAATAAATTTTAAGTTTCTTGTTGCTCACGAGACGCATTTCATGCAAATAAAAAATTCACAAAGTTAAACCAACAATACAACATTATTATCGTTACTGTTTTTGTTATTATTATCATTTATGGTTGTTGTTGTTATGTGTCAAGAAACAGCATGTGGAAACAAAAAAATAAAAAATAAGAAAAACAAATAAACTTAATGGTTCTTCTGGCTAAATCATCGCATATGTACTACATGAGGCAGTTATTACGATAGTGGTCTAAGTCATACATGTTACATGTAGAGATACTTAAAGGTTTAACATTGTAACATATTTTGGCATCAAATAACACAATTGGATCTAACCAAAAAAAAGACATTTCTATTCACTATAAAATTATATTCATACAGAATATTTTTTTTGTGAACATTTAATACTCGAACGCAAATTTAATAAATATTTTGATTTCTTGACTTAGAGCACTTTCGTAAGAGCGTGTAAGATGTAAGTAGAGCTACCAGATGTATTTTTTTTTAACGTTTATTTATTTATCGAATCTGCCTTACTTAGGCCTGACAATAAGTAATAAAATCTTATAACTAATTTAAAACTAAATGCCCTCTGACGGGAGCGTTGATGTTCATATGAAGTATGTAGATGTATTTGTCCAATTAAATGTATAAGATGTATTTGTACATTAAAAATATTATGCCGAAAATGTAGATTTTAGGAATTAATTTCTGTATTGTTTCTATTTCTAAATAAATTAATTGGGGTCTTCGGAATGTTGATGCCAATTAACATAAGTATATCCATTCCTATATATCAAGATTACGAATATATATACTTTATAGAGTCACAAATAAATATTTTGGAATTTACTAATGGAATAACAAATTTATTTATACCTTTACCACTCGCGATGAATGTTATACAAATGGGAGAAATAGTGTCCCGCGCGATTCAATGGCTGCAATGAAAGTTTTGGCAACACTAGATATACTTATATAAGTGTCTTACATTCAAACAACATTTTGGTTTAATGCCCAAAAGGATAAAAAATATACATGAAAAGATGAAACCATCCATGGAAACACGCTCACTGTTAAAATTGTAAGTAGGTTTTATATGCACACTCGTACTATCTTATCCCAGTCAACATTAAGGTGTCCTTTCTGCAATGCACAATGAGTGTTTTCGAAAAATATATTCAATTAATCTGTTATATATAAATTTATAAACCGTCTGATCTTAATCAAATCCCACATTTCATTAGTATAATCTATAACACTCTGCTACAAAATGACACTTTTTGTCAGAACTTGAAAAGCCACCTAATGGGGGTCATAGGCCTAGGAGAGGACATACTGAAACCGTTTTCAAAGATTTTGAAACATCCTCAAAATTTTGAGATATTATGAAAAAACTATTTTAGGGTAGGTCGTAGTACTTTAGTACCTCTAACTCACACATTTTTAGACCGATTTCAAAATTTTAAACAATTATGGATAGACAAAGAATTAAGCAGATAATTTTAATTAGGTAAATTATCTGCGAGTTGTTAAGTTTTCCCTAATTAATTTGCCACGTAAAAAACACAAGGTAGACATGTTATATATCAATGGATAGAGGATTTTGCATACTTTCCAATAATGTATATAACTTTTAAAAATTAACAAATTCATATAATACTTTTTTGAAAAATATGACAAAAAATGCTTTTTAATGAGTTTTGGCATAGATACAAATTTTTCAAATTGAAATAAAATTTTTATTTATGAATATTTTGTAATGAAATTTTACACTTATATATATTATTTTATTAAAAATGGAAAAATGAAAACAGATTTTGACATTTGTAATCAGGAATCCCACAATCCCCAAAAAAGTATTGAAAAATTCCAAAAATGGGATTTTTTCGTTTTTTGGCTATAATATCCATACTAGGGGCGGGGTTATCGGAACTCTTTACAAAATAATTAAGAACATATTGGACCATCTAAAATAGATTATTATAATTTGATATTGACAATGCGATTTGAGAATTTTTGCTCTAAAGTTGAGTTTTACATAAAAAATAGGCATTTTTTGAATGGACCTGGTCCCCTTGGTATCAAAAATTATATATTTTTTTCATTTCTGATTTTTGATGTAAAGTTAGCTTTTCAAAAAGTATATACTCATTATATTTTAGATAACTTAAAAATAATAAAAGTACTTTTTTCCCCATAAAATAGCGAAAAATCGCTTTTTTAAATTCAAATGCATGTAACTTTGGACTCAGGCTTGATTTTTAACCAATTCTTTCTTTGTTTGATATATACATCTGTTGTTAATCCTATAAATAAAAGTGGTGAAAATCGGGGAATATTTGGAACCATGGTCATCAAAAAACTGGAGTAGGGTGGGTAAAAATGTTGAAAATTTAATTTTCAAATGCGAATATCTCCTAAGCTATAAAGGACGAGGTTTTATGTAGTGCTCAATGAGAGGATTCTATGTATGTAAGTTTTCTGAAATCGGAACACAAATGAAGAAATATGATCATTTTTAAAATTGAACATACCCAAGGTGTCCTACTTTAGGGACCCCTGGTCCCGCTCGTGGTGGGGTCATGAGGTCCGAGTTCAAAACTTAAACTCGACAATACTTCCTCTATGCGCATGTGAAATTTCGTTTAAATTGGACTAATGGTTTAGAAGTTACAGATTTATTTCCCTCTTTTTGTTCTCATACCACTGTGCGCTGGGGGAGAAAATACTAAAAATGGTATTAATTAAAAGCTGAATAACTTTTAGAATTTTCATTAAGAACTAAATTTCCTATATATATTTGTATACATTTTTATAAACTTTCATATCAAAATAAGCAATGAAAAGCGACTAAAATCAAAAAGTTGATAAATTTTGTTTTTCTTTTAGATATTCTTAACAAAAACAATACTTATAACTAACAAATTTATCAAAAAAAGCACGTCATTTTAAAGCGTAATCAGTTTTCTTTCCAAACACGTCAAACAAATTTAAAGTCGGACAAAAACTGATAAGTCGACGAACATTACTGAAAACGGTTTTTTCAGAATAACTTCTGAATTTGAGGGTGTTTCTGAAATTTTTAGAGACAATTTGTAGTATACTCAGCAAGACCTATAACCCATGCCATGTTCGAAAAGAAGTGGGTCGAAACTGTAAACGTATAAAAGTATATAAAAAACATCCTATAATTATAGAATAATCGAAATTGACATAGAATAAATCGTATAAATAACGACAAACATAATTTAATTTTACCTGAGGTGCGATATCCAAGACCTAAATTCAGAATATTGTTTTAGAAATTGCCAATTTATATTAATTTGTTTCACAAAATCGTCCATTGTGCCAGGACTGATGAGTGAGAATGATATGTGAATAACAAAAATAAATGTTTTTTGAGGTTTGAAATTACATTTGATACAAAATGAAACCTCCTTAATTTGCTAAACGTTAGACATTGTACTTACTGGGTAACATATCCTCCCACATACACAGATATCTACATTGTAGATTCTACATAAAACCAAATGTTACAGTTACATACTTGTAAACATAAACAGTATTGGTCAAAACATTTCGAGTACAAGTTTTATTGAAATATCAAAATGAAAAGGTTTAGAAATACAAGAGATAAAATACACATTTCCAACAAATTTAAATATTTACTCATTACTATGAAGTCTAATTAGCTATTACTAAATTGTAATAAATACATATTTAAATGCTACCAATTTCTAACAAATTAAAAGAATTCAGGAATTGTCTAGAAAAAATAGACAATTAGCAACATCCAAAGGCCATGTTTTAGAAACATCTGGGATTAAGCTATTGTAAAGCTGGAATAATAAATATATAATGCCATTTTGGTTTAACATGTTTTAGTTGACACAGTACCTATGAATTTGTAAAGTGAAATATTAAATTGAAGTGACTTCAGCTTTGTTTTATTTTGTTTCATTTCCGACTTGTTTTTGGTTTGTTACATTTCTTGTGTGAGTCATGAACTCTTGTTTACCTTTAAGTACAAGCATTTATTTACAAGCGATTCAAGTAACTCTTGTCATGTTTTTTATCTGATATTTTTATTTTGTGCTCTTACCGAATTTCATACTCTGTTTGAGGTATTCAAATGAGAATACTTATTCCATAGTTGCCAGATAAAGAACTTGGTTAAAAAGCCGTAAAATTATAAAAAAAAACATTTCTAAATGATTTGCTATAGTTTTATTCAAATATTACTTTAATTTACAATTAATACTTAAGTAAAAATAAATTTATTAAATGAACATTTTACCTCTTTATATCCTTCACCATGAATGGTAAGAGTTAATCCTATACGTATACATTAGGGTGGTAATTATTTTGTACTTCTTGTATTTTCGATAGAAATCATCAAAAACTAAAACTCGTGAAAAATCGGATAAAGTTTAGAAGTTGTACATCGGAATTTAATTTTAAGTTTTTATAGTTTTCTATAGAATGAGCTTTATATTGTATATCAGCAGTTTAGTTTTCAAATCAGACCAAATTTTTGTTATAATCAAAACATGAGATTTATTGATTTTATTCCCAAATTTTAAAAACCGGTTAACCGAGTGCTATAATCCGAATAAACCGGTTAACCGAAAATCAACATTTGAAATTAACAGGTTCTCAAAAAACCGAAATTTCGATGAAAAATCGTTTAACTGGTTTATAAACAGTATATATTATCCACTATAACTTATTTAAATTTTTTGTTTTAAAAAACATTTCTTCCTCGATTTTCTATTTTATATCTGGGTTCATATTCACAAGGTATCTGCTGGTTGGTTACGATAACACAATAAACAAGGCAATAACAACATTTTTAAAGCATTGTAAAATATTAGGACATTGTGACATGATAGGAGACCTTGTGCATTGACCAATTATATTTTTTTTATTTGACCTAAATTAACCCGAAGTCAGAAAAAAATGTAGATGACGGAGAACAATTTTACAGCTTGGTACATTCAAAAATCGAAAATCCAGTATATCGATGGACTGCAATTTTATTGAAAATTAAAATTATAATAAATTTGCCAATAATGCAAAATTTTAAAAATAAATTTCATGTGGGTCATAAAAATATATTGTAGATAAAATAATTCCACATTTCTTAAAACTTAACGAAATAAACAGTTTTTTCTCTCTTGAAAGTTGTATTTTCTAATATTTTGAATTTAGTCCTCCGATATAGGTACTTTTTGGCTCATTTAAACTTTTGGGAAATCGAGGTTTATTTATTTCGCCCCCTTAAAAAACAGCGCACAGTGGGGCAGAATCGAAATTTTTTTGAAATAAATCTGGCATTTCTAAACGGCTGGTCCGGGATCGGGATAAAATTTGAACTGGGCGTGGCCAAGGAGTATTCGAGTTTAAGTTATTAAAAATTTAAACACGTGCCATTTTTTTGTTCCCCATCCGATTTCAAAGAATTTTATATTTTTAGAAAGCGCTCAGCTAGATCTTGCGTGTGTTATTTATCTCTTATAATTTCCTAGTTATAGGCATTTCAAAATTGAAATTTTAAAATGTTGCCATACCTTGGTCCGCTTTTTCAAAAATATAGGGCGCACTTTTGGACCGAATGGACTCGAATTTTATTAATTAGACAACTAAATTACCAACAACATACAAAAGATTTCAGAGCAATATCAATTACGAATCCAAAAATAAAATTGTATATTTTTGCCGTTTTTTGGACAAAAAGGTGACTTAACTCTTTTTTTATTAAAAAACAACTTTCTTTAAGAACGTATAACAATTTCTTTACGGAAAACATATTGGTATAAAAAAACATGTCCTATTTTTTTAACATGACGGCCCTACGCCCTTTGGAAATTGACGTATTTTTCATCAAAATTTCAACTTAGGGCCACATGTTCTAAAATCCCAAAGCTGGGATCAGAAAACGGAAAGCATTTTTGGAAACCCTGATGTGTTCCCTATTTATCCCTAAAGTAGTTTCCCAGCCCCGAAGGAAATGTGGACCGTATAGGCAAAATTGTAAAAAATACCATTTTTGGGATTTTCGCTCCAATTTTTAGGAATTGCGGGATTCCCTTTGACCTTTTGACAAGTTTTTTTACACCGATTTATTTAGAATGAGAAACTTAAAAAACGCTGAAAATTTCATTGAGTTTCGCTAATAAATAAAGATTTTATTACATATTCATTGAGTTTCTAAAACTAAAATTTATATCAAAATTTTAATAGGATTGCAAATATTAGGAACAATTTGATCCAAATTTATTCCGAGCTATATTTTTTGTTTAGATAAGTTAGTATTTTATTCAACACAAATCATTGGCTCTGACTCAGTCACATTAAGAAAATTTATACAAATTCTTTAGTATGAAAAAGTGCAATATTTTTGAAGGAGGGAGTTTTAAAGTGGCATATTTTTGAATCTAATTGAGATATTGACTTGAAATTTTGTCACGGTTATTTTTGGATTCGTAATGGATATTGCTCTGAAGTCTTTTGTATGTTATTGGTAATTTAGTTGTCTAACTAGCACAAAAAATTCGTGTCCATTCGGTGCAAAAGTGCGACCTATATTTTTGAAAAAGCGGACCAAGGTATGGCAACATTTTAAAATTTCAATTTTGAAATGCCTATAACTAGGAAATTATAAGAAATAAATAGCACATGTAAGCATAGACCTAGCCGAGCGCTTTCCAAAAATATAAAATTCTTTGAAATCGGATGGGAAACAAAAAAATGGCACGTGTTTAAAAATTGTACATGTCGAAGGTACCTTACTTTGAGCCCCTGGAGCATTTGTAGGGCCAATTAAAATTTTATCCCGATCGGACCAGCCGTTTAAAAATGTCAGATTTATTTTCAAAAAATTTCGATTCTGCCCCACTGTGCAGCATGAACCCGAAAATTGTAACAAATTTCTAATTTATAGATACATCTAACTGCCATAGGTTACCTCAATAAATATTAAGGATGTTTGATATAAAACCATTTTTATATCGGAAAGGAACCTTTTGTTAAAAAATAAAGTAAAAAAGTACGTTTTGTTAAAAACTAAATTAAAAAGTATGTTTTTTATAAATGATAATGATAATTTTGAGTGAATGTTTTTATCCTGATCTAATATATAAACAAATTACACATTAGTAAAACAAATTAAAAGGAATTTGCTAACTTGATTGTTTCTAGAAGATTTCAACCCAAATATTATAAAAATACCAAAAAAGCAATTTGTCAAATAATGCGAAAAACTACCTTTTGTTCTGCGGCTTCTCAATTAATAAAATATTTTAAAATGCCCATTTTCACGAAACTTTTATGAATTTAAAATACATTTCCTTAACAAAAATAATAATGTTGAAAATGTTTATTGCTATCAAATCTATATATAAGTATCTGTACTCCAAGGACTCGCAAGGAAGTCGTATAACAGGTAAACCAGGACACACCTGCCATCACCAAATTCATTCAAAATACACACTAAAAATTTTGGAAGATTTTTCGCAACTAAATAAAGTAAAATTTTTCTCAATAATTGTAACAAAATCTAAAAAAAAATTAAGATCTTTAAAAAAATTAAATCATATTTTAATTGTTTTTAAACAAAACTGATGGTTTTATTTAACTACCTACTTAAACTTTTTTATATCAACACTTTAAACAATATTTTTTAACCTCCAACACATGAAAATAAACTTGAATAACATGAAATAAGTTTGCCGCATCGGTTGTCATTTTGCGCATAAAAAGCATTACAGTAAAATTGTTTAATATTATATTTTTTTCCTTTGGTATCTTCTTTTTAGTTTTTCACAATACAAGTTTTATGATAACACGTGTAGCGACAGCAGTTATTTGCCGCTGTTTGATTTAACAAAGGATTTGCAGGAACATATATTAAATTGATTTAAATTTGCTGTTTAGTGGGCACATTGGAACAATAAATATTTATAAATATGTAGGCAAATAATAGTAGTTTGATGGAAAACGCCAGTTTTGTTCTCCGAATTGCAAACAAATTGTGTGACCACATTAAGGAGAGAATGTTTTAAATAAAAATGTAATAAAAATATATATTAAAATATTTACTTAATTACGTGTGGCCTCACGCCAGATATGTTTTCCTCTTTGCATGTTTGACATTATTATGCAGTCGTTTTTATTAAAATATGTAAAATAATCAAACCCTTTTAATTTGACTTAATTTTTCTCCAACCCCGTTAAAGATTAGTGGTTTTTAAATATTAGTATTGTATTAGATTTATAAAAAAACTAAATACTTAATTAGAAAAAAATGTTTTATTACCCGTTATTGACTTAAAACCATGTGTAATTGAATTAATTTATTATTTTGTTGGAGTCCATATAGTAGGGAAATGCTTAATGTTTTTCTCGATCACTTCGTTTTAGTGATATTGCGGTATTTTTAAAGTTACCAATTCAAAACATTATAAATATGTCATTTATAGACGGCAATACTGAGTATTAATATTTGTCAAAAACGTATGTATCATAATACAATTTTATAGTCCAAAGAAAAATTTTATTGGATTTTCAAATAATACAAATATTTCTTTTTGATTTACGGTCGGACGAGAAACAGTTAACGTGAAGAAAATAAAAAATAAATAAAATTTGCAGAAAAACATAAACTATCAATACAAAAATATTTTAATACTGTCGTGTAAACATGAACTGTATTTTTCAAAATGATTTCTTGAAAAACTGGATGATTTTAATAGTATTTTAAATTTGAAATGTGTTAATACTCAGTATTGCCTAGGGTATTCAATCGATTAACCGTTAATCGGTTAACCGATTAATTTTGGACGGTTAACTGTTCGAATAATTTGAAATTGCCGATTTTCAAATAACAAATAAACCGATTAATTTGTGTCGATTAACCGCTTAACCGAAATTAATTTTTTTTTGCACTTTAAATTTTTTGTATTTATTTTTCCATTTCAATTAAAATACAAATTTCAAATTAAAATTAGATATTTTTTGAACATTCAATAAACATGTTTAGTGAGTATGTATAACAACTGACATATTTAATTTACATGTATTTGAAACTTTGTTTGTATTTTTTTTTTAAATGAGTCTTTTATCATAACTGAACGAAACTATTAAATTAATCAATATCCAAAAAGGAATATTCTTGATTTCTCCAAAATCTTTCCAAGAAAAGTTTTATAAAATCTGAAGAAAAAAATCGTTTAAATTATATTCTTTTTATAAAAGATTATTTCAGAAGATCTCACTAAAACTATAAAAACTCACACATCGCTCATTTGCTGCAACAACGTCATAATTCAAAAAAAGTCGTTTCGAGAAAAACATCTTTGAATATTTTATGACATTTTACTATTTCTTAAATAAATTTTCAACAAGTCATGCGATTTCAGAAATTTAAATAGGAGATTTTAATATCTTTCTAACCTGTATTTAACTCAAATTTTTACTTATCAAATATACGAGAAAACATAAATTTTTACAATGTTTACAACAAAAAAACACCCTCACAAAAAAATATTTTTTTTTTTTTTTGAAAACTGGTAAAACTATATGAAAGATTATAGAACAGCGCATATTTTGTATTACTCAGTTCAATAAACACGGATTTTGAGTAATGACGTTGTTGCAGCAAATAGGCGATATGTTTACAAAAATGATCTCAAATACCTTATTTGCCATTTTTTATGTTTTTGTATACAAAATTCGTTGTTGTATTTTCAATTTGAAATGAAAATATAAATTATTCGGTTAATCGAATAATTTCAAATTAACCGATTATTAACCGATTAAATCTAAACCTCGATTAATTATTTGCTCGATTAACCGATTAAACCAGAAACCCGATTAATTGAATACCCTAGTATTGCCGTCTGTAAAAGCCTTTAGAAACAGAAAAATTTTTGTAAAAATTTGTTGGAAAATGGCTGAGTTACGGTAATTGTATTATCACGAAAATAAAGATAACTTATTTTAAATAAAGAAAATCAATTATGATTTTTTGAAGTTGTAACTCTAAGAATATCGTTATTTTACTACATTAGCTAATAAAAAAGGCACTAAAAAATGTGATGGACTTCAATAAAAAATTTCTATATTTTTTATGTACCAAAGTGTAATTTAAGTCAGTTCTATGCTACAGTTATCGTTAAAATAATGTTACCGAACTAAATACCACTAAAATGACATTACCGAAATAATCCAAATTAGTGTTACCGTTTTTGTTTTGAATCAGTGACTAATAATTCAATTTCTCTGAAATAAAAATTAAATGGTCCATGTATGTACTCTAGGGTGGCCCTTAATAAACCCCCAGTTTGGTGAACATTAGTAAAAAAATCATCCTGAAACAATTTTAGGTAAACCGGTTGGGGTTAAGACGTGCCGCGTTTTGAGATGCATTTACAAGGGGAAAAATGCATTTTTTCAGTTTATACTTTTGCAATTAAATTTAAAAGAATAGAAATGTCTACGTAATTGTCGTTCAAATGAGACATAAAAAACGGAAATTGGTCAAAAAATATTAAAATTATTAAAAATTCGCCAGGCCATTAACGTGTCTCAGGCAACTAGAACAAGAAAAGTAGGACCAAAATTAATATAAATTTGATAAATATTAAAATAAAAACTAATTTTTACTTAAAATATATCCATATTTACTTGTATATGTGTTTTTGTCTTCGTAGGATACCGTTTAGGAACCTATTCGCAGGTATGATCAAAAAATGAAAATTCAAAATTCCATTTTCAAGTTTTTAAAAAATTTGTTAAACAAATTTCAGAATTTTTTGATTATCTCATTGGGATTTATTGTGAATATAATAGGGAATAAAAATATGAATAAATAAAAATATCTCTTATAGTTTTCCCGTACCTGCGATTTAAATTTTGAATTTTTGGAGAAGACTTTATCATTTTTATCAATGTTGTGACTAGAGATGCCAAACGGAGAATCCAGTTCCCGAAACTCCCGGAGTTTTCGGGATTTCTTAAACCCTGAAGCTTGGGATTTTTTAATTTTAAATCCCGGGATTTTCGGGGTTTTCCAAATCCCTTTTTTTATAAATTAAATAGGAAAAATTGTAATTTTTGTGTGCCTTTTTTATGCATTTTGACATTCTGCATTTCCGAATATCGCAAAGTGATGTTCAGCAAAGTTGTTAAGCTCAACTCCTGCTACAACATAATTAATAAAGGAAAGCGGTATTTTTGGTTATTTTTGGGGCTCTGGAAAATCAATTCTTCACATTTTTTTGTAAGTTATATAACAAAACTCAATTTAAATCCTCTTCAAACGAAATTGATTTTATCTGAGATGAGGAGCTCGAACAAAAATTAAAATATTTCGATTGCTCAAAGACTAAAAGATATTATTAATAAATGTAAAAAACCCAAATAACAATAACGAAACCAAGTTATAATGTAGATTTGCAACTCGCAAAAGAAATAGATCACTTTATTTCTGAAGGAACAATAGGAAAATACTTACAGATTTGTCGTAAGTATTTGCAAACGGTTTTGTCAATATGAAAGATGTTTTTCGGCAGCAGCATATGTCGGAAACAAAATTCGTTCCAGAATGGCTGACGAAACCATAGATGCAATAGTATGCTTTTTAGTGTCTAATAAAAATCAATTGCTAAATAAAAAATTTACTTTCAATTGTAAAGACATAATTATGTACGTTTCTTTCTTATAATTTACGGGATTTTAGAATTCCCGAAATCCCGATCCGGGGTTTCGGGAATTCTTTACGAAATCCCGATCCCCGGGATTTTCAAAAATCAGTCCCTATTAGCATCTCTAGTTGTGACTAAATAGTTAATGTATACACAGAAAAAACAGATTCGTTTTACAACCGAATTTGTAACCAATCTAATATTGTCCGTTACAAGTACTGTCACAATTTTAGAGCTGTCGGAACCACATTTCAATTACAATTATGCTTCTGCAATTCTAAATATAGAAGTTCTATTGAATTTATAGTTTTTTATTAACTACAAAAAATGTTTGTTTTACATTATAAATTTTTTATAATCAAAACCGATTTCGGACAAATCGTATTTCTGTGCGTAGTCTAAACTAAAATGCGGTAATTTGGAAGCTATCAAATCACGGCTGTGCCGAATCTTATATACCCTTCACCAAATTATACTTTAAAATAAATTTTTTTAAATATTTTTAGGTAAACAAAATTTAATTTTTTTTCAAAATATTTTTTTTAGAAATTGTTTTTTAATTTTTTAAAAAAAAAAGTTTTTTCCAAATTTGTTTAAAATTTTTTTTTTTTTTTAAAAAAATTTATGACAAAAAAATTTTTGGATGAAAAAAAATTCGGGTTAAAAAATATTTTTCCCGATTTTGACCCATTGTATGTCCAACTTACTATAGCCTTATCTACATCGTTGCAATGGACTTTGAAATATCTATCATTATATATCCATATTGTCTATATTAATGACTTAGTAATCTTCTCGAAAGCAAACTTCTCGAAAGCATGTCTGACAGAATTATTGAAGATTTGGATCCCGAAGATATCTGGGGTCTTCAGAAAATTGATTTGAACAGACGGACAGACAGACAGACATGGCTTAATCGACTCCGCTATATATATCCAGAATATATATACTTTATAGGGTCGGAAATGAAAAATGTAGATATTACAAACGGAATGAAAAACTTATATATACCCTTCTCACGAAGGAGAAGGGTATAAAAACTAAAGTCAGCATTCCATTCCTCAGTTTTGCACACAATTTATAGGCATCATCGGTTCTAAAAATGTCAAATCTAAAAACGTTTAAATCTGGTTTCAATATATAATAAAGACTTAATATGCACTAGCAAATTGCTGTTAGAGAATTATTGCTTTTCATACATATTGACTTTGTCGCAAATTTAAAAGTCAGCAGACCACAAAGCTGCATATTTGTCTACGGCAATATAAACAATAAAATCATACCAAGCTTTTTATCTGCCACAATTTTAAATCAATTATTGATTTTCCTTTTTTATATAGAATTTTATTATGATTTTAAGCCTAAAGCTAAATGACTAGTAAACTAATTGTTAATTAAATTAAATCTAGCAGAAATTAAATTTAAAAAATAACTTTACTGAATTTAAAAACAATTTAATTAAATAATGTAATTAATTTTTCACTGAATATTTCGCTCACACCATAGACAAATTATTTTTTGTTTGCTTTCTGACTGTCCATTTTTGGAAGATATAATTCTGTTAATACATATGTATTAACAGAACTTAAATATGCAATCATGCATATTTAAGTTAGTAATATTTTATTTAAGAGAAGTAAATAGTGTAACTTTATTTATAAATTTCCCCCAAAGGCTTTCTGTTCACCCATAAACTTATTTATATATTGCTGCTGTTTTGTTAGCAAACGAAACATCTTACATAGGGATTTCATTTCATTTTTGCTAGTGAAAACATATATATTTTGCTACTATAGTAGCAAAATAGTAAACCGACACTGTTCAAAATAATTTTCAGAGGAAAAGACGAGTATGCTACTTAAACGTGGTATCATATCACTATTCCCCCTTTGATGTAACGTAAAATATATAAAATACATATATGGATTATCATACATGCACGTGTATTTACATTAGACTGGTCCTTATAAAATATATTTGCTTTGGATTTATTTTATTTTTCAATATCTAAAACTAATTTAGCAGTTGTTGCTAATCGGATATCAATAATCCGTGCCCGAAATCGATTATAAGTTGCAAAGTGTTAAAACTTTGGCCTTTTTTGATTTCTTTAAAAATTTAGCTATTTCAATTTAATTTTTTACTTTTGGAAAACAATTATGGAGAAATGTTTGTATTTTTACCCATTATTTGCATGCAAAATTCGTGTACACAATTATATTCTGCATTAAAATACGGGTTCAATAGCCATAAATTTATTATTAGAGATTATTGTTTAATATAAATTTTTATACCCTTCAGCTTCGTGAGAAGGGTATATATAAGTTTGTCATTCCGTTTGTAATTTCTACATTTTTCATTTCCGACCCTATAAAGTATATATATTCTGGATCCTTATAGATAGCGGAGTCGATTAAGCCATGTCCGTCTGTCTGTCTGTCTGTTGAAATCAATTTTCTGAAGGCCCCAGATATCTCCGAGATCCAAATCAGCAAAATTCGTCCATAAATAACGGAGATATGAGCAAAAATCCGAGAAAACCTCTGAAAATTTCATCAAAAAACACAATGTATTGCATGCTTTGACAAAAAAGCAACAAAACGTATGTTTTTGGATGTGCATGCTTTATTTTGTTTTTTTTTTTTGTGTTTTGTTTCTTTTGGCGTTGTTGTTGTTTTTTATATAACTATAGTTACGTTTATAAACTTTTGTTTGGTTGTGTGTTGGTTTTTTTGACAAAAAAGCAACAAATCGTATGTTTGGATGTGCATGCTTTGCGTATTTTGTTTTTCTTTTGTTTTGTTTTTTTGGCGTTGTTGTTTTTTATACAATTAAACGTATGTTTGGATGTGTGTTGGTTTCATTGGCTTGCATATTTTGTTTTTGTTTTTTCTTTTGGTGTTTTGTTTCGTTTGGCGTTGTTGTTGTTTTTTGTGTTCTTGATAAATTTAGGATGCTGTACGCTGAAAGTGGGCAATGTACATATGTACATATACAGTCAGCGTCTAAAGAAAGTGTACAACTTGTTTTTACATTTAAAACATTTTATTTACATATTAAAAAACAATTTTTTCTGCAGTTCTAGTATATTTAACAAAACATTAAATTATTCTCTTGCAATATATAAACAAAAAACTAAACTATTTCTACTGCAACAAAAACAGTAACAACAAAACCAAAAATACTCCATTTTTAACGCGTCAGAAAAAAGTGTACACATTTAGAATTGCAATAAGATTTTTCTAGCTACATAAAAAATATATTGTTATTCTTTATTTTTGCCTAGATTATAATTTTTTGTGGATCTTGCTGTTAGTCTCATGAGATTTTAAGATAGTAGCTTTTCTTGTTTGATCGCGAGAACTTTAAAACCAAAATGGGAAAACAAACTGCAATTGAAACAAGAAAGTAAGTCATAAAATTTAAAAATGAAGGCAAATCGTCAAGTGTAATCTCCTCTATAATACGAAGAAGCCATAATACTGTAAAAAAAATTATAGAGAAACAAAAAAATTTAGAATTTTAGAAGATCTGCAACGTGCCGGAACACCAAAACGCCTTAACAACATTGAAATACGATCGATTGTGAAGAAAGTATTCACAGTAAGTGCAGTCAAATTATGCGAAGAATTAACTGTTTCGTCTGGAGTGAGAGTTAGTAACAGTACGGTTCGCCAAGCGCTACACCCAAATGCTCTATATGGTGGAGTTCCGAGAGAATAACCCCACATTTCCAAACGAAATAAAGAGCGTCTTCGAGAATTCGCAAACAGGTATAAAAACCAAGAAAATTGTTTTGGAATAATGTGCTGTTTACGGACGAAAGCAAGTTTGAGATTTTCCGAAGTAAAAAAAGGAGTAAAATTTGGAGAAGCAAAAATCAAGAGTTCGACCAAAAAATGTACTATCCACCGTAAAGCATGGTGGTGGTTAGGTGATGGTGTGGGGGTGTATGGCGGCAAGTGGCATGGGAAAACTCATATTTATTGATAGTTTGATGAGCAAAACCGATTATCTAAACATTCTTATAGAAAATATGGAACTCATCATTAGAAAATTAAATCTAGACCGAATCTGGATCTTCCAACAGGACAACGATCCGAAGCATACCTCTTAACTTGTTAAAGAATGGTTGTTGTATCATACACCGAAACAACTGGAACACCCCCCACAGTCACCGAACATTAATCCCATTGAACATCTGTGGGAGCATTTTGACAGACAGATCAGAAAATGAAATATTACCAGCAATGACTCTCTACACGAAATCCTGCAGGAAGAGTGGTTCAAAATCCCAACATAGGTGACATCAAAATTGGTAGAAACAATGCCAAGGAGGCTTGAAACTGTTTTAAAACCCAAAAGATGTCAAATAAAATACTAAACACGGTTTTTCTTCTAATTTCCCTAAACTGTACACTTTCTTTTGACGCGTTAAAAATGGAGTATTTTTGGTTTTGTTGTTACTGTTTTTGTTGCAGTTGAACTAGTTTAGTTTTTTGTTTATATATTGCAAGAGAACAATTAAATATTTTGTTAAATATACTAGAACTGGAGAAAAAATAGTTTTTTAATATGTAAATAAAATGTTTTAAATGTAAAAACAAGTTGTACACTTTCTTTAGACGCTGACTGTATACTAATTATAAAAAATAATAATGCATCTACAACAAAGGTGAAGGGTATATAAGATTCGGCATAGCAGAATATAGCACTCTTACTTGTTTTTTTAAATTTATTTATTTTTATTTCAAATTTTTAATTCAATAGTAAAAAATATCGCCTCAGCGCCGAAAAAGTAATACATTTTTTAAATTCAATTAGCAAAAAATAATTCAACATTTTGTAGTAAATATTCTTTTAAACTCCTTTTAAAATTTATATTTCTAATATTCAAAAAACTATTATTTTAGTTCAAATATAAAAAATAGTTATTTAACAAATTTTACAACTTTCAATCGATTTCCGGCCGATATCCGATCGGCCTCTAACTTTGCATTATTTAGCTTTAGATAAAAAAAATAAAAAAAGACCCCATCCAAACAAAAGTATGTATAAGAATTTATATTGATTTTTACTAAAATTAACCCCGTTACTGCACGAAATTTGTTTGTTCATTAAAAGATTAAATTCTGAAAAGATTAATGTAATTGCTTCTATTCTATTGAAACTAACTTTAAAATATATTTCGTTTGTTGTTTCGTAGTATAGCATTATTAACGGTTTAATTAATATGAGAAAGTTCTTTTAAAACAATATTTTTTATTTCTGAGTATCATAGATAAAATACAGAAATTGTTCTTCAGCAACAAAAGTCATATATTTAATATTTCTATTATTTTTTAGTAAAAAGTTCTAACTTGGACATATTTCACCCCAGGTAAAAGAGGGTTTTAATTTCCTTGAAATTTAAAAAATGTTATAAAATGGATTTTTGTTTTTTTTATGTGAAACCCAAGATGGCGTGTAATTTTTCTAATTAAGCTTAAAGAGCTTCATTTACAACTTTGGTATCTTCGGTGACGCCCACTGAAATTTTCCGGCAAACATTTTCGTAGAATATTTTAATAATTAAATGTGCTTTTGGAAAGGACTTTTTTAATTCCCCGAAAAAAGAATAAAATTTACCACTAAAGAAAGGAGGTAGCGGATTAAGATCTTCCACAAATAAAAACAAAAAATAACGTTAAAGTTAACAATTCAAGTATTGATAATGATAAAAAACATTCGCAAACAAAGTCCATTATTAAATTTTCATCAGAAATATTGTGATCAGATTAACTCCCGAACAATCTACAAAACAATTGACTAGCAAACCCTGAATTCAAGTACAATATAAACGTATTAAGAACTTTTTTATGCCTTTCATTAATTCGGGTTTTAAAATGAGCAACTAATTCTTTAGTAAATGTATTATTCACTTTATCTAAATTATTTATAACAAATTGTATTATACGCTCAAGTTCGATCAGGGTTCCGAATCTTTGCTTAATCAAGTTGTCTTAGGGAATTAAACAAATTGTCCAAAATTCGATATCATTGTCAGTGAACGTGGCTAATTTGAAGTCAGGCAGTGCATAATTGACGCATTTACAAATACGCAAACATTTTATGACCATGTTAGACAAAGATGTTCAACGATATTCAAAATCATGTATAAGACGAACTCCATGTTTTTCTTGCAGCAAAACGTAAGTTTGCAATATTTGTGTTTATCATTCGATTTATTAAATAGTTTGCAACACTTACGTACGCTGTTAATAACATCACTTAAATATATTTTAAGATCATGGCCTTTGTCTATTTCAACATTATCATTATAAATGTCATCCTCAATATCACTTTCGACGACCATTTCAAAATCACATTCTCCATCACATTCAATTCCACTTTAATCTAAGTTAATATTTTGATTATTAATTGCGATTTCTCTAATATTACGCCAGCTAAATAACAAATATTTTATTCCGTTAAAAAGATTTGTTTTTAGAATTGTAACTTCTTGCAGTAATATTTGGGGGATTTCATGTCAAGTGAACCAACTTTTGAAATCGATGTCTTCCGATCGGGATGAAATTTGCACCAAGGTTAGCTCTATTGGATAGTAACTCAGACACAATTTTTCAACAACATCGGTCGAGAACTCTCTGAGTTATAGGGGGTAAAATTTTGACAATTTGGTCAAACAGGGGTTTTTTCTTATCCATGTAACTTATTACCTATTGTTCTTAGCAAAATGTGTTCCAAATAGTATAGATAGCTATTTCTTCGATCTTTCGAAAAAAAATATTTAAAAAAAAAAATAAAAAATTTTTAATATTTTTTTTCCGAAATCAAAAACTTTTTTGACTTTTTTTTAAAATACGCTATTTTTTTTTATTTTTTTTTTTTCTTAAAATAAAGTTTAGATATTTTCCTTGAACACCTACTTGGTCGCTTAGTGGGATGCGAGTGGGATATCTATCAAAATAAATATTTTGTAACTCAAAACATAAAATTTTTGACTTTTTTTGCAAAATCAAAAACTTTGTTGACTTTTTTTTTTCAAAATGGACCCTTTTTTAATTTTTTTTTTTAGGTCAAACAAAAGCTTAGATATTATCCTTGAAGACCCTTTTGGTCGCTTAGTGGGATGCGAGTGGGATATCTATCAAAATAAATATTTTTTAACTCAAGACTTAAAATTTTTGACTTTTTTTTTTGCAAATACGATTTTTTTTCCAAATGGGCCCTTTTTTTAAAATTTTTTTTGTAGTCAAAAGAAAGCTTAGGTCCATTCCTTTAAGATATTTTTAGTCCCTTAGTGGGATGCGAGTGGGATATCTATCAAAATAAATATTTTGTAACGCAAGACATACAATTTTTTAATTTTTTTTTGCAAAATCAAAATTTTTTTCCAATATGGGCCCTTTTTTAATTTTTTTTTTTGCTCAAAAGAAAGCCTAGGTCCATTCCTTTAAGATATTTTTAGTCCCTTCGGAAAAAAAATATTAAAAATTTTTTATTTTTTTTTTTAAATATTTTTTTTCGAAAGATCGAAGAAATAGCTATCTATACTATTTGGAACACATTTTGCTAAGAACAATAGGTAATAAGTTACATGGATAAGAAAAAACCCCTGTTTGACCAAATTGTCAAAATTTTACCCCCTATAACTCAGAGAGTTCTCGACCGATGTTGTTGAAAAATTGTGTCTGAGTTACTATCCAATAGAGCTAACCTTGGTGCAAATTTCATCCCGATCGGAAGACATCGATTTCAAAAGTTGGTTCACTTGACATGAAATCCCCCATTTATATATTTATAGAAGGTGCTATCGGAACGCTCATCTACAGTGATCGAAAGTCCCTTTGTCTTTAGTTATTTGTCGAATTTCAGAAACAATAAAATTTTTGTGAGTCATTATTACTTATTTAAATTTGGAATTATGAAAATTTTAAGCAATTTAATAAATTTAAATATATATGAACATTTATTCGTTTTATTCGATTATTCGACATAAAATTGTGCGAATTATTCGTTATTCGAAAATGGCCATTTTTAAATTGTTCGAATAATTATTCGTAAGAAATTATTCGATTAATCGAACGATCATTAGTCGAATGAATACCCTAGTCGCTATTCTGTTGCAATCGAAAAGTCTTAATTTGTTGAACAGTGTAATTATTGTTCAATTTTTTAAAATTGTTAACCTTTATTACCTGATAATTCCCATTTTCGGTTCTTTTAATTTAATTAAACTTTCGATTTCTTTGGAAAAGCCTTGTATAACAATTTAGAAAGTTTGAGATATTAAAATTTATTTCCACTATACCCGGAAATACCTAACAATTTTACAAGTGGTAAATGCATCCCTTATAGACAGTAAGTTTCACTAATGTCTCATAAGTTGGCTGATTCCAATTTATATATTTTGATTCATTTGAACTCTATATGCGGAAATCAATTAGTTACTTTATACATCCCAGGACTAGCTACTTTACTCGGGTATTCATTCGAATAATGATCGTTCGATTAATCGAGTAATTTCTTAGGAATAATTATTTGAACAATTTAAAAATTACCATTTTCGAATAACGAATAATTCGAACAATTTTATGTAGAATAATCGAATAACGATAAACACAAAATATTACAAACTTACGTTTTGTACTTTGTCTAAAGCCTAGTAATCTGTTCAAATTTGCGAAAAATTGTATATTCAACAAATGATCAGCTGTTTTAATTTCCAGCATTTCGCACGCAATTTTGAAGCCTAACATGGTAATAAACTTTTTGCGTATTTGTAAATATGTAAATGTACTGTCTCACTTCAAATTAGCCAAGTTCATTGACAATTCCCTAAGACCACTTGATTAAGTGAAGATTCGGCAACATTGATAGAGCTTGAGGGTATAATACAATTTGTTATAAAAAATTTAGAAAAAGTGAATAATTCATTTACTAAACAATTAGTTACTCATTTTAAAAGACTAATTAATGAACGACATAAAAAAGTTCTTGAAATTATTAATATTGTACTTGAATTCAGGATCATGTTCAAATAGCTCAAATTTTTTAAAGCATAGCTCCAAAACAAAAACTAAAGTGTTTGCTAGTCAATTGTTTTGTAGATTGTTCGAGAGGGAATCTGATCAGAATATTTCTGATGAAAATTAATTTATGGACTTTGTTTTCGAATGTTTTTTAACATTATCAATACTTAAATTGTTAACGTTAACGTTATTTTCGTTTTTCTTTAACAATAAAATATTACAAAACCTACATTAAAACTTCATTCTTTAATTGTTTGAAAAATTTAAATTATTCGATTAATTTTAAACGTGTGAACGAATTATTCGAACAAGTTAATATCTCTTATTCGAATTATTCGTTTTATTTGATTAAGAGAAAAATCAAATAATTTGAATACACTATACTTTACTCACCAGTAATGTTATCATACAAAGTCAATTTACAAATTGACTTTTTAAAATAATTTTATATTAACTATACTTCAGATACTACTTAGTTATTTAACTTACATCAAGTAATCTAGAGTCGGTCCATTTTACTTGAGTAACTCTTAGTAGACAAAAGTAAAGTTGATTTTATATGCCCGGTAGTAGAAGTTCGACTACTTTTAATAAGCTTTTTCCAATTTTAAGAACGAATTTTGAAAAAAAAATTTATATTGTGCATATCTTGAGAAACGAACCCTTTAAACCGTATATGTTTTATCAATACTTAAAAAAAGTGTACCACAAAAAAACATGTTGTCTATTTATATATAAGACGATATTTTACCTATTTCAACTATGGCATTAAGTGATACTTTTCTGTATCTTTGTATGTAATTAAATTTGTATATGATTTTAACGAGAAACTAATCCACTTTTCAGATTAACAAATCCAGTAATTCTGCATTTTAATTTTTTTTTTTTTCTTTATCTTTTAGTTTTCATAATTGTAAAAATATTGTACTGTGTATATTTGGGATAGAAGTTAAATAATTTAATGTTCATAGTTCTACTTAGTATGAGTACTAGTAATTTAATAGGAGATATAAAAAAGTAACGCCAACGTCAGCGAGTTGTAATGTTGGACCAATCATCCCATTGTAGTAAGTAGTCGAGAATGGGTTGCTTACAGGAAATAATGCTGCTCCTGTGCGTATCCTAAGCAGGGAGTTAATTGACCTTACATATATTACAAAGAGTAATCAACGCATCTGATTCACATTCCGGTTACA
Organism: Calliphora vicina; assembly: GCF_958450345.1. Lineage (NCBI taxonomy): Eukaryota > Metazoa > Arthropoda > Insecta > Diptera > Calliphoridae > Calliphora > Calliphora vicina. The sequence goes on from NC_088782.1 coordinate 91,898,406, forward strand.
TACAGTTAGATACCTTACTAGTTATCTAACTCATACCTAAAGTGGAATGAAAATAAAAAAATTAAACATACTAACATTAGATTACAAAGAGACATTACGTCCTTTGCTCTTTTTAAAGTGCAGTGCGAAATAAACGTGTAACAATTGATTTCACGCTAGATTATCTGGTATGTATAAGGTAACCAGTTCACTTCTCTCTGTACTACAATGAGCACATACGTATCAAATGACCAAAGATATATAAATTGAAGTCAGTTAAATAATCAGACATTAGTGAAAAAATACTGTCTATGTGGTATAAATTGATTACTTGTAACACTGCTGCACAGTGGGGCAGAATCGAAATTTTTTGGAAATAAATCTGGCATTTCTAAACTGCTGGTCCGATCGGGATAAAATTTGAGTTGGGTGTAGCCAAGGAGTATTCGAGTTTAAGTTATTAAAATGGGCGTCCTGGGGCGTCGCTATAGGGGCTCAAAGTAGGGTACCTTCGACATATAAAATTTTTAAACACGTGCCATTTTTTTGTTTCCCATCCGCTTTCAAAGAGTTTTATATTTTTGGAAAGCGCTCGGCTAGATCTTGAAAAAAATGCTTGCGTGTGCTATTTATCTCTTATAATTTCCTAGTTATATGCTTTTCAAAATTGAAATTTTAAAATTTTGCCATACCTTGGTCCGCTTTTTTAAAAATATAGGGCGCACTTTTGTACCGAATGGACTCGAATTTTTTTAGCTAGTTAGAAAACTAAAATACCATCAACATACAAAAGATTTCAGAGCAATAGCAATTACGAATCCAAAAATAACAGATTTTCAATTTAAAAATTCAAAAAATAGTATATTTTTGCTGTTTTTTGGACAAAAAGGCGACATAACTCTTTTTTTATTAAAAAACAACTTTCTTTAAGAACATATAACAATTTTATGTTTTTGTATAAAGCTTCTTTACGGAGAACATTTGGGTATAAAAAGCATGTCCTATTTTTGAACATGTCGGCCCTACGCCCTTTGGAAATTGACCTATTTTTTATCAAAATTTCAACTTTGGGCCACATGTTCTAAAATCCCAAAGCTGGGATCAGAAAACGGAAAGCATTTTTGGAAACCCTGATGTGTTCCCTATTTATCCCAAAAGTATTTTCCCAGCCCCGAAGGAAATGTGGACCCTATAGACAAAATTGTAAAAAATACCATTTTTGTGATTTTCGCTCCAATTTTTAGGAATTGCGGGATTCTCTTTGAGCTTTTGACAAGTTTTTTTACACCATGTTATTTAAAATGACAGACTTAAAAAACGCTGAAAATTTCATTGAGTTTCGCTAATAAATAAAGATTTTATTACATATTCATTGAGTTTCTAAAACTAAAATTTATATCAAAATTTTAATAGGATTGCAAATATTAGGAACAATTTGATCCATATTTTTTCCGAGCTATATTTTTTTGTTTAGATAAGTTAATTTGTGGTCTTACAAAAAAAATTTCAAGTCAATATCTCAATTAGATTCAAAAATATGCCACTTTAAAACTCCTCCTTCAAAAATATTGCACTTTTTCATACTAAAATTTTTTATAAATTTTCTTAATATTTTATTCAACACAAATAATTGGTTCTGATTCAGTCACATTAAGAAAATTTATACAAATTCTTTAGTATGATTATGTTATATGTTTCTAAAGAAAGTAGTTTTTTAATAAAAAAAGAGTTATGTCACCTTTTTGTCCAAAAAACAGCAAAAATATACTATTTTTTTAATTTTTAAATTGAAAATCTGTTATTTTTGGATTCGTAATTGATATTGCTCTGAAGTCTTTTGTATGTTGTTGGTAATTTAGTTGTCTTACTCGAGTCCATTCGGTCCAAAAGTGCGCCCTATATTTTTAAAAAAGCGGACCAAAGTATTGCAAAATTTTAAAATTTCAATTTTGAAATGCCTATAACTAGAAAATTATAAGAGATAAATAGCACACGCAAGCATGTTTTTTCAAGATCTAGCCGATTGCTTTCCAATAATATAAAATTGTTTGAAATCGGATGGGAAACAAAAAATTGGCACGTGTTTAAAAATTTTACATGTCGAAGGTACCCTACTTTGAGCCCCCATATACCGCCGCTCCTGGATTATTTGTAGGGCCCATTTTAATAACTTAAACTCGAATGCTCCTTGGCTACGCTCAATTCAAATTTTATACCGATCGGATCAGCCGTTTAGAAATATCAGATTTATTTCCAAAAAATTTCGATTCTGCCCCACTGTGTGCTGGGATATTGCTTCATAAACTCGAACTTTTATTATACAAATTTAAGATTATTATTTCACATAATGTGTGGTTGCAATGTAAACGAAATTTTTTGCGACCATATTTTATGTTATAAAATCGTATATAAAATCAGCATTTTAAGTATATATTATTTTAAATTGTAATAAAATCTAATGATTTTCTATGAGAAAACTCTTAATTTTAATTCTGTGAGTATATTAGATTGTGCGGATCTTCTTCCACGATGTTTACACATTTAATTACTACATTCCGTTACAGGTTAACAGTAAATGACAAAAAAAAGTATATAAAACTAACTTGTGAACCTCATGTAGCTCACTGCCAGAGGAATATCTAACAAAATCATACATACACATAGCCTCAGAAGTGAGTATACACCTGTGAATTTTTTGATTGTTTTAAGATCATAAAAATCATTATATTCCGACTTAAATATTTTTTTTTCAGAACCGAATCTATTATTCAACTCAATCTCCAACAAACCGAAACTTTTAAATTTGAATCGATAGATAGATTTTAGGATTTTCATTATCTTAAAAAAAATCAAATAATTTTTGGTGTTTACTCACTTTTGAGGCTCACTGTATATTATTTAAATGGTACTATAGTTTCATCTATTATTGCAAATGTATGTATCATATTTAAAATTCCCTTTTTTTTAAGATAAAATGTAAAAAGAATACTTTAAAATAGGTTTAAAATACTGCCGGTTGTATTTAAGCAAAACTCATACTACCAAGTTTATATGTGGTACTGATCGGTCCATAATTTACCATTTAACTTTTGTGCCCCTTCGTCGAGCATCGACGATTTTATACTAAAATATATTAATTTTATATCGATATAATTAAAATAGCTCGAACAAAATATAACACAAGTGTTAAAAATAATATAATAAATAAAGGAGTATCAAGGATGAAAATTTATTATGATAAATTCTTCGACCAGCTACATAATAAATAAGTATAAAAAATAAAACTATGGAAACTATTCACTGAGGCGGTCGACCAAAATACACAACAGCTATGGAAGATGTACGTATTGTAAGAGAGTTCAAAAATGATACCTACACATCAGTTTATATCGTAATAGTTTTAGCTGGGCTCAAAAGCTGTGGAGCTGCGAAGATACAATTTATATCGAGAACACTTGAACTAGACGTTTTATTTTCCGATGAATCTAAATATAATTTTGGGGATTCTGATGGAATGAGGAGTCAATAACAGACTAAAGCCCAACTACTGTACTGGAACAGTTAAGCAAGGAGTCGGTCATGTCATGGTGTCGAAAGCTTATGACCTTATAGAACAAATTTACGTTATTATGGATATTTAAAAATTACAATTACCCTAAACACACATAAAAATTAGTGAAGGGGTATTTACATCAGGACGGTAATAATGTCATTCAGAGCACTTGGGGTCAAAATGACTGTGTTTTTCGTGATTTTAAAAGTTCAGGGTCATTTAGAACCCAAGTGCTGTTAAGGGTTAATTTCCATTTTTGTACTGTTATTGTAAATACTAGACTTCATGTTATAGTTTTCTTAAATTTCATCAAAATCGGCCCAAAAATATATAACATTTAGCTATCTTTCCATTAGAAATTCCAAATATTGAAAAATTTGAACTTTGACCTTCGCGATTTAAGAGTTAACGTTCCGATTTTAGGAAAACTTTCAGACTATATTTAAAATTACCTGGACTATAATATTCTGAACAGATTTTACTTAAAATTAGTAACAGTAAGGAAATTGGGCTCATTTGCCAAAATATGGACAAAAAATTATTTTTTGAAAATCACAAAATTTAAATCGCAGGTACGGAATAACTGTAAGAGGTATTGACATACTATTTCACACTTTGATTCCCTATTATGTTGTCAATAAATTCCCATATGATGATCAAAAATTTCTGAAATTTGTTTAACAAAATTTTTAAAAATTTTTAATTAGAGTTTTGAAACTGCCGTTAAAAAAATATTTTTTATATATAAAATATATATATATATATATATATTTATAGGTTAACTGTATCCTATGAAGATAAAAACTTACATACACGTAAATATGGATATATTTTAAGTAAGAATAAACTTTTGTTTTAATATTTCTCAAAATATGTTAATTTTGTTCCTACATTTCATGTTCTAGTGGCCTGATACACGTTAATGGCCTGGCGATTTTTTAATAACTTTAACATTTTTTAACCAATTTTTGTGTTTTATATCTTATTACAACGACAATTACTTACAAATTTCGATTCTTTTAAATTAAATTGCAAAAGTATATTAAGTAATTACTTTTGCAAAATTTAAAAAAAAAAACTGAAAAAAATGCATTTTTGCCCCTTGTAAATGTACAAGGGGTCGGCACGGGTTGCCCTTCTTAGAACAAGCTACAAATTAGGTCATTACGAAAGTTTTCAAAGGGTACCGTTTTAACATTTCAAAAAATTTAATTCTAAGGGACACTCTAATATGTATGTATGTTAAGAATTTTTCGATTTCAGTCCATATATGTACATAATTATCCTTGTAGCAAAAATCAATGTGTTATTTCGTTTGCTATTACATTTATTATTATTATTTTCCTTTTTTCAGTTGCTCAATTAATTAATCACAAACTCCCAAATTGGAATATATCCATTTAAATATAGTGTATTAGAAATTCATAGATTTTGATTACATTTTAAGAAATGTTAATCTTTTAGCTTTATCTGTTTTTTAATGCCAAGTAAAAAATATCGTTTTTTTACTTGACATAAATATTGGTACACATATTTTATTGTTGCAAATGGAAAGTTGACAGCAGCACTTAAAATATTATTCTGTATAACAAAAATGTATCCTTATTTGAAAGGATTAATAATAAAAAGTCTATAATATGTTTTATTAAAATATTTTATTGATGGTGTATAATTTTTTGTCGTTTTTAATATTGCAGACATACAATGCAGTCGATTCACAGGTTTCACACTTTTTGTTATCCATAAATAAATAAGCAAATAAATTAAAAACGGGTTTATAGCGGCCTGATTGTGTAGTAACTCATTGAGCAAAATTTTAAATATTTATTTTAAATATAAGTACATATACCCTGCAGTTTTACAAGTAGTCTAGGTATCCCTTAGAGATAGTAATTATCACTAATACTTGATAATTTGGCTGACTACATTTTATATATTTATAGGACTTTGTAGTGCAAAAGGAAATCATATATCCCAGGAAATCTAGCGTAAAGTCCATTGTCACTTTGGAGTATCTCAGTAATAAAGGTTGAAGTTACTTTAAACCTTTATTTTGTATGTAAGTAGTTATTGTACCCACCACAACTTATCTATTAAAGAGCCAATTGTAACTTAGTCATTTTACTGTCTCTGTTAGACAAATCTGTTTTAAAGTCTAATTATATTTAAAAACATGCTACTTTACTCAACACTTTATAATCTAACAGAGACAATTTATAAATAATTGGCCCTTAAAAGCGACTATGAAAATTAAAAATAAAATAAAGTTATAGTAATATGTTTTGTAGCTATCTTCTAGCAGATTCCCCATATATACAAATATTTGAAATCGGATCGAGAACAATAATTTGGCATCATTTTTAATTTGTAATATAGCCGAGACACCCCAATTTGGGTTCTTGAGATTCCTCCCCACCTTAGTGTTGAAAGTCCAAATTTAAAACTCAGCAACACCTCCTCTATAGTCGTGATAAATTTTATTAAAATCGGATTATCGGTTTAGAACTTGCAAATTTATTTGCACCTTTTTTATTTTTCATTTCCCCCACTTTGACACAAAATATCGGGTTTTAGGTTCTCGCACAACCACAATATGAGATTTTGTTACCATCCTCGTGTGAAGTTTATTGTTAATCTTCTCCACTTGCAAAGATTCGTCTTTTCTGCCTTTCTTTCATTTCGAACAAGCCCAAACATAGTCATGTTTCTTAAAAGGCTCAATAAAATGTTAGCATATTTAAACAAAAATATAAAATACGAACGGAGAATTTTCGCGTTAAAAATGGGAAGCTCGGTTTTGATTTTAGACCCAAGGTTTCTTCGGCAAACATTCTTAGAATTCATCGTAGATTACGATTTTGATAACTGCTTGGTGCATTTTTTTTATCCATACGAATTGAACCACTCTAATATGTATGTATCGATATTTTTATCTCATGAGTTGACTACTTTGAACCAGTTATCAGACAGTATCTTTGTAATCTATGTATGGTCAATTTAACTCAAATGTTAAAATAACTAGTCACATATCTAATTATGTAATCAGTTATAATTCAGCACTCAAAGTTAAAAGCACGAAATAATCATGAAACTTGCAGTTGAAGGTATGGATTCTAGAGATTTTGAGAAATTTTGAACACTTTAACTTAATTTATTCCATTTCCTCCACTTTGACTGTAACATTCAGGTTTACATTAATTAATAATGCCTGCCAACTTGAGCCATATTTCTAAGAAAATGTAATAATAGACTTTAAAATGGTTTGTGGTAATTAAATGTAGAACTTTGGTTATTTAATTTACACATACGAGTGCATTCTTGTATAATAATTACAAGTACATTTGTGAAAACACTTAAAAAAAACATGTAAATCCTTAATGTTAGCCACATCTTTGAAATCAATATTTATTTATCTAATTTGTTTGTATGCTTTTTTCCTCGTATTTTTATATTAAATGCAAAAATAACTTTTCAATTATGTACTTGTTTCAAGGGAACATTTAGTTCAGAGTTTTTTTTTCTTTAGTCTCTCAATCAAAAACTTTGTTGGAAACTCATTAAAAATATATATTTTCAGTTTTAGGTTTCCAATGAAACAATTTGAAAATCGCCTGTTTAGTTGAAACATTTCCGGCAATAATTAAAATTTATTGAAACTGATACACAATAATTTGATGCCACTTTTAGTATCTATTACATGTGTGGGAGTTCTTGGATAGAAAAAACATGAAAATATTGTTATGGTACATCAGCTTAGATATAATGCTTTTTCTATTTTTGTCTAATTTTGTTATTGTTATGTTTATAATTGAAATTTATGTTAACATTGTGAAAATATCATATTTTCTATGAATAACAAATCACCAACAAACAAATAAGTGAAATTACTCGTACATACTATACACTCTTATCATAAGTAATAACATTTTAAAATAATTGATTCCATGTCAGATTTTTTAATTTTCATTTTAAAACGCCTGCAGGCAATTTATACAAATCCCAAATAAATGTTGTTTTTTTTTTGTTTTACTTTTGGGCTACGAAAGATGATGTTAATAATGGATATTAAAATATATTTTCCAGCTTGTTCCGGTAGTAGATATTATGATTTCGTTCTTTTTTTATAAATTTGCGTGCACATAATACATATGTAGCATTTATATTCTACCGATAATCTACATATATAAACAAATGAATACATAATTACGAATTTGCAATTGTTTATTTTTAAATTAAAATAACATCAACAACTAATACAACTAGGATCATATTTCTATTTTATGCATAATAAACAGTCAACAGTGGGCAAAATCAATCAATATTGGAAGAAAATCTGTGATTCCTAACAGGAAATTTACTATTGTAAAATGGCATTTGATAATAAGCTGGGTCAATGCTATCAATTGGACCTTTAAATTAGTGGTAATTCCGAAAATAAATTCTTCAAAAAATTTAAATTTAATATAAACCGGTTTCGGTTTCGGGTTTTTATAATAACCGGTTAACCGGTTTTTTTGGAAAAATATTAAAACGCTTAGAAATAAGAAGAAACAAGTTTTATTTATTATAATAATGGTGATTAAGACAATTTTGATTACTTCTTCCATCCTTCACAAGGTCTTTGGTTCAAATTTGACCCATTTTGAAATTAATATTTAATCTTTTCAGAGCTTTGGTAGCACTGTAATATATCTTTGGTAGCTCTGATATATATTTGTCTCTTTTCATCATACTTGCTGAACATTATACTCGAATGAAAACTGGGATTCCCCGGGTAAATACCAAAGCTATGTTTTTCTTATCCTTCATAAGATCTTCGGGCAAAATTTTACCCATTTTGAAATTAAAGTTGCATTTTTTCTAAAAATGAGTGGTTGATATTTTTGATATTTTATGAATTTAATTTAATTTCAAATGCCAACAACTACTACTTTAGGTTTTTCTTTTAAAAAAATCTATTTTCTATTTGGGTCAAATTTGACCCGAAAATCGTTAACGTCAGTAAATTTGAAGACCATATGAATGTAAGGTAATCTCTTAGGAATAAGTAAAGCAGGAATAAGTTTAAATGCTTTGGAGTATATCGATTTTTTTTGTTTGTATAAAACTAGACATTGAAAATTATCTTTTACTTGGTGTACTTGTAGGACATATAAAAAACAAAGCATTGAGTAAGTTTTCAGGCTTTCTAGATCACTTGTGACATTTTCTAAATATAAAAAGTCTTCTAAAATAGTTGAAATATTTGTTTTAATTTTAAAAAATAAAAACCGACTATTCGAGGAGAAAAACCCGGTTTCTTCGATATTCGAAATGTGAGGTTTTCAAAAAAACCGAAACCGACCTTACCTAAAAAACCAGTTATAACCGGTTATTAAAAACCGAGCCGATCACCCTACTGTGTACTATACTAACCTATTCAGCGGTTGACTTAAAGGTGATACAAATACTTTTAAACTCTGCTGTGAGGCTGAACGCTAGGGCTAATGGTATGGAAAGATGTGTATGCACACTCCAAAATGTTAAACTACTGTGCGAATATTTATGGCAAAGTGGGCTCCAAGAGGCACAATAGCGTTGTCGGTGGTTTCTTTATTGAAGATTGTGGGATAAAATCGTGTTTTAGTCTACCTATCTTTTGAAATATTCTCCATAAAACGAGCATTCAAATTTGCATATTTACTGATAGCAAGTTAATAGCTTTAGTTAATATAAAAGCGGGTATCTTCACGACATCTATGGTAACTGTTGAAAGTCATGTATCCCTAAATGAGATATCGAGACATTCTAGGATATCGCTTATATGGATACCTGGATAATAATAATAATCAAGGTAACTGTATAGCTGAAGAATTGGCCAGACTGGGTGCGATGATGGATGACCCCTTTCCTGGTATTTCTATTGCAAATTGAAGAGTGATTGTCCAATAGGTACTTTTTGGGATTACCCAGAACTGATGAATCAATTAATCCACTTGTACTATTGCGAGTTCGACTTGACCCGTATATGATGCTGGTCGAATCTACTTACTGGAACCGATAAGGGTTATCTGTTACAGGGCAATGAATTATTGAAACACATGGTACGAGACTGGGCCAACGGTTATACCATTCCCTGTCTAACTTATTCTGCCATGGCCGACGTAAGTGATGTTACACTTATGCTGAGATGAGCCGTCGAGAATGAATCTTAAATGGAAACAACGACTATCGATTGAGAGACCTGCTGTTTCTGGGGTTTCACGATGGGATCAATTTTTGGATGGCCCAAGTAATCTGCTTGAATAGTGGTTGCCCACAGAACCAACCCTAACGAACTGTTTGTTATTAACCAAAATACATGTTTGGTATCGGATAGGTTATTAGTTAAATGTTTCTATGAAATTGAGTTTTTGGCGAATTTTCAAAAAATAATCAGAAAAATCTTAAATGGTTTATTTAGATCCTATTTGGGTATCTAAATAAACCATTTAATTTAGATCTCATTAGTTTGTTTCTCATAAGTTTGTTTAGAGGTTCAAATTTCGAAAAAAAAACGCAAAAATTCAATTTTTTTATAATATTTATCATTAAATTCAACTATTTTTCTTTTATATAGCTTAGGACTCCGTTCAAATTTTCATTTTCAAAATTCACGAATATAGAACGAATTCAAAATGCCTATTATAATTAAAATAAAATATTTGTTTCTTTTTTAAAAACTTGTTAAATATTTGTATCACATACATGAAGATAACACAAGATGTTTATATTTATAAAATGTCATACAAATTTTATTTGAATATAAACAAACACAATAAATTTTTAGCAAAAATGGATATACAACAAAATTGCTCCACAATATCTTTGAAATTATCGATCGATAGATCTAAGAATTTTACACCAGAAAATGTTTTTAACTCATTGATTTTGTGATATACATACGTGAAGATAACTTCGGGGCAACGAAATTACAACATTTGTTTCATTGTTTTTGTTCTTCAAATACACATTTGTTTCGGAACTGGTAGAAGACCAACAAAATTTCAAACAATTTTGTACCAGTCTAATACATTATACATATTTGTAGTGTAAATTTATTCAAATAATTATGTGCTAGAAATAATATCATTTATATGTTAATTATACGAAGCATTGAACAAGTACCACATTTCATTCACTGACATTAAATGTTACTGTGATTAAATGGAAACGAAATAAGAATTCATAATAATAAGAGGATTAGACTCCTAAATATTTTGTATTTATAAAACTATATAAGATAGTTTTTTATGCTTAACAATATTTTAATATTGCCTAGATGTGAAGATCAATGGAGCGTGTTATATTAATAACATTGTCTAAATTAATTGTCGACTCCAATGCGTAATTAAGTGTTACAACCATAGTTAGTTACCAAAGAAATGTGACAATTAATATTATAAAACAAAATAAGAATAAATGTACAAAACTTCTTTGCAACAGGAACGAAGAACTGAAAATGTCTTAAAAAAGGCTAACATGGTAGAATTATTTTTTTATACAATAAACTAAACTTTAATTTTAGTTAGTTGGCAACATTGAAAATATTTTATTTAGCTCCATATAAAAGGGGGCAGGGCAATTCTAATTTATACAAGTTATTTGGTATCTAAGGTGACGTATACGTATTTTTCTATTCCAAGAATAAATATACATTATTTCTTACAAACTGTATGAATATTAAGAAACTACTTACGAATTTTTCGAAATGCTTAATTAATTTCATTTAAGCTTATACTCACACATAAGTTGTTTGTGTACTATGTATGCAAAGGTATTCAAGAATTAATCAATTTTAAGAATCAAACCTATTAAATTGCACGAAATATGTGGCAACAAAATAACAAATGAATTTATTTTCTATTTAAACTAAAGTAAAATGAAATATTTTTCATAAAACTTATTCATATCACATTTAAACGAAAACAAATTAGTTCCTTTTAATTAAAATCTACCAATTCCAAGCAATAACTTACATAACATTAATCATGGTTTGAGAAATTTGGTGTTTATAACACATGACCATAATCACGCAAAACAATTCAACAGAACTCAACTATTTGTAGTTTTCAACAAAAATTGTTTAATATATTTTACTACACCATTTTTCATTGAAATTGAGAAAATTCCAAATGAAATTGCGAATTTCAAATTGAAATTGAGAAAATTCCAAATCAAATTGAGAATTTCCATTTTAAATTGAGAAAATTCCAAATCAAATTGAGAATTTCCATTTCAAATTGAGAAAATTCCAATTGAAATTGAGAATTTCCATTTTAAATGAGAAAATACCAAATGAAATTGAGAATTTTCATTTTAAATTGAGAAAATTCCAATTGAAATTGAGAAAATTCCAAATGAAATTGAGAAAATTCCAAATAAAATTGGGAAAATTCTAAATAAAATGGAGAAACATTATATAAATTATTTTAAACTAAAAAAAAAAACAGAATTAACGATTATATCAGATGTGGAAAGATGTGGTGGACTGTATAGAGAGACCAATTTCAATTTATTTTGTCGTAGAAAACATGGTTGGTCTCGTGTTGGATCCCGAATAGTTCTTTCGATACCTACTTCCCGTGGCCCCGACATCCACCTGATAGGTGCAATTGGTACCGCAGGAATTATTCAAATGCATATCGCAGAGATTCGTTCACTGCCGAAAGCGCAAACGAATGGGTCAAAAGTATTGATAGCAAGAGTTGGATAATCAGTTATCTGAACTCGTTTTGGTATGTGCCACAGTCGTTTATATGCAATTTTCGACAACTCTCCAGCAACACTTTTACCATTGAGTCCCTATTCACCAATGCTTAACCCTATTGAAATAATTTGGTCCAAAATCAAAAGTATTGTGAAGTCTTCCTAATGTAGGACAGCAGAGTATTTTTATCTTCAAGAATTAACTAACGATTCCAAGTCCTGTATAACTACTGGAGATTGCAGTAGAGCTATAAAACATTCCACTAAAGCGCTTTGGAATTGAAAGAATTAAATAGTGTTTATAAACCGGTTAACCGAAAAACGGGATTTTCTTCGAAATCTCGGTTTTATGAGAACCGGTACCGTCTTTACCATAAGGGCACTGACCTCAGGGAGCCTCCTAATGAGAATTAACGACATTTCGAAATTTAAATGTTAATTGATAATTCGGGAGTGTTATTTATATGACGGCTAGAGCCAGTATGTGCCAACTTTAACCACATTTGACTATATAATCATGAGATAATGACAGCAAATTTGTGACAAATGGTATTATGATTCTAGTAGATTTAACACATTAATTATCTTTCTAGCTTAATCATCTTTAAAACTGCGACACGGTTTTCGTGTTTTAGTTAAGTTTGATAATATTGTGATCTTGAGACCTTTATCCGAAATCTATGAAAACTAAATGTACAAATTGTTGCTAATAAAATTTCCAATGATGAACAATTTTGTTATAAATGATTGGTTTTGTTTATTTGAGATATTTTGTATCAATAATTTTATATTTATATAAATTACTTTTTTTAGATGCTAACTTGAAAATACATTTATTCGAACATTCTACAATTATAATTATAAAGGAAATAACACAGTCCAACAGCATTTTTGGAACAGAATAGCGACCCTATAATTCTGAAAGGGCATGTTGAGTAGATAATTTTTGTATAATAAAGTTATTGTCCAGCTGGTCTTAGTTTGTCAAAGTTTTAATTTTTTGATCGCAGGTAGCATTATACTAACTGAAAAAAATATTAAGTTAATATCTGAGAGAATTATTATTGTCAGAATTATATTGTGGAATTTTATGGGGATTATTTTAGCCCTCTATCTCTCCTCTTTAGGGGTCAATTTGACCATTTTGTCTAGCAAGTCAAAAAAAAATGCTTTCAAAAATGACATTTAAGGATTAAAATTTACTACAAACATTTTTTCCAGAAAATTTCAGTGGGGGTCACCAAAGATACAAAAGTTGTAAATAAAGCCCTTTACGCTTAATTAGCAAAATAACACGCCATATTGGGTCTCACATTTTTTAAAAATATCTCCAAAAATCAAAGAATGATGCGAATGAGCTGATATTTAAAATATAAATAGTCCTTAAGGAGATCTACAAAAAATATGCATACATATGTAAGTTATCTCTTTTAGTTCAAGATATATTTAGGTTTATTTATTTACATTTTTTAATCCTGCTTCATATTTTTTTGGATTTTTAGGTATAATTTTGTTTAAAATATCGTCCATAATTGCGATAAAATTCCGGCTACAATTAAAGTAACTTGCTCTGGTCCATATAAAAAGTTACACGCATCCCAAGTTGGAACATGAAAAAATGGCCGTATTTTTTACGTTTTTTCAATAACACATTTTGCATGGAATGTATAAAAAAATGTTAAAATTTTCCAAAAGGGAGCAAGGATTGTGGAGCTCCTGATGAATAAATATAAACTTTTTGTATAAGTAGTGGCATTGGTGAAAACCTTTGGACTTAAAGCTTAACAGTTTAGTCAAATGAAATAATTTTATAAATTTTTCGTACTTCATTTACCTTAGAAACTAAAAAATTACAATATAGAGATTTTTCGAACCGCCATAGGGAATTAAAAAAATAAAAAAAAAGTAAATAAACCGAAATATCTCTTGAACTAAAAGAGATAACTTACATATGTAGTCCTCCTTAAGGACTACAGCTCATTCGAACAACTTTTGTATCCTTGGTGACCCCAGTTAAATTTTCCGGCAATCTTCCGGCAAATCTTAATCCTTATATGTCCTTTTTGAAAGGATTTTTCTTTAAATTTTCTCGAAAAAAGTGTCAAATTGACCCCTAAAGAGAAGAGATAGATGGTAAAGGTCTTCCACAAAAATTATCCCCATAAAATTCCTCAGACATTAACTTACAACATTTTTTTCAGTTAGTATAATGCTCCCTTCGACCAAAAATGAAAACTTTGACCCACTGTAAAAAAAAATCAGACCAGCTGGACTAAAAGTTTATTCCACAAAAATTATCTACTCAACATGCCCTTTCAGAATTATCGCTATTCCGCTATTCCTGTTCCAATCAAAAAGTCTCAATATGTTGGACAGTGTAATTTTTTATTATAAATTGAAAAATAATATTTATTAGAATAAAAGTTATGTTTTCCCTCAATTTTTATTCGAATGACAACCATAGTGTTTAGGTATAAATTAAAAACTTTTGTCGAGTTTTCGTCCCCAGGTTTGACAGCATCAATATTGAATTCTATCGGGGCCTAGAGCAAAGAATAACAAGAAGGGAAGGCTTTCTCTTTTTCTACAACAACCTCTCTGTCATAGGGTAACATAGAGACGAGACGGAATTGTCAAAAACCTAAGTCTGTTGTCAAAAACCTATCTCTTGCAACAACAAAATACATGCTAGACAATGTATTTTGTTGTTGTATCAGAAATATTATTTGTTGTATTTTTGTTTGACAAATCGGAGTGTCTCGTCTCTATGTTACCCTATGCTCTCTGTCTTCTCACATACAAGTAGTATGTGAATTCAACACACTTGAGACAGAGATTTATCTTCAAAACTTTTTATTGAAAATTGCGATAAAATTATAACACACACAATTTATTAATTTTTTTCTACAAATTTAAACAATTAAATTAACCGAAACATGCTTATATTGCACAAACGAAAAATATATTTTTTTATTTTTTTTAGAATTTTTGGGTGTTGAAATTAAAACTGAAAAAACACATTTGTAAAATTTCGTATTGAAAATTAATACAAAATTCAAATAAGTTTAATTTTTGCAGAAATTATTGAATAGAAAGATGAAAAATCTATTTATAAAACCTTTCCAGATCAAATATAAAATAAATAATTTTAGAATTGTTCGAATTTTTAAATTTAATTGCAATAAAATTTTGTTATAATTTTTAAGGTCGCTTTTTTACAACTATGTATGTTTGAGGAGTGTGGTGAAAGTGGTTTTTTCACCAATTCATATAAACATTATATTACTAATACATTCATATAGTAAGGTTTTTTGAAAACCGACTTAGGTCGTATACTCGAAGATTATGAATAACTATCACTAACTATCCAAAATAATTTCACCGCATTTCATGTACATTTTTATATCATCTAGAGGCTGTTCAATCTCCCTTTTTTGATCGAGATAGGTGTGTCGCATATGAGAATAAAATAATTGTGCTTACCAAGCTTTATTATTATGGGTTACTCATAATACTTATCTTAATTCTCAATCACTAGTTTGCTTGATGTGCACATCAATAAGCAACCTTTGAGATGTTATCCTACAACAGGAAAGAATAAACAGTTCCACAGGACACTATTCATATATGATGTAGAGTATGATTTGACAGGCCAGTTTATATGTTGTTTCTTGTTCAATTTCAAATTTATTTTGAAACTCGTAGTTTGTGTGTTTGTTTATTTGTTTTTGTGCAAACTCTTTTGTAACATTAATTTTTAATATTGAGCTTTCATATATTTTTCATTACTGTTTTCTGTGATAAATTATTTATTTCTGTAGAAGTTGTGAAAAGACATCGTAATTACTTTTGTTATCAAGCAACAACAACCAACAACTAAAATAACAACAAATACATACTTTTCTTAATGGATGACACATGTCAAAATCGTAGTGCCCTGTTCAAAAAAAAAATAATAATAATAGTAAATAAAATAAAAAAATTAAATTGAAGTACTTTGTTGAAAGTTTTTGTGTAATATTTTTACTTTATCACAAAGAATATATCAGTGATTAATACTTAAAACCAAAAGCCACATAAAACAACGAAAACAGACACATCAACATTTTTAATATTAATTTCAAGGTATTGGTATTGACGGAATTGACCTTAAAAATAAATAATGATAAATGAGAAAACTATAACAGAAATACATACATACATATGTACACACAATATTTACATACATTTATATCTTTATACTTTCACTGAAATGGCTCGAAATTATTCGAGTTAAATTTTGTGCAAACAACCATTTATAAAATTGTGTTTAACAATTTGTGAATTTTATGTTCTCAAAATAGATGTACATTAGAGTGTCCCAAAATTTTTTTTTTTTGGAATTTCGGAACGCATACCCTCTAATTTTTTTTATATATATAAAACTATAGTTAAATATGAAATTTTGTCTTTCTATCATGATTGTAACCCGTGCCGACTTGCGATTTAGTTTTGTGGTGCATTTACAAGGGGAAAAAATGCAATTTATTCAGTTTTTGTAATAATTTGGCATTAAATAATTACTTTTGTAATTTTATTTAAAAGAATCGATATATGTACTTAATTGTCGTTCTAATAAGACATAAAACACAAAAATTGGTTAAAAAATGTTAAAGTTATTAAAAAATCGCCAGGCCATTAATGTTCTCAGGCCACTAGAACAAGAAACGTAGGAACAAAATTAACATATTTTGAGAAATATTAAAATAAGAGCTTATTTTTACATAAAATATATATATATTTACTTGTATATGAGTTTTTGTCTTCGTAGGATACCCTTAACCTATTCGCAGGTATGACCAAAAAAAATTATTTTTTTAACGGCAGTTTCAAAACTCCAATTTCAAATTTTTAAAAATTTTGTTAAACTAATTTCAGAATTTGTTGATCATCACATGGGGATTTATTGTCAACATAATAGGGAATAAAAATGTGTTAATTTTAATTTTTGTGCTGTTATTATAAATACTAGACTTCATGTTATACTTTACTTGAGTTTCATCAAAATCGGAAAAATATATAACATTTTGCTATTTTTCCATGAGAAATTCCAAATATTGAAAAATTTTACCTTTGACCTTCTCGTTAAGGGTTGACGTTTTCCGATTTTAGTAAAACTTTCAGACTACATTTAGAATTACATGGACTATAATATTCTGAATAGCTTTTACTTAAAAATCATAACAGTAAGGAAATTCGGCTCATTCGCCAAAATATGGCCAAAAAATTAGTTTTTCTCGAAAATCGCTAAATTTAAATCGCAGGTACGGAAAAACTATAGTAGGTATAGTAGGTATATAATTTTTTCACATTTTTATTCCCTATTATGTTGACAATAAATCCCCATGTGATGATCAACAAATTCTGAAATTTGTTTAACAAAATTTTTAAAAATTTGGAATTGGAGTTTTGAAACTGCCGTTAAAAAAAATAATTTTTTTTAAGGGTATCCTACGAAGACAAAAACTCATATACAAGTAAATATGGACATATTTAAAGTAAAAATGAGCATTTATTTTAATATTTATCAAAATATGTTAATTTTGTTCCTACCTTTCTTGTTCTAGTTGCCTGAGACACGTTAATGGCCTGGCGATATTTTAATAACTTTAACATTTTTTGACCACTTTCTGTTTTTTATGTCTCATTAGAACGACAATTGCTTGCTATTATTTTAAATTAAATTGCAAAAGTAATTATTTAATGGCAAAATTTTTACAAAAACTGAAAAAATTACATTTTTTCCCCTTGTAAATGCACCACAAAACTAAATCACAAGTCGGCTATAGTTTTATATATATAAACAAATTAGAGGGTATGCGTTCCGAAAATACAAAAAAAAAAATTTTGATACACTCTAGTGTACATATTTAAAGTTAATGAAAATAATTTTGGTTTTTTAGCCAAAATATATAATTGGTCAATTCACAAGGTCTCTTATCAGTCATATTGTCATAATGTCCTAATATATGACTACTACGCAGCTAGGCTTAACCGACTCTTAAGCATTCGGTGCTGGTCTTTGCTGGTTTGTTAATATAATACAATAAACAGGCGGCATGAAATAACCCCCCACGAAATAACGCCCCAAAAATAAAATGAAATAACCCCCCAAAATTCGGGGCCTTTTTTCATATGCAATAAAACCCCAATTTTGAAAATGAAATAAGACCCCAACGAAATGAAATAATGCCCCAAACAGAAATGAAATAATACCCCATTATTGGGGTCTTATTTCATATGAAATAGAACCCCAATTTTTAAAATGAAATAACTCCCCAAACACAGTGAAGGTGATCAAAAACAATTGGGGTTTTCAGACGGTCTGCTATTGGGTCATATTGTCATAATATCCTATAGTTTAAACACATTTTTGTTGTTTTTCAAACAAAAAATTTTTAAACTAATAAAACTTTTTGAACTATTTTGATTGTTTTATCATAACACTTTTTTTGTTTGAAGCACAACAACAATTTGTTTAAACTATCATAATATATTAGGACCTTATGACAATATAACTTAATAGCAGACCGTTTGAATATCCCAAATGTTTGTATTTACTTTTGACAAAATAAAATACTGTAAATAAAAACTGTAATCCAACAACATGGACAGTTGCAATTTTGGGAGACATTTGAAATAGCATCTACCATTAGCTTCATATCGTATTAACTGCATATTTTGAGATGTTTGCAAGGAATAAAAACAATGCTTGTAGCTTTCTCATTTGGTGTTGAAATCTCTTTTAAGAGTTTTGGATGAAATAAAAACTGTATTTGAATACGAAATATATTTGGGTTTAATGAGATTTGTGAAAATATTGGATTGTAAATATATTTTGAGTTAGTGTAATGTTTTGCAACCAAGCGCCGCAGGTTGCTTGGCGCTTGGTTGCAAAACATTACAGTAATTTACAAAACAATATTTCAACTAAACTGGTTTTAAATTAAACCTTATTAAAAAGTAAAAGCTGACTAAATATACAAATTTTAAAATTAAAATCTTTTTAATTTTTATTTATTTAAATGTGAGGAAATAAATTGATTTGTTTTCTCGGAAAGTATTTTCAAACACCATTAGAAATTGAGAGAAAAATAGAACAATATATTTTTACTTACTAACATACAACATAAGTTCATAAATTTTACGGAATGATGATCTTATTAAGCTCATTGCAGAGGTATCGCCTCATAATATTGCTGCAAAATCTTCGCATTCGTCCCTAATTATTTTCAGAGCCTTTAACTCCTTATACAATTCTTTTTCGTTCTTGTGGTTGTGTTCAACATAATTCTTGGCAAGTAAGCAGTTACCAGCTGTTAGCACACTTACTCTTGCCTTGCAAGTTTTGTTCCTGTACTCTTATTTACTTGTACTATTGTATACCGATTTTTTGACATTCTGAACCAAAAAAAGTCATTCTGAACCCAGTTTCAATTCCAAAATTAATTTTTATTCTTTACAACTTTCTTTACACTGATATCACATTTTTTTTGTGAATGATAAATACAAGTTGTTAGTATATTGGAACATAATTTACAGATTAATTTACGTTTTCTTTATAAATTAAAAAATGAAATTATCCCCCAAAATTTATATTGCGGACTTATTTCATAATGATTTTTTGGGGTATTATTTCATATGAAATAATCCCCCAATCAAAAAAAATGAAATAACTCCCCAAAAATCGTTGTTGTTACTCTGTGTACTAATTTTTGGGGGGTTATTTCATTTTATTTTTGGGGGATTATTTTGTGGGGGGTTATTTCATGCCGACCAATAAACATAGCAATAAAACAAAAAAACCATTGTGAAATATTAGGACAATATGTAATAGAGTAATACAATACATAAAATCAAATACAAATTTTTAAAATTCGTGTGGCTTATCATGTTATTGACGTAATATTCTAAACTAAATTTTATTCACTCAAAAAAAATGTGTTTTGTTTTGTCGACTATTTTTTAAACGAATTGCAACAATATGCGACTATTGATCAATTCACAAAACCCCTTGTATGCTTGTATCGAGTGTATTATTGTATTAAAATACAAAATTTTTGTTGTAAATTTGTATATGTATAGAAATGAAATAAAGTCTATAAGTCTTTTATTTTACAATAGGGTTATTCACACGGTCTACTATTTGGTCATATTGTCATAATGTCCTAATATATTATGATAGTTTAAACAACTTTTTGTTGTGTTTCAAACAATAAATTTCTAAACTAATAACACTATTTGAACTATTTTTATTGGTTTGTCATAAAATTATTATTTTTTGTTTAAAACACAACAACAACTATTATAATATATTAGGACATTATGACAATATGACTAATAGCAGACCATGTGAATACCCCAAATATATGTTTTTAAAAAGTTGTATTGGTTTCCATGCTATCAATGTAATGTGAATAATAGTAATTAAAATACTAAAAATACAAAACAAAATAAAATTTATAATTTTCGCAAACAAAATTAAGCAACCAGTGAAATGCGCATAGGAACTAGCTTATCCCCCAACAATAAATATCAGTGAATTTATCAATAATTGAGAAATTCAGCACAATTCTTACTATGCTATTAATTTACTTTTATCAGTTCTATTTTTCATTTTACTTCTGAATTGGTTTCTTCTTATTTGATTTTTGTAGTTTAAAATACACTAATACAATATACACTGTATGTTCACAAACAAATAAACAAAAAGTGTATTTAATAATAGTTACTCGATACAGATTGTTGTGGTTGAAGCAAATTTTGTATATGGGCAATTCCATGAGAATGACAATCACGACTGAAAAACAAAAACCCTTGAAAATTTTTATTCATGATGATTTTAATGATATTTGGTTTAGTGTATGAAATTAAAACAAAATACAACGCCTCTTACAATTAGCATATTTTAGCATATTTCTACATGTACCTCAAAATTACCTCCGTTTTTTGTCACGTACGTTCGCTCGATTTTTTGGACAACAATGTTTCGAAAGAACTTATTATTTTTTTAAAATATAGTTGCTTTATTTTAAGATACTCTTAATTTTGCAAAAACTATTCCACTCTATAGACGTACAAGTGTCACGTACAATGATATGGAATTGCCCATATGTATTGCTATCACCTGCAACATTCACTAATTATTTTACTCAGATATTGCCAACAACGTCAATAAGTAAAACATAAACAAAGTTCCTGTCAATATCAGATTAAAAATATTTTTAAATGCAAAACAACCAGGAAGAAAACAATGAAATTTTGATTAAAAAAAAATTAAAACTAATTTAAGTTAAATATGTATTATTAATATTGTTAAATATTGTGTACACAGACAAAACAAAATCACTAATTTCATTTCTGAAACAGATTCAAATATTAATCAATTAGACATTACATTACATTACATGTTAGACATTTCAAATTAATTTAATTAAAATAATTAAATGTTAAAGTATTTTCTACACTAAGTATTTCGAAAAAAAGTTAGAAACCAAGTGGTTTACTAAACTTTATACAGTTATTGGAGCATTTTAGTCATTTCCTATGATTTTTTATATAAAAATTAATCTCAAATTAAACCTAAAAAGACTCTAAGAATCTATGTTTCTTATTTTAGCATTTATGGTGTATATGCTAAATGATTCTAATAAAAGAATTTTGAAAAAAATCTGAACTAGTGATTTATAACGTAAGGTAATTTAAAAATGTTTCTGATTGTAATATCGAATTTTACAGTTATATTTATTACAACATTTTTTCTTTATATTTTACGAGTATGAAAATCGTATTTATTGAAAAGCATTTTTGATTCTATATTATACCTCAAACTTCATCACGTCCTTATAATAAATCTCCTCTCGAAATAGGACTTGTTTGTCATAAAAGTCTGATTTATATAGGTATCCACATAAATGCATCCACGAATATGTTTTATATAAAAATCAATCACATTAACCCTGCTGTTAGGTTTGGACCATTTTGGTCAATTTTTTTTATTTTTTATTTAAATTTTTAATGGTTTATTGTATCAACTTAAAACGTCAGCTCAGGTATTTTTTTTTCTATTTTAATGCTTTTAGTTAGTTTTTAGGTATATAAGATAGAATCGAACAGAAAAAAATTAAAAGTTACAAATCTTAGGTTATGGACCAAAATGGTCCAAAAGTTTGACTGTCTTTTTCAACATGTATTCTTCTGATAGACACATAGCTAACTGACGTAAAAATTCGGATGTATCATCTATAGTTGAAAATACAAAATTTGACCATCTATTTGATTTTCTTTTAGTGCTGTAGTAGCTAATCATTTGATCAGTAGTATCAATGCCTTGTAAGATAGATAAAGGACTCTATTTTTACAGAAATGATAAATATTGATACAAAAATATCAAACACTTAGTAGAGTTGTAATAAGATATGATTGCAGGTTTCTTCTTATGGTTATTGAAATCGATTTCATCTGTTTTGTGCATGTGCTCATCAATACAGTATCTTTATTTTTATGGCCGATATACTAAACAAGTGTTGCGATTTCACTGAAAGCAAATGCGGATGTACTTATATAAAAAAACTTTTTTGAACATAAGCAATTTCGGTCGGAAAAAAATTTTGCTTTTTCGAATTGGTCTTATATACATATATCAGTTTCCTTTGTAGTATTTGTTTCCTTAATTCAAAATTGAAAGAAGAGTTTCCAAATTGTCCCATAACTCAAACTTGTCACTACTTTTTTGTCTTCTGTTGACAACATCATCCAATCGGAGAGCACTTGACATCATTTGAAAATTATCCTAGTTCTTAATAGACCGGAATATTGATAACCACTTTACGATACACAATACCAAAAATATTATATATACCAATAAACCCCAGCAAGAGATAGAACACCAATACATGCCCCCAAATTATAATTTTCTATATCTTTCCATTTGCTTTCACTCAAAGCGTGTTGGATCTGGTAGTAATGATAATATATTCTCTGCGGAAGCTCGTGACGTGGTAAAGGAATTGCAATCCATGGCATTTTGTTTTTCGCAATGTATAATGCATCTACACCATAATCTGCTTCATTTTCTTCACCATTGTCCATTTCACATTCACCAATATGACTTCATACTTTCAATATTTTATGGAAGAAATTGAAATATCTGAGTCACTTTCATTTAAAATTTCAGCAATAGCATCGTTAATATTTCGTTAATTTTCATTCTTTTTATTTTTCTGTTATCCACATTTATATATCCACGTTTAAAAATATTTAAAATGTCTGGTCAAAGAGTTTTATGCAAAATTACTTACGAAAAATACAAAGTGGACCAAAATGGTCCCTTACCTAGGATTCGTAAGTTTTTTTTAACCTAACAGCAGGGTTAAATTGTTACATGCGGATCAATCCATTATTGACCATTACTCCCATATAAGGCGAACATTCGAAAATCACTTTAACGTGTATAAATATCTTAAAAATCTTTCTCTCCACATAAAACTAAACGGAAATAATACTTATATAGAAATAATTCACTTGACCTAATTTGATGACGATGGTCCATAAAATCACTTTAACGTGCATAAATATCTTAAAAAGTTGGTATCCACATAAAATTCTACACAAATAAGATTCATATATAAATAATTCACATGATGTACTTTCATAGCGATCGAAAATTAATCACTAACAAAATTATTGAAATTTTAAAAGAAATATGATTTGTTCATATACTCGGTGTACGGTATTATATGGTCGTGCTTGACCGACTATACTGACTTATACTTACTATCATTTTTATTCGTTTGTGATATTTTTTTTTATTTTTTTGTTTTGGTTTGGTTGCCAGTTTCTATGTTTTTTTTTTTTTAGATACAAATATCGTTAAATCCATATGACTTTAAAGTTTTGAACATACAAATATTATTTAATATACATACATCTGTATATAAATGTCATATTATTTTATTGTTTTCTTAATCCAGCTTATGGTTAAAATAAATTTTTTTTTTTTAATAATTGAAATTTTTTAAACCTCTCCTTTGATTTTATATATAATTTAATTGGAGATAATTAAAATCTTGTTTATTTAATTTGACATACATCCGGATTAAAACATCAAAATATCGCATATGAATTAATATTAAAATGTTTGTAAACATATTATCAATAAATATTTTCATTTACATTGTATCTAATATATATTGAGTATACATAATCAAAAAAAACTTTGTAATGACTTGCAATTACTGAACAACTTACATTTCAATGACTACTTCATATCACCTGCATTACATGTAAGTACTTTAGTAATGGCTGGCATATAATCTGATACATAAATACTTGTTTATGAGCTAATTTACGAAATTCAGAATTATTTCATAATAAAACGCTTTTAAAGTTTTATTGATTAAATTTTTGTTGATTAAAATCAAATACAAATTGATGGCTTCTTGAAAACTTTAAAATATTTGCAAAAAATATGCACATGTGATAAGAATGAGATGAAAAATAATATTTTGTATATTATATTTATTTAAGTCCATATTTGTAAGCGAACGTGGTAATGACTTATTTAACTCCCTATTTGTAAGCGAAGGTGGTAAGTACTTGCCTCCAATGACAACACCGTGTTAAAATGCCAATGTATAAGTGGTGAAGAGTAGTTATATTAGCGTTTTAACTCATTACTTTTCAATGCTAGTTTTGCAGGGTACTACGTAGTTTGCTAAAGAGTTTGTCTTGTGTTAAGTAGCTACATTGTGCAAGTAAATAAACAAATAATGAGCGGTAAAGCTTATGTTTTCATAAAAAAACATTTTTTTAGTTAAACACTAATTTTAAAAAAAATTTAAGAGAGCTAATTTAATGCAATTTAGACTTAAGAAATCCGTTTATATATACAATGTTTTAAAAAAGGTTGTATAATGGAAAATGTTATTTAGTCTCGTATTAAATTTTTTTCAGTGTAAGAGAGTTTGTCTTCAATAATTACATGTGCAAATTGTTAAAAATTTGCCATGTCAACAACCCTTTGTAAGACGAATATCAAGGTAAATTAAATTTTACGTTTCGTCATCCATTATGTAGCAGGTACATTTTTTATAAAATTTGACTTCAATTTCCGTGCTATATTTTTGAACTCTAAATTTTTAGCAGAGTTTCTGTTCATATAGTCATAGTACTGATCTATGTTAGGAGCTCTTTTGAAAAAGCTTTCTATTTATAGGCTTAGAAACATCATGTGGACCATTCCTACTACTTGATCAATGGAAAATCAATGGACTCTAAATTTGTTAGCAGAGTTCCTGTCAGGAACTTTTTGAGCCACCTGATCAATGGACAATCAATGGACAAGTTCTCCCAACACTGTTTAATAACATTGTAATCTGTTTGATGGCAGATCTTTGATTGTTTGGCGAACTTTTTGTAGGAACAAGTTGGTTTTGTTGAAAATATTTAATAAGTTTAGTACGCAGTTTTTTCTCGTCACTCATTTTAAACAGATTAACAACGAATGAACATAATTGACATTAAACATAATAACTGAAATACTTTTCAAGGTAACATGAGGTAATTAAATAATACTTGGGTTAAAAGTAAAAAACGGTTAAGGAAATACATAAAATAGTGTATTCAATAAAATCAAGTGAGAATCGGTAAGATTGAATCTTCAAAAATCCAATTTTACATTTTTCATTTGACAATTAACAAACGTTGCCTTTGTTGTATTTGTTGCCGATCAGATCTCACCTGATTAATACGAATTGCAGAATTGTGGATTTTGCCACTTTGGTAATTCAATTAAATACATATAGAGAGCATCAAAAGTGAGTAAACACCAGTGAATTTGTTGATTTTTTTAAGATCATAAAAATCATAATAGTCCAACTTAAATCTTTTTTATTCAGAACCGAATCTATTATTCAGCCCAATCTCCAACAAACCGAATCTTTTAAATTGCAATCGATGTATAGGTTTTAGGATTTTCATTATCTTATAAAAAATCTAATAATTTGTGGTGGTTACTCACTTTTGAGTAGTTCCTATGTTGGGTATGAGTAATATTTTAATTAAGGTAACAATATTGTATTACTCATACGTACCGTAATTCTAAACGAGTATGTGCAAGTGTGAAAACTTGCGTTGTCATTTATTCGAGTTTTGTTTCAATCGAATAAAAGTTCATAATTTGTTAATTATACGAATAATCAATTAATTTAAAAAATTTCTTCGATTATTCGAACGAAAAAAATAATATTCGAATAATTTAAAACCAGATAAATTTTCACAATGAATAAAAATACAAAATTAATATTATATGTATGTATGTGTAGATGTAAATAATATTAGTAATTAATTAGAGCATTTTAATTATACTCAGACTCATTAAATATTATATAAACTGAAAGACTGTAGATTCCAACTATTTTTAAACTGTTATAAAGCTTTCAGTATATTTTTAAGTATGACTTAATTGGAATATAATTCCTGGGTCTTTAGTGTGTTAAGCCAAAGTCGATTGGAAATTAATGTAGAAAGTTGTTTCTAGTAAACAACTTGGAATAACATTATCAACTATTGGTATAGATTTTTCTCAAAATTTTAGTATATATGAACTATTTTTTTAATTTGTTTTTACGGCCCTATGCTCTTTATAGGAACAACAGTAGTGCGATTCACTAACTTTTAATGAACCGACAATCGTAATGTTTATCGACATAAATAATCGCTTGCAGTAACGATAGTGTGATTCAGTAATTTATTTTTAACGATTGTTGAAGATATAACATCTCTGTCTACAAAATATCAAAATAAGCGAAAAGTAGAAAACCATTATTTGACACATAATGAAATAATTAACCAGTGGTGTAGTGAGTACAACGTTGACTAGCAATCGGAAGGTTGTTGGTTCGACACTTGGCTGCGACTTGCATTTTTTTATTTATTTTTTTTTAGTAAATACATAATTTTATAAATAATTCTACTAACAAAACAACTTATTTCCTGCCAAAATGTAAAGGATTACTTTTGGGACATCGCGAACAAAAATAAATACTTGAATAATTAGTAGTACTATAATAGTCAAATTCCCATATTTTTTATATTTTATTGTAAATATTAATAAGTTAAGTAAACAAAAATATATTTCCATTATTTTTACGATAGTTCCAGCTACAAAAGATGAAGATGACGAAGATTATCGATTAAATAAACACAACTTAAATTATTGTCGCTAACATAACGAAAGAAAAACTGCATAAAGTAACAGCTGACTTCAACCGACAGCGAATGTCGTTAAAATGTTACTGAATAGCAAATTCGATAAATTTTCGTTATATTTATTTTAACGATACGCTTATCGTTATAAAAGTTAGTGAATCGCAGTACAGGAATTAATATATATATATTTTTTTTTTTAAATTTTAACTTGAAAATAAATTTATTCGAGTATTCAATTCTCCATTCAAGTAATACATTTACTAAAGAAATAGTTACTCATTTTAAATCCCGAATTAATGAACGACATAAAAATGTTCATAATACGTTTATATTGTACTTGAATTCAGGATCATGTCCAAATAGCTCAAATTTTTTCGGAAGGGAATCTGGGAGGCAAATTCTCGCACTCGTAATCGAAATAAATTTCGAACGCTTATTAGATAAGAATATTTCTGATGAAAATTTAATGATCAATACTTGAATTGTTAACTTTATGGTTATTTTTTGATTCTATGTAACAATAAAATATTAAAAAAACTTCATTTAAATTATAAAAAATTTAAAAATAATTTGATTAATTTTAAACGTCTGATCGAATTATTAAAATCTCTTATTTGAATTATTCGTTTTATTTGAACAAGAGAAAAATCTAATCATTTGAATACCTTACTATTTACTAATGTTAGTTCTTCAAGTTTCTCCAAAAAATTTCTGTTATTAAGAAAAAATTATGGTTTTTCTTTACAAACCATCTCCCGAAAATTTTGAATCGTATAAAAAAAATCAGCCAAATCGCTCCTGCCGTTCTCCGTGATGACATTACATACATGGACCATTTCATTTTTATATATATATAGATTAACTAGTTTAACCCACTGTGCTTCGGTACCCGCATCGTAGTAAAGCAATTAAATTAATTAACTAATACCGAAATTTTTGGTTAGTAAAAGTATGGTGTCATTGAAAGTATAAAAAATATTCTGCGATTCTAAAAAATCTTAAGACTTTAGCTCCGCTATAATTTCATATGCTTTTATAATGCGTCAGTTTCGATCCATATTATTTTTAGTGAAACTACTTGCAATTATAGGAAAGTAATTTAAAAAAAATTAGATGACTCTAGCTATTACTACTTTTGTTTTGATACCATCATTTTGCAATAAGTAAAATGGTTCCAAAAAAAATATGCAAAGTATTGAGATTCACACTATTGTTACGTTTTTACCTTTTAAAAACTGTGGTTTATGTCCTTTAAATAAACCAGATACTTTTGATTGCAAATAAAAGCAGTTTAGTAGTTTAAAATTGTAACAACTCTTTATTTATTCAAATTTACACAACAATAGTTTAAATAATCACTCAGTGTTTTATACACGTTTATAATTCACAGAAATACACACACTTAAATTACAAACTTTATAATGTACAAGAATGCAGTTGATGTTAAATCTAACAGCGCCTATGATAAACTAAAACTAACGACTGCAACCTCTAGCACTATTTATACAAAGTGCCATCTGTTTTCGAGTAGCATCTAGAGCTTTCAATGTTACAATACTTACAAATAATGCTAATAACTGCATGCTATCAATACTGTTGATAAATAGAAGCTTCTACTGATGGACATGTTTATAAACATGATGAATGTTGCAGGCAATTCATCGAAATTAAGCGATTGAAATGTATGTACTCTGTACAACCTGGAAACTATAAGGATCAAATATTTGTATATATGCTGTGGTGACCAGCTAATTAGGGACAAAATTGTTTACTAAATTCCATGTGATTCTCAATTAATTTTTCAAATATTTCAACAAATTTATATGCACAAGGACTGTTATAACACACAAGTGTGTTTTATTCAATTCATACATATTTACCACGAACACATACGGTTTTATATAATTATATTTTCATTATTAGACTATATTTATATCAAATTTCGTATTTTTAATACCATTTGTTTCGGCCATATCATGTTATTAACAGCGGATGCTCACTGAGGCGGGTTAACATATTTCCACATATTTTTGTCAATATATATTGTACCGCTTTGTTCAAACATTTTTCAGCAACTAAAAATAGTAACAATCCTTTTGTTTTGGCACTTTCGCACTTAAAATTCAGTAAATACAAAAATTGTTTGAATTTTTTTGTCCCTAAGTAGCAGGGCGCCACTGTATGTAAGTTTTAGTCACTGACTGTCTATTAGTTGATACCACCTTTAGAGATATAAAAAATAGAGGGACTAGTCAAAATAACAAAGCACTGAAAATTACATCTAATATTACAATGAAATTTGAATGTTAAATATTACTTGCTATAAACAAATTCGTGGAAAAAATAAAAGTAATTTTTTTTCATTTCAGTAACTTTAATAATGATTAAATTTGGTATAATTATTTTAACACACGCTGATATTTCCTAGAAAGTTCTATGAATTGATATAATTTTAATTTCAATTAAGCAAAAGCTGTATTCTAACGAACTTTTTTTAAACTTTCAACTGTAAACCAACATAACTTTAACGGGCAATGTGAAAATTTATCAACGCGAACAGTTTATGCATACTGATGTATCTACGTAAACAATTACAAAATGGCGTTCTGTCGCATGACATAATTGGGGTATTCACACGGTCTTCTATTTGATCATAATGTCCTAATATGTATATTATGATAGTTTAATCAAATTTTTGTTGTGTTTCAAAAAAAAATGTCTAAACTAATAAGACTATTTGAACTGTGTTTATTGTTTTGTCATAAAATAATACCTTTTTTTTTAAAACACAACAACTACTATTATAATATATTAGGGCATTATGAAATTTGAATACCCCAAATATCGTATCCTCATTGTATATTTTTGAAAACCAAAAAAATGTTTTTAAACAAAAAGCACAAATTATAAGTATAATGTGCAAGCGGGCCAAGTCCTTTTCATTTATTTTACTGTGAAAAAAACGTTATAACGTTCTATTATTTAAATATTATTGAAATCTGTTAATACAGATTTTTACTTATTTTATATGATAAATGCATAACACAGTGTAATTTTATTTTCAGTTATCTCAACGTTTTGCATTCAGATCTCAATTTTCATAAAAAGTGGACTTGGCATGCTTGTCACTATGCTAACGAAATATCTGTGTTTGTACTTTTTACGCCGCGGCGGTATGAATTTAAAGGTCAAAAAGGTTTAAACATACAACTTAATATAACATTTTTATTTCATTTAAAGAACAATATAAATATTTTAGATTTTAGACGTACAGCCAGATATACATATGTATTGTGAAATGTACAGCAGTATATAATTATATTAATTGTTGTTTTGTTTGTCAACTAGTTAAATGTATTTAAATAATTGGTACTTTATTGAGCTCAAGTGGTAGATATTAAATAATTTGTTAGCATTGTTTTGAATTCCATTTCAGTAAAGCCTACCGAATCCACCAATAAATAATTATATTGTTTAAAGCGCATTTCCAAAACTCCTTAAAAATTATCACAATATAATAAATAAAGCTTTTGTAGTTAAAACAAAAAGTTCAATAATTACAAAAACCAAAAAGCATACTTACTTATTTAAATGTTAAATGTCGATTTGTTCAATTTGGTTTGTTGAGCAATTTTGAATTGGTAGTTTTACGGAAATTTCTAATTTATCATAATCTCCTTGATAATTATTATTGTGTTGTTATATTTCATTTTAGTTTTCCCACAATTTTTTTATTTTTTTTTTTTGCTGTGCTGTATTTTTAATAATTGCAGTAAAATTTATATTTTCACTATTTTTGTATTGTTGTAATAATAGCCGAGTAATTATTTATGAATATTGTAATTGATTAATGGGTTCGCTTGATATAGAAAAGTTGAGCACGACAGAAATATAACGAGCATTTATGTATTTAATTTTTACGCTTTAATACTTTATTATTCATATTTTGTAGAAGTAAGATACTTTGGCATCGACGCAACATTTCCGACTTTATTAATATTCATTTCAATATAAATCACTTAATTACACTTAATTAAGTTGTTGTAAAATGCCAAGTGTGGCCATTATGAGGAAGTAGTACAGATACGCGTATAATATTTATTAAACACAAACATTTCCAGCAACAACACTTTTACAAAAACAGTTTGAATTTTATGTTTTTAACGGATATATTTCCCTATTCATATACACTTACACATATGTATGTATAATGGAAATAATTCACACGCACTGCTTACTAGAGGAGAGAGTGAGAGAGATAGAGAGAATGACAAGTTAAACATTTAAATACATAAAATATTTAATACGCTGATAACATCAGATAAAAAAAATGTACATTAAATTGTAACACCTTTAATTGTTGTTTTTGTTATTAAAAAAATGTGTTTTAAAAATGTTAAAACATAAAATCATGATATTGTTGTTGTCATTGGTGTTGTTATGACTGTTGTTGTTTGCTGCATTTAACCATTTTTACATAAGTTTTACAAGCTTTTAATTTAATATTAAAGGGTGTATTATTTGGCAGCATATACATATGGGCAATTCCACGAGAATGACAACCACGACTGAAAAAACAAAAACCCTTGAAAATTTTTTTCAAGATGATTTGAATGGGAGAAAACTCTAAAATGTTACTATGTGAAAGTATTTAGAGGTTATTACAACATTTTAAGGGCAAAAATAATAGTACAAACTGACTATGTTTAATTTTTTAATTTCTTTGGTATGTTTTAAGCTTAGTACTCAGTTCAAAATTTCATGGGAAATGCTGTCAAACTACATATAAAATATTTGGAATGAAATATGAAATATATGCGAAATAATCTCGCAAAAACAGTACTCTGTTCTTATTGTGGAAAACATATGAAATACATCTGGCAACCTTATTTTACCACACGAAATAACATAAGCAACACTTCTTTCGCACGAAATTAAAACCAAGAGCTGATCATTTGTTGCATAAAAAATTGTTCGCATGAAAAATCATAACTTTTCGCATTTTTGAACAGAGTGCTAGGCTTTAGGCTAAGAATGCGGCGA
This sequence comes from Calliphora vicina, assembly GCF_958450345.1. NCBI lineage: Eukaryota > Metazoa > Arthropoda > Insecta > Diptera > Calliphoridae > Calliphora > Calliphora vicina. The sequence goes on from NC_088782.1 coordinate 91,930,957, forward strand.
AAAATAAGCTCCTAATTAGCATATAGTATAAAATGAATTTGTCTCTGATTGTATTTTTGCTATTGTCAAATTGTTTATTGAAACCGAAGATATATTTTCTATTTATTTTTGTATACATATTAGCGTATTCATTCGAGTAATGATCGTTTGATTAATCAAATAATTTCTTACGAATAATTATTCGAACAATTTAAAACGAATGAATGTACATTAGGCTGGGTCGATTTGTATCGATGATCAAAAATAAAAAAATCGTATAGCAGAAACGCAATCTACGGAAAATTCTAAGAAAGTTTCCTCAAGAAACATAGGTCAAAAATCCAATCCTATCTTGCGCATTTCCTCTTTTATCCAATAAAAAAAACTATTAAAAAAAATATGGATAAAAGAGGAAATACGTAAGATAGGATTTGATTTTAGACCTATGTTTCTTGAGGAAACTTTCTTAGAATTTTCCGTAGAATGCGGTTTTGCTATACGATTTTTCGTGAAAAAAATCGACCCACCCTAATGTACATTAGGGTGTTTAAAAATTTTCATTCCAAATTTAAATAAGTAATTATATTGTTTATGAAATTCGACAAAAAAATAAAGATATTTGTTATTTAGTAAAAAAAAGGCTGAATGATTTTAGAATTGATTTCGAAACAGAAATTTTAGGGTCTTAACTAGTGTTTATAAACCGGTTCGCCGGTTAACCGAAAAATCGGGTTTTCTTTGAAATCTCGGTTTTATCACTCGGTTAACCGGTTTTTAAAAATTGGGACTAAAATTAATAAATCTCATGTTTTTGTGCATTTTTTATATTCATTGTATACACAGTATTGGTCTGATTTGAAACCTAAACTGCTGATTAATACAAACTTCTTTAGATTAATATTTTTAAGAATTACAATGATTGTAAATAGTAGAGGACGATAACTTTACTGAAAAACTTTTTCAGAATATCAAATTCCGCATAATTCTAGAAGTTAAGCTAAATCTTAATAATGATTCATTATACACTTAGTGATGATATTAACAATCGTTAAATTGAATTTGATGTACATACCTTCTTTCAATAAATTTGACTTTATTAGTGTGTTTTGTTCTTAAAATTTTAATTTATTTATCATTTCGTTAGCTTTTCAGAAATATTGCAGGAGACACAAAAAACGTTCTAAAATCCATGATTTGAAATATTTTTGAAATCTGATAATGGAGTTTTATTAATTATTTGGTATGATTTATAATGACAAATAATCACAGCTAAGAAGAAGAACATTTGCATATTATAGGTCCTTTTTTGGGACTTGTAACATTTTCTGTTCCATATCAGAAAGTCGAGGTGATAATAAATTTTAAAATTATCAAATATTTAATTAAAAAATTGATTTACAGTGGTGGCCACCAATTTAAGACAAATACTTGAATTTTTTTCATCAACTGAATTTTAAGTGCGTTAGAGCCAAAATAAAAGGACCTCTAAGGGTATGCAATTTTTTATTAATGTTTCTAGTTTCTCAAAAATGTTTGGAAAAATCGGTAAAACATATATGGACAAATATATGTGGAAATACGTTGACCCACCTCAGCGAACATCCGCTGTTAATAACATGGTATGACCGAAACTAATGGAACTAAAAATACGAAATTTGGTCCGAATATTTTATAATAATAAAAATATGTATAATGATATAAATGTGAGAAAATATGTTTATTTAAAAAAAAATGTTTTGGTCAAGTTGTAGAAAAATCTTATGAGTTCGTGGTGAATATGAATCTACTTTTGCTGATGAGACAGCTATACTAGCCATCCACTAAAACCCCCAAGAAGCATCTTACTGTTACAAGACCATATACTCGACATAGAAAGGTGGTTAAAACAATGGAGAATAAGAGTAAACGAGCAAAAATGTATACATCTCACTTTCACATTGCGTAGAGAATCGTGCCCTCCAATCCTAATAAATAATCGTATAATACCTCAACAAACTGAAGTTAAATATCTAGGTCTGCATCTAGACCCACGTCTTACCTGGAAAAAGCATATAGATACGAAATTGACTCAAATGAAGTTAAAATTACTACAAATTTACTGGCTAATTGGTAAAAACTCGAGATTGAGTTTAGATTGCAAACTTTTGCTGTACAGCTCAATAATAAAACCCATACCATGGTGCTATGGAATTCAATTATGGGGCACGGCCTCAGCTTCTAATATTGAAAAAATTCAAAGATTCCAAAATAAAATATTAAGAATGATAACAGCAGCGCCTTGGTATGTGAGAAATATTAACATTCATATGGAATAATGAAATAAAAACACAAGCGGAGTCATATTTGAAAAAGTTAGAAGTTCACCCAAACCCACTTGCACGAACATTAATGAGAAGTTATGGCTACATCCGACTAAGAAGAAGGAATCCAACAGACCTGCGCTGATGATAGGATCTATAAATTAAACATAATTTTTCGTCCAACTGTGGTGGGACGTAAATAAAAAATAAAATTTAGATTTAGATATTAGATTTGAACAAATTATTGATCGTTCACATTATTTTGTGACGATACAATAAATAAAATATGAAAAAAAAAACACATAAATGACGGTTAACCGGTTTTCTAAAAAATGCAAATTTTCGGTTAACCGACAAACCGGTTTTTTAAAAAGTCGGTTTTTTATAAACACTGGTCTTAACATGACGGGTCGGCCGTGGTGTGAACATATGCTGGCGAAATATTAGCAGAATCGCAATTAATAATCAAAATATTGACTTTGATTAAAGTGGTTGGTGTTGAAAGTGATGGCGAATGTGATTTTGAAACGGTCGACAAAAGTATGACATTTATTATATACAATGTATCCTGATAAATAAAAACGAATTAACTTTTAATAGACTCAACCCTTTTTTAAAATTAGTAGGAAAATTATCTGGGACATGAAAGAAAAAATGTTTAAAGGATTTTCTTAGAAATTTGTTGTCCTGAAAAATTAAAAAAATATTGTTTTCATTTCTGGTGACCATCTTCTTTTATTTGACAAACATTTATAAAAATATTTATTTAATTTATTATAAATTTGTACATCCTTGAAACTTTGAAGTCCTTTAAAAATAAGAAAGGATCAGAAAATTAAAAACTGAGAACGCGTTAAAGTATGGTTTCTACATATATTTTTTTTAGAAAAATATATTGGAAATTTTCAAGGATATAAAAGAATAAATTTTTCAAAGGACATTTTTTACAACTTTTCGTCCTGAAAATTAAAAATAAAAAAAAAATATCTACTTCTAGAAATTGTCCCCTTTCATTTGATATCCATATAAAGAAAAACTAATGAGCAGAACTAAACTTTGAAGTCCTTTAAAAAGGAGAAAAGATCACAAAATTCAAAACTAAAAACGCAGTTCTACTATATATGACATAAGGTTTCATATGTATATGGTCCCGTTCAAGTCCAATAATTGCTGTCGCACGGTGTAATGATTACGTTGAAATCGCCGAACCGCGTACTTAAGTGTTGAAAAACATTTAATAAATATAATAATCAACACAAAATATTGCAAACTTACGTTTGTTGCGAGAAAAACATGGAGTTCGTCTTATACACGATGTCAAACATCGTTGGGCACGATGTAATAAAGGTTTTGCGTATTTATAAATGCGTCAATCATACACTCTATGACTTCAAATTAGCCACGTTCACTGACAATGATATCAAACTTTATACAGATTTGAGTAATTCCCTAAGACCACTTGATTAAGCAAAGATTCGGCAAAGTTGGTAGAGCTTGAGGATATAATACAATTTCTAATAAATAATTTAGAAAAAGTGAATAATTCATCTACTAAAGAATTAGTTACTCATTCTAAAACCCGAATTATATTTTGTATAGCTCAAAAACGGAAACTAAAGTGTTTGCTAGTCAATTGTTTTCCTTTGTTATCGAATGTTTTTTAACATTATCAATACCTGAATTATTAACTTTAACATTACTATTTGTTTTTATTTAACATTTAAATATTTAAAAACCTACATCAAAACTTCATTCTTTACTTGTTTAAAAAAATTTTAATTATTCGAATAATTCGATTAATTTTAAACGTGTGATCGAATTATTCGAACAAGTTAAAATCCTTTATTCGAATTATTCGTTTTATTCGAACAAGAGAAAAATCGAATAATTTGAATACCCTAATACATATACATATTTACAGAATATATGTATATTGTATATGACGGAATGTAAAGGAAGAATATTTGGTTTAGTGTATGAAATTAAAAAAAAAAACATGAAGCCTCTCACGATTCGCAAATTTTCGCATATTTCTACATGTACCTCAAAATTACTTCCGTTTTATGTCGCGTACGATATACCCCTATTTCGCTTGATATTTAAGACAATGTTTCGAAAGAACTTATTATTTATAATATATAGTAGTATCCTATGAATGAAACATATATACCAAATTATTGTTCAGATACTCTTATTTTTGCATGGAATTGCCCATATGTAGTTTTATTATTAATTTTCTTTCGAATATCAACAAGTTGTTTAAATAACAATTTGAATGTTCTGTAAAATATAATTTTATATAGAACACTGCGAATGTCCCAATTTGATGAATAGGATTATAGTTAATTTATTTCATAAACAAATATTAAATTTTCTTCATTTAGACAAAATACCAAAATTCAGATGATAAAATGGATTTTTGAACCTTGCGATATTTGGTATATTTACATGTTCTTCATACTCATACACAATTTGAAGTTCTCCATTATTTTCCAAATTTGTTTCAGTTTGAATTTTGCATAGGTTCAAAGTTCACAATTTTTAGTTTATTGGTGAAAAATATATAAAATAATAACTGTAAATCAGATTTTCACATTCCAGATCTCATATTAAAGATAATGAATCATAAAGCTTATTTTCTGGAAAATCGTGTACTGTTAAACAATATATTGTATTGAAAATCTCAAAAAATTAATAAACCTCAATATGTACAAAAAATTTTTGAATTTATAAAAGGTTTGAAAAACAAAATTACAATACAAAATTCGTTTTATAAATCTTTGATAAATTTTAAAGTTAATTGGAATAATGCTTAAAAACCACATATACTATAGCAGGCTACCGACTACATTCCGTAAAAATTAACATAAACTAGTTAATATGAAGACGATTATTTTGACAATATCAAAATATGTCCCTGTAGGACAGTATGTCCCGGTAGGACAATATGTCCCGGTAGGAGAGACATCCGGTATGCTTTAAGATGGGTGTTAGACTAACATTTTTGGGCGTTAAAAACATCACCACAAACGCATTATACCCTCCCCACTATGGTGGTGTTGAATATAAAGAGGATTTTCATAAAGTCAATTTATAATTATTTTTATTATTTTTTAATTACACCATCAGTTGATTATTTTTATCACTTTAGAGTGTATACACGCTGTACACATTTTGCAATCAAAGATGATGATAATTAATTGCATGGTTAAAATTGCTAATGAGTTGATAAAATGGCTAAAAGCTTTAAATGAAATAGTGATTTAATATATTGTTTAATTTAATATTAATTTATAAAATTGCATATTACATGTTCTGATTTTAATTGTATTCTTTATACAAATCTTTATATACAGTGGTGGCCACCAATTTAAGACAAATACTTGAATTTTTTTCATCAACTGAATTTTAAGTGCGATAGAGCCAAAATAAAAGGACTTCTAAGGGTATGAAATTTATTATTAATGTTTCTAGTTTCTGAAAAATGTTTGGAAAAATCGGTAAAACATATATGGACCAAGATATGTGGAAATCCATTGACCCACCTCAGCGAACATCCGCTGTTAATAACATGATATGACCGAAACTAATGGAACTAAAAATACGAAATTTGGTCCGAATATTTTATAATAATAAAATTGTAATGATATAAATGTGAGAAAATATGTTTATTTAAAAAAAAAATTTTTTGGTCAAGTTGTAGAAAAATTTTATGTGTTCATGGTGAATATGTATGAATTGACACAGTCGAATAAAACACATTTGTGTGTTAAAACAGTCCTCATGCATACATATTTGTGGAAATATTTGAAAAAGTAATTGACAATTACATGGAATTTAGCAAACAATTTTTGTCTTAAATTCCTGGCCACCACTGTATATAATTCTTCTGTACGTGTGTTAGTAACTGAACTCCTCCTTAATGGTTGGGCCGATTTCGACTAAATTTGTTGTGTGTGTGTGAGTGGGTCCCTGAATGGTTTAGATTCACAATTGACCTATTTAAGTACAATGAGCATGGCACCTCCCATACAAAGTAAAAATTAATTAATGCATATCTGGAATACTATTATAGTGGGAGTCTTCAAATTTGTGTGAGGTATGGCAGAACAACATTTGCCGGGACAGCTAGTATTCTATAGAATCTTTTAAGTAATCGAGTTTGTAACTTGAAGTTGAATTGTAAAATTTTGATAATTTTCCCAGCAAAAACTTGGTAATTAATTTGCATTACATAGAAGTAGTCTGGTAATAGGTGTCATATATTATCCGATATATAAGTAGGGTAGAAGGGAGATCATTCGCCATAGGGGCACATCTGCCAACACCGAATAACTTAAAACCCGAGTAATTATAGGTACTTTGTTTTGTGAATTACAAATGACAAATCTGCCCCATCCCTTTGGCGTATTTACCCCATGGGTGGGGTGGTTTCGCCGTTTTTGGTCAGTCCATAAATGTTAAAAAAATATGTATATTAATATGAGATAGGCAAGATTGAAATGAATAAAACTAAAGCCAACATATCGAAGTATCCGAAACAGGAAGAAATTTAAGAATATGTATTGTGGTTTTGATTTGAGATCGCGTCAAAAAAAAGTGGCATATGGTCCCCCTTCTACCCTACTTGTTTACAAAATTAAGAATTAACAAACATCGCCATAAAAGAATGAGTTAAAATGCGAATGTATTAATAGTGAAGAGTTACTATATTATAATTTTAGCTCATTACTATGTTAATGTATGCTTTTACCGGGATATCTACAGAATAATAAGAATTTCCTGCAAAACTGCATTTTTGTTTTGTATTAATGACAAATAAAATTGATTATTTTTTCTCATAACAATTTTGATACACAAAACTTTTTCGGAATCCTAATAAAAACAAATTGTCTTTTGCTTTCAAATCAAATACAAGTTATGGTAAGTCATGTGATTATAGAAATTATCCAAAATTACTAGAATGTAACACTAAAGTAACATTAATTCTGTTTATACAGTTAACTGAATCTTTCAGTAAATATTTTATTTAAAAATTCGTTTACAAAATTTTAATACAAATCACAAAACAACAGCAGAACATTATAATTAGCTTTTTTTGAGTAATTTTCTGGACTTTCTGAATTCTTTTCGTAATGCACTACATAATTATTTAAAGCGTAAGAGCCTGCTTTCCTTTAGTCCATTAATGTACACTCGTTGAGGTTATTTATGGAACGAAAAAAACTTTTTTTTACTTTCATCAACTTTGACCGAAGGGAATAAATAAAACTGTTTAATTCTCACGTGTCTGTAAATATTTATCAATTAATTATTAAGCGTTCGTTATATTTGTATATGTCTGTGTTCGTGACACGAATGCCTCACCAAATATTTATTCCAGGACAAATAGTTTTCGTTGTCTTAAGATAATTGGACATGTGCTCATTTAACATGAGCAATGGTCACACAACAGGATTCGGAGCAAAATTTCAGCATTAAGGAAGTAAAGGAACTATTATCAAAAATAAAATATTGCTTCAATTATATTCAAGCTATAGTTTTTAGGCACGAATAAATTTTGTTTGTGTTTGGATTTTTAAAGACAAATAATTTTACTTATCGTTCAACAATACTGTATTAACTAAAATTTTTTTTATTTAATCTTTTTGGCAAATAACAATACATAACACTATCTGCATCTGCATAATATTGCGGAATTTTCGTTTAAAACAACTTTCTTAAGAACCCAGTTTTTTGTCTCTCCTGAAAAATTAAAAGTTTTTGAGTTAATACAGTATTGTTGAACCTCTTAAAGGAATTTAAAAAGGTTGCCATTTTGAAAAAAGTTAGATTTTGCAAAAAAAGTCAAAAATTGGTTTTCAAGGAAAATATCTAAGATTTCTTTTGAGCAAAAAATTAAAAAGGGACCCATTTTGGAAAATAGTTCGATTTTGCAAAACAGTCAAAAATTATATGTCTAGAGTTAAAAAATGTTTATTTTGATAAATATCCAACTTAACGACCTAATAGGTCTTCAAGAAAAATATCTAAGCTTTCTTTTGAGAAAAAAAAAAACAAAAAAAGGCAAAAAAAAATTTTTATTTCGGAAAAAAAATGTCAAAATTTTTTTATTTTTGTTTAGAAAGACAAAAGAAATAGATATCTAAACTATTTGGAACACACCTGTATGGCCAAAATGTCAAATTCTCCACCGAACTTGTTGAAAAATTGTTCCTGAATTACTATCCATAGAACTAATCTTGGTGCAAATTTCATTCCGATCGGAAGACATCGATTTCAAAAATTGGTTCACTTGACATGAAATCCCCCATATACGGAATTCATGTCACCAAATTTTATTATGATCGGTCCATAATTACTCATGGCTCCCATATAAGACCAGCTTCGAAAATCACTTTAACGTACATAAATCTCCTAAAAATGTTGGTATACGTACATACATACAAATAGACGTAAATAAGAAGACCTAATTTCATAATTGGTCATAGCTCCCATATAAGCCCCACTTCCGGAAATCACTCACAAATATAAATTATTGAAATTTTAAAGGAAAAATGTTTTTGCTCATTTACTAAAAAAAATACTAAATGCTTTTGACTATGAATTTTTTGTTTCCATTAAATTTGCAAATTTTTAAAATCTTACTAAATGTTTATTGAGTTAAATTTTTATATTTTTTGCTCAGGATCTTGAAAATGTTTTTATTAATTGTTGATGTTTTCATGGAAATTTTGTATGTTTTCTTCACATTTATTGTATGCCTTATTTGTATTTATAAATACATGCATACGTATCCAATACGTAAATAAAAAGTATTTGAATTATGAATACCGACCGTAAATCAAAAAAAAATCATAAGTATTATTTGAAAGTCAAATACGATTTTTTAGACGATGTTAAATACAGTACCATAGCAAAAATATACATAGAGCCGAAACTCTTTTGTCAAAGACCTAAGTGGTGAGAATGTATTGGTAAAAAAAACTATGTGAAAACACTCGAATGTTTAACAGTTTTGAGTAATTTTTTGTTTGGGTTTTTTCTAGTTTCCGCTCTATGTATATACATAATTGTTTTATTTGAAATATTATTTTTTATTAAGAGCGTGTGTGAAACGATAGCAAAGTACTATGGTAAAAAAAAAAATATTTCCCTGTGGGGAAATATTTTCATGTTTCTGCTGTGTGAAATGATAACTTTTTTGGTCCCTAAAAAAATGCTAAAAACATATTTTTGTCCAAAATTATTTTAATATTTTTTTATTTTTATTTTTCAATTTAAACTTTGAATTTGTCAGAAATGTTAAATCAAATATCAAAAATTATACTTCACCTCACCTCAAATGTTTCAATGGTAGTACTTTTCTACTATTTCACACACGCCCTAAATTTTATATGAAGATGATTGTCGGGATTGGAAATTATATATAAAGGACCGGACAGTATTTGTTAGTATGATTCTAATCAACATAAAGCCTGTTATTTGGAAACCAATATGGATATTTTCGCATTTTATAAATTAGAGTAGCTGAACAATTTTAAATTCGCATTGGTTTGTCATTTATCGAGCACAAAATTTCATATTTTATATGAATTTTATATACATATGTATGTTTTAATGGAATGAAATATGGTTTTTTTGATATATCCTTTGTTGAAGAACGATTTTCTAACATAGTAACCTGTTTTGATGATAAATGTATTTTTAGAAATCATTACCTTTAATATGAGATCAAAAACCATAAAATCTGACTAACTGTTCCAATGTTATTAACCGTTTTATTTTAGGTATCTAATAAAAATATGAATTTTGAATGCATAATAATCGGGATTAGCCACAACCCCATCTTAAGCATCTTCCTGTGTCGATATTACTATCGCTGTAAACATCATCTAAATATTTAACTCACAAATTATGAGAAATATAAGGAAATTTATTATCGATGGGGATGCTAAATGGGTTTGTGCAGAAATTTGTAACGTCCAAAAATATTAGTCTAACACCAATCTCAAAGTATACCGATCGACTCAGAATCACTTTCGGGCTCGACTCGATAAAATTTTGTAGGTACATACAATTCGACCCAATGACGAAGTTTATTGAGACTGATCGGTCTAAATCGGTCCATTATTTCACCTAGCCCCCATACAAATGTCCCCCCGAAATTGGACCTTATCGGTCATAAATGATTCATTTAATAGGTATCTACACAAATTTTGCTCCAAATAAGTTCTATATATATGGAATTCATTTCATCTAATTTTATGATGATCGGTCCATAATTAGTCATAGCTTCTATATAAGGCCTATTTCTGAAAATCACTTTAACTGAAAATTATTTAGAAATTAATAAAAATATAAACTCATTAATTTCAATAATATATATTGGTCTTAATGCTCATAAACGTAGAATAAATACATATAACAATGAACAACGAACAAAATCTAATAAAATTACTCTCGTATCACACATATCGCACTGGTTCCTCTAAAGAGAAACAACTCAAAATTTTTCAATTATCACCTTTTGCAAGAAATCGTTGTAGAGTGGTCATATCTTCCCAGTGTAAAAATATTACATAATTTTCTCTACTCTTTCGCAAAAAAATACCGTTGAATCCGTCTTCAACTTTCATTGAAATGTATTCAGTTTTTTGCTTCTACTGAAATTTTTTAAATTTTGAGTTGACTCTGTTTAGACGAACAAGTGCGGTATACATATATGAAGCATTAACAAAATATATGGAAATACATTCTAATGAAGTAGGTTTTGGGCAACAGACTTAGGTTTTAGACTCTCAGTTACCTGTCTGTTATAAGAATTTTCGTTTAGGAGTTCTAAGCAGTTAAATACTTCTAGATTTAAACTGGACCATGCTATATGTAAAACTGGTTAACTTTAGCTTCTTTATTTTGTTATTATTTTTTAGTAGTAACCCTTATCAAAAATTATTGGAATTAAATGTTAAAATCAAAATAATAATCTACAATAACATTCCATTAGCACTATATTTTTCCATGTAATTGAAAAACAAATATGTTGTTAGATATATAAAGTCTAGAGTTATGTCAATTACGTGTATTCATTATTATTTTACAATGTTGTTGATTATTAATTTAATTAACATTGTTTTGAATCCCTCAGCCATAGCTATTTTTTTATACGCACACATTTTTATTATTTTATTACTGTGCGTTTGTTTATCTTTCTTTGTTTTTTTTTATTATTAGATTGTTAATATGTGTATTTGTTTGCATTTTTTTTGTGTTTGATTTAATAATCAATTTCATTTTATAACTAAATGTAAATCAATGCAATGTGTAGGCAACCATAGACAAATATCCTGAGCACTTAGTCCATCAATATCATCTACTACAACAACAATCCACCAACAATCATACAAAAAAAAAACAACAGCATTTGACAGCTTTGGAACAAGAGAACTCTATTGTATGATTTGTATATAATATACAACAAAAATTAAAAAAAAAAAATGACTGTGGGTGTGTAGTAGTAAGTGCCTGTGCTTAGAAATTTCCTCAGAATCAATGTTACTGACACCCTCAAACAAATAATATTTATAATGATTATATTAATAAAGTCTAACTACACTGTAGAGTTTGAACAACATCCAAATGTCAATTTAATTTAATCGAAAATAAAAGAAAAACTCAAACAATCCACAAAGATCAAATAATATAAAATTGAAAATTAGTTTACCATTTTGTAATGGATTTTAATTATTAAGAAATTACTACGAAATTCATTAAAGCATAGTAAAACTAAATTTAACTATTATTGTTTGTGTTGAAGTCCATTTATACCAAAACGAAAACAAGTTGGTTTTCGAAACGGCAATTTTAACATACATATACATTCACAACTGGAAGGAAACACAAAAAAATACTCGCCAAGGCATCGGACCTGTTCAAAATTTGCTTAGAAATATTAAATTCTAGGTTCGATCGCTGAATTTAATTTCATATAAAATTTTAACTGCATGTAAAATTTCTTACATTAATTGTGTCATAGTAATGCAATGTATATGTTTCCCTAAAAATTATTTTCATTTCAATAGATAATGAACCAAAAAATCGTCCTTGAACAAAGGATATCTCATAAAATCATATGCTAAAGATTTTGCATTATATGATTAAATTTAAGATTTATATACTTATTCTATTTCAATTTCGTAGTTTTTATTCCGATCGATTTTGGTTTACGTTCTTCAGATTTCGTATAATTTATTAATTACAATAATATCTAATAATTCTGTATTTCTGAATTTAATTTAACAGCGTATTTCATGTTAAAACAAAAGATAAATTTTGGGTACAGAAATTGATTAAATAATTTAGAAAAACTTTGAAAACTGAAAGTTGTTTCATTTCGAAAGACATTTTCATTTTACTTTTCTGAAGAAGAGAAACACGAAATTAATTCAACTTTCAATCGGAATGGAATTTTGCACAGAAAAAACTATTTCTTAAACCGTTTCAATTAAAATATTTGTCATATATTGAACTGGTTTCAATTATTTCATAATTAAATCAAGTATTCATGAATTTCAAATACAAAAATTATTGAATAGATAATTTTCGTAATTGAAAACACATTTTTGTTATTTTTTGTGTTTCAATTACGAAAATTATCTATGCAATAATTTTTGTATTTGAAATTCAACCAATAACGAAAATTGTGTATTCAATTGTCAAAATAATCAAATTTAAAACTCAAAATTCAACAGAAAATATCAAGAAATTTTGTTTTTGAGTGAATGAATACTTGATTTAATTATGAAATACTTGAAACCAGTTCAATATGGAATAAATGTTTCAATTGAAATATAATTTTTTCTGTGTGTGACAGACCTGATAATTAAAACCATTTTCTCTGTCTTTCTCTTTGTGGAAATAATGTTATACATTATTATAAACATAGACTAACATAGACCCGAATCAGCTGTTTTTAGCAATATGGCGGAGGCAAACAAAAAAAAATTTACGAAAAATTAACAAAAGAAAATGTATAATTTTCTTTCACGGAAGATTTAAAAGAGGGACAAACATATAAAAAAATAATCATATATTTCGTCTCACACACTCATCGATTTTTTACTACATTTTATTTTTTCTCTCGCTCTAACATCTCCCTTAATGGCGGAATTGAAAAAATTGTAAAAAAAATGTAAACAAAACCATACGGTTTGAAATTACTTTTTTGACAGCTATCAATGGTCTCTTATCTGGGTATCTGTGATTATAAACTTATAATTTCATATTTTTTATTGGTTGATGTTTAAGGTATAATTTAGAAAAATAATTGTATAAACGATACAAACAAATTTTAAAATATCATGAATTACATGTACATTTACGCGGTTTGTTGGGCCCAAAAAAATAGAGTGTAAATCAAATTCGCGTAAAATGCGAATTTGATTTGCTTTTGTGGGGCCAATATTTTTTTATTTCGCGTAAAACAAAACATCAGTCACATAACAAAAAAGAAATTGGGACCTAAAAATCGCGTTAAATAGAAAACACATATGTACATACATATCGTCTCCTTAAATGAAAGCGGACGTAACTATACAAAAATTCAAAATCGAGTTATTGATTGATTGAACAAGGAAATATCTAAGCTTTATTTTAAGAAAAAAAAGGACCCATTTAAAAAAAAAAGTCAAAAAAGTTTTTGATTTCGGAAAAAAATATTAAAATTTTTAAAAATCAGGCATCAGCTCACCCAAATATGTTCGCGAAACCTATTGAAAACAAAAGAACAAGAGTTTTTTTCTAAAAATAAAAGTAACCCAGTGTAATCCATATGTCTATGCCACCAGAAGTGATCATTGATTCAGAATTTAGATATGTCTTGTTATAAGGACAGTCGACAAATTCCGATGAATTTCCTTCACAGAATACTGTCTTATATAAGTTTATACTCGTATCACATCGCCAAATATGGTTTAAAATGCTCACCAGGAAATTTGAATATAAGGATAAACATTATACACTCCAGAAATGTGTTAAATATGGATATTATGCCCCAAATAAAAGTTGCTCTTAAAATCCGAATACTATTTTCTAAAATTAATATAATTGGTTAATTCACAAGGTCTCTTATCATGTCATATTGTCATAATGTCCTAATATTTCACAATGGTTTTTATTGCTTTTCAAGCAAAAAATGTCCTAAAATAATACTACTCTGTATGCTATGTTTATTGTGTTAACGTCAACAACCAGCAGATACCTGCGCTGAATGCCTAAGAGTCGGTTAAGCCGAGCCGCCGAGTCGTGATATATTTGGACATTATGACAATATGACTGATAAGAGACTTTGTGAATTGACCAAATTTATATTTAAAACTCAAATCAGTCCGTATCTAACAAATACAAAATAGTTGACCAATCGTACTTTCAAAGAACAACTTATTTCGAATATTTATGTTACAAAACTAACTCCTAAACAATAATCGTTATTGCCTAACTAGAACATTTTATTTGTCGGTAACCTACCGACAAATTTCGTTATCTACTGACTATTTTTAACGAGAATAATCGGTAAAATTTAATTCGGAATATCTCCTAACGATTGTTAACCAATGAATTTTTATTACTTAACGACAAAATTTTGTCGTTAAAAAGTTACAGATTAAGAACAAAAATCCAAATCAATAAAATAAACAAATAGTTTATTATGAAAATAAATAATTGGGGGATTCAAACGGTCTGCTATTAAGTCAAATTTTCATAATGTCCTAATATGTTATGATAGTTTAAATAAATTGTTGTGACAAAACAATGAACATAGTTCAAAAAGTCTTATTAGTTTAGAACTTTTTTGTTTAAACTATTATTATATATTAGGATGTTATGAAAATATGACTTAATAGCAGACCGTTTGAATCCCCCAAAATGTTTGAAAAATTTCAATCAGATAAATAATTCAATACAACATACAATATGAAAATTGAAAACAAAATTAATATTAAATAATATTAACTGTGGGAAACAAACACGCGAAACTTTTCTTCAGTTTTATGGTGATTTGATCTGTATGCAATCTTTAAACTAACAAATGAATGAGTTAAAAATATGCATAATTTGTTATGTTTCCTCTTCAGGTTTTTATTTGATTTCAGCGAAATATGTATTATAACAGATACTAAATGTAATTTTTGGTATTAAATAGCATTTAGAATAAAATCTGTAGCATGGCGATTTTACTATCGTTTTTATAAGGTACTAGCTGACCCGGTGTGCTTCGCCACCCCAATTAGAAGAAAGAAATAGTACTATCAAGTCTCACTTTGTGAATCTAATTGTAAATGTCTAATTTCATATTTCTGGGTCCATTATTATAGAAAATGCAAAATGTGTTCCTAATTTTAAATTTTTATGTTTATTATTATAAAATATTCAAAAAGTACCATTGCAATAAGGAAATAGTACCATTGATTATCACTTTTAAATTCGCATTCACTAAACCATAACCCGTCAAGTTTGAATTTTAGATTTGTATATCATTTCCTATATTATCAACTAATTTTGTTTCTATAATACTTAAGATTTAATAAATTATCACAAAACCGAAACCGATCGGTTTTTAATTTTTTAAAACCGAAACCGCGGTTTTGAAATTCTTCGATTTTTTAGAAACTCTAGGTCCATTATTATAGGAAATTCAAAAAAGTACCATTAGAATATATAAAAAGTACCAAAAATACCCCACTTGTGGTTTCCCACTCACTCGGGTCCATATAAGCTTAATTTCATGGCTTTAGGTTAATTGGTGAAGAAATTACAAAAAGTACCATTCGAATTAAAGAAAAAGTGCCAAAAAGTCTCCCCCTAGAATTCTAACTCACTTAGGACCATGTATGCTTATTTTCATGTTTTTAAGTCCATTGCTATAGAAAATTAAAAAAAGTACCATTAGTATAAACAAAAAGTACCATGAGGTATCCGCTTGAATTTTCAATCACTTAGGACCATATACGCTTAATTTCATATTTCTAGGTCCATTATGTTATAGAAAATTCAGAAAGTACCATTCGAATATAGAAAAAGTACCAAAAAGCACACACTTGTAGTTGCTCAGCCACTCGGGTCCGTATAACCTTTATTTAATGTTTCTAGGTTCATTGGTGAAGAAATTACAAAAAGTACCATTTGAATAAAGAATAAGTACCAAAAAGTCTCCCCCTAGACTTCTCACTCACTTAGGACCATATATGTTTAATTTCGTGTTTCTAAGTCCATTGTTATAGAAAATTCAAAAAAGTACCATTAGAATATAGAAAAAGTACTAAAAAGTATACACTTGTGGTTTTCCAGTCACTCGGGTTCACATAAGCTTTATTTCATGATTCTAGGTTCATTGGTGAAGAAATTACAAAAAGTACCATTCGAATAAAGAAAAAGTACCAAAAAGTCTCCCTTTAGAATTCTCACTCACTTAGGACCATATATGTTTAATTTCATGTTCATTGTTATAGAAAATTCAAAAAAGTACCATTAGAATATAGAAAAAGTACCAAAAAGCAGCCACTTGCGGATTCCCACTCACTCTGGTCCATATAACCTTTATTTTATATTTCAAGGTTCATTGGTGAAGAAATTACAAAAAGTACCATTCGAATAAAGAAAAAGTACCAAAAAGTCTCCCCTAGAATTCTAACTCACTTAGGACCATGTATGCTTAATTTCATGTTTTTAAGTCCATTGCTATAGAAAATTAAAAAAAGTACCATTAGAATAAACAAAAGGTACCATGAGGTATCCGCTTGAATTTTCAATCACTTAGCACCATATACGCTTAATTTCATATTTAGGTCCATTATATTATAGAAAATTCAAAAAGTACCATTAGAATATAGAAAAAGTACCAAAAAGCACCCACTTGTAGTTTCCCACTCACTCGGTTCCATATAAGCTTTATTTCATGTTTCTAGGTTCATTGGTGAAGAAATTACAAAAAGTACCAATCAAATAAAGAAAAAGTACCACAAAGTCTCCCCATAGAATTCTCACTTACTTAGGACCATATATGCTTAATTTCATGTTTCTAAGTTCATTGTTATAGAAAATTCAAAAAAGTACTATTAGAATAAACAAAAAGTACCAAAAAGTCTCCCCCTAGAATTCTCACTCACTTAGGACCATATATGCTTAACTTCATATTTCTATGTCCATTATTACAGAAAATTCAAAAAGTACCATTCGAATATAGAAAAAGTACCAAAAAGCAGTCACTTGTAGATTCCCACTCACTCCGGTCTTAATTTCATGTTTTTAGGTTCATTGGTGAAGAAATTACAAAAAGTACCATTCGAATAAAGAAAAAGTACCAAAAAGTCTCCCCCTAGAATTCTCACTCACTTAGGACCATATATGCTTAATTTCATGTCTCTAAGTCCATTGTTATAGAAAATTCAAAAAAGTACCATTAGAATATAGAAAAAGGACCAAAAAGCCCACACTTGTGGTTTCCAACTCACTCGGTTCCATATAAGCTTTATTTCATGTTTCTAGGTTCATTGGTGAAGAAATTACAAAAAGTACCAATCGAATAAAGAAAAAGTACCAAAAAGTCTCCCGCTAGAATTCTCACTCACTTAGGACCATATATGTTTAATTTCATGTTTCTAAGTCCATTATTATAGAAATTTCAAAAAAGTACCATTAGATGAACAAAAAAGTACCTATAGTACAGTTCACACATTTTGGTACCTAAATATTATCCCCTATTCCTAACACTAACATCACTCAAATACATATCAGCTAACTTTAATGTCGATAACTGAAATAATTTAAAATTTTAAAAAAAGTACCATTAGGAGAAAAGTACCAATTTCCCTTTTCTTACTTGAACACCCCTCAAGTTTGAAATTTAAAAATATTCCATTTTGCCAAAATTGTTTATGCTATAGGCATGTATCAAAATATTAAAATCTGTGTTAATGTGCTCAAGAATAAATATGTTTTAAAAAAAGTACCAAACTGTTTACCCGGATTTGGCCCAATATACACCTTGGTACTCGAGTTCCTAATAACACCCTGTTAGTTAATTTTTGTATGAATCCAGGAACCAACGTTAAAAAATTTTATCAAAATTGGCTTAATAATTTCAAATATAATGTATTTTCCCGGTTTTATCCCCTTTTTGGTACCTTTTTTATCCCCATTGAGGTGGTACAATTTCATTCAAATAAATTTCTGTAACGTGGTGGGAGCTCATAATAAAATATTCGTATGTCTATGTCAAATTATAGAAAAACATATTTTATGAAAAAGTACCAAAAATTAACACAATTTTTATCCCTTAAAGGTTCGAATTTCCAAAAAGTACCAAACTTATATTTTTTATTTTTTGTTAGTTAAAATACGATTTAAAATTTGTTTCTATGTTTATTGGTTTAAAAGATACATAGGGTGCAAAAAAAGTACCAAAATACAGTTTTTACCCGTTTTCTCCCATAAAAGTTTCGAATTTCCAAAAAGTACGAAACACCTGTCAGCTTATTTTTTAAATGGAGTAACATGCTATTTTAAGTTTTTTTGTATCTTTATTAGTTTTGAAGATATAAGGTTACCGAATTTACCCGTTTTTACCCTTTTTTACCCCCTAAACGTTCGAATTTCCAAAAATCCCTTCTTATCGGATCGTTTTGGGGAGGGAGGAACCCACAGTTAAAATTTCGTGATTCTAGCTTCAGCCGTTTGGGCTGTGCGATGATGAATCAGTCAGTCAGTCAGTCAGTAACGTTACTCTTTTATATATATAGATTAAGTTTAAAATCGCTTTTTTAAATAATACCAAGAATGAGATAATATGTTTAACAAAAATCGTTAGCAATTTTACTTTAGTTATTTTGCAGCATATAAAAAAGTGTGAAGTTTGAACCTCTACAAAAACCAAACTAAAGCAAATTTTAAACTTCTGGGGTACCTGGACATAGAGAACGTGTAGAAGAATTATTGTTCAAATTAGTTTTTTGCCTTATATGAAAAATGTATAAATTTTAGAAAACAAATTAAGTACTTGAATCAACATATACATGTATTTTCCTTTACATATTTTAACATCGAAAATGAAAACAGATCACTTGTCTCGTATGTTAACAGGAACACCTTTTATATCAAACAGTTTGAAAATGTTAAATCATCGAAAAACTTAGTGAGTTACACAATCCTAACTGACCTTAAATGTTTTTCTGAGAATAATTCAAAATTTTTAGGTTGTATCAGAAATAGTATAAAAATGTATAAACTGTTGAATAGAGTCCTTAATAAGTTTACACTAGTTGATTTTCCAAGTATATGAGTAAAGTGCTTTTTTATGTCACATCATTGCGGAAAATTTTGTTAAATCTCAATTTTTTAATTTACTGGATATTTTTCTACCTTATTTTTCACTAATATCAAGTTGTGTATTTAAATTTTTTTAGTAATAAGTGCAACTGAGGAACAAAACGTTTAAACCAGAAAAGACAAAAGAATTAAAAAAACCCCTAATAGAAATAACAAACTATGTATAATATCTAAGCTCTGCAAAACAGAGGTTATTAATTATATTGAATACTTAAATTAATTTTAAAAAACCATCTGATAACGTTAAGTATACTATTTTTATGAGAAAGAATTAGTTCAAGCGATGTCGTCAATGGTTCGAATTAGGTCAATCATGCTTGATTTTAACATTACCGTGTCATTGCAGTTCATTTGTTTATATGAGTATTTCAATATACATCTCTCCATTCGAATGAGTTTATAGAACCAATGCAAGTTCGATGAATCGACTACATTTTACATATTCTAAATAAATACTGAGAAAAAAAGCAACATATATTTATATATTCGGTTGATATTTTTAAGCACTTTATTACACTTAGACACATTTATTCAAATTGAGGAAGGAATTTACAATGAATTGTAAAATACTAATGCTTAAGAAGTCACTTTGAACTAATTAAATTTTTTTTTCTGGGATATTATTCTTGAGTATACTTATTCCAATTTAGCAATATTACTCATACGCTGCCATGGTTCATGTGAAAAAAACAACTGTAACTCAATTTGGACTTTTTTTCTTTAAAATAACTTTTCTTTATAAACACATTTTGGAATACTATTTCATGATACCAACTATAAATTTCACATTAAAAGATCATGAAAATCATTAAATTTTAAGAATGCCATTACATAAACATTAGGCTATTTAAAAATTAAAAATTTTGAAGAAATGTTCAAGGCGTCATTTGCATAATTAACCTGTTTTTGAGAGAGAAGGACTCATTCACTACACAGAAAAAAATGGTAACAGTTATTAAGCAATTGAAAAAATTTGTTTGAAATATGATTAAAATTATCCATAATTTGTTGATTAAATATGTTTTTTTTTATACTCATATCAGCAATTTCCTTTAGATATTTATTAACAATTTCAGTTGTTAAAATTCAATAGGAATATTATATTGAAAGTAACAAAAATAAATGTTTCAAGAAAATAAAAATTGAAGAAAAATATAAACATTTTGTTGTTTCATACAAAATATGTTTTCTTTTGCGAATTATAAAGAAATTGGTGTATTCCAGATGGTAAGTTGAATATGTAAATATAATACAGCAATAGGAAAAAAATTGGACATCGATTTTATATACAAAACTTTATTTCAACAGGATTTTAGTGGACTCTTTTCAACATCAAATGCTTCGAATGTAGAAGGAACTCATTTAAGTACAATACTAGAGGAACAATCTGTATAACCGTTCGTGGAAGGTGATACTGACCTGTACTTTGTACCAGTTCAAAAGGTGAGATAATGGACATAACAAGCTTTAACTTTATATTTTAAATTTATATATGTACATTAGGCATATAACTGATTTTGGCGAAATTTTTTGGCATACCACCACGTCATGGCCAATGTTGTATAAGTAATGAAAATCATTTTTTTGGGTCATTTGGAATCAAAAACATCACGCACCAACACCAATTTCTAAAATAAACCAAACTTTTTTTTCTCTGAAAAATTATATAAATAATTTCATATTTTTGTTTGCAAGTGTGAGGGATACTTCCCTTATTTAAAAATTATCTTTTGAAGTATGTTCGCAGTTATTATTAAAATAAAATATATTGTATTTCAAAATAATTGAAAATATTTCATGAAAAACTTTATTGCGTTTGGTGCGTGAACATTTTTAACAACCGCGAAAAAATAATATCGTGGTTTTTTATATTTTTTAATGCTCTATTCGACTATGCTATGCCAATTTGCATATTTGCAAAAATTGTCAATAGTTATATCCCTAATGTACATATGTCATTAATACAATAAATTGTAAATTTGTTTATAATAATAAAAACAATAATTAAAACCATCAAAAGCATTTTTAATTAATATAAAAAACTATAATTAACTAGTAACAATATAATTATTCTATGTTACAAACTCTATTGTTAAAATTTTACTGCTGACTATTAAAAATTTTTTTGTTAATTTGACAAACTCGTTGTTAAAACATATTGTTGAGTGTTAACAATTTTAAGTAACAAAAATATTTTTTGTATCTACAAAATCGGTTGTTGGTGCCTTTTCAATGAAAAAAATAATTGTATTGACGAAAATGGTAATTAATATGACAATTGATTGTCGTAATTTTTTTCTGTGTAAGTTATTTATTGTTTAGAATATGTTTATTTTTTATTTGCTTGCTTTAATAAAACTAATCCTTATTATAACTTTACAAATTGTTTAAACAGTTCGATCCATCCTTTAGTTTTTTAAAATTAATTTATTTGTGTTTAATTTTTATTCTGTTCTGTATTCTTGCTCAATCTCCAACAACTAGTCTTTGGCAGATTAGACTCTTTAAATTATACTATCCATCAAATAGTTAAGTTTTAAAATTACAATTGCTCTTCTGTGATAACGATGAATACATTAGTTATAATATCTTGGGATTGTATGTAAAGTTACAAAATCTTTATGTAAAAAAACAAAAGCTCAAAATTAGCACAAAAAAAGTTATTTTCAAAATTAATAAATTTTTGATATAAAAAAAATCTGAACTTTTTTTGAAGCAAAATGTGTTGAAATGATTTTAAATTTCTGATATAGAAATGAAAAACACTTACAGGCAGTAGTAGCTCGATGTCGTAGTTACTGTCTTTTAAGACCATTAATACGCATCTTTCGGATACTATTTAAATAACAAATTCGATAAAAAACTTTTTGTCCAGCCACGATATTTTTATTAAAAATTGGTATATTATGCTGATTGATATATATACATTTTGTAGTAAAATAAAACAAAATATCCATATCAATAAAATATGCACTTTACACCAAAATGTGTGATTCTGATAGATTAATAGTCTACATTATATTTGGACGTTGGAGAAAAAAACATGATTTTTATGCTCACTAAAAATATTATATATTACCCTTAAACAAAATGATTAATCTTGATGAAGATAAAAGATTGAATTTTAGTAGTGCCAAAGAAATACAAATTTATATTTGTTAGATTTTTTTAAATTATGGTGTTATTGCACTTCACATTTTTTTAATGTGGCTTAACATATTCTTGCTGTTTTTGAAAAAAGAAATTTCTTTAAAAATAACCATTCTTTTCCCGAAATTATTCCGAAAAGGGGCTAAAGTTTGGAATTGAAAACACATCCATTATATTTTTGTGAATCGAAACACACACGCAGAGAAAAAAATATAGTTGTGCATGTTTACTGTAACCATTTCAATATTTTTACAAGTTTTTTAACAATATTATATTCACAGTAACTATTTACATGATTGTGGTAACCATAATATGGGTAATTTACGATTCACATAATTGTATAAACCATATATATGGTTACAGTAAACAAGTAATATGTTTGTGATAACCATTTTTATGACGAATCATTATATCATAATATGTTGTTCTCAGATTATGATATCCATAAGCCGAGAGCAACGTAATATGGTAAGTCCTTTATCATAAACATGGTTGTCACAAACATATACTTATTTACCGCAGTCATATGATACAATCATGTGAATAGAAAATTAACTGTATTATGGTTACCACAATCATGTAAATAGATACTGTGACTATAATATTGTTAAAAACTTGTAAAAATGTTGAAATTTGCATCTCAAATTTATTCTTCAGAAGGTTGATGTACAAATTTATAAAAGAAGCAAATGAGATGAATTTGAAATCTATAATATCAAGAATCTTATATATAAATAGGCCACACGTTTTTTTGTGGTACACTTTTAAGTATGTTATTGTCCACCAATATTGATGAAACATATATGGTTTAAAAGGGTTTTTTCTCTAGATGTGCACAATATAAAAAAAATTTTGAAAGTGGTAAAAAGTGTTTTAAAAGTGTTCGAATTTCGGCCACCAGGCGATCCTAGTTATAATTTAATACATTTTCTATAGAATTTAATATTTAATTTTTTGTTTTGCTGTAAAAACTAGATAGATAAGCCTTTTTATTATGTTTTTGAAAGTAAAACATATTCAATAAAATAACTTGATAAGCCATATTTTGCTGATGCAGTAGTTTATACTTTGTTTTATGCATAAATGGACCTTTGACAGTACTGTTCCTTATATAGTTTTTATACTTGTTTCAAGTGCAACTTGTCAATAACTCTATGTTTTTTAGATTTTTTTTTTTAAATTATAGAGTATATTTTCCCAGTTTTTTTAATTTTGTGTCTTATCGTATTACTACACTAAGCCGTCCAATTATATGGCATCAATTAATATCGATTCCCTTATAAACCATATCCTTTTTTGAAACATCATAGTAAAAATGATAGAAAATTATTCGTATATCAAAATATTCAATAGGAATAAGAGTGTATTATAAAATATTAAATTTATTTTAAACAGGATAACTTTCTTATAGTGTAAAATGGGTAGGCAGTTTTATGTCCTAATTGTTTATTTCCCCAGATAATGGAAAATGTGTCAAACATTGCTTTGTCCGATGGTCGTTACTTAGAAAATGTCATTCATCTAGAAAACAAAAAACATACGTACAAATAACTTGATATACTACATTGATATGTTTATAGTTTTGTTTTTCATAGAGGAAATGAAGAGATAAACTTCAAGAAACTAATAATCGATTGTCTTTCAAAATAAATACTCTGGGGTATTTCAAAAACAAATATGTAGACGTACAAAACAAAGTGAGCAACACCGCCGGAATGCTAATCTAAATCTTAACAACATTTATATGCACGTAGAGAGAAACAATCATCAGTAGCAACAACAATATTAGAAAAATAAAAAAAAACAAAACCAAAACCAAAACCAAACGGCCTCCGTCACCAAATGTCAAACTAAACTCATACAAACACTAACGCACGCATACACATTTTAATACAGGATACTAAACATGTAAATATGTAGGAATTTGTTCACTGTATTTATTTACATACATATGTATGTTTAACTATGTTTGTATTTACTCAAGTATTTTCGTAGTTAATATTTAAATTCCTTTCTTTTATGTTGATTTTATTTCTATTCTTTATTATTCATTTTTTTATGTTGGTTTCTCACAATTACTTTTATAACTTCTTATTACGATTTTATTTTTTTTACTATTTTACTTTATTTTTTATCAATACGCGGTAGTATAATTTTTATTATTTCTTTTTGTTTTTTTGTAACAAATTGTTTGTTTTATTAATATCTACGACTTCGTATTGTTTTCACAACTTCAACTTTATAACGTTTTATTAATTTTCGTGTAGAATATCCTTTTTTCCGATGCAATTGGACGACACGTCTACCGACAGCGAAAGCTAAACACAAACTGAATCCTGAAAAGATTCTGACAGTGAAAGCTCAATGTAGATGTGCGAGTATATGTGATTGTTTGTTGTTGTAAATATATACAAATAAATGTGAAATGTTGTCTATAGAATTCGTATCCTGTGACTTACCCACAATGAGGGAAATTATAATAAAAGCAGGTGGAATATTCATTTAGAAAAGTTTACAAAAAAAATGTGAAATATTAATTTCTGAATATAAATTACAAAAGTTACATTGCATAAATCTTTAGTAAAATGTGAAAAATCTTTAGTACCAAGCTTCATAACCAACTTCAAATTAATAAAATATTATTATTGTATTTATGGTTGTTAATAAAAAGTATTGAAAACATTAAAGATTATACTAGGATTTGTTTGACTTATTGTCGTTATTAAAATTTCATTCACTGCTATTTGTTGATTTTTAAGCATGCGTAGTTTCAAATAATGTATCGATAAAACAGTTTTACTATAAACAACTTGTTACTCAGTAATAAATAATGTTTCTCTTAAATAATTTGAATACGTAAATTGTTTATTTACAACACGTTTTTGTTTTCATTTAATTGTTCAACTTATTTAAATTGACTCTCTAATTTAATTGTAAACATTAGAACTTTATTTGTCCTTAATTGTAGTTAAAGTCACTCACACCTATTTATTTATTAGTATGATTGTTCTTCGCTAAATATATTTGTTATTTTTTCTATCTAATCATAAAATAATACCCATTAGGCTTTGAATCAATTCTATTTAAAAAAATTCTTCAAAACAAAAAGAAATAACCATGAACTAGAGTTGCTTCTAAACTTAAGCAATGATTTTATTTGATTTGGGATGATTTTATGTATAAACTCATTAAAAATGAGGTAATAATGACCAGTAGTCCAAGCGACTACTTTCCTCTCTTAATGGCTTTCTTAGATTTAAATCTCAGTTCAGTTGGAAGACGGGATACCAGAAACTTTGGCAACAAGCTTTCCTTCTTTTTAATTGAATAATTTCCTTGGAGGTTTTAATTAAATGAAATTAAATTAAAGAATTTAAGTAAGACATTAATAAATCTTTTGGGTCTAAAAACGTTACTTTTTTTAATATTGTCAGAGTACCGACCCCGCACATATATTTTTTGGTGTATGAAATTTAAGAGAACATTTAAGAGAGAGGTTTTACTTATTTACTTAACACTTTGAGAACAATAAGAGAAAACTCTAATAATTTTATAAACATAACTAACAAACAAAATATCTGTTGATTCTCGATAAGAATATGTTTGTTTTTATTTTTACACAAACACTCACATACACATATACTAAGTTAAACATATAGATATGTTAATGTTCTTTTTACCAGCACAGTGGGGCCGATTACAGTTTTTGTAACTATGTATTTTTTACAAGGCCTTTACCATGAAGTTTCCGAAATAACTGCAATTACCCTTACCGATATATTAGTTAATTTATAAGTAATTATAAATTGTGACAATACAAATATTTGATTAAAGTGGATACGGATATTAAAAAGAATAAGACCATTATTAATGTTAAACTACGAAATCAAAGAGAATTTTAAAACGATTATTTCTTCAATACTAAAGATAGGGTCACACGTGACAAATATTTGACAAAAAGACGTAACCAATAAATAAAATATACTTGAAATAGTTTATTTATTTCAAAATCTTATTTTACACGTCAAACTAATTTTTGTTTAAAAAAAATGGAATGTAAAAACATTAAGAAGTATTTACATTTTTTTTAAATTTAATCGTTTAAAGTACGCACAAAATATGTCATGTAAAAAAAATATAGGAGGCTAAACCACTGAAAGGATTTTCTTGACATTTTCATAGTATCTTCTTCTATTTGGAAGCAACTATGGACTACTTTTTTGAAATTTTAAGTGGGCGTGGCACCTCCCATACAATGTAAATAGTTATTATGAATATTTATTATTATGAACTATAATTGAAAAAGCCGCAAAACTTGACCGGATTTTCATTGGTACCATTGTGCGTAGCACGGCTGCAAATGGACGGCATTGGATATAAGGGATAGTTTCACACATACAAAGCAAATAGATATTTTCGAATATCAGCAGATCTATAATTGTGATAGTCATCAATTTTTATACGAATAAATTTCTTATCACTGTTTAATCAAATATGGGACGGTTCAAAACATTCGGTGTAACACCTCCCATACAAAGTAAATAGTTATTTTCTATTATGTGGAGAAATATAATTGTGGAAGTCTTCAAACTTTTTTTCGAATAGCATCCCTACAGGATTGGATTAGTGAAATTGCCAAATTTACTTTCTATGCGTTTTTTAAAACAAACAAAATTAGCTATTTTCACGTAAAATATATGTTTTATGCTTCAATTTGTTATTATAACATCGAAACTGCTGAATCTATTGAAACACAATATATAGAGTTTATTTTAATAACATCGGACTAACCCTTTTTGAGTTATCATTAATTATGTGGAGAAAGGTCTAAAAAAATTTATAATTTTACTTAAACATTTTTTAAAAAACAATCTATCAATAGAATTGAAAAATTTTACCATTTTTATACATAGGTAGCCATGATGCATCAAATCTCTATAGTGTTATCAATAATTTGCATGTGTTAATTTGGTACCACTTTACCTAGAAATCTTTTCACATTTTTTTATTTACTACTATAGGATAAGCGAAGCGTACATTAGTAAAGTGAATTATATTACAATATATGCTCCCTGCTTACACCAGTAAGATTTTTGGAATACCTTCACTTAAATATAGAAGCTTTCTTAAAAAAAAAGACGTGAGAATAGTTAAAATTAACAAATCACTCATTGAAATGATGACCAACGAGAAACAAAGAATTCACACATTTTGTATACGATCTTATTATAGGAATACTATTTTTAAATTCTGAATCAAAAGTTTAATATTCTATGGAAACATATGGTCTGCAATTATAAAAAAAAACTTAGCCATTTTGAAAAAATTACGAATTTGCGCGGAGTATTTATATATAATAATTTATTTTTGAGAAAGAGACCTTGTGAATTGACCAATTAAGTCTTGTATTAACTTTTAAAATTTCAATAAATACGTTTTTTTTGTACACACAACTACCACTGTATACCGAAACATATATCCATTTATGTCTAGTGCAATATTACGAGCTTTATCTTGGTAAAGAATAGTAGGCAAGAAATGTAAGCAATAGCTTCATCATTGTCATCGTCATCATTATTACCAAAACTTTTCGCACGAATAATACATGATTGCATATGACATACATATGTGTGTGTTTGAATCAGTGTTGCCAGCAATAAATTTACTCATTACACATATCTTAAAATTACACAGGTTTTATAATATTTTGATTTCATTCAAAGTATTTACCAGCGAGCAATTTTAACTTTAAAAAAACACTAGTTAGTTTTAGCCACTTAAGAGCAAAATAAAACGCATCTAAAACAAATCCATTTTTTAAAGTCTAATTAGGGTTGTCTGGTATTTTTCTTCGAAGTCTCCAACCACAATTAAAAATACACCCAAATATTCAGGGTTATTCCTGTTCTCACTTTCACCATTCACCTTATTTTTGAAAGCACAATTACAACAATAGTATCTAATTTTCTCAGAATTTCTTATTAGAAATGTTTACACGTAATCGTATGTGTTATAAGCCGTCTGAATTTACAACAGATGTTCAAATGTTTTTGATAATGTCTATAGAAATGTTTTGTATAACAGCTACAACATTTTAACAAATATTTTTCGAATGTTGTATGAAAGTTTAAATGTTACCAAAAGTTTCACAAGGTTGGAGCTGAAGTGTTATTCAGCTTCCTAAGCGTAAATTTGTGTTCAGAATTAAAGTTTTTTTTCGGAAATAGTCATTACAATTGAAAAAAATACCTCAAATCGTTGCAAATCTTAAGATATCATATATAAATAAACATTTAGCATAATCACAGAAAATTTAAGGAAATTCAATTGAAGTTAAAGAATTTTTTGCAGATACATACTGATTTTGGATGTAAAAATTGTATCATACTGGATGTCTTAGAAATACAGCTGTAATGATAAGTACATTCAATAGAATATTTTCTCTCCAAAAACATGAAATAATTATTCTTAATTTATTATTGTTATTGATAATAAAACCCATTTTAACTTTATCCCCATGTCTCCGAAAGAAATTTTCTACTCCCAGAAGCATTTCAAAATCCCCAATATGGCAAGCCTGGGTCTAATGTACATATGTAATTACACATGAAGTGGTAACACTGACTTAAAAATAAACTTACGAACATTCTAATATAATATAATAACAATTATGTATATATTATTACCTAATAACCCAAAGGCGCCAAGTCCCATTTAACCCTTCAAAATATTTATGTATATGCTACAAAGAAAAGATGTTGTGTATATATAAAAAGCTTGGTGAGTTTTCACTTAGTTGACTTGCTGTTTTTTTAGTCTTTTGTGTACCATAGTTTTAACACCATGGTTCACCAAATTTATGCAGGGGTTCTCATGTTGTATTGAAGTCCATAAAGTTCGGAAATACTTATAGTTTTTCTCGCTCAACTCGTTGAGTGCAGCACCAAAGTGGGGAGGTTATAATGCATTTGTGCTGATGTTTGTAACGCTAAACATATTAGTCTAACACCCACTTAAATAATACGTTTCATACATACTTAAATCACACGACCTAACTTCATGGCGATCGGTCTATAATTAGTCATAGCTCCCATTCAAAGTCCACTTCTGAAAATCACACACGAATATAAATTACTGAAATTAATTCATGTTTTTTGACTTGAGTTTTCTTTATTTTTTAAATATAACTTACAGTATTTTGTTTTTGTTTAGGGTACATCCTTACTTTAAACTACAGTAACTCAACCATTTTCCAGCCGATTTTTATGAATCTTATTCTGTTTTTAAAATTAGATTGAAAAGAAAATACTAATGATAATTTGAATTTGTCACTTTAATAATACTGTATTTCACTATAATGAAGTGATTGAAACAAAACAGAATTGCAACTCCAACAAAACAGAATTGCAACATGAGAACCCTTTTTTTATCTGGCCTGGGCGATAATTGTCTTCCGTGTCAAAATCAACACTTCTGAAACATTCAACCCATATCTTCGAAGGAACCCCTTTTTGACTAGACCACACCAATCTTCAGATGTAATGTCATTTATATCTTAATGTATGTAAAATGTATACAAAATATTGAGTTTGCTGGACCCAACTTGTAGCCGATATCTCAGTAGGACATTAAGTTTAGACCCGGCTACATCGCCAAGGTTGGTCAATGTGTAGTTGCCCATGAATTTATGCATCTTGACACTCAGGGATGGGCATTCTCAGAAAAGGTGGAAAATCGTTTCCACTTTTTCATGCGATTCGCATGCTTGCCTAACGTCCAGTGCCCCATTAATACTTAATTTACATTAATACCTTTATATATAACTTCACAAAACACTTGTTTATCTATACAAAAGATATCAGTGTATTCTGTTGTTGTTAACTGTGGCTAAAAAAAATCTAATGTCTTTCATTATGTTTCAGTTGGTGTCACTTTTGAACTGGATGTGCGCTATATCCTGGTGTCATATTCGTACACGAAATTACCCCAAACTCACTTACTGAACACCCTATCAAAATATATGTATATATATATGGAGTAATATCGTCAGAAGGTTTTAAAACGATCGAAGACAGTAGAATCCAGAATCCCCGCCTGGCCATATTTTCTCGATATCCAACTTCACTCTCAATATTCATAGCAACATCCTTGCAGCCTGGGAAATGTGTATTCAGTAGGATATCAAGTGACTCTGCTGAGGATTCGGACCAGGAGTCTTCCTTCCTTTTAATACAAATAGGATTGGATTGCCCCTTGGCAAGAATTCTGCGGAGTCTTTTGTGTTATCTATAGATTCACAGAAGCTTCTCCATGAGTTTAATTTTGCGACTACTATAGCTTTTGTAGGCTTTTAATTTACCATGGTATGGTTACCATGATTTACTATTATAGCTAATGTTAAAGGCCCTACATGTTTCATGAAGGAAAGCTTTTCTTAGCCTTTGTGACTGGAAACTTCGAAAGCTATGACAACAGTTTTACTAAAGTTTTCAACAACTGGCATATTCTTAAGTTTATGTCTGATGATCCCATTAAATTTGAACCAATCGGTCCTTCTCGAGTTCCTAAATTGTATTTTCTCTGTCAAGTTCTGAAGTCTAATTTCGAAGAGAATCCAATTATGGTCAGAGAATGAGTTTTTATTGGATACCCCCGGAAATCTACTGATACCTTATACCAATCATTTGTGAGTGTAATATCTAATACTTCCTCCCATCCATTATAAGGACTGAGTTCGAAATATGTTAATAAAAATGAAACCACTAAACTTACAGTTTTGAATATTTTTTTATTTGATTGAAATTATTGTTACAATTTACAAAACAAAAATTATTTTTATAGTTCTAATCACTACTGATGAAATTTTGAACCTTTTTCGAAAACCCTTCCATTATGGTTTTTATAATGCTTTATGTCACTTTGTTCGAACAGGTTGTCCATCTCCGTTTAAAATCTACCACATTTTTGGACACCTATTTTGTGCCCTTCAATTCTCTTTTAACAAGAGCCCAATATCTCTCCAATGGCCTCAGCTCCAGACAGTTTGGAGGAATTGCTTCTCTTGGTACAAGCATCACATATTGTTCTTGTACCACTCAAGGCCTTTCTTACAATAGTGATAGGATGCCAAATCAAGCCAAAAATAAGTGGACACATTAAGAAGACTTATGAGTGGAAGCATCCTCTTTTGTAAACATTCCTTGATGTAAATATCGGAATTTATAGAGCCCTTTGTAACAAATGTTTGTCTTTTTGCCGCAACTGCATATTGCTTGCCATACCAAGAACTTTTTGGGAAATTTTGTCTGCTGTTGGGTCCTAAACTTTTCTTCAACATTCCCTCGAGCATCTGCAATATACAAAAATTTACGCAGAAGCTGCGAAAAATTGTCCATACGTACATTTCGTCATCCATTATGCAACAGGTATAATTTTTGTATAAAATTTGACTTCAATTGCTCTGTCTTTGGCCTCTAAATTGTTAGCAGAGTTACTGTCGGGAAGTTATTTTCGTACCAAATAGTCCAACTACTGACCTAACCTAACTGTTTTCCTACCGGAGGTGTTGATAATTTTTGAAAATGCTTTCTATTTGTTTGGCATTAGAAACATCATGTGGACCATTCCTTCTACCTGTACCGGGTTTTATATCAACGGACCAACTTTTTGTAGAACCAAGTTGGGTTTTGTTCAAAATATTTAAAAATTTTAGTACGCACTTTTTTCTGGTAACTCATTTTAATCAGATTAACAACAAATGAACATAATGGACATTAAATATAATAACTGATATGCTTTAAAAAGGTAACTTTATCAAAACAAAAATCAAATAATACTTGGGTTAAAAGTTTCAATGAAAAACTTGTGTTAATAATTTTATGATCTCAATCGTTAGTTACCCGAACTTTGAAAAATGAATGTTGGCATGTTACCAGAATTATTTACATTTACTTAGTTTATTGGAATTAGTGAAATTAAATAAAGACTCACATCTTTCATTTATTTCACTGTTACCCCAGATCGAATGGCTGCCATTGATATCACAGCCCATGATAATGTCGTCAGATACCCCAATAAAGGACTCACTTCGACTGGAGGAGCTTCGGTTATACAGTAGCTCAACATTTGTTACTGCAAGGTCCTCTGGGCTAAGCTGAGTACTGTGTTTCTTGTCTAGAGAATGTTATATGCTGAGGCCGGGAACCCTTCACGTCCAAGTCTGAATTCCAGCATTCTTGCACCAGCCCAATGTCCAGGTCCTCTTCGGCTAAGAGTACCCGAAGGTTATCTGTAGCACATTTCGAGTGCTGCAGATTTATCTGCACTATTTTAAGCGCCATTGTGGTTTTTAGGGTGGGTTCGGAGAGCTTCATCTCTGTGAGCAGAGATATTGCTGCTTCAACCTCATCCGCTTCACCGCTCCCAGAACCTGTAGGCCGAAACACTTTAACAGAACTGCTTAAGCCGCCTTCTCTGGCTCGACTGAGCTAGATTCAGCGATGGCGAGGATAAGGCACGTGTGGCCATCGCCTTGCTCAATGTGGATGATAGACCAGTCATCCATGTGGATGTTGGGGTTCTACAGTTTCAAACACTCCAACATCTTATGCGCATCGGATGTCATCTTTGGAAACCAGATACGTAAACGCGGTCTCATAGGAATTTCTTAAGGAGGGATCAGTTTAACGAGTTCAGTTAATTTGGACTCGATAGCACCCCATTCTGTTACCACAGCCTTGATGATACCGTCTACTTCTTTTTGGCTATTTTTCTCTCTCTGTCTGAGAGCGATTGCACTACCTCATCATCACGATCATGGATGGCACCGCTGGCAGCATTCTTATCAATCTTGTCGATAATGAATAGCGCCATGGCGTATCTAGACTTGAGGATGTCTTTCTGACACTTTCTCTTTTTTATTTTTTCTTCAATTGTTCGCCAACCAATTGATCTGATTGATAGAGTACTGTGTCGGTCACTCAAGCTATCTGACACTTCGACCAAAGTCTTTTGACTAGAGGCTAATAGGTTATCTTCTGAAGATGATCCGAGATCATCGGTTTTCTTCAGGGTATTGTTGTTGTTGTTTAAGTTCATGGATCTCCCATGCAGTGACGGTGTACATGGACTGGACAAAAATTGTTGCAAATAAAAACCAAAGCCAGCACTAAAGCCACCACATCGCGACAAGATTGTTATCCAGGTGGTGGGATGATATAAAATACTCTTGCCATACAACTTTTCAAGCACTACACTAATTTTAAATAGTAAGGAATATGAATTTACTTACAAACTGTTCAATAATAAATTACACTTAATGAAACTATAAAAAATTGTTCGAGCTCTGATGTATTGAATTCAAGAATTTTACTATATATTTCTTTCCATAAATTACAATTGATTAGTGTGTTTTGTTCTTTAAATTTGATTATATTAAGCATTTGTATTTAATATTTATAATTATTAAATATATTTAATGATTCCTGACTAATAAAAACTAAAAATGTAATACATTTTCGAACTTCTAAAATAATTTCTTTCAATGTTGGTTAACTGATGACCGTGTTTATTGGACTAGGTTATTCGAAACCCCGGTCAATTTTCTGTTAACTGAAAAACGGCGGTTTTAGTAAACTCTAGTATTTTTGATCCTTTTAATCTGACAGTAAGGTGGATATACTTTGTTGGATATCAGATGAATATTTCCTCAGTCACCACATTTCGTGATAGAGGGTACAAAAATTTTACCATTTCATTTAAAAAAATAATTTTTTTGGGAAAAAAATGTTTTCTGTTCAAATTTTCTTTAAAAATAAACTATATAATTAAAATTTAAAAGTACAATTCACAAATATCCAAAAGTTTTGGCCCTATTGTGACATTAACATCATTTAAATAAAAAGCAACAATAATCTGCAAACCGAAATCTTACCACAATTTTTTGAGGATCGGTTTATAGCTGATCTCAGTTCCCACGAAAATCGGTATTACTTCCAAAAATCCTTTACGGCTATGGAAAAATCACTGAAATTTTCAACTTTAAAATATTGAATTTTAAAACTATGACATTAAAATCTATAAATTTTATTTCGTAACCATATTAAATATTTTAAAGTTTAGATGATAATTAATTCAGGTTTATTTGTAGTCATAGAGCTTAAGATGATGGAAACTATGATGGTATATAAATAAAATTTATTTACAAAGCACATTACCCATTATTTGCACTTTTTAAAGTATATTGTTTTTGATTTTGATCAACATTCGACCAAAAATCATGCATATTTCAGTCAAATAATAAATAGTTGCTACTTAGCTGTATGTTACTTGCTGCTTAACTAAAAGATTTAGTTGAGAAGCGTAAATTTACGTTGAAACCCCTTCACTGCTAGTCGTTAACCTTTTTTACTTCATCAAAACCAATATACAGGCCATAAAGTTAACTTTATTGCAATCATTTACTACATTTTATAATTATTTATGAGCTTTACATTAGGGTTATAACCTCAATAAGTTTGAAATAGGCCCTACGAAAAACTATAATGTAAAATCGTTTTGTCGACATGGCGTTCAAATAGTAATTTTTTTAAAGAAGAATTGCACATTTACTTATTAATTTAAGTTCAAGATATATTTTTTAATAACTACAGCAAAAAATACAGGACATTAAACACATTTATTCTAAATGCATCTACCCGACAGGTTTGTATTTTAAAATGATATAATATATCTATACATTACAGACTGCCTCATTTTGGTTATACTGCTAATATAAAGATGTAGGCTAATGTTAATATCGTTAGATTATCTTAATAATTTAAGTGTTTATGACATAAACTTTATGCCAATAACTAATAACTATAGAAACAAAAAGAATGTTGCTGAAACTTTGTGTCCAAAAGAGATAAAGTTTTGAAAAGTTAGCAATAAACTAAAAGCCAAAATACCCAATAATACATTTTTTATTTGTACTTACTTTTATGAGAAAAGGTTTTTTTTAAGGCTGAAGAACATTAACTTCAATTATGGGACTAAACTTTAGTATACGTGATGGCTGCTACTAATTTCATGAGGGTATAAATAGACGACAAACTGAGAATACAAAGTTTATTTATTCGTTGATTTCTTATGTGAACTTCCGTATACTTGTGGATGTTAAATTTGAAAATATTAACTTGTTTTTCTATTTATTTATAAGTAATACAAGGCATTTGAAATGGCTGACAAAATAATATAAATGTAAACTGGAAACTTTATAAAGTTTATAGTAAAAATTAAAGTTAAGTAGTTCTTCATAAATTCCTTTCGTAGGGACTCATATTGCTTTAACGAACTAAGGATACAAAAGAAATATTGGATTCAAAAAAAAACATACTTAGTAATGGTTAAAAATACATCTTATTTAATTATTAGATAATATTATCAAGTTTATCTCTAATTAGAAAACCTAAATATATGAAAAACCAAGTAAGAAAGTATAGTCGGGCAAGTCTGACCATATGATCCGATTATAAATAGTTTTCTTTTGATATGAAACTTAATCACTTTAATAAATTTCTTATGAATCTGAAATAAATATGTAACTTATTGGTTCCAAAGGAAAATCGTATAAAAAAATTATTTTTATAAAACATGTTGGAGACATTTGTTTGGTTATAAACATGTATATATTGCTATATTCGACTGTGCCAACTTTTTTATACAAAAAAATATCAAACGGAAATTTAGTTTCCAATTTTTCATATCAATCTTCTCGTTTAGGTCTTATAGTTATTTCGATAAACTTGAGATAAGATAGCATTGTTTTGTAATATTTAATTATATTTAAGATATATGTATGTAAGTTGTAGTCGTTGTTAAATTTTATGTTTTTAATGTGAAATAAAAATGCCGTAATCCTGGGATTTACATTTGTAAAATCCCGAAATTTAAAAACACAGTATCTATGTGCGTCACTATGGTCGTGACTAGTCGTTCAACTGGAGACCTAATGACGTTTCTTTCTGAACAGTGGTATCAATCAATACACCGCATGGGAGAGAGTAAAGTAGTCGCACTTGACATTTCGAAGGCATTCGACCAGGTGTGGCATGATGGACTAGTTTCGAAATTGACCTTGTTCGGTTTCGGGGTAGAATTTTCTCGTTTTATTTCTAGTTTCCTTCGTGGTCGTACTATAAGGGTAGTAATAGATGGTATTTGCTCCGAGAACTTCATATTGAACTCTGGAGTCCCCCATGGTTCTGTTCTTTCTCCTTCCCTTTTTTTAATTTTCATGAACGATTTACTAACAATCACTTCAAATCCTATTTATTCTTCCGCGGATGACAGTAATATCTGTCACTCATATTCATTCGACCATAGACCTACTATTTCTGAGATTAAACTGTCAAGAATGAATATGGACGACTCGATAAATCGTGACCTTACAACAATCTCCAGATGGGGTGAATTGAACCGAGTTAATTTCAACGCACTCAAAACATATTGACACACAAACGTCTTGAGATTTCACCAGAATCAATTCTTCGTATGGGTAACACAACTGTTGGTGTTTCAGATAACCTTTTGATTCTAGGTACGAGAATTCAGTGTGATGTTGCGATGGAAACTTTTAGGTGCTTGGGTTTCTTGAGACGATGTCGGACATATTTCTCCCCATCCGACCTTCATAAGTAATCTTATACCTAATACGCGCACTTTCATTCGGAACACACGACTATCACACAGATCGCACCCATTTGCTATTAATTTGAGGACCAACCGCACCACACATTATAGGGAAAACTCTTTTTTTGGTCGAACCATACGTATATGGAATCTACTACCTGCTAACGTATTTCCGGCGGAATATAATATTTATCAATTCAAGTCAAACGTCAACAAACACTACTCCCTCTTTCCTCCTTCTCACAACTTTATTTCCTAACATCAACGCAATGCATTGCATATATAGGGGTATCCCCTGAGTGTTGGATATACAAAAAAAATATAATGGAACAACAGATAACAACCAGCCTAATGCAAAATAGAAGGGAAAGGAAAGTCTTAGTTAACTCTGTCACTAAAAAATCTCTGTTAGCCAAAAAATGACTCTGTTAGCCGACTTTAATTTTTTAAGTTGATTTAAATATTTTTGTTTTTTCTCCATTATCCCTCTTGGGAGCACTTGGTTTCCACAAAGCATCTCCATCTTATACGATTAGTTATTTTTTTCGCATAATGCTCATGTAAGGTTGCACTCATTTATTGGAGTATCGAGCGTCTCCATGTACGATGTTTTTATTTTTGTATCAGTTTCCTTAAACGGCTGTTGTTCCAATAAGTAGATGATTGGTCTGCTGTAGCGGGTCCTGTGATACATGTACGATGTTGCCATAAGATCCAGTCTGTTGTTAATTTAGCTTTGTATCAGTTTCATTAATCGGTTGTTGTTCCAGCTAAGTAGATGATAGGTCTGCTGCAGGTGGTCTAGGATAATGGTGCTGCCATATTTCGTTGCCTAGTAACAACGTCCTGGGTGAATTCCAAAATGTATGTATGCAATGCAACCTTAAAAATTCGAGCGATTCTTAACGCAACCGTGTAAACTTTGATAATGTTTCATATCGCAAAATGTATGAAAAAGTAAAAACAGGAAGTATGATAAGTTTTTTGCGTTTGTATGCGCGTTTGTATGCTTTGTCTTGATAAAGATATGACTGCATTGCATACATACATTTTGGAATTCACCCCCTCTATGTATTTGGTGTAGTGGTTGGGAACCTTGCTAATCTTTGGTAGCTGGCTGGCTGGCTGCCTGAGGGGAGGTCGGTGGTCTTCGTAAATAGATTGTTTAGAGGGGGATTAATTAATCCTCTGCCAGGGATCGAACCTGGGGTGCTTGGATTTATAGGCATTTAAATATATTATCTACTTAAATAGTGTTATCTTTTAAAAAAAAACATTTAAATTATTTTACCTAGCCTAAGTTTTATTTTCGTAATATGTTTGTATTATACGCATTTACTTTAATTTTATATTTTGTCCATACACTCAAAATATTATGTAGGTAAATTCAAAATTAATTTAAAATACGGACCTAAAATTTAATTTGAATAAAATTAGTTACATTAATTCTTAGTTATACAGAAAATAAAACTGCATTTATAAAATATTTTTCTAAAAGGCAACATTACTAGAAATGTTGTAAAAGAAAAATAGCTTTTCGAATAAGACCTATTTCGAAATTTCAACTCGCATAGCTGCTTTCAAAAATGTAAACCTGTTTTGTATTGTGCGATTACGGAAAATTTGGCATAAATTTTAAATTTACATTAATACAAATGTAGAAATCATTTTTATTTTACTGTAAAATATTTCCCAAAGTCTTACCTTTCAGAATAATATATATATTCGTACATTATTATTATTTTTGTTTATTTTCTGTATAAATAAAAATTAATTCAAGTACTTTTATTGAAAAAAGTTGGGAAAAAATGCTTTTTTCGATTTTAAAAAAATGCTTATAAATTGCTGTTAATTAAAAAAACATTAAAAAACGGGAAAGATTTAAATAGATTCGATATTAGCAAAAACCGGACTTAAGTAGGTAAACAAATTGAAATATGAATTTTAAAATTCGAATATCTCGTTAACTATAAGATTTAATGTACAGCTATAGCAATGCTTATTGTTCTAGTAGATTCTATATTCACAAAAATATTTAAAAGCGGATCGAGAACCAAAATTTGCCATAATTTTTAATTGTTCATATAGCCTTTCTTCTATTCCCCCTTGTACTTTAATTCCAAACTCAGCAGCACCCCATCTATAGCCATGGGGGATTCTATTAAAATCGGAAATTAAATAGAAATTACAGATTTATTTCCACTTATTTTTGGAATTCTCCCAATATATGCAATCAGGTAGTGTAAAACTTTTTTAAGTGTATGATATACTGACACATTTTGTTTTCCAGGACGGGAATTGGTTAAATTTGTTGACATAGATTTTCTTTAGTTTACTTTTTTTTCCATTGTCATTTCATATTTTATCTCATATTTTTAATGTCATTGCTGTGCTCACGATGATTGTACTCGTACGTAGTGATGGGGATGATAATGATGTTGATAACACTTCTGCTTCTGATACAAGCGATGATGATGATGATAAAAAAGAAAATGATGATGATAAATATTCGAGTATGTACAAAAAAGTACAATATCATTCTGTAATTCGTTTAAACATTCATGCATAGGATACATACATATACTGTATGTAGATACTGATTTACTCACACATTTTTCACATTTAAACTGTTTCTGGCAGTGTTTCTTAATAGCAACCACCCCTTTTTCGTATTTCTTATGAATTTATGCAAATATGTGCTTTTTTCTAATGTCGTTGATGTTGTTTTTATTTAGTTTTTTGACTTTACCCAAAACAGAATTTAAAATATGTACCAGGCATGGGCATATGCGGTATCACGGTCGTTGGTTATACTTTATATTTCTAATATTTTGGATCGATCTGGTGTCAAGCGGAAAAAGTGATTATAAATCTTCTGAACTACAGCACAGTGGTTTAGACATTTTTTCTTTTGGAAATAATTCGGTATCTCGCGAAGTATTAGATATATTGTTACGAAATTTCATATGGTTGGAGCTGAGGGGTTTTCGAGATGATTTACGTTTGTTCAGCTTCATAGCGATAATGGCAGCCAGTACATAGCCACCCAAAGTTGGTCACCTCGGGTCTCAAATTTTTTAAAAAAATCGCCAAAAATCCATTTATGATCCGAATGAGCTGAAATTTTAAATATAAAAAGTCTTTGAGAAGGTCTACAAAAAATACGCTTACGAGTGTAGGTTATCTCTATTAGTTGAAGAGATATTCAGGTTTATTGATTTATTTTTTTTAATTTTGATCGATTTTTTAAATGTTTTTTAGATATCAGCTATATTGGCGATAAAATTCTAAATAAAATAAAAAAACTTGCTAACAGTTATCTGTTCCCTATAAAAAGTTATACGCATCCAAAGTTAGAACTTGTAGAAAGGGCCGTATTTTTTACGTTTTTCCGCCAAAAAATTTTTCTTCGGGACTATATAGAATTTTTATATGATTCGGAAAGATAACTTAATGCAAAAGCGTGTTAAGAAAAATTTGGCTCACTAAAGCGGACATATCACCCCCCAGACCTATCCAAACTTGGCCAATTTTTAAAAAAAAAATTCGGTTTGAGTAAAAAATTCTAAAAAGGCAAAGCACGGAGCCAAGAAAAAGCTCCTTATTTGTATAATCATATATGTTTCTTAAATACTTACTAAGTGTTTTTACTATCACACGGTAAATAACATAACAGTATGCACTATTATCACTGAGATTAGCCATGAAACCGTAATATTCCATCATGACAACGTAATACCTGTTAAAAGCTATTTAGAAAGAAGTTGTTTGGACGTTTTTCTTCATCCGCCATATAGCCCCGTCCGACTACTATTTGTTGCGATCCATGTTTTTTTTTTAAAAAACAAAAAAAAAACAACACAAACTGCAAAGCGTTTTGCTTGTCTGCAGATAGACCCAGAGTCTCTGACGGGAATCGAACCCGCTTCACTTTGGAACAGAGAAACCGAAATTCAATTGAATCATTATTAGCCTAAAAAGATGAGAAGGTTCTTTGGCTCGGAATCAATTTGTTGCCAGCAAGATAGGAAAAGGTCATAGGTAACAATCGCCAATACTTTGAATAAAGTAATATTATAAAAAAATTTCAAAATAAAAGCTAAACATTTGAAAAAAATCAAGCATTTTTAAGTCATACACCCAATATAAATCAAAATCTTTCTATCAACTTTTGTGAGGATCTCCTATATCAGAAAAATATTAATTGTCACATAATGATGGTGGGTATATAAGATTCGACACAGCCGAATATAACACTCTTACTAGTTAAATATAAATATTTGATATTTATGTCTGATACTATGAGATTTGTTTTTTGTTTGGAATTAAGCATTTGTTAGTAAACCTTTAAACGCGGAAGATCTGTAAAATTCCAATTTCGGCACTTGAATCCATATAACTTGCCCACCCCTTTATACATATATCCACACAAAAACGTTTTGTAAGTAAGTACTACTAAGTATTTAACAAGTATGAAGCAATTTACTATATTACAATGATTTTCATACTTTTTGCACCATATCCACTAACACCAGCAAATATTATTTTCTATATGAGAATGTCTTCCGTCCGTCCGCCTTCCTTACTTCTTATTGTTTATCCAAAAACAAGCATTTATATTGTGTATTAGAATTAAAATCATAATAAATGAGTGAAAATATTTTATGCCAAGTTACTCAACACTTTGTTCGGTTTTGTTTGGCTTCATGATGTGATCCAGCATCCTTCATCATCATGTGTTCTTTTTGTTATGTTCATGTGTATGAGTTAGCAAGGAACAGCCTAAATGAGGCTGCAGGTAAGTTAACTTTTAATTGTATTAAATTAACATTCATTGTGGTTTTCTGTTTTATTCTATGTAGAAAATGTGTATAAGCAAACTAGATTAACACTTTTGAATTGAAAATATGTTTGAAGAATTCATAATTACGAAGTTTAATTTTAAATATTCAAATTATTATGAACAGTGCACAGTGTGGCACAATCAAAATATTTTGAAAATAAATCTACCATTTCTAACTGGCTGATCATTTAAGCAAAGTGTTGTTATATACCAAGGCTGGTTTTTAAATTTCTCCTACAAGCCCATTTTAGGCTAACTTTTCGGATCAACAAAATTTCTTCCAGAGTATGATATTGCATTTTTTTTGTAATTTCACAACATTATACACATTTCGAGCGATACCAAACATATGTGTGTCCGGTCAATACCAGCCAACAGTTTTTCTTTTGTTTTTTTTAACGAATTTTAATTTAATTGAAATTTCGTATTTGACAAAAACTTTTGAGTTTTTAAGTTAACCTTTTATCAAGTTTTAAAATTAGAATTGTAAAGAAACATATCGAGCCCTTAGCGCCAAATTATCGTAAGCGACATTCTCAGAATATCAAAATTTTTAATAACTTCAAAGTTATAGGGGGTAAGATTTTATCGTAATTCAATGTTAACATTTTACAGTAAACGAATTTTATCGTAAGCGACACACAGTGGTATAGAAAAAAAAAACGGAAATGAATCTGTAACTTCTTAACGGTTAATCTGGTTTGAATGAAATTCCACTTGGGCGAAGAGGAAGTGTTGTCGAGTTTAAGTTTGAAATTTGTACCTAATGGGCCCACCAAGAGCGGGGCCAGGGGTCTCCAAAGTAGGACACCCCAGGTATGTTAATTTTTTAAAACGACCCTATTTCTTCGTTTATCGAGCACTACAAAAAACCTCGTCGTAGCTATCAATTATCTGTCATAGCTTAAGAAATATTCGCATTTGAAAATTAAATTTTCAAAATTTTTAACCACCCTACTCAAGTTTTTTGATAACAGCGGATCCAAATATTTCCAAAATGGAATACCAACAAATGTATGTGTCAAATAAAAAAAATGGTTTAAAAATACTGACCTAGTTCAAAGTTATATGCATTTGAATTCAAAAAGGCGATTTTTCGCAAGTTTTTTGGGAAAAAAGTACTTTTTTTAAGTTGTCTAAGAAGATGTATAGTTAAGCATTTTGTACTTTTTGAAAAGCTAACTTTTAAAACATAAATATTTAGATGTATATAAAAATTTATAAAAATTTTAAAATTTTTTTGATAGGAAAAATTAAAAATTACATTCTGATTTTTTTACTCTTGGTTGTAGTTTGTTAAAAATGCAGCTTTTTGTGGAATTTTTTTTTTATTATTGTTGTTGCAACAAAAATTTTTCCAACCATAAACAATTTTAAATTAATACTGTTGAAATGTTAGTATTCTTTAAATATAATATTTATGTATATTAATTGTGGATAGGATATAAACCAGCCTCGAACCTCTACGGGAATCGTTAGGTTGGTAGATTATACTGACTCTGAACATGAAGATTGTAACTTAAATGACTGTTTGGAAGGAGAAATTTCCGTTGGGAGAAAAGGAAGAAAACAAACTCGTAAAAGTAAACCAATATGTATTTCTTCAAAACCAGTTAAGCCAAATCCTTGTCTAGGAAAAAAATGTGGAAATAATTGTGCAGATAAACTTAATGAAACAGATAGAATTGAAATAAATGAATTCTACTGGGGATTACCAAGTAAATCTCGCCAAATTATGTGGCTGATGTTATGTGTTAAGAAAAAGAAATTAGGACGGAAGCGGGTGACGAGTAGTAATAGAAATGTGTCTTTTGACTACATTATTAATACACGTGGTCTCCACGTTGAAAGTTTGTCAACAATTTTTATTAGCAACACTTGGTATTTCTCAAATGATGTTGCGTCATAACGTATTAAATTCCAAT
Organism: Calliphora vicina; assembly: GCF_958450345.1. Lineage (NCBI taxonomy): Eukaryota > Metazoa > Arthropoda > Insecta > Diptera > Calliphoridae > Calliphora > Calliphora vicina. Next base: position 91,975,206 of record NC_088782.1, read on the forward strand.
ACAAATCAAAATCTTAATAATAAATATATAATAGAAATTACCTGCAGTTCCATCTCACTATTGCCGCAATTAAAGCAATAAATTATACTTGCCGGAAGAACTACGTGATGTTTCAAATTTGTATAAGCTGTATGTTGAGAATTTGAAGACAACTCAGCAGGAAACATTAGTCGTCTCTTTATATAATTTCAGCAAAATTTATAATAACAATTATCATTTGGGGTTTCATAAGCCAAAAAAAGATAAATGTAATGTTTGTGAAAAATTTAAGAATATGTATGGGGAGGCCCAGAACAGATTAAAAGAATCCAGTTTATACAAAACGCACATTTTTGATAAAGACAAGTCAAAAGAATTTTTTTTGCACGAACGGAACCAGAAATGGATATTGTTTTTTATGGGGTGAGTGCGATGGTAAGAGAGGATGCAATGAAATTTGTTCTGTGCTTTTAAAATATTTGAGAATAGTGGATAGCAGGAAGCAACAAATTAAATTAAGTTTATTTTTTGACCGCATTAGAGCTTTATTGTCAGTTATACCCTTCTTTCTAAGAAATTCAGTATTCGTTCAGAATGTAAAAGTTACATTTTTGTTACCAGGACATACAATGATGCCCGTTGATTCAATACATGCAACAATCTGCTTTGTTAAAAATGTTTGGAAAAATCGGTACAACATATTTGGAAAAAGATATGTGGAATTACGTTGACCCACCTCAGCGAACATCCGCTGTTAATAACATGATATGACCGAAACTAATGTAATTAAAAATAAGAAATTTGGTCCGAATAGTTTATAATAATAAAAATATAATAATATAAATGATAGAAAATATGTTTATTTAAAAAAAAAAATTTTGGTCAAGTTCTAGAAAAATCTTATGTGTTCGTGGTGAATATGCATGAATTGACACAGTTGAATAAAACACACTTGTGTGTTAAAACAGGCCTCATGCATTCATATTTGTGGAAATATTTGAAAAAATAATTGACAATCACATGGAATTTAGCAAACAATTTTTGTCTTAATTACCTGGCCACCACAGTATCCCAGCAAAAAATTTCCCAAAATAAAATGGAGTAAGGTAATTAAGCATTTTCAAAGAATTGGTTACCAATTGCATTACCTAATCGATTCTTTTTGCAAGGCATGAGACTAAAGTAAGTTGTTCTTCAGAATCGATTATGATGTTACATATGTAAGTAATTCCAGTTGCTTTATATAGAATTGGTTTTATTTTTATTTTAAGAACTAGTTTTTTAATAAAAAATATAATATATTCCCTTCAATGTTGTAAGAACCACTTCAAAATAAATTATAAGAACTATTTCTTTTTCCTCAATTAAAACTACTTCCCGCTAAATAAAAATAAGTAATTCTTTTAATAATAAAAAAAAAACAAATAAATTTATTACATTCCCTGTTATTTAATATACATTTACAATATTTACATATTAAACGTAATTGTTTTAAAAATTCAAATTTAAAATGCTTATTTTTTGCCGATGTAACACGGCTTTGCGAAGTTCTCCATAAAATTCAATCTCAGGAACTGGAAATAAAGAATTATTTTATAAATAATTTATTATACAATAAAATGTTAATGTAAAAATTACTTACGACATAAAATATTTATAACTTTCTTAAAGTCTTAAGGCCGTTTTTTGTCTTGTATACCCCGAACATTATAGTTTAGGATTATTTCCCTTGAAAATATATTTGTTATGCCTTTCTGTAATCCTTTTATACTCGGTATACTGAAGATATGTTAAGTAAATAAATAATAAAATACATAAAAATAATTAAATTAATAAATAAATAGGTACCTACAAGTTCACTATTATTTTCTGAGTTCATCATATTCTCTGTCCGATGATATTGGAAAAATTGCTTTATTCAAGCAATTTTGAAAAAATGATATTGAAAAAATGACGAGTTAACAGTCAATAATTGTCATAAAGCACATCACTTAAAACGTTGTTTTGGTTCATTATAATGAAATAATTTAAAAAACGATAGAACTACAAACTTGTTACTGTTTACATATATATTCACCTTTTAATTCAGTAATTCCAACAATAATGGTTGTATTCGTCATATTTTCATTATATTTATTCCTTTTTTACTGGAAAATTGAGTAGTTTTTTCACTTTTATTTTTGAATATTTTTATAAAATTGCGTTTTACTTGTTATATTTATTATTTTTTTAATATCACATTTAACAACATTTTGACAATTAACAACACAAAAACACTACTTTCGTCTGCACTCTTCAAAGAATGGTTTGTTTTTGATCACGACAGAGGAAAATTTGTATACTTACCAAAATTGTATGTTAAAAATATTTTCTCATGGTAACATGCACTATTTTGTTTTTCATAAAACAAGACATTAAAAACCAGAATACAATTTTATATTATTAGATTTCAACTTGAATTCTTTTTTGTAAATATGTAACCGAGTTGATTGAAACGCAGGTATTTTCAGATTACCACAGAGATTCTCTTTTAACTTGAAAGAAAGGGAGTGAGAAAAAAATTAAGCAAACAGCAGTATTACTTAGACTATGCATTGCATAAGCAAGAATTATACATTAAATAAAGCAATGAAGTTTTGGTTTTAAATTTAAGTATTAATGCTTTATGAATTAAAATGTAATCGAATTAAACGTAACTCAACTTAAGGCTGGGTTAGCTGACCGTTGATGTAATGTAACCGTAATGTTGACTTAACGTAACACTTTAGTGCAATTATAGAACATTAAAAACGTGTCATATGTTTTTGACATAAACAAACAAATTTAAACAGCTGTTTGAAAGTGTTATCAACACAATTGTTTTAAATACTGTTCAAGCGATTTTATAATTTTTTTCTGCGATTTTAAAAAAGAAATTATTAAACTTTTTTGGTAATAGTATTAAAAAACCGTATTTTTTTACACATAATGTATTCATCATCATTGTGAAGTGCTTCGAAGTGACTTCATATATGTTTATATTAACCCATTAGGAGACAATTATAAATATTATTTATTATCTTGTCATACAGACTTTATTTATTAAAGGTCCGATAACTTAAAAATTAATTAATATTGTATTGTACTTTATACTATGTAATGTACAATCGAATAAATATATATTCAATGCTTTATGAGTTAACTTTTTACTAATAAAATTTAAGTGAACTACGGGAGCCTTTGTTTTGCTACTAGCGGTCAGCCGGTGTGGGGGGGTTCATGTTCAACATAAATTTCTACTCATATAGATATCCTTATACATAAGAAATTGTTGTAGACTCCCTAATTAATATTAACTGATCGATTAAATAATAAGATGACAAATTGACCGGATTTCATAATCAGTAATTAAAATATATTCTAACGACTTAATAAACTCTCATATTTCATTTATCCCAAGATATTGACTGGGATAATCGCCTCAATACCCGCCCTTCCAAACGATCTTACGGCAGCAATTTCATTTAAGATCCCATACTAACACCACACTTACTTTCTCATTTCATTAACGAAAACTTTTCAAAATTCTTTAAAGTTCCATAATTCAAATACAATTTATTCAATTAATTTCGAGAAAATACATTTTTGTCAGCTAACATTAGTTAGGCTGCTAAAATTCGCAAAAAAAATCAGATGTGTAACGAGATACGAAATTTAATAATTATAATAATAATGAAATATAGATAAAAAAAATATAATAATAGAAATGCATATCAATTACTAATAATAATAGTATGCTAATTAATTTGATTAATTTTGATAGTACTTATGTACTCATTTAATTGGAATCTACTGTGTGAATAAAATACAATAATCAATGAAGAGATATTAATAATTTTGTTCTTTTTTTGTTTTTATTTCTTTGTTTGGTTTTGAATATTCAAATATTACTTGTGCATAAAACAAGAGTGCATCAGAAAAGAAAGATAAAAAAGATAATTCGTTTTGTTTCTTGTTGTTTTGATTTTTTTGAATTGCTTTTGTTTAATTTATTTTTGTTGGATCACTTTCGATTTAATTGTAAAATACAAAAGTGCGTAAGAAAATAAAGAACAAAAAAAAACAATTCGTTTTGTTTCTTCTTCTTCTTTGACTTTGATAATTTGCTTTATTTTTGTTGGATTACTTTTGATTTAATTTTAAAATACAAGAGTGCGTAAGAAGACAAAAAACAATTCGTTTTGGTTTTTGTTCTTCTTTGACTTTGTTATTTCAACAGTAATCCCTACTAAAGCAAGGTATAACTAAAAGAAATAACTAAATTTAATAAAATAACTAATGCAAAACAGATTATAATATTAAATAAGATAATTGTTATGAGACTCACCAACTTAAACTGGAACCGCCGAATGATGAGGCCTCGTCAAACTGCTGTTATTGGTTTTTTTTTAAAAATTGTGGATGTTAATTTAGTTTTGCATTTCATTAGTTTAAAAAGATGATTCCAATAGTTTGTAACTTATCTTAGCTTAAAAGAAGGCTTAATTAGAAATGTAATTATACTGCGATATTTTGTGTGCAATATAGGTTAAGTTTTTCTTATGTTCTTTTAAAGTTCTTTTGGTAAAGTGTTTTAGGTTTTAAATATCACTATATTTTATAATGTACTTTTAATTAAAATTAGGCAAAATAGTTATATATAATAATGTAAGTTTTTTTAGATAAGAATTTAAATTCAGTTTTGAGTTTTATTAATAGTTTGAAATGTAGATTAAATTTTCTCACTTATATGATCACTTTGTCACTATATGAATACCATTAATTTTTAGCTTTAATTATTTTGAAATTTTAGGATCAAAATATTTCAATATTTATTTTCAAAAAGTGAAAATAAATATGCTTAAAAAAAACTTAACCTGGCACAATCTTACGGAATTTATTTTTAAAGTAAATCAGGAGTTTATTGACTCAGTTCTGGGTGTCTGAGGTGAAATATATATCTGGATATGGAGCTATTCTCAGATGTCTTCTTTGGTTACTTCCACAGATTAGGTTTTCTTCTAATTTATTGAAAAATTAGTTCTTTTATAATTTATATTTGTAACTTTTTCTTATGTTTCCACGTTATTTGATCTTTGTATTTCTTGTCTTAGCTGTTGCCTCGCTGGTATATTTATAACAATGACTATCAGCCATACACTTGGTGATGTGAGATTAGTTTTTTTGAGTATAACTCCGAAAAAATTGGTTACAGTGGTGGCAAAAGAAAAGGTCCTCCACTGTATTTATTTGATAAAGTGTGATGTTCTATAGTTGGGTTTACTTTTTGGGTATGGAGATTTAACAAACTATCTCAGCACTGACTTCCAAGATATATTAAGGTTATGTTGAACCTTTGGATTAGGTGATATGTAAACCAATATGTCTGTTTTAATGGGTATTAAATATTTAAATTAACTACATACATATGTATTAGTTTCATTGAAATAATTACCTTAAATTGGGTGTAAATTAGAATTTATAAAATAAAATTTGAAAATATATGGATGACTTAAACGAATTTTAAGACCACTTTGTCGTTGAAGTACAAATTAGAAAAGAACGGAAAATAATTGGGTTATGAAAACCATGCTTTTAATTCGTGTCTTCGTAAATCTTGAGTGCGTCGGTATGCGTTGATATGCGTTTTAATGCGTCAAACACCAAATTGTTGTTTTCAATGTTGTTAACTATATTGTGACAATAAATACAACAGTGTGAGGTGAAATACTAACTACACAATCATTTCCGTTAAAATTTAAAATAATTTCAATAATTATTTTATAAAAAAAATTTCCTATTTTGCGATACAATTTCAAATATTTTATAAATGTTTGTTCAACTTAATGAAGAATATTATTATCAATAATCGTCTATTACAACTAAGGGCCATTATTACAACTTGCCTTTATGTTCGTAATAGTAATAGTTAACTTCATGGGTACCTTTTTCTATTGCTTAAAGTTTCACCTTCACTATTTGGAACATAAAGGCAAGTTGTAATAATGGCCCTAATTTGTTAATTTAATTTGTGTATACAAAATATTAATTTAATATTTTCAAACTTATTACTTTCGACTATTATTAGTATACCATAACAATAAAAAGTTTTTTTTAGTAAGAATTGTGCTAAATTTCGCAATTATTGATAAATTCACTGACATTTATTGTTGTGGGATATGCTAGTTCCTTTGTCCCCTTTTACAATGCAGAAATTGAAAGGTAGACATTTTTCTCATTCTCTTTTGAACTAACCTAAACCTGTGTAATACACACTGTACCTCTTCAAACCCTCGCCATCAAACTTCGTATGTCTGCCTTTCAATTTCTGCATTGTAAAAGTGGACTATGCGCATTTCACTGGTTGCTTAGGCCAGATCATCAGGAAACCTTTTCCCAAAAGGCTTTAGAAAAACTAAAGATATTATACAAATCAAACTATAGAGTGAATGAGAATTACAGACACTCAAGCTTTATTTGTAAAAATATCAAAGCTTAAACAAAACATCAACAATAAACAGTGAGTTTATCTTTTCTTACATTTTATTTTTTATTTATGTATTTATATTATTGAAATATTTAAAACATTTTTAGAACATTGAAAATATTGTTAAGCGTTCTGAGCATAAGTATTTTTTATACAAGACTTTTAAAATCAACAAGTTGACAACACCGTTAGTAAATGTCACGTAGGAACGTGAAGAAATTCTGTTTTTAACAGGTTCAGACGTTACAGTTAAGTTACATTTTGTCACTATAACTGCTTTAACTACTTTACACACAATAGAAACGATCAGCTGTTCCGTTCCGTAAAGGTTACATTACATTACAGTCTGCTAATCCACCCTTTATTTCTAATTGCCGTAAGACTTCTATATTTCATCAAAGGGAAGCGAATGTACATAGTTTTTTATGAGAGAAAGAGCCGTTATTTTTTTAAGATGTTTTACTTTTAGAGTGTGTTTTCCGATTCAATTTTTGATTTTTAGAAGTGATATAGTAAATAAAATCAATTAAATTGCTAGTAAAGAAGATTTACCTTATATTTTGATATATACAGAACTATTGTAGAAATTAGTTAAATATTTCGGTAAAGTAAGCAGTTACATTTTTAGTATAAATAATTAAAATAGTAATTCGGAAAATATATATTAAAATTCCTTTAAAAATAATCATGCATGTTGTAATTTGTTTTTTGGAATGCATTCCCTTTTGAACTAGCTGGAAAGACGTATGTAATTAATTGCATATTGAAAATATAAACACATTCTTTTATTTGACTTTAAAAACTAATTATATAAATGACTATTTCTTTCATTGTTTATTGCAATGCATATGGTAATGCAGAAAGGTTATTTGGTAACCAAAAATGTAATGCATTAAATGGCTATGAGTTATAAATGTAATGTTCGATTTTTTGCTGGGATGTAGCTTAAGTTAGCCAAAAATGGACTTTTTGGAGAAACTTTAAATATGCATTATACATAATTTGATGTGTGTTATATGATATATCGTAAACACATTTTCAATGTACGTAGACTTTGTAATTCTTAATTATAAATAAAAAATTAAACATTTTGTGGAAAAATAATCCCAGAAAAATATTAAAATTCCAAAACTTAGAATTTTCGGATTTTGCTCACTGGGACTAAATTTAGTATTCCGTGCTTGGGATTTTAGAACAAATTAACTAAATCTGAAACTGCAACATAAAATTAGTAAAATTTGGAAGGACCTGTGAAGAAAAACTATTAAAAATTTAACAAATTTTGTATATCGCTCATTTGCAGCAACAGCTACATATTTCAAAAAAACTCTTTTCGAGAAAAACGGCTTTGAATGTTTTATGACATTTTATTATTTCTTAAATAAATTTTCAACAAATCATGCGATTTCAGAAATAAAACCTGATTTAAATAGTAGATATTAATATCTTTCTAATCTGTATTTAATAGGGTATTCAATCGATTAACCGTTAATCGGTTAACCGATTAATTTTTGACGATTAACTGTTCGAATAATTTAAAATTGCCGATTTTCGAATAACAAATAAACCGATTAATTTGTGTCGATTAACAGATTAACCGAAATTCCTTTTTTTGCACTTTAACATACATATTTTTTTTGATTTATTTTTCCATTTCAATTAAAAAACAAATTTCAAATTAAAATAACATATTTTTTCGAACATTCAAGAAACATGTTTAGTGAGAATAAAAACTGACATACATATTTAATTTACATGTATTTGAAACTTTGTATTTACATGTATAGACGAAATTTTTTTGGAAAAGAGTTTTTTATCAGAACTTAATGAAACTATTAAAAGTATTCAATATCTAAAACAATCCAAAAAGTACTCCAATGGTATAAAAAGAACTGATATATTGGATATTCTTTATCATGATTTCGATTTCTCCAACAATACATCAGCGAGATAGTTTTTTCCAAGTCAAGTTTTATTAAATCTAAAGAAAAAAAAATAACTTTAAAGGAAAACATTTAAATTATATTGTTTTTTTAAAAGATTATTTCAGAAGTTTTCAATAAAACCCTAAAAAATACTCAGGTGTGTATACAAAAAGGATCTCAAATACCATATTTCCTATTATTTTTTGGTTGAATTGTTATGTTTTGTTTTTTTATGTATTTGTACTCAAAATTCGTTGTTGTATTTTCAATTTAAAATTAAAATAGAAATTATTCGGTTAATCGAATAATTTTAAATTAACCGATTATTAACCGAATAAATCTAAACCCCGATTAATTATTTTCTCGATTAACCGATTAAAGCAGAAACCCGATTATTTGAATACCCTAGTATTTAACCCAAATTTGTACTTGTCAAATATACGAGAAAACATGAATTTTAATTTTGATGTTTACAACGAAAAAACACTCTCATACAAAAAATAATTGACTTTTTTAAATCTGATAAAACTATTTATATGAAAGACTAAAGAACGGCGCATATTTTGTATTACTTAGTTCAAAATACCCGGATTTTGAGTTATGACGTTGTTGCAGCAAATGTGCGATATGTTGGAATAATCTTTGTAGTAATAACATTAAGAAAATATTCAAAATATTTTTCTTACGGTCTTTTGACTAAAAATATATTTGTGCTAACGGCAATAAGACATACATTTGCCTCAAATCACAACACTGCACAGTGGGGCAGAATCAAAATATTTTGTAAATAAATCTGTAATTTCTAACTGTCATGGCATGAAATTTTACATAGGCGTAGCAGAGGAGCTGTGCAATGTAGGGCACCTCAGACATGCTAAATTTATTGTTTGTCTAAAATCATAATATTCTCCTAAAAATCACTTACTTACACTGTAAAATGAACTGATTATAGCTAACTTTTAATATATTATCAAGAAATATGTTTATAATAATTTTTAACACAATGGCGCATAATCATAGTCAGAAATAAAGTATATTTTAAGAGAAATAAAGTCGTTTTTACTTAAGAGTGGACTTTAGGGCTACCATAGACAAGATGAAATATACTTTTGACGTTAAAGTCGACTGTAAATATAAAACTAGCTGAAGCTGTTTTTAACTCATTTAACAACAGCATCAGCTGTTCTTCACCAAGTAAAAGAGTTCGACAAAAAGTCAAAAATGTTTATGTTACAAGATATTGGCAGAAATTTTGCAATTATTGAACAGTTGTCAATAAAATTAGTACCAAAATATCTTAAATATGATATTAATCTTATTTATTCCATTTTTCCACCACAAACTGCTTTTTTTCTGTAGATTCCGCGTTTACTTTTATTGTTTACCTTTTTTGTTTTTTTTTTAAATTTCTATGTCAGCTGTTCAGCGGTGCCACTTATATATCTATATTTTGTTGTATATTGTATGAAAACATTTTCTATATTTGAGGTGGCACCCAGTTAAAGTCGGTTCAATTAAAAACATACTTTAATTTTGACTATAGTTACAAAATAATTAAAAGCTGGTTTTTATATTAAAGTTGTTTTTAAAAAGAACCGACTTTAGTGTTTGACTATGATTATGGGCCAATGTCTTTCATTCTGAGATTTAGTCAGATTTTTTATCATTTTGAAATTTTACTCATCCTGCACCTTGTATAAATATTCAAAATCTGTTTGATTTTAGAAGCAAAAATAAATCTGTATAATTTTGAAACATAAATATATTTTAAGGTATTAGAGAGATAAAATTTGTATAAGTTTTCACACCAGAGGAATTGAATTTAATACCCTGTATCTCATCTTGAAATTCAAAATATATATTTAAAGTACGATTAAGTAAATAGCAATAGACATTTAAAAATCACCCAGAATTAGTATTCTCTACATGAATAGTAAGTATTCTGTCGTATAATAAATAATAAAGGATTTGAAATTACAGAAATTGGTAAACTAACCGAAACTGTTTGTATGTACTAACAGTTTCAGTTAGTTTAGGATTAAGCCAATATTATTTTCGGTTCGTTTTCACCTTTAAACAAATTGGTTAAATTTTAATTAATTGACATTTAATCCTGCTCTTCTATATGAAACTTTAATATACTTTTTGAATTAATTAAAAAATAATTAATAAATTAAAATTCAATTAAACTTAAAAATCACAATAATTTTTTTTATTTCAAAACTTAAATTCATTTATTCTTCCAACTTCTGTGAAAAACTCAACGTTAAATAAAGTTCTTTATAAAATGAACACCACAAATCATTATTTCTCATTAATAAAAAACACATTTTCATTGGTATATAATGAAAATTAGTGTAATGTGCAATTTCTTTCATTTTAGCATTTTTTTCAAACTGTTTTGCAAATTTAAATTACGAAGTGAAACATTTGAAGTTCTTAATGACACAGTCACGTCATGTTATTTTCTTCTACAAAACTGCACAACTTTTTTATTAAAAAAAGTTAAAACATTTTTTCATATACTTTAAACTTTTACCAAAGGGACTACGCACATACATACCTACCATGTTCTGTCAAGACATTGGCGTAGATTCATATGGGAAAGGCAGGTGTAGGATATCTTGAAATAAATTGGGACATTGAAAGGTTCTATACGAATAATTTGAAAGTCTTTATAAATTTTTACTTATATTTTATATCAAACATGAATAAAAATATCCTAAATTATTTAGAAAATATGGTATGTTGTTGGCAAAATGAACTTTTAACTTGGCATGTTTTTTCCCAACAGTTTAAACTAATTTACATAGATTTACATCGAGATATCCTTCTTCAAAGAATCTTAATCGTACTTAAATATTCTTTCTGATAAAAATGATTTTTGATACATGTTTATAAAAATTGGTCAATTTATTAAGTATAAAAGTATACACAAAAATAAGGATTTTCCTTTAATAGTTAAGGAAAATCTTTGGAAAATGGAAGATATCGTCTGTCCTTTGTTCAATGATAATTTCTTATGCTATATCTTGTTTTTATGATAAACGAATTTCCAAACAATAATTTAAAATCTACGAATCATTAGCTTTAATATTTATTGTTATTAACTGTTTTACTTTCGGTATTTTTCATGCATCTTTTAAAAACAAGTAAGAAAGTATGGTCGGTCAAGCTCGACCATATAATACCCTACACTAAATAAATGAGCAAAAACATTTTTCTTTTCAAATATCAATAACACTATGCAACAAATGGAGACTTTTGGAAAAACACAAGATCATGACAGTATAGGTTCGACTCTACTACCAAAGGGTAGTACAACCCTATACTCAGTTTGCCCATTTTGGTGACCGATTTTTTTTTATGGGCCCCCAAAGTTTCTGAAAATCAGTGGGGCCTCTAAAAAAGGTGCCATCAGGTTTTGGTTAACAGCTAATTCAGACTTTGTGCTACGGCTTAACTTTATATGGCAATAATATAGCTAAGAGTCCGCCAAATAAATTTTGTTAAAATTTGTTTCCAACAAATAGCTTTTTCGTGCACTTTTGTTGAAAAAATATAGGAAGAAAATTTTTTTTTTTTACTTTTTTTAGAATAACTTCCAGGGACTCCTAATTTTTCAAAAACAATATCTCGCAAAGTTGTAGCTACGGTAAATTTGAATAACTCTCGTGAACATATCAAAGCAATCCGAACATACCTAGGTATTCTAAATAGCTGTCAAAAATCACTTTGTAGCTTAAAATTTGTAGTTTTTTACTAATTTTTGACTCTAAAACAATAATTTTTTGTTAAAAATGTATGTTCGAGTGTATACTTCTCTATTGTGCTGGAATAACGAAGAATGGGCAAATCATTATCGGTATGATCCGGGCGCATAACTTTATCCAATCTTGATCATGCTATTTTTTGGAAACAAATTTTAACAAAATTTATTTGGCGGACTCTTAGCTATATTATTGCCATATAAAGTTAAGCCGTAGCACAAAGTCTGAATTAGCTGTTAACCAAAACCTGATGACACCTTTTTTAGAGGCCCCACTGATTTTCAGAAACTTTGGGGGCCCATAAAAAAAAATCGGTCACCAAAATGGGCAAACTGAGTATAGGGTTTTACTACCCTTTGGTAGTAGAGTCGAATCTATACTGTCATGATCGTGTGTTTTTTTCACTGTTGCACTGTGTAATTTATCAAAAAGTTACACGGGAATACAAACGTTATATTCGTGAGTGATTTTCGGAAGTGGGCCTTATATGGGAGCTATGATCAATTATGGACCAACCACCATGAAATTAGGTCGTGTGATTTATGTCTATATGAAAGTTATTTATGTTGAATTTTGTATGTATTCCAACATTTTTAAGAGATTTATGCACGTTAAAGTGATTTTCGGAAGCGGGTCTATATGGGAGCTATGACTAATTATGGACCGATCGTAACAAAATTTGGTGACATGAATTTCGTATATATAGTACTTATTTGGAGCGAAATTTGTGTAGACACCTATATAAATTAAACATTTATGACCGATAAAGTCCAATAGCCAGTGTCAATAGGCTTGGTCCTTGGGCGGAAAAAATTATATGTACCAAATTTTATCGAAATATCTTCAAAATTGCGACCTGTACATTGCGCACAAGTTTACATGGACATACAATCAGCCAGCCAGACGGACGGACATCGTTTAATCGACTCAGAAAATGATTATAAATCGATCTTTATACTTTAAGGTGGGTGTTAGATTAATATTTTTGGGCGTTGCAAACATCTGCACAAACGCATTATACCCTCCCCACTATGGTGGTGTAGGGTATAAATATAAACTTTATAAAAATAAAACTAATTCAAAATTCTGGAGAACTTAAAATTTTGTACGGCCATTGAAAACATGTATACCAAATATTATCAAATTCAGAGGAGCTTAACTGCTGGCAGTTGAGGATAGATATTTATGAGTATCAAGGGACTTCAAGTATTAAAGTATTAATCTGTAATTTCGTCATATACGAATATTTTTTTTGTTGTTTCGTATTCTAATATATCTAGATTTTCTTCTTAACCCCACTTAACAACGCTTGTGGTAGGTAACTCCATAAGTGGCAATGCCATATTTCATCATGTTGAAAAAAAAATAAAACTATTTTGAGTGCTCATTTTCGTTATTATTGCTGTTGTTATTTTCATGGTTATTCCTATGTCATACCTTTAGTATACATTTTATGACTGAGGATGCTTTTGGTTTATAGTGAAATAAAATTGAAATTTTGAATGTAAAAAGTTGTAAAATTCATTAGCTCTAAAAAAGGTTACTTTAACTAAATTATTATTACCTCTGATCTAAAATCATATTTTGTGGTAGATTATTCTTATATATAACTAGTTGACATGCCCGGCTTCGCCCGGTAGCATTTACTAATGTTAGTTCTTCAAGTTTCACCAAATAAAATATCAAAATTTATACTGCATATTTTAGAGAGCTTTTTTATTACAGTTGACTGGAATCAGAAAAAAATCCGAGTTTTACCCGGAATTTTTGAATTTTTTTTCTTTACAAACCATCTCCTGAAAATTTCGAATCGAATAAAAAAAAATCCGTCAAATCGCTCCATCCGTTCTCACCTGATGTCATTACATACATGGACCATTTCATATATATGTATATAGAAGATAGATAGATAAAGATTACACTCTGCTACAAAATAACACTTTTTGTCAGAACTTGAAAAGCCACCTAGTGAAGGTTGTAGGCCTAGATGAGGACATACTAAACAAGGTTTCAAAGATTTTGAAAGACCCTCAAAATTTTGAGTTATTTTGAAAAAACTTTTTTAGGGTAGGTCGTAGTACTTTAGTACCTATAACTCACACATTTTTAGACCGATTTAAAAATTTTAAACAACTATGGTTAGGTAAAGAATTAAGCTTTATAAAATGTACGCATGCAATCTATATTAGAAGAAATTGTGTAAGTTTATAAAAAGTTTCGCTTTCTTTTTTATTTGCAATAAATTCAACAATAGTTATTTAAATTTTTTTCTATGAAACCTTATTTTTTTGCACATTATTTTAAAGGCAATTTTAGTAGACGAGACATTAGTTGTTTAAATCGGTTTATACTTGCAAAAGTTATTAAACTATTTCGAAAAAAATTCCACAAAATTTACTTTGTAAATTAAAAATTGAACAAATATTGTTTTTGTATGTTTTTTTTTATACCATAAGTGGTGAATGATGGTATATGTATATAAGTTTGTCATTCCAGACCCAACAAAGAATATATATTATTGATCCTTATGAAATTCTAAGTCGATTGTGCCAATCGGTTAAGTAGAACCAGAGTTATGAATCAAAATGTGAGACAACCTAAAAAAAATTTATAATTTGACATATTTTTGGTTATTTGTGTAAATATATTGCAGATAATTCCATAAAACTTTACACACGTTTTTTTATGATAAAAGGACTAACTCTGGTGAAAATTATAAGAATCAGTCCATGATTTCTCCTAGCCCCCATACAAATTTCTTCCCGAAATATGGCTCTATGATCTATACATGACTACACAATTGCAGTATCCATACAAAATTCAGCAAAAATAAGTTTTGTGCTAAAAGAAATCACAAAACTAAATTTTTTGTGGATCAACCCATATTTAACCATAGCCCCCATATAAAGTTCACTTCTAAAAATCACTTAAATAAGCATAATTATCTTAAAAATATCTCTATCTAAAATCGCTGTATCTCATTCTATGAAGATCGGCCCATAATTGGTTATAGCTCACATATAAGGACCACTTTCGAAAAACACAATAACCTGCATAAATTTCTAAAAATATCAATATCATACCAAAATTGTACACAGATCCGTAATTTATATTTAGTAATCATACTACAGGATTTTGTGAATATCGGTCCATATTTTACCACAGCTGCCATATGAGGTCCACTTCCGAAAATCAGTTAAGTGCTCATAAATCTCTTAAAAATATTTTTATCATGCTTAAATGCGATTTTTATGCAGATTGGCATATAATTGGTCATAGCTCCCCTATAAGCCCCATTTCCGGAAAAATATTAAACTTAATAAATTTGTAAAGCATATCGATATCAAAATGAAATTATACACAGTTCAGTAATTTGTATCTAGTAATCATACTACTGGACTTTGCCATTTCCTGAAAACACATTAACCTGCACAAATATCCAAAAAAAAATTGTACTGAACCAACATTTTACACTGATCAGTAATTTGTGCCCAAGAATCATACTACAAGATTTTTTAAATATTGGTCCATAATTCGCCATATCTCCCATATAAGGTACATTCTTGGTAATAGCGTCGTTTAAATAAATTCTATAAAAAAGGCCCTCAAAAACTTAGAAATCATGTTACAATATGAACCAAAATAATACACATATCAGTAATTTGTATTTAAAAATCATACTAGTGAATTTTGAGAATATCGGTCCATAACTGGCCACATTTCCCACATAAGTTCCACTAGCTATAATAACTATAATACCCATAAAACTATTGTAAAGATGAAATTAAATTAAAATACATAGAAATCACGTTAAAATATTTTATAACAATCGAATCATAATAGCTCCCATATAAGTCCCACAACCCAACATTTTGAAATTTGTCTAAATATATTTGTATACCCATTGAATATTATTTATATATTGGTATTATTTATGTCACGTCATTTTAAAGCGTAATCAGTATTCTTTCCAACCCCGTTAAAATATTTAAAGTCGGACAAAAACTATACTCGGAGTACTGACAGGAACACTGCTAAAAATTTAGAGGCCAAAGACAGAGCATGGAAATTGTAGTCAAGTTTTATAAAAAATATACCTGCATAATGGATGATAAAACGTACGTACTGGAACATTTTTCGCAGCTTCTGATTTATGTTGATGATGCTCGAGGCAATGTTGTAGAAAAGTTTAGGACCCAAAAGCAGGAAATTTTCCAAAAAGTTCTTGGTATGGCAAGAAATATGCAGTTGCAAAAGAAGCCAAACATTTGTTACAAAGGGCTATATAAATACCGAAACTTACATCAAGGAAAGTTTACAAAAACGGATGCTTCCATTCATTAGACTTCTTAATGTGTCCACTTATTTTTGGCCTGATTTGGCATCCTGTCACTATGGTAAGTAAGGTCTTGAGTGGTACAACAACAATAATGTGGTATTTATACCAAGAGCCTGGAGCTAAAGCCTCTTAAAAGAGAATTGAAGAGCTAAATTTTTTCTTATTTTAGTGAATAAGCATACAAAAGTAGATTTCTAAATCACATAAGTAAATTAAAGAATTAAGCCGAAAAATAAGGGGAATTTAACGATTCGACTACTTATTTTTCTACTGTAAGAAGTCATTATTTTTGTTCGCGATGTCCCAAAAGTAATCCTTTATATTTTGGCCGGAAATAAGTTGTTTTGTTAGTAGAGTTATTTATAGAATTTTGTATTTGCAAACAAGAAATAAAAAAAAAAAATAAGTCGCAGCCACGAGTCGAACCACCAACCATCCGTTTGCTAGTCTGTTGTTGTACTCACTACACCACTGCTTAGTTATTTCATTGTTATGCTAATTTTTTCTGATAACAAGTTTTTTGTTTCGGTTTAAAAAAAACAGCATCCTGTCTTTAAACTACCGTAAAAGAAGACCTATTTGTTCGTTTAGTGGGATGCGAGTTGGATATCCTTGGTGCAAATTTCATAACGATCGGAAGACATCGATTTCAAAAGTTGACATGAAATCCCCCATATATCAAACAAAATAAATAATAAAGGTTTTATTCATAATCAATTATTATACCTTACACTACCATAGTGGGGAGGGTATAATGCCTTTGTGCTAAAAATATTGGTCTAATGCCTTAAAGTTACCGATCGACTTAGAATCACTTTCTGAGTCGATTAAACGATGGCCGTCCGTCCGTATGGCTAGCTGTCCATGTAAAACTTGTGCGCAACGTACAGGTCGCAATTTTGAAGATATTTCGATCAAATTTGGTACATATAATTTGTTCGGCCCAAGGACCAAACCTATTGAAACTGGCTGAAATCGGGCCATTATTTCACAAAGACCCCATACAAATGTCGTCCCGAAATTGTACTTTATCGGTCATAAATGCTTAATTTATATATCGTCACCTAAAATGCAAAATAACGTAATATAATTTTTAAAACGTTTAAAGCGATGTGCATAAAACAATTGCAAAATGAAAAGTATCTCAGATATAAATATATCCTATATCCTAAATATATCCTATTCAATCTTTAAACAGAATGACATACAGATTACTAAATTAAGATTTTGTTTTCTTTTATTATTTTTTAAGTTATTCGTCCAAATATGTTTTATATTTGCGGGATTTCAAGTCAAGTGAACAAACTTTTAAAATCGATGTCTTCCGATCGGGATGAAATTTGCACCAATTACCTATTGGATAGTAATTCAGGCACAATTTTTCAACAAGATCGGTCAAGAACTCTGGGCGTTGTGGTCAATTTGACATCTGCTTTTTTACTAAGCCAAGTACTCTACATTGTGAATACCGCTATTATGTTTTGAAATTGTAGCTTTTAGAGTATCATTATTTTACTAAAACGAAGTGTCCGAGAAAAACTAAAGGGATTTCCGTACTCTACAGATTCCTACGACATGGAATTGCTGCATGAGAACCCATGCATATTTTTTTCGCTCACTTTTGTATCAATGTGTAATTATGCTTGTAAAATATTTGAGACTGTTAAGAGATTTTCGGAAGTGGGCTTTATATGGGAGCTATGAATAATTAAGGACCCATTGTCATAAACTTAGGTGACATGACTTACGAATATATAAAGCACTAGGTGAGCCGGTGCGCTTCGCCACCCCAATTAGAAGAAGGAAATAGTACTATCAAGTCTCCCTTTGTGAATCTAATTGTAAATGTCTAATTTCATATTTCTGGGTCCATTATTATAGAAAATGCTAAAGAAAGTTACCATTCAGAATCATGTATGCCTAATTTTAAATTTTTTGGTTTATTATTATAACATATTCAAAAAGTATCATTGCAATAAAGAAATAGTACCACTGATTATCACTTTTGAATTCGCATTCACTAAACCATAACCCCTCAATTTAGAATTTTAAATTTGTATAGCATTTCCTATATTATCAACTAATTGTGTTTGTAAACCACTTAATATTTAACAAATTATAAACCGAAAATAAAACCGAAATCGATAGGTTTTAAATTTTTTAAAACCGAAACCGCGGTTTTGAAATTCTCTGGTTTTTTGGAAACTCTAGGTCCATTATTATAGAAAATTCAAAAAAGTTCCCATGAGAATAACGAAAAAGTATCATGAAGTATGCCCTTGAATTTTCACTCACATAGGACCATATACGCCAAAAACTACCATTAGAATATATAGTAAGTACCAAAAAACCCCCACTTGTGGTTTCCCACTCACTCGTGTCCATATAAGCTTAATTTCATGTCTTTAACTTCATTGGTGAAGAAATTACAAAAAGTATCATTCGAATAAAGAAAAAGTACCAAAAATTCTCACTCACTATGCTTAATTTTAAGTTTCTAAGTTCATTGTTATAGAAAATTAAAAAAAAGTACCATTGGAATATAGAAAATGTTCCAAAAACCCACACTTGTGTTTCCCAATCACTCGGGTCCATATAACCTTTATTTCATGTTTCTAGATTCATTGGTGAAGAAATTACAAAAAGTACCATTCCAATAAAGAAAATCTACCAAAAAGTCTCCCCCTAGAATTCTCACTCACATAGAACCATATATGCTTAATTTTATGTTTATAGGTCCATGATTATTGAAAATTCAAAAAAGTACCCATGAGAATAAAGAAAAAGTACCATGAAGTATCCGCTTGAATTTTCACTCACTTAGGACCATATATGCTTAATTTCATATTTCTAGGTCCAATATTATTGAAAATTCAAAAAGTACCATTAGAATATAGAAAAAGTACCAAAAAGCAGCCACCTGTCGAATACCACCCACTAGGGCCCATGTAAGCTTTATTTCATATTTCTAGGTTCATTGGTGAAGAAATTTCAAAAAGTATACCCCTAGAATTCCCACTCACTTATAAGCTTAATTTCATCTTTCTAAGTCCATTGTTTTAGAAAATTCAAAAAGTACTATTAGAAGAATAAAAAAGTACCTTTAGTTCAGTTCTCACATTTTGGTACCTAAATATTATAACCTATTCCTAACACAAACTTCACTCAGATACATATTAGCTAACTTTAATGTCGATAAGTGAAATAATTTAAAATATTAAAAAAGTACCATTAGGAGAAAAGTACCAATTTCCCTTTTCCTCCTTGAACACCCCTCAATTTTGAAATTTAAAAATATTCCATTTTGCCAAAATTGTTTATGCTACATGTCTCAAATGATTAAAATCTGTGTTAATGTGCCCAAGAAAAAATATGTTTTAAACAATATAAACAAATGACCCAATATAAACCTTGGCACTCGAGTTCCAAATAACAACCTTTTAGTTAATTTTTGTATGAATCCAGGAACCAATGTTAAAAAAATTATCAAAATTGGCTTCATAATTTCAACTAAAATGTATTTTCCCGATTTTATCCCCTTTTTAGTACATTTTTTATCCCCCCTGTGGTGCTAAAATTTTATTCAAATAAATTTCTGAATCGTTGTGGGAGCTCAAAATAAAATATTCGTATGTCTCCCAGCAAAAACTTTGCTTACCTAGTAAGCCAGCAAGTATAATTGGAGCAAAGCGATAACTACTTATTATTTGACTGAAACACTACTTACCGTTGTTCGAGATTTTTAAAAAATTCAGGGGTCAAGCTTACAAATGTACTTACAATCAGTTGAGAAATAAGTAGTAAATTCACAACAAGAATATGTAGCTAAAAAAAAACACAAAAAATATTGCCTTGTGTGGGAATCGAACAGTCACATTATTTGCTTGTGTTTGATAGTCAAGCTGCTAACTCACTGCTCCATGTACAAGTTATTTTATTGTAAGTTAACAATAGTTTTAACATCAACATATAAATGAATATGATATGAACAAAAAAATTAATGGCTTTGACAGGTGGCGAACCACTAACCTCCCGTTTTCCAGTCAAACACACTAGATAGCTGTGCTAAATGCAAAAGTTCATTACCAGCCTGCATAAAAATAAGTACTTATTCTAGTAAATAAAATAATGTGCTGGGTAACCACCACTCCTTACAAAAGAAGGAATGAAATAACTAGTGGTCATTACAAAAATACACAAAATTTTTCCTGGGCTATGTCTAGAAAAACATATTTTATGAAAAAGTACCAAAAATAAACAAAATTTTTATTCCCTAAAGGGTTCGAATTTCCAAAAAGTACCAAACTTATATTTTTATTTTTTGATAAGTAAAGAATACGATTTAAATTTTGTTTCTATGTTTATTGGTTTAAAAGATACATAGGGTGCCAAAACAGGACCAAAATGCTGTTTTTACCCGTTTTCTCCCCTATAATGTTCGAATTTCGGAAAAGTAGGAAACACCTGTCGCTTATTTCTTAAATGGAGTAACATGCAATTTTAATTTTTTTTGTGTCTTTATTAGTTTTGAAGATATAAGGTTACCGAATTTACCCTTTTTTATCCTTTTTTATCCCCTAAACATTCGAATTTCCAAAAATCCCTTCTTAGTCGATCGTTTTGAGGAGGGAGGAACCCACAGTAAAGTTTCATGATTCTAGCTTCAGTCGTTTGGGCTGTGATGATGAATCAGTAAGTCAGTCAGTAACGTTACTCTTTTATATAAATAGATACTTGGAGCGAAATTTGTGTAGATACCTATTACCATTAGTATGGAGGCTAGGTGAAATAATGGACCGCTTTCAACCAAAATATTTTCGTTTTCGTTACAAACATTATCACAAACTCATAACACCCTCTCCACAATGGTGGTGTAGGGTATAGCAATAATAAATGTTGCGAATAATTTGTACTTCTATTTCTTCTACTATTTCTTCGCATTCATTAGGAAGAAAAATCCTATAATAAAAAAAAATCATGGTTTGTTTCTTATTAGTAGTTTGTTTCTTATTTACTTAATTTGTAATACAAAACAGTAAAGTTTTTAAGAACGCTATAAAATAGTATTGAAAACACAATAACTTTTTAAAATAATTATTGAACCGTGGATATTTATTTCTATCATTGTTGAAGTTTTATGCGAACATTTTTAAGTTTATAATTAAAATACTTTTCTGTTTATTATTTATTTGTTAGCAAGAAAAATTCTGTTGATTTTTTTAATATCATAATCCTATATCAACATGCAATTTATATAAAAGTAGCACATTTTCTTGTTTAAGAGTTTATTACTCCTTCACAATAAAACTTAGGTCATTCTTTGGATGGAACTAAATATAAGCTATATTAGAACTTATGAGATAAACTGAGTTAAAAAATTTTGAAAACTGTTTTGTTTACATATTTCGATTTGTAATTAGAATATCTTGAATCCAATGACAATTATCGATTGTTTTAATTCGTTTTCAAAATATGTAATTGCAATTCAAATATATTAATTTAGTTAGAGATTTATTTATCGTATGATTGAAATAAGCGTATGAGTAATAGTTATCAATTATAACAAGTAACGTATGCGGAATGAACATGCATCAATACAGAAAATGCTATATTTGTTTCCAACAAATAACATACAAAACCTTTATAAAATAGCACGTTGTATTGATTTAATGTAAGCAGCAAATTTATTATATTCATGTACTTTTGTGGCACTTATGAAGAAATTTATACACAGGTGATAAAAATACCGATGTTTCTGAGCTCCTCTACAAAAACTCTTCTATATAAAAAGGTACAAAAACTCTCATATTATTTTAAATTTAAAAAAATATGGACATTTTTTCACTTTAGAAAGTCTGGAATTTCAAGGGTGTTGAAAATACCATAATCATCTGGGCGTGACAGTTGGATGATGGAACAGTTAAAAAGAACTTTCTTTTTAACAAAATAATCTGTGATGTTTCTTTTTATGAAATGATTAATTTTGTTTACACATTTCATAATGTATTAATTACAATTGATGGTCAAATCAAATTCCAAAAAAGTCAAAACTTCCAATTTACTTCTGATTGATTAAGATCCATATATATTTTTTTAGAAAAAAGATTATGTTCTACTTTGCACATCTTATCAATAATAGGTTTATTTACTTCCAAAAAAGTCCACTTCACTGCCTTTCTCTTCCAATTGATGTAAAGTATAACAAATTGTTCCCGATGATAATTGATAAAATTTGGAAAAAATTACAAATGATTATTCAAGGTAGTTCTTTTTTTGTTAACATTTTGAGCCACAATTCCCCAAAGAGAGGCACCTCGGCTATATCAAAAATTAAAAATTATGCCAAATTTTTGTGTGCGGCCAGCTATAATTTCGTAACGTTCTTCTGTTGGCAAGTTTCGACCTTAAAGTAATTAATAAAAGGTTAGAAGACTCTAGCATAAATGTACGAAAATAACTATTTACTTTGTATGTTCTGACACCATCCATTTGCATTTGCGTTCAGTTGTTCTCAACTACGTACAATAGTAAAAAATAACTCACAAGTAACCCACTACACTATAAGTTAAACGGCTACCAAAACTGTGCTAAAGTAAAATTTTTCAAATGCAATTATTGCACTTTTTTAATGCCATTTTGTAACCAATAATCCAAATTTACTAAGTCAGCTTTTTGTTTTTGGTTAATATTAAATTCCGTTTGACAACACGCAATCAAAGACATTGCATTGTAATCACTTAATAAACTTTGTTGAAAAGCCTGTATTGCTTTCAAAGTTTCAATTGCATGTTTAAATAATTTCGCGAGTTATAAAGAAGAAAGTGAAAATGAGAACAATTAATTAAGTAAGAAAGTTTTTTTGTTAAAAAATGTGATAAAATTGTTAAACTTGCTTGAAATAACGCCACTTTTCTAACATTACCCTAAAAGTGCTGCGATTGTTTTAAAAATGTAACTTCGTGGAAGCTTTTAGAATTTCGGCAGATTAAATCCAATCAGAAATGAATATATTGAAATGTTATAAACCAATTTTCATTTACATTCAATAGCCATTTTTAGCCGTTTTCGAACAAAACTATATTTTTTAGGTTATTGTTTAAAATTTGGCTTAACGAAAATTTCAAAAAATAAACATTTTATGTCGTTTTCAAACATGTAATTGACAAAATTGAAGTTAACATATTTTCTGATGAAGTGGAGAAGCATATAACGCAAACAGTACATTTTTTATACCCTACACCACCATAGTGGGGAGGGTATAATGCGTTTGTGCAGATGTTTGTAATGTCCAAGAATGTTAGTATAAGACCCTCCATAATATGGTACATATAATTTTTTCGGCCCAAGGACGAATTATACCATTATACCACCTAGCCCCCATACAAATGTCCTTCCGTAATTGGACTTTATCGGTCATAAATGTTTAATTTATATAGGTATCTACACAAATGTTGCTCCAAATAAGTTTTATATATACGGATTTCATGTCACCTAGTCATAGCTCGCGCTTCCAAAAATCACTTTAACGTGCATAAATCTCTTAAAAATGTTGGTAAACAAATAAAGTTCAACAGAAAATTCCACTCTCATAAAGAAATTAATCACACGACCTAATTTCATGACGATCGGCCCATAATTTGTCATAGCTCCATATAGCCCACTTCCGAAAATCACTCGTGGATATAAATTATTGAAATTTTAAAAGAAAAATTATAAAAGCATTCAGCATTTTCTGCATATTGCTGAAAAAATGTTTGAGATACAAAAAGACGCTGTAATGGAAGCGGAGAAGCTGTACCTCAGATCCATTAATTTCCACATAATTTTTATATAGGCGCTTACAAAAGCTTAAACGTTCCACACTTCCACCTGAAGTAATTCAACTATTATGTTGCAGTGAACCCGTGGAAGAATTTCACATTAGCCATCAAGACGATGAAATTAATGAAAGTGAAGAGAACCTTTTTGATTTAAATTTACAAAATGAATTAGATTTAAGCAATTACTATAAGTTTTAGTATAATTAAAATAAATTATTGTATTAAATTTGCATTAATGATTGCAAAGGGTTTAATTTTTGGTCGTTAGTTGGTTTAATTCAATATTTTTAATAGAATTATTCTTACCTCTATTAATAATTAATAGGGGGCGGATTTTCATGCCACTTAAGTGTCTCTATGTAATCTATAGTGTAGGGACTTTAACCTTCGCTTGACCAAAGGTTTTTTATGTACATGGTTTACCAATACCAACCCGGGTGGTCTTGCACTTCTATACATATATGCGACGAACAAAATTTTTAAAAATTAAGAAAACCTTATAAAAAGTTTAAAATGTGTCTATTATATTCTATAGAACTCTAAAATTTGTTCAGTGAGTATAAATTTCATTTAAATTGAAACAAAATTAAAATCATATTAAACCAATAAAAACGAAGTGGTCACCCGGGTGGGTATTGGTAAAGCGAAGGTTAAACGTTAATTGTGTAGTGCATTTGCTCTAAGTTATCTAAAATCACTTGTTTACGACAGTCTCGTAGAACTGCTTGGAAATGACTGTCAGGAAGTTATAAAATCTTTCGATAACGAAATCACTAATAAATCGAATTTGCAATGAAAACAAATATGAATGTTTTTCGATACATTTAATGAATTTTTGATACTTAAAAAAACTAGACTTTTTTGAAGAATAATGTTTTGAAATGATAATTTTCAATTACTGATAGAGAAATGAAGAACTTAATGCCAGTTTCTCGATGACGAAAGAAGTTGGTCAATAACATTTACTGCTATTTCTATAACAAATTCGACAAAAAATTTTTGGTCGAAACAATGTATTGCCCATTAACGACAAAAAATTATATTTTTATTAAAAATTGGCATAATATGCATATAAATATGCATTTTGAAGTAAAATATAACAAAATATGCATTATCAATAAAATATGCAAAAATATGCACTAACAAATCGATGCCATTTTGCAGCAAAATGTGTGATTCGGATAGATAATTAGTCTACATTGTATTTGCACGTTCGAGAAAAAACATGCATTTGCATATAAATCCGCCCCCTAATAATTAACTATATTTAATTTGAATACCATGATTTTGTAGTCGTTATTAATTTTGAACAGAAAAAGTAGCCATTTAACATATAGTGCACTGTTCCGATCCACCTAATTTTTATCTATACTCCGTACAGTGATAACAAATTGATTCATATAAAGTTTAAATACTTTACAATTATAGTTTTTCAGATATTAAAAATTAACTAATTATTTTCTATGGGAAGTGACGACAAATTTAATATTTTACATCTTGAATTCTGTAAAGTAATCTTCAAAAAAAATTTTAAAATAAAAATATTTTTGCTCATTTACTCAGTGTAGGGTATTATGTGGTCGGGCTTGACCGACCATACTTTCGTACTTGTTTTTTAGATTTGCATATGGGCAATTCCACGAGAATGACTACCACGACCGAAAACCCAAAAAACCTTTTTTTCAAGATGATTTGAATAGGAAAAACCACTAAAATATTACTATGTGTAAGTATTTAGAGCTTATTACAACATTTTATTGGCATAATAATAGTTTAAACTGACTATATTTAATTTTTTAATTTAATTGGCATGTTTTAGGCTAAAATTGCGGTTAAAACTAAAGGCCCAACTATAATATGCATAAACTAGCTTAAGTCAGCTTAAGCAACTGTGCGAATACATAAAAAATGTATGTGACAAACTATAATGTACTTAAGAGAGTTTCGTCAAGTTTCGTCAAATTTTATTTGCTTAAGCAAAGTGCGAAGCTGGTCGCACATTCCGTACGGAATCAGCTGTTTGTTTATTTTATACAAAGAAAATAGAGAAATAAATGAAAAGGATGAAGAAAATTAATTTATTTTGATAAAATAATAAGAAATACGTATCTTTTTAATTGCATGTTGCACATAAATGTGCAAATGGAGCTAAATTGTTTTGAATGCACGTAAGTACATTATGGTCATCTAAAAGTTTCTTCGGATTTCCTTAAGCATTTGACAGACTTTTCGTTCGGTTATGACATTACCTTAAGCTGGCTTATGCATATTATAGTTCGGCCTTAAGTTCCGAAGTAGCATATAGTATGAAATGAATTTGACTCTGATTGTTTATTTGTTATTATAAAATTGTTTATTGACACCGAATGTATATTTTCTATTCATTTTTTTAGTTTTTTATATACATATATTTACAGAATATATATTGTTTTATTATAGGAGAAAAATCTGTCACGTACGGTGAAATAATGGCCCGATTTCAGCCAGTTTCTATAGGCTTTGATCGAAATATCTTCAAAATTGCGACCTGTACTTTGCGCACAAGGTTTAGATGGACAGTCAACCGACTAAGAAAGTGATTCTAAGTCGATCGGTATACTTTAAGTTGGGTTTTATACTAATATTTTTGGGCGTTACAAACATCTGCACAAACGCATTATACCCGCCCAACTATGGTGGTGTAGGGTATAAAAATATGGTTTTTATTATTTATTAATTTATGTTATCATTCCGTTTCTAATACATCAAAGGCACGAAAGAGTCCAGAAGAATGAAATTTATATTAAATATTCTCTGTTGATGACAAATATTTGGTTGATGAACAAATCAGGTAATTGATTTAAATCTAAATATATGAACAAATTTGTTAGACCTACAACTGTACATATTTTCTTCCCTATAACATTTATATAATCAAAAATATTTTCAAAAATCGTTGTAATCGGGGGTTTTTGCATATATCTCATTTATCGACTGATTGTTATGCATTTCAATACCAATTCAATTATATCAGGGCTTCGAAAAACATATTTCAACTAATGCACGTCAGACGGACATGGCTATATCAACGTCTCTATCTACCGAATCCAGAAAATATGTTATATATAACAATAAGCTCTGAATAACCAGTGTCTATCTTTTTTGTATGTAAGTCCATAAAATACAGCCTAATGAAGAAAGCGTAATAAAAGAAATCGATAATTATATTTAAGTGTTGATGCTAAAAAATGTCCGTAACAAAATATGAAATATAAAAAAACATGTAAAATTTTTCTTTAAAATAGTACATGATTTACTACTTCCGCTTTCAAAGAACAAAAACCAAAGAAAATTAATATGCTAAAAAAAAAGTTAAATGAATTGTTCATAAATAAGTACTTACGTTTAAAATTAAAACACAAACACTTAAAAGCATTTTATGTGCGAAAAAACGTGGGAATGACAGAGTGTCAACCAAAGTAAAAGCAATCCTTTTATTCACCATGAGTAACAAGGGTATATTGTCGTCTTGCCTGCAACATTGTCTACGTTTCAGAAAAGCCAGAAAACAGATTATTTTCTATGTGAAAGTCATTGAAACTTGCACATGATGCTTTGCTTTAGCCTTTAAATCAGTAGGCATATTTGAGAATATGTTGGTAATTTAATAGGCTCTGGATGAATAGGGCTCTGAAATGGTGAAATAATCAATAGTAGTTGTATATCCCACACAGTTTCGGAATCTCGAAAAAGGGAAATAAGTCTGTTATTTATATTTTTTTTTTTTTAACGCTTTATTGATTTATTGAATCTGTCTATTTTGACCTTACAATAAGTATTTAAATCTTATAACTAAAATTAAAACAATTTGCTCTTCAGCAAGAGAGCCATAATGGTAAACTGTCACTCATCTTAGCGGGGTGGTAGATCTGCTCTACGGAGCCTGGATCGGGTTTGGGTCTGCACAAGTTGTCTTGCAAGCGTATTGGGATGGTTTCGCAGCTTCACAATATATTTCTCATGGACTTTCTTGAACTCTTCCTTTACCAATGTCACTTCTAGGTCTCTGTGGATGTTTTCATTTCTTATGTACCATGGTGCTCCCGTCATGGTCCTAAGAATTTTAGATTGGGCCCTCTGTATAAGATCAATACTGGTGTTGCTAGCCATTCCCCATAATTGAATTCCATATGTCCAAATTCGTTTTAAAACGGTCTTATACAGGATGACTTTATATTCAAGGCTTAATTTTGATTGGTCACTGATTAACCAATGAAAGCTAGAGGCTTTTAACTTCATGTGAAGTCTCTTGGTTTCTATGTGTCGGCGCCAAGTAAGCCGTCTATCCAGATGAATACCAAGGTAGGTGACATAATCAGACTGCGGTATATTAACGTTGTTGAGTGTGACAGGTGGGCAATTTCCTCTTCTTAGAGCGAACGTAACATGTTTACTTTTCAGCTCATTTACCTTTATTCGCCAGTTTTTCAACCATGACTCCACACGTACGAGGTAATTCTGCAGTTGACTAGATGCCATGAGTGGGTTTTCGTCTGAGCTAATAATGGCGGTATCATCAGCAAATGTTGAAATTGTTAGTTTATCGCACGTAGGGAGGTCGGAGGTGTAAATCAAATACAGCGTAGGTCCTAGTACACTTCATTGTGGAACGCCAGCTCCAATCTTGTATTCTCTCGTCACATAATCATTGTACTTAACTCTGAAAAGTCTATTCGATAAATAAGACTCCAGCAATTTATGAGTACATAGTGGTAGTAAACATTTGATTTTATGTACTAGACCCATATGCCATACCTTGTCAAAAGCCTGAGCAACGTCTAAAAAGACGGCAGAACAATATTTCTTTAATTCAAAAGATTTTCTAATCTCTCCAGTTAAACGATTGACCTGTTCAATGGTGCCATGATGTTCACGGAAACCAAATTGGTGTACTGGGATAATGTTTCCATCATTCAAAAAAGGTATTATCATTTCCTGGAATATTTTCTCGAATATCTTCGACAAACAAGGGAGTAGGCTAATAGGTCTATAAGAAGATGGCAGGGTTAAATCTTTACCCGGTTTAGGTATCATTATTATTTGAGAAATTTTCCAATTTTTTGGATAAATTCCTAGTTTCAAGATCGCATTAAACAATATAGATAGCACAATTATTGCCACATTTGGAAGGTTCTTAATCATTGATGGCGTTATTAAATCATATCCCGGTGATTTTTTCAAGTCTAATTTATTTTTAATTACTCTATTAACATCCTCAGGACTAATATCGAATTGGGCTGCATTAGCCATTGTTGAAGCTGGCAGTTCTTCTAGTTCAAACTCATTTGCCGTGGAGTTGGGTTGAAATACTTGACTTAAATGTTCAGCAAATACTGAGGCTTTTTCTATAGCACTTCGTGCCCAGGTTCCGTCAGCTTTTCTTAAAGCGCTTTGTGCCTCTACCGGTGGCTTAATGTTCCTCGTTGCCTTCCAAAGAGAGAAATTTGTGTATTTTGTACTCGTCAAACTTTTAATATAATTTTCGTTTATGCGATCCTCTTCTAAATGAAGGGCTCTTTTCAGTTTACGTACTGCTGCGGACAGCCTCTGCTTTGCAGCAGGTGATCTATTATGTTGCCATTCTCTTCTGAGTCTTCTCTTTTCGAGAAGAAGTCTTTCAATATCCGAACTTGAAATAGGCGTATTAGTTTTTGGAGGGATCTGGCACCTAGAGTGTTCCAGAGCCGAAACAATCAATGACGTGAAGTCATTGACGGTCCTATCTATGTCTTCCTCACACTGTAAATTAGGATTTGTGTGGATATGACTGCTGATATATTTCCTATATTTTAGCCAATTTGTGTTAAAATACAAAGAGTCCTTAGGAAATCTTGGGATGTTGGGTCTCTCCCAATAATTAATAATTACAGGAGAGTGGTCAGAAGACAGATCATAGGATATTTCTGTGGATATTGCATTCCGAATAATATTTCTGCATATGGCGAAGTCTATTAGATCAGGAATTTTTCTAGGATCAGTTGGCCAATAAGTTGGGTGTCCAGGAGACACGAAATCTAAGCAATTTTTGCGATCAACTATAAATGACAGTTTATTTTTAATTCAAAGCTTAAACAGTCTAGTTTAAATTAAGATTTATGAGAAAATTTGGCTTAAATTTTAAATTAGACCAGATGTAGTCTAATTTGGAGGACTCTGGCCCAAGGACGAAGCCTATTGAAATTGGACTTTATCGGTCATAAAAGTTAAATTTATATAGTTCTCTACACAAACTTCTCTCCAAATGAGTTCTTTAGGAAGTCATATCAACTAATTTTATGATGATCGGTCCATAATTAGTCATAGCTCCCATATAAGGTCTGCTTACATTTTAGTAATTCTTAGTGTAGAGTATTACATGGTTGGGCTTGACCGACCATACTTTCTTACTTGTTTTATTTCTATAACGGTATTTTAGAGTTAACGGCAATTATAATTATTTCGGTAACGGTAGCTTAGCAGCAGCAATGGCAGTTGAGCTAAATGGGTATTTTAGGGGCAATAGCTTAGCGGTAACTGTTGCCAACCTTGGCTACATCTACAACAAATAGAAATTAATTGTTAAGAAATAATTAAAAATAAATCATATATCAATATCTTTGAAAAAAATTGAAAAATAAAAAAGTCGAAGAACAAACATTATTTCTGATACCCCGATATTAATTTTCTACAATAAAAAAGTCCTTTTTCGCAAAAAGTCGATTATGAGTTATTGCTAAATATTAGGGTATTCAATTAATCTGATTTAATCGTTTAACCGAGCAAATTATTAATCGGGGTTTAGATTTATTCGGTTAATAATCGGTTAATTTGAAATTGTTCGATTAACCGAATAATATCTATTTTAATTTTAAATTGAAAATACAACCACGAATTTTGTGTACAAAAACATAAAAAAACAAACAAAATATAACAATTCAACCAAAAGATAATAGCAAATATGGTATTTGAGACCGTTTTTGTATACACATTTGAGTTTTTTTAGGATTTTAGTGAGATCTTCTGAAATAATATTTTATAAAAAAAATGTAATTTAATTTTTTCCTTTTATACAATTTTTTTCTTTAGATTTAATAAAACTTGACTTGGAAAAAACTCTCTCGCTGATTGTAGATGTTGGAGAAATCGAAAACATGATGAACAATATTCAATATCTCAGTTTTTTTCATTTTTTTCCAAGCATATCATTGGTGTCCTTTTTGGATTGGTTTAGATATTGAATACTTTTGATAGTTTCGTTTAGTTCTGTACATGTAAATGCAAACAAAGTTTTAAATACATGTAAATTAAATATGTCTGTTGTTGGAATTTCGGTTAATCGGTTAATCGAAAAAAATTAATCGGTTTATTTGTTATTTGAAAATCGGCAATTTTAAGTTATTCGAACAGTTAACCGTCTAAAATTAATCGGTTAATCGATTGAATACCCTACTAAATATACTGCATAGAAGTACACAGAAAAAAGAAATTCATAATTGGAATGAACTTCATTAATTTCATAATAAATACATAAATACATATTACAAAATTGTACATGACAGAAATGTTTGCTTTTTTTCCATGCTCGTGAAAGTAGAGATCAAAAATAGGAACTGCGTACTCAGTATTTCTTGATCGGGTCAAATATAATTTGAAATGGACATTAAAACTTCAAAGGTAAGCAATTCTCCAAAAAAAAAAGAATATGCAAGATATTTGATCCCAAAATGGGAGTCTAATAATGTTATATGTTTGCCAATTGATTCTAAAATAAGGACGAGCAATAATTTTTAAATATTGTTTATTAAAATCTTAATTTTTGTTTATGTTCACAACAAATTAAATAAAAATTTTCCGTATTTGTTATTTAGGCGGAAAACATATAAAATAAAATAAAATATATTTATTTCATATAATTTTTTAAAAAATTAGTTTCCTTTGAGATTTTAAAGTCCATTTATAAGGACATCTGCCCCGATCAAGAAAAACAGTGTACGCAGTGTTACTATGTATGGTATAACTACTTACACGTATTTGTTGATTTTTCCATGTGTATGAAAAATATTGTTATTTTTTTTTGGTTTCCAAATTTATTTCACAAACAAATTTCAAATATCCTCAAAATTCTGGAAGGCAATTTGTTCATTTAATTAAATTAAAAGTATCTATGGTTTCTAATTAGTTCATAGCTTTGACATTCAATACAACACTAAATAATAAAAATGATGATAACACAGTATGTTTCTATGTTTAAAGATATAATAGCATGTGACCTACCTCACGTATATAAATCCAAGTCAACCATTAACATGTCAACGCCTCAGGCTAATAGATTCGCCCACTTAAGCTCACTCAAGTTGAGAAATTGTGAAAATAATACAACGTCGGCGACAACAAAATTATCATAATATTTATTAGCACACATATGTATGTGAATTATATGTATGTATGTGATACTTAGGGTGACCCTGTACTTTTGTACTTTTTGGATTTGCGATGCTTCCAAAGACTAAAAATGTTCTCCGTCATCTAAAAACCAAATGCTAAATATTTGCGCAAAAGAAGATGAGATTGAATTATTTTTATTTGAAGTTTCGAGTATTGAGTAGCAAAGTAGCAATATTTTCAAAACAATTCAAAAAATTTAATGTTGAATAAAATTCCTATTAAAAATAGTTTTTGAAATTTATTTACCATAGATCAATATAAAATAGTTTTTAATGGTTGTGATTTGCAGAGCGAGAGAAAAAATACAATTTTCAATATGCAACGAGTGTGAAATATATTTGTCCCTCTTTTCAAACCACAGCCATTTTGAAATTTTCTTATGTTATTTTTCTATTGAAACCAGCTGATTCATATCTGTGTAATGTGTACCATAGATGTTTAAATACAAAATACAAAAATTTTCTAACGTCAAAAACTTATTACAAAAACTCATTTATACGAAATTTAAAAATGCCAAATGATGATTAAAAATACAAATTTTAACAACTGTATCTATAATAGCCAAATTAACAGTGTTAACCCATTTATTTCTGGGGTCAAAATCTAAAAAGTGCAAAATAAGGGCCACCCTAGTGGTCCTGTATGAGTTTATTTGCTTTTGTTTGAATGTGAAATGATACACAGACAATATTACTACAATTGGTCTTGCCAAGTGTAGTACACTTGTCTGGATAACATACAATAATCAGGTAGGTATACTATACAATTTATATGAATACGAGGGTTTCATAAAAGTCTTTTATTACATTGGTATTTACAACTTTTGTAATTTTAGGCAAAAAAATTAAATATTTAAATAATTTTCAAATTTGGTGGCAAAACTCCATTTTTCAATAAATATTAAATAGATATAAATAATGAATGTTCACAACCCATAATTACACATAATTCGTGTTAGCAATTACGAGCAATATTATTTTTATTTCAATAAATAAATCTTCAAATATTAATTCTATTACTCGAGGTGTGTATTTTTAAATGTTGTAAAGATAATTTGTAAATGTTTGTGTCAGCAATAATTTGGATGTTTTTTCCGGGTCATCTTTTTTGTGAAATTGTGAATAGTGTTATCGTCTTTTGTGAAGTAGAACTCCCGTGGATAACAACCGATAAAGGAGTTTCATACATGTAAAACTGAAATAACTTTCATAATTTTTAATAAGGTTTATAGAAACGTAAAGGGAGAGTTTTATTAAATATGGTTTTGTAAGCAATTTTTTTTTAGAAAATCACGTTTATGCGAGGGTCATTACAAAAAAGGGGGTGTGTACCGCCCATTCTGGCAGTAGAAGACTTCATGCCAAATTTGATGACGCTAGCTTGTTGTGATGAAATCAAGGTGATTTTTAAAGGTTCTATTATGGTATTCAATCGGTTAACCGATTAATTTTGGTCGGTAAACTGTTCGAATCATTCAAAATTGCCTATTTTCAAATAACGAATAAACCGATTAATTTGTGTTGGTTAACCGATTAACCGAAATTTATTTTTTTTTGCACTTTAACATATTTTTTTTGTTTTTAATTTTCCATTTTAATTCAAATACAAATGTCAAAGTAAAATTACATATTTTTTTCAACATTCAAGAAATATGTTTTGAGTATAATAACTGATAATTCAGGCGCGGATCCAGGTCAACCATGTGGGGGGGGGGAATTAAAATTTGTTCTACATTTTTCTTTGTATTCCTTTTTTATACGAAAACTTTTCGGTTTTTTGGGGGAATTTCCTATTTCACCCCCTCTGGAACAGCGCTTGATTTAATTTATATGTAATTGTCTGATGAGAACATGATAATAGACGAAACTGAAACGAGTTTTTATCAGAACTTATCGAAATTATTAAAAGTGTTTAAATCTAAAAAGTCCAAAAGGACTCCAATGGTATAACACTGTGCAACAAGAAAATCTTTCCCGTTGCAACGGGAAATGAAAGTTGGTAGATAATTAGTATACCAAAACCCCCAAAGGGTTTTTAAAAGTTAGCTCGTGTTTTAAAGTTATTCGCCTTTAAAGTTCAAATTTTTTGAGTAAAAATTTTTCATATATATTTTATGAATAATTTATTGAAGTAAGACAATATTTATATAAGTAATTTTAGTTGAATGTTCTAGTCCTAATATACTTAAAATTCATTAATTTTAACACTTTTTGCAGATTTATTTTTTTTATTTTTATAGTTTTTGGTACTTAGATACGCAATTACCAATTTTTGGAGAATTGCTGAATATTGCTGTAAAAGTATTGAGTAGTGGGTATCGTGTATCGAGTATTTGCCATATTGTTTGAGTACTCAATACTCAAAAGTAGTTACTCAATACTTTTAGACTTGTATTTTTACAATTTAATTTATTTAAATTTAACTGTTATGGCGCAAAAAATGCATCTCTACTATAAATACAACTCAAATCAATATTAGAAATGTAACTCTTAGCGTAAACAATTTTCAAATCAGAATAAAATATTATTAAAAAAACTGGAATAATAGTTAAAAAGTTCAAAATATTTATTGATATAATCTTGTAAACCTAAAATGTTTCTAAAAAGGAGTGATGTCTGCTAATACATTACCGAAAAGCAGAAAAATATATCGTTTTTAAATTTAAAAAAATCCGTTAAAAGTATCGAATAGTATTGAGTACCCAAACGAAAAGTGTTGAGTAGTATTGAGTAATCAAAAGTAGTAGAATGTTACAGCACTATTGCTGAACAAAGTATTAAGATGTTTTAATTTTTTGAAATCAAATCGTAGTTTCCTGTTATAATAGTGCAACTTTTTGTGAATTTGTGAACCATTATTTGTTAATAAAGTGAAAAGAAGTTTTTAAATAAAGTTAATTACTAAAAAAAATATTTTTAGTTTAATAAAGTTTGTGAAATGTCTTGCAATATAAACAATTTTTGTTACGTTTGTGGCCATTTCACACCACAAATGTTAAAACATGGTTCGTTTACAGAAGAATTTATATCTGTTGGGTAAAAATAGGTCTGACAGCTATCAGAGATCTGTTGACGCAATGATGAATGCTTTTTCTAAAATAGGCGTTAATATGTCGCTAAAAATTCATTACCTACATCATCATCTAGACTACTTCGGTCAGCAACTAGCGACCGAATCAGATGAACAAGGTGAACAGTACCACCAAATTGCAATGCCATTTGAAATGAGGTAATCTTTAATATACATATATTTTTTTTCCCAATACATTTTAACACAAATTTTGCAGATATCGAGGAAAAAAGTCTCCCGATGCTGTATTAGCGGAAATTTGTTGGTGGAGCAAGAACTTGCATTACGATGATGAAGGAGAAGAAAACACAGGAAGTGAACTACAAAATTTGTCTACTTCAAATTCTGGTTCTAAAGAGCATCCACCAGAGCAGAAAAGACCTCGAACTATATAATGTAGTTCATTATACCCTACACCACCATAGTGGGGAGGGTATTATGCGTTTGTGCAGATGTTTGTAACGCCCAAAAATATTAGTCTAACACCCACCTTAAAGTATACCGATCGTATACGATTGGTATACATGAATATACAAAATTCATGTCACCAAATTTTGTTACGATCGGTCCATAATTAGTCATAGCTCCCATATAGACCCGCTTCCGAAAATCACTTTAACGTGCATAAATCGCTTAAAAATTTTGGTAAACACACAAAATTCAACATAGTTAACTTTAATATAGACATAAATCACACGACCTAATTTTATGGTGATCGGTCCACAATTGGTCATAGCTCCCATATAAGGCCCACTTCCAAAAATCACTCAAAAATATAAATTATTGAAATTTTAAAAGAAAAATATTTTTACTCATTTACTTGGTGTAGGGTATTATATGGTCGGGCTTGACCGACCATACTTTCTTACTTGTTTTTATATAAACTATGTAAAAAATATACAAATTAAATTTTAAAAATTAAATATATGGGGGATTTCATGTCAAGTGAACCAACTTTTGAAATCGATGGCTTCCGATCGGGATGAAATTTGCACCAAGGTTAGCTCTATTGGATAGTAACTCAGACACAATTTTTCAACAACATCGGTCGAGAACTCTCTGAGTTATAGGGGGTAAAATTTTGACAATTTGGTCAAACAGGGGTTTTTTCTTATCCATGTAACTTATTACCTATTGTTCTTAGCAAAATGTGTCCCAAATAGTATAGATAGCTATTTTTTCGATCTTTCGAAAAAAAATATTTAAAAAAAAAATAAAAAATTTTTAATATTTTTTTTCCGAAATCAAAAACTTTTTTGACTTTTTTTTAAAATACGCCCTTTTTTTTTTTTTTTCTTAAAATAAAGTTTAGATATTTTCCTTGAACACCTACTTGGTCGCTTAGTGGGATGCGAGTGGGATATCTATCAAAATAAATATTTTGTAACTCAAAACATAAAATTTTTGACTTTTTTTGCAAAATCAAAAACTTTGTTGACTTTTTTTTTTTCAAAATGGACCCTTTTTTAATCTTTTTTTTTAGGTCAAACAAAAGCTTAGATATTATCCTTGAAGACCCTTTTGGTCGCTTAGTGGGATGCGAGTGGGATATCTATCAAAATAAATATTTTTTAACTCAAGACTTACAATTTTTGACTTTTTTTTTTGCAAATACGATTTTTTTTCCAAATGGGCCCTTTGTTTAAAAGTTTTTTTGTAGTCAAAAGAAAGCTTAGGTCCATTCCTTTAAGATATTTTTAGTCCCTTAGTGGGATGCGAGTAGGATATCTATCAAAATAAATATTTTGTAACGCAAGACATACAATTTTTTAATTTTTTTTTGCAAAATCAAAATTTTTTTCCAATATGGGACTTTTTTTTAAAAATTTTTTTTTGCTCAAAAGAAAGCTTAGGTCTTTTCCTTTAAGACCTATTTTGTCACTTAGGAAGATGTGAGTAGGATATCTATTAAAATAAAAATGTTGTAACTCAAGACATTCAATTATTGACTTTTTTTTTGCAAATTCGAATTTTTTTCCAATATGGGCCCTTTTTTAATTTTTTTTTTTGCTCAAAAGAAAGCCTAGGTCCATTCCTTTAAGATATTTTTAGTCCCTTAGTGGGATGCGAGTGGGATATCTATCAAAATAAATATTTTGTAACGCAAGACATACAATTTTTTAATTTTTTTTTGCAAAATCAAAATTTTTTTCCAATATGGGACTTTTTTTTAAAAATTTTTTTTTGCTCAAAAGAAAGCTTAGGTCTTTTCCTTTAAGACCTATTTTGTCACTTAGGAAGATGTGAGTAGGATATCTATTAAAATAAAAATGTTGTAACTCAAGACATTCAATTATTGACTTTTTTTTTGCAAATTCGAATTTTTTTTCAAAATGGGCCCTTTTTTAAAAATTTTTTTTTAGTCAAAAGAAAGCTTAGGTCCATTCCTTTAAGATATTTTAGGTCCCTTAGTGGGATACGAGTGGGATATCTATCAAAATAAATATTTTGTAACTCAAGATATACAATTTTTGATTTTTTGGCAAAATCAAAAACTTTTTTGACTTTTTTTTAAAATGGGCCCTTTTTGTAATTTTATTTTTTTGCTATAAAGAAAGCTTAGGCCTATTCCTTTAAGATGGTTTTGATCGCTTAGTGGGATGCGAGTGGGATATATATCAAAATAAATGTTTTGTAACTCAAGACATACAATTTTTGTGTTAAAACATTTATTTTGATAGATATCCCACTCGCATCCCACTAAGGGACTAAAAATATCTTAAAGGAATGGACCTAGGCTTTCTTTTGAGCAAAAAAAAAAATTAAAAAAGGGCCCATATTGGAAAAAAATTTTGATTTTGCAAAAAAAAATTAAAAAATTGTATGTCTTGCGTTACAAAATATTTATTTTGATAGATATCCTACTCGCATCCCACTAAGGGACTAAAAATATCTTAAAGGAATGGACCTAAGCTTTCTTTTGACTACAAAAAAAATTTTAAACAAAGGGCCCATTTGGAAAAAAAATCGTATTTGCAAAAAAAAAAGTCAAAAATTGTAAGTCTTGAGTTAAAAAATATTTATTTTGATAGATATCCCACTCGCATCCCACTAAGCGACCAAAAGGGTCTTCAAGGATAATATCTAAGCTTTTGTTTGACCTAAAAAAAAAGATTAAAAAAGGGTCCATTTTGAAAAAAAAAAAAAAAAAGTCAACAAAGTTTTTGATTTTGCAAAAAAAGTCAAAAATTTTATGTTTTGAGTTACAAAATATTTATTTTGATAGATATCCCACTCGCATCCCACTAAGCGACCAAGTAGGTGTTCAAGGAAAATATCTAAACTTTATTTTAAGAAAAAAAAAAAAAAAAAAAAAAAAAAAAAGGGCGTATTTTAAAAAAAAGTCAAAAAAGTTTTTGATTTCGGAAAAAAAATATTAAAAATTTTTTATTTTTTTTTTTAAATATTTTTTTTCGAAAGATCGAAGAAATAGCTATCTATACTATTTGGGACACATTTTGCTAAGAACAATAGGTAATAAGTTACATGGATAAGAAAAAACCCCTGTTTGACCAAATTGTCAAAATTTTACCCCCTATAACTCAGAGAGTTCTCGACCGATGTTGTTGAAAAATTGTGTCTGAGTTACTATCCAATAGAGCTAACCTTGGTGCAAATTTCATCCCGATCGGAAGACATCGATTTCAAAAGTTGGTTCACTTGACATGAAATCCCCCATATATGAACAATTTTTACTCAAAAAAGCTGAACTATAAAGGCGCATAACTTTTAAATACGAGCTAACTTTTTAAAACCCTTTGGGGGTTTTGGTCTACTGATTTTATATGCTTAGAAAAAACTAAAAAAAATAACTGACAAATTGGATATTCTTTATCACGTCTTACTTTCGATTTCTCCAACATCTACAATCAGCGAGAGAGTTTTTTTCAAGTCGAGTTTTATTACAACTAAAAAAAAATTATTTACTTTTTGGTTGAATTATTATGCTTTGTTTATTTATTATGTTTTTATTCTTTTTGTTAATAAAATACTTCAATAATTACACAAAATTCGTGATTTAGTTTCAGTTTAACATTTAAATAAAAATTATTCAGTTAATCGAATAATTTAAAATTAACCGGTTAAATCTCAACCCGGATTAATTATTTGCTCGATTAACCGATTAAACCAGAAACAAGATTAATTGAATATCCTAGGTTCTATGCTTATGTTTCTATAAATATTGAACTGAATTAGCTACTTTTTTAGAAACATATTCTATAAAGAATTTTTGACAGATCTGTGACTTAAAAATTATAGTTTTTGATCATAACTCAACTAATTATGGACCGATTTTACCGTTTTGCAAATAACAGCAAGTAATTTGGATTTCCGTTAAAATAACTTCATTAGCTAAGGGATTCAGAATATATACATTAGACTTGCCCTTAATAAAAAGGTTTTCTTTGGATGTTTACATAATTTTACAACGTTAAAATGTTGTATATTACTAATGAACAAAATTAGACCCTTCCAAGACAAATCACCTTTTAAGGGCAGATCTAATGTACCTATACTTTATAGCGTCTCAAATTATTATTGTAAAAATTACACAGAGAAGAGCTAACTTATATACTACATACATACAAAGACCCTAAGGGTATAAAAAAGAAAAGATGAACTTAATCTAACATTTTTAAATGCTTTTATAACATGGCCTCGTACAAAGTATAATACATAAATACTGTAGTTTTTCTCACAATGTAAACATACACTACACAAATGGATTTGTATGTTAATAAACAAATAATGAGATTATTTGTATACTAAGTAAACGCCTCGTAAACAGTGTTTTTTTTTTTATTTGAGGGGCGTGCGGATGTTAAAGGTCATATAAACGACAACTAAGTCCAAGTAATAAATATGTGCACGTCTTTATATCATTACAATCCTCTAAACATGGCTATGTGGTGGTGTTTGTTAAAACATTTATTGGCTGCAAAGGAACAAACTGTTGTACCGCATACATAAATACACCCAAATATCATTTCATAACAATCATTGGTTTATTCATTGATTCTTCCGTTCAGATATCTAGTCTGTCGTTCTACCATCTAATCGTTGTGTTTGTTTATAGCCCATTTAAGAAGTAAAACAAATGTGTTAATAAAAGTTTATTTGTGTGACATTAAACATACGAAATCTACACGTAATTTCGATACAGTATACTTTTCCAAATATCTCAAAATATTTACAACGTTAACAAAACGTGAGAATAGCTGTATGGAATTGAGTTTTGGTGACTGTGTAAATATTTTATTTGCTTAAATTACAATGAGCTATAATGAATAAATCTCTGACATAGCTGTCAGATTTGACGATTTTCTGCATAGAATAAACACATAGAACTGAAGGAGAGAGTAATATATATGGAAAAATTACTATCTCTTCACACATACGGGTGATACAATAACAAAATACATGCAATACATTCTCATGAATTAGGTTTTTGACAACAGACTTAGGTTTTTGGATCTCAGTTACCTATCTAGTTGTTGTCTATGATTTTCTGTTTAAAAAACTGCAAGGTGTAAATTGTTCTATTAATTGTTTAATTCTTAAAAATTGTATTCACTTTTGAAAAGAAAGTGTAGGAAATCACTTTGATAATATGTACATTAGGGTAAGTCGAATTTTTTCACGAAAAATCGTTAGCAGAAACGCATTCTACGGAAAATTCTAAGAAATAAACGTTGGATAAAAAAATTAAATAATTTTTTTTATTTACATTTAAATATAATAAGGACCTTGAAAGCCCACATTAGATAAAATCTAATAAAAACAAGTAAGAGAGTTATATTCGGTTGTGCCGAATCTTATATACCCTTCACCAAATTATACTTCAAAATACAAATTTTAAATATTTTTATGTAAACAAAAATTTTTTTTTCCAAAGATGTTTTTTCCATTTTTTGTTAAAAATGTTTTTTTGAATTATTTCAAATTTTTTTTTTAATTTGAATTTTTTTCTTTTTTTAATTTTAAAATTTTAAATTTTAAAAAACTTTTTTCTGTTTTTAAAATTTTTTTTGATGAAAAAAAAATTCTGGTTACAATTTTTTTTCCGATTTTGACTCATTGCAGGTTCAACTTACTATGGTCTTATATACGTCGTTGCAAAGGTCTTTGAGATATCTATCATTAGATATCCATATTGCCTATATTAATGACAATCCAGATATAGGTCAAAAATCTAGGTTGTAATGGTTTTTTCCTCATATCTCAGCAGTTGTGGACCGATTTTGCTGATTTTAAATAGCAAACTTCTTGAAAGCATGCCTGACAGAATTATTGAAGAATTGGATCCCGAAGATATCTGGGGTCTTCAGGAAATTGATTTCAACAGACAGACATACAGACAGACAGGCAGACAGACGCTATCTATAAGAACCCAGAATATATATATTTTATAGGGTCGGAAATGAAAAATGTAGAAATTACAAACGGAATGAATAAAGGTCGAATATATAAAAATAAATTTCATAAAAAATATTATTTTATTGTGCAAAAAATAAAATAAAAACATAAAAAAATTAAACTGCTTTTATTTAAAATAAAAAAAATATTTTTATTTAAGTTTTTATTTTTATACCCTTCACCATCGTGAGAAGGGTATATATGTATAAGTTTGTCATTCCGTTTGTAATTTCTACATTTTTCATTTCCGACCCTATATATATATTCTGGATCCTTATAGATAGCGGAGTCCATTAAGCCATGTCCGTCTGTCTGTCTGTTAAAATCAATTTTCTGAAGACCCCAGATATCTTCGGGATCCAAATCTTCAATAATTCTGTCAGACATGCTTTCGAGAGGTTTCATATTTAAAATCAGCAAATTCGGTCCATAAATAACAGAGATATGAGTAAAAAACCGGGACAACCTCGATTTTTGACCTATTTTTGATCTATATCTGGATTACTAAGTCATTAATATAGACAATATGGATATCTTATGATAGATATTTCAAAGTCCATTGCAACGATGTAGATAAGGCTATAGTAAGTTGGACCTACAATGGGGCAAAATCGGGAAAAATATTTTTTAACCCGAATTTTTTTTTCATCAAAAATTTTTTTTTGTCATACATTTTTTTTCCAAAGAAAAAAAAATTTAAAAACTAAAAGAAAAAAAATTTAAAAGAAATTTTTACAAAAAAATAAAAAACTATTTAAAAAATTTTTTTTTTGAAAAACAATTAAAAAAGAAAATTAAATTTTGTTTACCTAAAAATATTTAAAAAAATTTATTTTTAAGTATAATTTGGTGAAGGGTATATAAGATTCGGCACAGACGAATATATCTCTCTTACTTGTTTCATAATAATTTATATTGATGATATGTTTTTTTTGTTTCAGAAAACAACTAAAAAACGTAAGGCACATAGCATAAAGAGTACTTTAAAAAACTATTTTTTTGTATAAATTATAATTCTAGTTTTAATGTAATTCAGATTTGAAAATTTTGTTTCAATATCTCAAGTAGTTTTCATTTTATATCGTTTTTTGCTTCTCCTATAAACTTATGAAAACTGATGTTATGTTACTTTGCATTTTAGACGACGCACAGTAGTATGAGAAAAAAAAAAGATTGAAATAAAAATTACACAAAACTGTTCGCATTAACAATTGTGTGTAATGTTTCAATTAAGTTATGTTGGCTAAAATTTGAAAATTGAAAAACTTCTGAAAAATACAGCTTTAGCTTTGTTTAATAGGTTATTAAATTAATATATTTTTAGAACATTATTGAAAAGTCCCTACCTTTTAATGATTTCAACAAATCTGTAATTTTTTTCCCCAAGGCCATTTTTTTAGAAGAAAATCCCTACGAATAGGGATTTTTCCCTACGTATAACATCACTGATCGGAGTATATAACAAACAAATGGCATTCGTGTCATAAGAAAAACTTTTTTAAAATATTTGTGGCAAAATTCTACAACATTTTTGATTTTCTTCATATAAATTTAAACATTTTTAATTTAAAATTTTGAAAACAATGTTACACAAATTTGAAAAGTTTAAGTATTTCTCTCTGGGATTTTAATAAATATGTACTAATTAATACAAACCAAAAATAATGTTCCAAGTCTACTTTGATTGACTTATTTATTTGGTTGCAATAAAGCATTCTGAATGATTTTATAAAATTTTAATACCGGCATATAAAAAGTA
The DNA here is from genome assembly GCF_958450345.1 of Calliphora vicina. Classification (NCBI taxonomy): domain Eukaryota; kingdom Metazoa; phylum Arthropoda; class Insecta; order Diptera; family Calliphoridae; genus Calliphora; species Calliphora vicina. The sequence continues at coordinate 92,019,252 of NC_088782.1, forward strand.
TAAAACAATAATAGTTAAATACAATTTTTGTAATGCTCTTGTATTTTTAATAATATTTGAAAATTCGAATATGTATGGGGGTCCATGGGCCTTTACAAATTTCTTAAAAATTTTGTTAAGCATATTTCCGGTTTCTCTGTTTATACATACATATGTATGTAAATATATTAACGGCATTATTTGATTTCTCAGTACAGATAATAACATCTAAAAAAATTGACACAAAGAGTCTGAACGACTTTAATACAAAAGGTTTTTTCTTAAACACATTTCCATACAAACAGACACAGATGTACACTTATAACACAATGTTTTTGTGAATGTGAAGTGCACACTACTATGAACACATCCCTAAATATTCTTTTATTATGTAAATTTTTAAAGTATTTTTATTTTTTGTAAATATCTGCACAAACATTATTACAAGTAAAGGTGAGTGTATCTTTGTTTATATTATAGAAATTCTGGAATTTATTAAAAAATGTTTTTATTATTATGGATCCTTAAGTATGTATAACACAAAGAGGGGGTGTTATTATTTAATAAATTTCCTAACATTTGTTTTAACATAAATATTTATGTATGTACATTAGACTTGTATTTAAAAAATATTTCTAGTTTATGAAAATTACTAACACTCTAACGTTATTTATTATGATATCAAAGTTTCGACAAAATACCAACAATAAACAGTGATTTTATGTTTTCTTGCATTTTAGTCTACAATTGGTAGAATTCTATTTTATTAGCATACAGCTTGGAAAGATTTTTCTAATAAAATTTAAATAATCGACTTAAGAAGGGTAAGTAATTTTAAAAAGGTCCCTTACAACGAAGGGCAGGTTTAATGTACATATTAGAAGTAATATAAGTACCAGTGTAGCCATTTGAAGGGATTTGTCTAAAAATTGGAGTTTTCAAGATTGGCTTGTGACAGAATTTCGTGAAGAGGGATTTTAACAAAATTTTAGTATATTATGTACTTACATTTTAAGTGATTTTAATTTTTTAGTCATTCATATTTTCACAAAAAATAATTTATTGCTGTATTTGTATCTGTATCTGTATTTAAAAATATTAATCACATTCATTAAATATAAATACAAAAAAAAAAATAGATATGCATTTCAAGATTTTTGTATTGCTTCCACAATACTTCTTACCATGATTATCAAAACATTCTAATATACAGTGAGCCTCAAAAGTGAAAACAGCAGCGAATTTTTTGATGTTTTAAGATCATGAAAATCATTATAGTCCGACTTAAATCTATATTTTTCACAACCAAAGATATTATTCAAGCCAATCTCTATCAAACCGAAACTTTAAAATTTTAATCATGGATAAATTTTAGAATTTTCATTATCTTAAAAAATATCCAATAATTTTTGGTGTATACTCACTTTTACGGCTCACTGTATGAACAATGACAATTTTTCGGAAATTTTTTTTTTTATGAAAACAAAAACGTGTTTGACTTTTTTTTTCAAAATGGGCCTTTTTCAAAAGAAAGCTTAGATAAGAGTTGAATATATATCAATATATGTAAATGTTTTGTAACTCAAAACATAGAATTGGTCAATTCACAAGGTCTCTTATTAGTCATATTGTCCTAATGTCCTAATATATCACGACTCGGCGGCTCGGCTTAACCGACTTTTAGGCATTTGGCGCAGGATTCTGCTGGTTGGTTACGATAACACAATAAACATAGCATAAAAAGTAGTATTATGACAATATGACATGAATTGACCAAAATTGTGAATTGACCAAATATTTGATTTTTTTTTTGCAAAATCAAAAACTTTGTTGACTTTTTTTCAAAATGGACCCTTTTTTATTTTTTGCTCAAAAGAAAGTTTAAATATTTTCCTAGAAGACCTTTTTGATCGCTTAGTGGAATGCTAGTGAGATATCTATCAAAATAAATATTTTGTAACTCAAGACATACAATTTTTTACTTTTTTTTTTTTGCAATATTGAACATTTTTTTTCCAAAATGGGCCCTTTTTTTAAATGTTTTTTTTACTCAAAAAAGCTTAGTTGTTTTCCTTAAAGTCCTATTTGGTGGGTTAGTGGGATGCGAGTGTGATATACATATATCAAAATAACATTTAAGGTTAAAGAGGGAAACTTTTTAAGTACTGCACAACCCATTGAAGCTGGAGTCCCCCAAGGCAGTATCCTGGGACCTTTTTTATATTTGATATATTCGTCTGATATGCCAACTAACAATCGCACTCATCCATCAACATTTGCTGATGATACTGATATTCTAAGCATTCATGAAAACCCTCAAGAAGCGTCTCGTTACTTACAAAACCACATATTTGAATTAGAAAAATGGTTAAAACAATGGAAAATTAAAGTCAACGAGCAAAAATATACACACATTACATTTACATTGCGTAGAGATTCATGACCCCTATTTATATCAATAACCAAACAATAATTCAACAATCGGAAGTGAAATGCCTCGGAATACATCTCGATCGTCGCCTTACATGGAAAAGTCATATAGATGCAAAGTTGACTCAAATGAAATTGAAATCAATTCAAATTAATTGGCAGAAAATAATTTTTTATTAAAACAAAACTAAAATATCACAAAAATTCAGTTTGCTAACATAACTACTTAATTTTTAATATTTAAAACTGCTAATTTATTTTATAAAATATTTTTATAGTTATTTTTGGGTTTTTTTTAATTCTCCTCTTGATCTAAACTGTTATTTGTTCCTTATTATATTAGTTAGACAAAATACTATTTTTGAGTTGAAAAGATATATTTACATCTAAACTCTCTATATTTAAAAATGGAATATTGTATACATACATATATATATACGCCTATGTACAAATAATTTTCTAAATAAAGAATTAAATTGAAAAAAAACTGCTTAATTTGAAAATCGTTCCTGAAGCATGAGAAACTTCTTTCGCAACTAGCAGAATTAATAGTAATGCATGATTCCTCTATGATAAGAATGTTTGCGCTGATGATATGTGTCGGATAAAATGTGATCGGATAAAAAATGAACCAAAAAGGTTTGCGGATTTGACTCCTTTATTTTAGCTTGTAAAAACCAAACATTACATGTGCTCCGTTGTACGATTGGCATTGGAATATTTTTTAACTTTTGGGGTTCCAAAAACCCCATGTTCTAGGGCACAGGAATCTCTTAACGGAACAATCTACAAATCCAAAAAACTCTTTCTGCGACTTTTCAAATTTTTATCTGGGGTGGACAGATGCGAGTCTGGGGTGGTTTTGCCCACCCCAGCACCCCCCTATCTACGCCAATGATGATCACAGTTGCCCCCTGGTATATCAAAAACGCGAATATACACAAAGATCTAAACGTGCCCATTGTAAAAACTGAAATCTCGAAATATATACAAAAATATTTTAAAAAAACTTGAAGTTCACCCAAACCCGCTGGCCCGCAACATATTAAATAACCGTGGCCACACTCGATTAAGAAGGAGGGACACAGCAGATCTAATAAAGAAGAATGCCAATTTAACCAAAACAACCATGAATAAAAAATGTTTCGTCCGGCACTGGCTGGACTAATTAAATAATAATTATTAGATATAAGATTTGAACCACTTATTGTTAGTTCATTAAGAAGATACAATAAATAAATGAAAAAAAAAATATATCAAAATAAATGTTTTGTAACTCAAGATATAAAATTTTTGATTTGTTTTTGGCAAAATCAAAAACTTTTTTGCCTTTTTTTAATGGGCCCTTTTTTAATTTTTTCTTGTTCTAAAGAAAGCTTTAAGATGAAATTCTTTAAGATGTTTTTGGTCGCTTAGTGGGATGCGAGTGGGATATACATATATCAATATTTTGTAACTCAAGACATACAATTTTTGTGTTTACTCTTTGCGGTTTGGTGATTAGTTTACTAACCACATTTTTTTATTGTCTTTAAAACATAGTTTATTGCCATCTATTGCCATTTTGCTAAACAATTATATTTTTTGAAGTGATCGTTTATGATTTTTTGCAAAACTTTGCCGTCAGGGTAAACATCAGTTTTTTAAGAGACTTTCACTAATTCAATAAAAAAAGCACAGAGTGTTTATTGTTCATCGAATTCAGTGTTACTTTGATATTTCGGTTGTTTGGTCAGAAAATTTAATCAATAATATTCGATTTCAAAAAAATTTATACGAAACAAAAATTTTTATCATAGTTATTTAATGGTTAGTAACTAACCACTTCAATCCACAAAAAACCTATTCTTGTTTTGATTAATTATTTTTCTTAATTTTTACAATAAACTAACCTTGATTAAAGTAAAAATGCAATTGTTTTGATTTTAAACTTATACACAAAAGAGCGTGGCTGAAAGAGTTAAAATATTTATTTTGATAGATATTCCAGCAAAATCTTTGCTTACAAATAAGCTGAAAAATAAGGGGAATTTGACGATAAGACTACTACTGAAAAAAGTACTTATTTTTGTTAGCGATGTCCCAAAAGTAAGTACTTAATACATAATTTTTGGCCGGAAATAAGTTGTTTTGTTAGTAGAGTTATTTATAGAATTGTGTATTTACAAAAAAAAATTAAAAAAAAAATAAGTCGCAGCCACGAGTCGAACCAACAACTATCCTATTTGCTAGTCTGCTGTTGTACTGACTACACCACTGCTTAGTCATTTTATTGTGCATCAAATAATTGTTTTCACACAGTAATAATATATTCTTTACTGTTTTTCTAAAAATAAAAATGCGCAAATTGAGAAAAAGGAACGGTTTATGTGTTTTGTTTGTTTATTTTGATTTTTTAGACTTTACTACTTCGAAAGTATGTTATTAAAAAAGATAGTACTTGTAGCTTTGTAAGCGAAGTTTTTGCTGGGATGCCACTTTGGAAAAAAAAGTTCGATTTTGCAAAAAAAAAACAATAATTATATGTCTTGAGTTTAAAAAAATTTTAATTTGATAGATATCCCACTAAGCGACCAAAAACCTCTTAAAGGAATGGACCTAAGCTTTCTTTTGAGCAAAAAAAATATTTAAAAAAAGGTCTAGTTTGCAAAAAAAAGTCAAAAATTTTATGTCTTGAGTTACAAAACATTTATTTTGATAGATATCCAACTCGCAAATAGGACTTCAGGAAATTATCTATGCTTTCGTTGGAGAAAAAGAAAAAAAGAGCCCGTTTTGAAAAAAGCAAAAAAAGTTTGATTGATTTTTTATTTTTAATTTTTTTTTCGAAAGATTGAAGAAATAGCTATCTAAAATATGTGGGACACATTTGGCTAAGAACAATAAGTATCTATAAGTTACATGGATGAGAATAAACACCTGCTTGAACAAAATGTCAAATTTTTGACCCCTTTTAACTCAGAGAGTTCTTGACTGATTTGGTTGAAAAATTGTGTCTGAATTACTATCCAATATAATTCACATTCGTGCAAATTTTATCCTGACCGGAAGAAATCGATTTCAAAAGTTGATTCACTTGACATGAAATCCCCCATATGTATAAGAAGAGACATGCATACTATTGTTTCTATAACCACAGTTGTCTCATTCTCGAAATAAACCACTAATCAGGAATCAAAATTAATTCTAATTACTAAGAAAGTATCGATCGTATCTAGCAAATTTATAAATTCGACTCTTCTGAATCTTAATTATGTATAAAAATATGAAATAAAATTTCACTTTTTGTATAAAAACTGTTATACACCAGATTTTTATAGAAAATGGAGTTATACATAGGATATAGAAAACACTGTTATACACAAGATTTTCTATAGAAAAATCTGTTATGTACAAGATCTTGTGTATAACTGTATTTTTTGTGTACAAAAATCTTGTGTTTAACAAGTGTATAATTGTTTTCTGTAGAAAATCTTGTGTTCAACAGTCTTATCTATAGAAAATTGTGTGTATAATATTAGTTTCTATACTCTTAACTTGTTTAATAACAAAATTTTAAAATCCTTAATTTGTTAAACTCAACTTGGTAAATTTTAAAATTATTAACTTTTGGGGATTTAAATTTTGAGATGGAGATTATTTGGGGACATGAGCTAAAATTTATCTGGCAACATTGATACATACATATGTTTAAACAATATTATATGTACTTAAGTACATGTAACACAGGAAGAACTCTCATGAGTATCAGCTGACTGACCCAAATACAAATATAGCACAAAAATATGTAAATTTTTACTGTTTTTCAAATACAAGATTCTCGTAAAAGTTGAATGTATAAATTCTTTTATGGCATTATTAATGGGGTTATACATGGGATAATTGATTTTAATTATCTTCTAAATAATTCTTTGAGACAAGCTAAATTCTTAATAAGATAACACATGTATTGTATTCTATAAATATTCTTGTGTGGATTTATTTAAGTTTGTATTCAAATTTGTTATTATTTTAAGACATAACAGTTTGTAATAGTTGATCGAAATTAAAAGTGCACATATTTTTAAAATAAAACATCTTATTTTCGGAGCTACCAATTTTATTTGAAATTTCATGCAAAATTTTACATTTTCAAACCTTTTTTTACGAATCTTCCAAATTTGAAATTAATGGATTTCGAGAATTTGTTTTTGGTCACAATTTTTATACCTTTCACAATGAGTGGCAGGGTATATATAAGTTTGTCATTGCGTTTGTAATTTCTTCATTTTTAATTTGCGACCCCACATAGTATATATATATCAGAGATCGAAAATAACTCGTCCATATACCAAAAAACCCAAATTGTGATTTATATTTTTGTGATCAAAATAAATCACTGAAAATAACAGTTATAAAATGATTTTTATTTAAATGGTTTGGTTTAAAAGTTTAAGTAAATTGGACTTTTTATGGGAATTTGATGGCCTTAATTTTTTTTATTTTCTATTTTCCAAAAACGTTAGTATAAAAAAATGTGAAAAAAGTTTGAGCACGATCGGTTAAAAATTGGAGTGATGCATGGGGGTTGAAGTTCATGAGAACGAAATGCGGGAAAATGGATAGAAAAAGACTCGTAAGTTACGAGTCGTAACTACTCAGTAGTCACCCCTAGAGAGGTACAATATATGATCAACCCCCACAGTTTTCACAGTTAGAATATGTTTGTGGATTCTGTAACTTCTAAACGGTAAGTCCGGTTTGAATGAAATTTCACACGCGCAAAGAGGAAGTGTGGTCGAGTTTATATTTTGGAACTCATGGGCCAACCAGGGGTCCCCAAAGTAGGACACTGATGGTATGTTAAATTACACTATACAACAAAATCAATTTTTTTCCAAAATTATGAGGTCCGATCAATAAATTTTCATAGAGTAGACAAAAAAAATAGACACGTGTATCGGCGTTTTGAAAGTTTACATCTGAATTTCATTTGAGGGCGGGATAAAGTTTCCCAACTCTGGCACATTCTTATTGTTAATCTTCATAAGAAACCATATGATCCTTACATTTTAGGTATAAAATGTGTTCCGCAAAGTTATGTAAAATGTTACGGAAAATATTTTTGTAGAATATGTTAACCCTCTAACCCCTCAAGGCATGGGTCTTTTTTGTCCTTCTTTTAAAAAGAGCAACAAACTCCATTAAAACAGGGATTTAAGGGATTAAAAAGTTCCGCAAAAATATTGTCCTTTTTGCCATTAAATAATTACTTTTGCAATTTAATTTAAATGAATCGAAATGTGTACGTAATTGTCGTTCTAATAAGATATAAAAGATAAAAATTGGTTAAAAAATGTTAGAATTATTAAAAAATCGCCAGGCCATTAACGTGTCTCAGGCCACTAGAACCAGAAATGTAGGAACAAAATTAACATATTTTGAAAAATATTAAAACAAAAGTTTATTCTTACTTAAAATATATCCATATTTACTTGTATATGAGTTTTTATTAGTGTTTATAAAAAACCGACTTTTTAAAAAACCGGTTTGTCGGTTAACCGAAAATTGGCCTTTTTTAAAAAACCGGGTTTTCGGTTAACCGACATCGAAAAAATCGGTTAAACCGGTTAACCGTCATATATGTGTAGAAAACATAAAATGTCCAATAAAGTATATACAGCTTTAAAATTACTAAAGGTATTTATAGACGGCAATACTGAGTATTAACACTTTTCTAATTTAAAATATTATTGAAATCATTCGGTATTTCAAAAAATCACTTCGAAAAAACATTTATTGTTTACACGATAGTTTACAAATATTTTATTTCTTTGTTGATTGATATTTTTCTGAAAACTTTATTTTTATTTTATATTTTCTTGACATTTTTGTTTGCCTTATTTGTATTTATGAATACATACCCGATACATATGAAAATAAAAAGTTTTTGAATTGTTTTAAACAAAATGGACTTATAAGATGCAAAAGCACTTCTTCTTAGCTGTGATTATTTGTCATTATAAATCATACCAAATAATTAATAAAACTCCATTATCATATTTCAAATCATGGATTTAGAACGTTTTTTTGTCCCTCCTGTAATATTTCTGAAAAGCTAACGAAATGATTAATAAATTACAATTTTAAGAACAAAACACACGAATGAAGTCCTATTTATTTAAAGAAGGTATGTACATCGAATTCAATTTAAAGTTTAGTAAAATCATCACTAAGTTTTTAATGAATCATTAGTAAGATTTAACCTAAACTTATAGGATTATGCGGAATTTAATTATAATTTTTAAGTAGTTTCATTATGTGCAATTTATTCTGAAAAAGTTTTTAAGTAAACTCATCGTCCTCTACTATTTAGAATCATTGTAATTCTTAAATATTAATATTATATCAATCTAAAGAGGTTTGTATTTTTAATCTACGATTTAGGTTTCAAATCAGACCAATAATGTGTACACAATGAATATTAAAAATGCATAAAAACATGAGATTTATTAATTTTAGTCCCAAATTTTAAAAACCGGTTAACCGAGTGATAAAATCCGGATAAACCGGTTAACCGAAAATCAACATTTTAAATTAACCGGTTCGCAAAAAACCGAGATTTCGAAGAAAAACCGGTTTTTCGGTTAACCGGTTTATAAACACTAGTTTTTATATTCATAGGATACAGTTAATTTTTAAAAATATTGTTAAACAAATTTCAGAATTTTTTGATCATCACATGGGGATTTATTTACAACATAATGGGGAATAAAACTGTGAAAAAGTATGTCAATACTTCCTATAGTTTTTCCGTACCTGCGATATAAATTTTGCGATTTTCGAAAAAACAAATTTTATTGAGTGCATTTTATCGATGGCAAAATGAACAAAATTGCTTATCTCAACATTTTGAAGCAAAATTTAGAGCAAAGTGCGAAAAAGTGGGTACAGAAAACATCTTTTCCATTTATCAAGACTACGATCCCAAGCTCACATCAGGTCAAATAAAATTTAACACGTTAGTTCAGATAAAAGAGTCCTTACTGGAAGCATGGACCTCAATAGAGCCAGAAGTATGGCAAAGCATGGTAAAATAGATTCAAAAGCGATTACAGGTCATTCGAGACAACAAAGGATATGCAACTAAATATGTACTTATCGCTCATTTTTGAATACCTATTTTACTCTGTCCGATTTTATGTTTGGCGCAAGAAATTGAGTTATTTTGGTTTTTATGTAAAAGTTTACAGTTTTAATTATGCAAATTTTAGTTTTTGTTATTTTTTAGATATATAGGAATATGGAGTTTAAATAGAAGCGAAAATTTTAAATAGAATATGGAGTTTAAATAGAAGCGAATTTTTTTGGTACATACTTTTATGTTTAGAGAACATTTATATCAGACAAACTCTTGTCCGATTTCGTTTGAGTCACTGTAAGTTTAAAATCAAAACAATTGCATTTTTATACCCTACACCAAAATAGTGGGGAGGGTATTATGCGTTTGTACAGATGTTTGTAACGCCCAAATGTATTAGTCTAACACCCACCTTACTCACTTTCTGAGTCGATTAAACGATGTGCGTCCGTCCGTCTGGTTGGCTGGCTGTCCATGTAAACCTTGTGCGCAGAGTACAGGTCGCAATTTTGAAGATATTTCGATCAAATTTGTACATATTATTTTTTCGGTCCAAGGACCAAGCCTATTGAAACTGGCTGAAATCGGTCCATTATTTCACCTAGACCCCATACAAATGTCCTTCCGAAATTGGACTTTATCGGTCATAAATGTTTAATTTATAAATGCATCTCCACAAATTGCGCTCCAAATAAGTTTTATATATACAAAATTCATGTCACCAAATTTTGTTGCGATCGGTCCATAATTAGTCATAGCTCCCATATAGACCCGCTTCCTAAAATCACTTTAACGTGCATAAATCGCATAAAAATGTTGGTATACTCACAAAATTCAACATAATAAACTTTCATATAGACATAAATCACACGACCTAATTTCATGGTGATAGGTCCATAATTGGTCATAGCCCCCATGTAAGGCCCACTTCGGAAAATCACTCAAAAATATAAATTATTGAAATTTTAAAAGAAAATTTTTTTTTGCTCTTTTACTTAGTGTAGGGTTTTATACTAAAACTAAATCGAATATTTTTGACTAAATTTTCTGACCAAACAACTGAAATATCAATGTAACACTGAATTCGATGAACAATAAAAAACAGATTTTTACAATATTTTCAAATTAATATATAGAAAATGTGGTTAGTAAACTGACCACCCAACCGTTGAAGGATAATTTTTGACATATTTGGATCCTGACCGGATAAAATAAAGATAATACAAAATATTCTACAACTCTTCTTGTATTTTAAAATATTTTTCGAAATGTGTACTTCATTGAAACTTTGAAGTCCTTTAAAAAGGACACATAAACACGAAATGAAAAACTGAAAACTCAGTTTTTTCAGTTTAATTTGTATTTCAGACGTATGTATATCATCCGGTTCGTGTCTAACGGTGTGTCTTTTTTGTCGGACGGTGTAATATTTTGTAAAAAAATGTGTATGACAAAAAATATTTTTGCTTTCAACAGACAGATAAATCGATGGGCATAACTTCAATGTCTGTAAATTTCATAAAGACCTAAAATATATTTAGGTATATCCATGCAAAATTGAAAATAAAACTAATTTTTCATCTTGTGGGAAAACTGCCAATTTATTTTTATTTATTTATTTATTTAATAGAAAAACATTTTTTACATACTAGATAACAATATTGCACAGATTTGGCATAGCCTTATATCTAAAGTATTATAATGGTATTTAGAGGAGATATCTTCGTTTATATAATCAGTAACAATCTGAAGGAAAACTATTAACAAAAACCTTCAACAGAAAATAATTTATAATTATATAAAAAAAAAAATTGTAAGAACTTAACGTGAATACTTTGACAAAGAAATAGAACATATGCAGGAAATAACAAAAAATGTTTAGTAATAATAATTATGCTGTTATGAAGTTATTAATTTGAATTGTATTAATAAAAATAATAATAATAATAATAATTTAACAAAGAAATACATGCAACGAATATACAAAGTATATGAAAAATAACAAAAAAGTTATAATAATATAATTATAAACTTTTTAAATTTAAAATTAAAAGAGAAAAAAAATATTTATTATATTAAGAATTAGTAAAGTGTAGTTATAAGAGGATTATCAGAAAAAGTGCAGTTTAATCTAAAACGGTTGGTGAGGATTTCAATAGCTTGTGATACAGTTTTAGTGTTACTGATTACATGCAATCTTGAAGTGGAGAAATGCCATGGTAATTTAAGAACCATTTTTAAAATTTTGTTTTGGGCTATCTGCAGACGTTTCAAATGAGTCTTAGCACAGTTCCCCCAGATTGGACAACCATAGAGGATTATTGCCTGAAAGATGGTTTTCACTATTATAATTTTATTAGAGTTACTGAGGAGTGAGTTTCTATTTATGAGTGGATATAATATATTCCTATATTTGTTAACTTTATTGATAATATGGCTTATATGAGAGTTAAATGTCAACTTGGTGTCTAAACAGATACCTAAATATCGAATGTTATCTGACCAATTAATGCTATTGCCCAAAAGAGTTAGATTACAACTAGGTAGATAACAAGATTTTCTTTTTCTTGTGAAAAAGATAGCTTGTGTCTTTTCAGGATTAATTTTTATTTTCCATTTAGCATAATAATCTTCCAACCTGTCCAAGGAACATTGAAGTTCAGTCAGAATATTCTGACTGAGTTCATGAGTGAAATAAACTGCCAGATCATCAGCGTAAGCAGCGAAGTTGCATGGAAAGATTGAGGGCATGTCAGCACAAAAAATATTGTAAAGTATTGGACCGAGAACGGATCCCTGGGGAACCCCCGAAGAAATATTGGTAAGATCTGAGAAGCAATTTCCTACAGAAACACAAAAGTACCTATCTTTTAGAAAATTCTTAATTAACTTAATTAGATACAGTGGAAAATTAAACTGAATGAGTTTGTACACTAACCCACTATGCCATACCGAGTCGAAAGCCTTTTCAATATCGAGTAGTACAAGTGCAGTGGATTGGCCTGATACCAGGCCAGATTTTATATCATTGCAAATTCTCTTGACTTGATGAATAGTCGAGTGTGCTCTTCTGAAGCCGAATTGTTCGTCAGGTAAAATGTGGTTATTGTTGATCAATTCCAGAATCTTAAAATTTAAAATATTTTCCAAAATTTTTCCTAGACCACTTAACAAACTGATTGGTCTGTAGTTTTCAGGTTTATTGGATGCTTTACCAGGTTTATGTATGGGTATAATTTTTGCCGTTTTCCATGTTTTAGGAAAGTATTGATTACTCAAACAAGAATTGTAAATATTTGTAAGATAAGTGAGAGCAATTTTCGGCAGGTTTTTTAACATCAGGTTGTTAATGTCATCCAATCCACATGATTTCCTCTTACTAAGGTTATTTATAATATTTTCGACATCAGTTACTGTAACGTGCTCCGAAATTGGAGTAGATATGTACAATGATTCAAAAAAGTTAACAGCTTGATTAACAGTAGTTACATGGTCATCTGAACCCAAATTTTCTGAAACTCTATGATTGAGTTCAAAAGCTTTAGCAAATGCATTTGCTTTGTCTTCTTCACAAGTTAAAGTTCCATCATTTGTCAAAAGAGAATGACAATTATTTGTCTTTCTCTTCAAGATTTTCGCAACATTCCAGAAAGGCTTAGATCCCTTGTCCATTGTAGATAATTTAGCATTCCACTGACGATTTCTGTGTATATATATCTCACTGCGAATGAGAGCAGAGTACCTGTTAATTGCCAGATAATCGGAAATATTTCTATACCTTATCCAATTCCTACGAAAGGAATTCCTAAGTTTAATTAATTGTAAAATATAATTAGGAAGCTGAACAAAATTTGTTTTTGGGGGAGATTTGGGAACCGATTGCCTAACAGATTCCAATAAAATATTAGTGAAAAACTCAACATTGGCATCTATAACCTCGGTAGAGTTCGAATTAGAATCCATTGGTGTATTATGCAGAGAATTATTTATAATACGTTTATATTTAACCCAGTTTGCACGTCCGAAATTATAAATCATATTTTCAATAATAGGAATAGTTGTAGATATATCAAAAGAAACTGGTAGGTGATCAGAACTTAGGTCATTGATAGTACGAGGGTGGGATATAAATTGTGGTATATTGGAAAGAACTAAATCAAGGGTAGATGGATTAATATTTGGAGCAGAAGGAATATAAGTGGGAGAGTTTGGAAACAAAATTGATATAGGAAAGTAAGATGTGAATTCGTTAAGAATATTGCCCCATTGGTTGGCTCGTAAGCAGTTCCAATTTCTATGTCTGGAGTTCAAATCACCACATATCAGATATTTATTGTTAGTATTCAAAAGTTTACGTAAATCACTTTTAAATTTTGACCTAAGAGAACTATTATTCTGTCCTCCACGAAAATATACACTATGAATATTTATAACTAAACCATTACCGCAATGTATCCTAATACCGACATTTTCAATTACATGAGTTTTAATGTTGGGAATTACTGTGAAGGTAATTGTTTTTTTCACAAGTATGGCAACACCACCACCGTTTTGACATACACGATCTTCTCTTATACACGAATAATTTGGATGATATAGATTATTTGATTGAGTGAGCCAGGTCTCACTCAAGAGACAAATATCTATATCATTAGTATTTAAAAAATTTATAAATTCAGTAATTTTGTTACGGATACTTCTACAGTTCCAAAAAACTATTTTTTTATTTAACAGAGCCATATTTTATACATTTTTATAAACAAACTTAAAAGCTAATTGAGTTATAACACCAAATTGTTCTTGTTTATTTTTACATTCACTTAGTTTAGTGATTAATTCCATTGTGAGATCAATAAATTCTTGCTCTGAGAATAGATCTCTTTGATAATTATTAATGGTAGAATGATTATTGTTTAAATTGAAGTTATTTGTTTCTCTGTTGTTATTGTTACTACTATGGTTTGGTCTCCAAATTTTATGAGAATGTTGAATAGGTAAAGTTGAATCATTATTATTAAAGAGATGTGGAAAATTAATTAAGTCATTGTTTATATTTGGTTGTTTGTTTGGTCTCTGAGAATGAATTGGTCGACTTGAAACCTTCTCTCTCATTTGAATATATGCAGAGCGGCTAGGGCACGTGGGATCAGTAGCTTTGTGATTATTACCACAGTTTGCACATTGAATCTTATCTTCAGATTTACAGTCAATTGTTCTATGTTTTTCTGCACAATTGGCACATCTAGCCTTAACGTTACACCCCTTTTCCCCGTGACCGAACATTTGGCACTTCCTACATTGCACCGGTTTGTTTTTTATTTTACGTTGATATTCCCAAGATATAATGGTACGAAAAAGAGATTTAACATTTTTTCTTAGATCAATCATTTTTACTGTACCGTTTTTAAAGTAAACGATGTAAATTGTATCAATATAATTTTGAAATGTTCTCTTAATAAGTTTAACTTCTGTACACTCTAAACCAAGAGAAACCAGTTCGTTTTTTACTTGCATTTCAGTTTTGCAGTCGAGCCCGTGTAGAATGACTTTGAAAGGTTTATTGTTTTTGTTTTCGTGAGTAAAAAATTGACAATTATTTTCACGCAAAATTATTGATATTAAATTATACGTTTCTATAGTTTCACACATGATTTTTAAACCAATCGACATCTTTTTAATAAGGAATTTTGTTACACCTTTATTATTTAATAATTTTAATATATCTTCAGTATTTTGTGTTAACACTTTGATTGGCGATATTTTGATAGTTTGGCTTTTTTGGATTTTTTCACTGTCCATTTCAGTTACATCATCATCATCTTTATCAAAAACTTGCAATGGGGTCCAGAAATTCATTCTGGACCCAGTTTTTTTAATTTTTGATGAAGACATAGGGTCTTCATCAATAAAAGCACAACTACGTTTGGTAATTTTTATTGTTTTAATAGCAGCGGCGAAAAGAAAATAACACGTCTAACGTAAGCAGTAGCCAAAACAAGACTAGCAAACTGCCAATTTACATTCTATATCTTTTATTTCATAAGTTTTAGTCTCATCTAAATCATTTGGGTCAACTACACAGGTCCCAAGAACTGAAAGTGAATTAAACGGTTCAATAAACAAACTATCAACTCTTCTAAAACGTCTGCCTGTTATATAACCTGGTTCTGCACTCGAAAAACCTGTTATTAATATTGGAATGTGAGTAAGGTTTTATAACACATAAGTTATTGGGAGACTTTCTAGTAAATATAAAATGTTTATTTGAAAAGCTGACGGTGTCACCATTCTTTTTGATGAATTTGGCTTCAGTTTCAGTTAAAACCATATCTTCATGTTGAAGTCTACCGGAAATTGGCTGCAAAATTTTGGACGGTGTTTTAATATTTTTAATATTTGTATATAATTCTCGAAGGGATATCCAGAAAAATTAATGCAAGGTCCGAGTTCTCTTACGCACTCACTTATATGTAAAAGCCCATGTACATTGTATGTGACGCTACTTTCTCCAAAAACAATTGGAACATTTTCAACAAATAATTCCAGCATTTTTTGTGCAATGTCTACATTTCTAGCACACGTTCTTGGACAAGAAAGAAGTTAGTTTAATACATATCGAGATGTAGTCAGGTGTTTCTAAAAATAAATTGCTCATTTATGCATCATTTTGAGTCACTTCAGAAGTCAGTTGTAAATGAGTTAGCAATAAGTCAGCCTGTTTTTGAGTTAGCTCATAAAAGTCCGACAGGGTATATATGTAGAGACATACAACCAATACAAAAAATGCATTTTTCATAAAAAATTAAATGAACAACAACCTTACTTACCTAGAAACAAGGTTGAATAACTTGTCCTGGTTATAATAGAAATTTCCTTGCAGTTCTTTAATTTGCATACATTTTACACAAAAAAAGAAGATATTAATTACATTGTGTATTAAGCTTTTGTTCAAATGCTTAATTTCCTTTACTAATGGATAATTTCTTGAATATACAGTGACGGACAATACAATAGAATCACTACATATGAATTCGATTAAAGCGGTAAAACTACAAAATTTGATTTCAAAATTTAAAATTTGTTCATTATATATTATTGCTCATAACGTAAACAATAAATAGAAAAAAATAAAATAAAAAAATAACACATTCTTATGTTAAAAACGATGTCAAATCTAAAAGACTAAATAAAATATGCGACATTCAAATAGAATCAATCAGTCTTAAAATGATTAAAAATCATCATAAGAATTCGTTGTTTTCTTAATATTTTGTTGCATATCAATTATTTCTAATAACAGCATCAAATCTTTTGGGGATTGAATTTAACACACTTTCGCATGTATATCTGGAAATTGCATACCATATTTCCTGAATTTTCTGCCAAAGTTCTTCATTGTTTTTCAATTTTTCAGGTCCGAGTTTGTCTTTTACTATTTTCCATAGGATTTATGCCTGGTTATTGAGACGGCCATTCCATAACATGAATTTTGTTATATAAAAACCATTTTTTGGCAAGACCTGACGTGTTCTTTGGGTCATTATCTAGCTGGAAGAGCTATTTTAAGGGCATATTCCATTCTGCGTGTGGCTTTATAACATTCTCCAAAATATTTACATACAAGTGCTTATCCATATTTTCTTTAATCCAATAAAGTGGACCAACGCAATACCAAGAAAAGCATCCCCATATAATAATATTTCCCCAACCATGTTTAAACGTTTTTGGTTTTTGCCATTTTTTGGACGTCTAACCCATGTCTTATCATCACTACCAATTAAATGAATGGTCGTTTCGTCCGTCCACAACACATTTTGAAACTTTTTTATATTTTCTGGCCCACACCAATCCTTATGATTGCTCCTGGTTTTAAATGAAATATTGGTAGTGATTCTATTGTAATGTCCGTCACTGTATGTAATTGCATATGAATAATGTAATAACACATGAATCTAAAAAATGGGTACCAGTTCACAGTGGGGCATAATCAAAATTTTTTGGAGATTTGGAATTTCATAAATCATAAATCCTCATCTACCGCTGAAAAACTGTTAAGGACAATAACAGGTGCTCCATGGTACATTTTCAATAGTAATATCCATAGGAATATTAATGTCCCCATAATACGAGAGAATATCAAACACTCTATTTTAACCTTACAACTAATGGATCACCCAAATCTCGTTGCCAGTTGCTGTCATTGGATCTGGCTAGATAACGAAATTGTCGAGCACTTCTGTTGTCCAAAAATGTCTTTAAAAGAAACAATTTCGACATAGAATTTAGCACATTCAAACAGAAATTTCATTACTGAAATTTGTGAAGTTCGGTCCATAATTAACCATTGATCCCATATAATAATTAATCTAAAAATGTTCATTACTTCCACGTAAGGCCATCATTTAAAAATCACTTAACAAATCACAAGCAGTATCGGAAGAGCAACATATAAGTTGCATACAATCGAAAATTATTTAATTGAATACTGTTAGGATTGGAACATAATTTGTCTCAGCCCCAGTGATGCCAGGAGATTTTTTCAGAAATCCCAACGCTTATGAAAAAAATCCCTTTTTTTCCCTACACTCAATTTTGATTTTCGCTACATTTTTCCCTACACTACTTTTTTCTTTTTTGAACAGCTAAGTTGTGTTCAATCAAAAAAAAGGCTTAATCGGATTTTGAAATTGGCCACATCATTGGTTTTTCCAGGACTTGCTTGCCAAAAAGAGAATCCATTGTTCGGGTTTTTGTTTTTGAAAGATTTTTTTGTGCATTTGGGTATTAGCACACAAGCATTGTATCTGCATTTAAAGTCGTCATCTTTGACCGGCTCCAGCCATCCCATTAGCTTCTCGTTTCTCAACCAACTTGAGCAGTATTTCTTTACTTTGTTTCTATCATTATCAGAACACGAATCGGAAATTTTTTCTAAAATTTCATGTTTTAATTTATAATGACATTTATTTCTTAAAAACTTACTTATTAAAATCGATGAGACCTGCGAAGATGGAGTACGTATGTATGTAAAAAAATGTACAAAACCAAACATGTGTTTACTTAAAAAGAAAATTTATTTGTAGAATATACTCTTGTAGCTAGTTCTTTAAGGAAATTGTCAAATACCGTAAAAAGGAGAATACAAGGCGTATTAACAAGGTGAGTGCGTGAGTGAGTTAATACGCCTTGAGATAATCACTATATATGTATGTAGTTTGAAAGCGGTGATGATATTAAAGATGCCACATTATTACTTACTTCATATTATACCAGATTTACGAATTTCTAATGATATGCTTAAACAAATTTTATGTTTTTTTTTAATTTTATATTTGGAAAATACATAATATGTAGTTTTAAATTGCCATTGCAAAAAATCCCTACAATTCGACTAAAGTAAAAAATCTTTCCCTTTTTCCCTACATGTGAAATTTTGGGAAAAAAATCCCTACAAAAAGGGAAAATTCCCTACACTTGGCATCACTGCTCAGCCCTCATATAAGAACCATTCTAAAAATCAGTTTTTTATGATTAATAACTTTAGTTTCTCAATATGAAAATGAACATTTAGTTTTAGTTAAATTTTATAGGTAATATAGAAATAAACTTTATAAAGCATACAGCACTAAACTATAGAGCACAAATGTTGTAGCCGACAATGTAGTGCATACATACACTAATATAGTAGGAGAAATAAAATTTATAGCTTAATTTCAAAATATTGCATAAGTTATGAATATTCTATTTACGAGTATATTACTTAAATAAAAAAACATTATAGTTTTCAACATGCTAAAGGTGTCGTTTATTAGAAAACTATTTTACCGGGATGCCACGAAGTTTTTAAAAGCACACAATATGGCTGCTGGTTCATACATTATTTTATTCAACGCATAAATTGAATTTGTGATGATAAATAAAAAAAACTAATTTTCTCTGAAAAAAGGAACACTTGCAAAAGGAAATTACTTACAAATTATTCACTTCCATCATAAGTATACATTAAGGTACTTTCACATTGTTCAAATATTTGAAAAAAACTTGCGAGAACATTTAAAACTTGACTATTCACATTTAAAATATTTATTTTACCCTTGTGTAGGAAACCACTAGAATTTTTCTTTTCCCGGGAAATCGGGATTCATTTTTAAATTCACGGGAATTCCCGCCTAGAACAAATTATTAAATTTTAAGAATTTATACTTCGTTCAAAATCTAAAAAATGTCTTTGGTTTTAAATTTAATTGGTTACAAACAAAACAAGTAAAAAAGTATGGTCGGCCATATAATACCCTACACTAAGTAAAAGAGCGAAAACATTTTTCTTTTAAAATTTCAATAATTTATATTTTTGAGTTTTTATGGACCGATCACCATGAAATTAGGTAGTGTGATTTATGTCTATAGTAGCTTGACCCGGTGCGTTTCGCTACCCCAGTCGAAGTAAAATAAAAAAATGTGAAAAGATTTTATCTATATATGTAAAAATGGATGTTTGTATGTGGGTATGTATGTATGTTCCGAATGAACTCAAAAACGGCTCCACCGATTTTGATGAAATTTTCAGGGAATCTTCAGAATAGCCTGGTGGGTAACAGTGTAAAGTCAGATTTTTGATTTTCGGTATGTGGGCAGAGGGGCGTGGCATTATCAAATTTTTACATTATACCGCTAATACCATCTATATATATAAAAAACTTCTGGACCGATTTTGATGAAATTTTCAGGGAATCTTCAGAATAACCCAGCAGGTAACACTGTGAAGTCAGATTTAATTTTTACATTATACCGTTAATGCCATTATATATAAAAATAGATGTATGTATGTTCCATATGGACTCAAAAACGGCTGGACCGATTTTGATAATATTTTCACAGAATCTTCAGAAAATCATAGCGGGTAATACTGTAAAGTTTATTTCCAACGTTCAGACAATGACAATTTTCATTTTGTTGCTTAACATCATTCTAAAAATTAATGATTTGGTGTAAGCGAAAAAAGGAATACATTTCAACACATGCCCGGTACTATAGAAGTTCTTTTATATTATCAATCGATGATAAACAATTTTGTTTACTGTTGCAAATTAGGTGCATGATTAAAAAATTTCCATATGCAATCTATTAAAAAAATAATATTTTGAATAACTCTCCGCATATCACTTTTAATAAAAAATAACAGTTTTATTCAAATAAAATTTGTTTTCGAAAGGGCATCTACGTCTAGAGTCGCAGAAACGGGAAGAGAACGAGAATCACGGCTTCAGCAAATGCGTCGCAGTGCATCTTCATCGAGTACTGCAGAAACACCTCAATACCATATAGTTGTTCGCTCCCGAATGGCTCGATCAAGAGAAAGAATCGATTTAAAGTTGCCCGGATTTTATTACAATAAGTATGATGACTACAGGAATCACAATGACTATAAGGAATCCCCGGGAATGTGCTGTTAGAACGGTAAAGTTATTCTGCCACCAGTTATTGAGCCGTCTGAGCTGCTACTAAGTTACATTTCCGGCGCCAATCCTATTTCCAAACACTTCCTTCAAAATATGCAAAAGTACTACACATGCTTTCAAATGACGTCGGCTTCATGCCCACCTTTAAAGTTTAAGGCCAAATGTACCACAGATTTGGATCATTGCTCACGACACGAAAAATTCCAATTGATCCCTCCACAAATGATATTTCATTTTCGGACTTCTGCCAAATGCAAATGAATATTCAAGACGTTGTCGACAAAGTATTCCCAAGTCTTACAACGAACTACAACAATTTGGGTTGCCTATGGGAACATGCAATTTTGGCACCAACAAATTATGATGTTAACAAGATCAGTAAGCAAATGCAATTGAAACTGCCTGGCAAAACAATAAATCACAAATAGATTGACAAAGTAATGAACGAAGAACAAGCCTTTGATTATCCTACTGAATTTTTAATTCATTGGATCACCTACTTTGTCCGAAACTGTGTATTAAAATCGAGATGCAATATAAAATGATTCTTCAGCTAAAAGTCCAATTTCTATAATCTATAATTTCATTAATCAGTGTTTCAAAAAAAATCTAAAATTTCAGCTCTAATAAATATCTTAGTTATACAGATATCCAAGCCTAATTCAGCAAAATTAAGTTTTATATAAGCCGAATTTGACTCACCAAATTTTGTAACGATCGATCCATAATTAGTCATAGCTCACATACATATAAGTCCATTTCCAAAAATCACTTTAACTGGCATAAATCTCTTAAAAATTTTGATATTCAAATACAATTCAATACAAATAATTTATATATATGGGGCATTTCACGTCAAGTGAACCAACTTTTGAAATCGATGTCTTCCGATCGCGATGAAATTTGCACCAATGTTAGTTCTATTGGATAGTAATTCGGACACCATTTTTCAACAAGATCGGTCAAGAACTCTCTGAGTTCAAAAAAAAAAAAATTAAAAACTAAAAAAAAAAAATTTGGAAAAACAATTAAAAGAAAAAAATTAAATTTTGTTTACCTAAAAATATTTGAACAAATTTATTTTAAAGTATAATTTGGTGAAGGGTATATAAGATTCGGCACAGCCGAATATAGCTCTCTTACTTGTTTTTTATTAATATCAAGTAGGTTCCCTATGCTGGAAATTGTTATGGGGAATACCCATGAATATTTTTTTGAATATTTTCGAGAATTCCTTTATACCATTTCTTCTTAAAGTTTCAATATTCCGATTAGTTGTGATGACTAAATTTGTTTTTCATTGAATGATTCCATTATATCCATAGATTTTCTTCGATTCAAGAAACAGATAGATAGTCAGTGTTAATGACTAAAAATTACTCAATGCCATAATTTTTAATGACTACTATATACCGTCTGCATTACTTAGAAGGAGTTGTAGTATATCTTATTTATTATCTGTTATATAATTGCTTACCTTCTAGTAATTTTCATGAGCACATTCTTCATTTACTGTTATTTAAGTCATTACTTTTAACTACACAGCGAAAGCAGATTCGTAGTAGCAACCGGATCGAATGATTGTGATTTATGGCTTATTCGCATAGACCTGCAACTTAAGTAAAACTATATATAAACTAGCGTGTATATTATATGTACTATCATTATACCCTTCACCTTTGTGAGAAGGGTATATATAAGTTTGTCATTCCGTTTGGAATTTCTACATTTTTCATTTCCGACCCTATAAAGTATATATATTCTGGATCCTTATAGATAGCGGAGTCGATTATGCCATGTCCGTCTGTCTGTTGAAATCAATTTTCTGAAAACCCCAGATATCTTCGGGATCCAAATCTTCAATAATTCTGTCAGACATGCTTTCGAGAAGTTTGCTATTTAAAATCAGCAAAATCGGTCCATAAATAACGGAGATATGAGCAAAAAACCGGGACAACCTAGATTTTTGACCTATTTTTGATCTATATCTGGATTACTAAGTCATTAATATAGACAATATGGATATCTAATGATAGATATTTCAAAGTCCATTGCAACGATAAGATAAGTTGGACCTACAATGGGTCAAAATCGGGAAAAATATTTTTTAACCCGAATTTTTTTTTCATCAAAAAATTTGTTTGTCATAAATTTTTTTTCCAAAAAAAAAAATTTAAAAACTAAAAAAAAAAAATTTGGAGAAAATTTTTTTTAAAAAAATTAAAAAACAATTTCAAAAAAAAAAATTTGAAAAACAATTTAAAAAAAATTAAATTTTGATTACCTAAAAATATTTAAACAAATTTATTTTAAAGTATAATTTGGTGAAGGGAATATAAGATTCGGCACAGCCGAATATAGCTCTCTTACTTGTTGAGTATCACTTGGTCAGCATTTTTGTGTTCTCACGTTAAAAAATGCTGATCAAGGTAATTCACACGGTGTATAAGGTATACACATTACACTCTTTTATATAGTTGTCAAAATTATCAAATTCAAAACTCAAAATTCAATAGAAAATATCAGAAAATTTTGTTTTTGAGCACATGAATACTTGATTTAATTATGAAATAATTGAAACCATTTCAATATGTGACAAATATTTGACGGTTTAAGAAATAGTTTTTTCTGTGTACTGAATTAAATTATTAAAAAAAGGCAATAAGGGTACTCATTTAAACGCTTAAGTTTCCCATTTGTGCAAATGGGCAAATTTGCGCGACGTGTTTCATGAACCCACCTTTTCAATTTTGTGCAAGTTTATACAGAAAATTTATATTTGTCAAATAAAAATACATAAATTCAACAAAAGCTTTAATAATTTTTTTTTCAAATTGTATAAATTTTAATTTTAAAATGTTGAATGAATGTTAAATCTTTGGAACAAACGGTGGTATACATAGTTTGGAGGACTTTGTTTATGTTCTAGCTGTTGGTTAATGTTTTCATACACAATGTCATTTAATACAATCATTCTGTTCCAAAGTTACACAATTTTCACATGCACAAAATTTTTATATTTTATTTGATTTTTATTTCTTATAAATAAAAGTAAACAAAAGCAGCTGATTCATCAAATGCACAATAAATTCAAGTTTGCGAGTCTAAATTGTCGCGCAAACTTATCGGAGTTGTGCAAACGAATTTCCATACATTTTTTGACATTTCATTTGCGAGAGTGTAAAAATGAACAGATTGCACAGTTTGCGAGGCTTTTAAGCGTTTACATGAGAACCCTTAATATTTTATTAATAATTTTATAGATTTCAATAATGTTACCCACTAAAATTAGAAGCTTTTATTTTTAAAATTTAAATCTTTTATAGAATATCGGTAACATAATTTAGAGGTAAGTATTTACGAGTATGTCGGTATTTTATCGTTAAAGGTAATTCCAGTTTTTTCATTAACGATAGCGTAGAACTCAAAAATAAAAAATTCCAAAGCTGTGTATATACTAGTATTAAGGAAATGTTAAGTTAATTTATGGGTTTTAAATTGAAACTCTCCAAGCTTTTATAAACAAATAGTATATGAAAGTATAATAAGGATATGAAATGTAAATTTATTATAAAATTACGCGGAATGTTTTGTTTGTAGCATTTTACATTGTATATTTTATGTACATATTTATATTGAAGAGTGTGTGTATATTAGGGTGGTTCTTAAATTGAACTTCGGTGTTTCCAATGTCTGAAACAAATCTACATCGTCTAACAGAATAATGTCATATAATATACATATATAACTATATTTTACATCTAAAAATACTCTCGTACAGAAACTATTTTTAATTGTGAATTTTTTTATTACCCGAAACTTCAAGTTAAATATGTAATCTATTTTCTTTAATATTGCATATATATTTGGAGCTAATATAATTTCGAAGCGTCCCTAATGTAATATAATCATTTTAAATATAAATAAAAAGGAAATATGGTTTTATACTTATTGTATTCATTTTAAGGAAATGGTATTTTTCAAGAGAATAATTTATTTTGCATCACTTATACACATTTAACGTTAACTTAATGATACATACTATGTATTAACCCAGTATACATAACATTCTGAATTAAGTTTGAGAGTTAATCAAAAAATTAATTGTCATATCTAAATTTCCTTCCGAATTTTCACCTAAAATGTTTCTCAGATGGTATCAGCACATATAAATTACGGTACGATTTTGAAACGATATTGGATAAGAAATCAGCATCTTGTGCAGACTGCAGTTAAAAATTCTTTAACAAATATTTACTGGGTAGAATTTTTTTAAACAATAAAAAAATTTAGCTATTTTGATTTGTTTTGTTGGAGACTTTGGAGATAATCTTGTTTTTGTTTATTCACAGAAATATTGTTTCAAAACATAAGAGTAGCACAACGTTTGTTCTTTAATTGCCTGAAAATTAATCCACAAAAATATTTTGGGATTTGCTTTTACATATCTACGGACATACACAAAATTTCAATAAAAACATTAACAAAACAGAAATAAGTTGGAGTTTGGGCTTTTAAGACAATTTGTTTTTCATAAGAAATCTGCGTCTCAACTATTGCAAAGCGATTGAGATTGTTTATGCTTATAAAATACATTATTTTTATTAGAAATTTAACATTACTCCTCAAGAACTTATCTTACCAAATAGTATATTTCATAATGGAAAAAAATAAATTACCATATACCTACTTTATATTTCAGTGAAAAAGTAACCATCTAGCTATGTCCGTCTCTTGTTGGAACGATAGATCCTCGAGAAAAGGACGTACGGGGATGAACATTTCTCTAAATATTCTATGTTGAACAGAAATGTTTTGTATTAAAAATGTGAATCCTCCAAATCTCATAAAACGTTGAACATATTGTTCGTTTGCTTAAAAGTTAATGGCAAACTTCCTTCCGAAATATGGCTCTATGGTAGATAAATACACTGGTGCATATTCCTATAAACGCACTTAATTTTTTCTGTATTTATACCCTACACCACCATAGTGGGGAGGGTATTATGCGTTTGTGCAGATGTGTGTAAAATATTAGTCTAACACCCACCTTAAAGTATACCGATCGACTTAGAATCACTTTCTGAGTAGATTAAACGATGTCCGTCTGGCTGGCTGGCTGTCCATGTAAACCTTGTGCGCAGAGTACAGGTCGCAATTATGAAGATATTTCGATAAAATTTGGTACATATAATTTTTTCTGCCCAAGGACGAAGCCTATTGAAACTGGTTGAAATCGGTCCATTATTTCATCTAGCCCCCATACAAATGTCCTCTCGAAATTGGACTTTATCGGTCATAAATGTTTAATTTATATATGTATCTAAACAAATTTCGCTCCAAATAAGTTTTATATATACGAAATTCATGTCACCAAATTTTGTTACGATTGGTCCATAATTAGTCATAGCTCCCATATAGACCCGCTTCCGAAAATCACTTTAATGTGCTTAAATCACTTAAAAATGTTGGTATATACACAAAATTCAACATAAATAACTTTCATATAGACATAAATCACATGACCTAATTTTATGGTGATCGGTCCATAATTGGTCATAGCTCCTATATAAGGCCCACTTACGAAAATCACTCACGAATATAAATTATTGATATTTTAAAAGAAAACTATTTTTACTCTTTTACTTGGTTTAGGGTATTATATGGTCGACCATACTTTCATACTTGTTTTATTATATCTCTGTTGTTCTCATCCAAAAGCAAAATTTAACTTTTTTAATTAGCTATAAAAATAAATCAACTAAGTTGTTTACTTTCTTTTCAGTGAGCGGTCAAATTTAGCAAATTCTTGCTGTTTTTAAAAAAAGTGAAAAAATTGAAAATTTTTACAATTCAAGCGATTATTGTTAGTATTAAATCTATTAAAAGAAAATATTTTATAATGGAACCTTCAACATCAGGTATTAAAGTATATAGTAAATTTTTTTTTATAAAAATTATGTGGATATATTTTTAATAGTTTTTTTAAGAAAGGTCCGAAATTGGGATAATTTCCGCATTTAATGGGCCACAAGTAATAAGTTAGTAATAGTTGAAATTAGTTTTATTGATTTTAGAATAGTATAGGATATCAGCTTATATTTAAGAAAAAAAAGTCCAGACAATGCCCGGCCATTTCTTTTATTTTCATTTTTGTGTAAAAACTCTGGTTTTCATTTATTTAACAAGACCAGTAAATGATAACAACGATGAAGATAGTAATGATGATAATGATGAAGAAGATTATAATAATGATGACGAAGATAATGAAGCTTATCGTCGTTGCTTCGACAAAATCAGGTATGTGTTTTTTTCTGGGTTTCTATTAGAGCAAAAAAACCGTTTTATGTAGTTACCTTAGCAATTTATTTAAAAGTCAAACGGTATATTGAATTAATGTTAACATTGCTTTAAGTATTTCGTAAAATAAAACTTGATATATTGGCCAGTGGGCAGCTATAGAAGAATTTGTCGAAAAACTACACATAACTCATTTTGTAGGAGCATTTCTAATAACACTAGTTTACAAGGTTTTTGCTCATGAATTGAAACATATGGGGATTTGTGTAATTAGGTATTCTAACTTCAGAAAAAATATTTAAAAAAATCCTGGACGTCAAACTTTTGAGATATTTCTTAAAAACGAAACATATAAAAATTTACATTAAATTAGTACAAAAAAATTAAAAGTGAAGTGTTTTAGTTCTATTTTTATAATTATTTTCATTTGTCTCCCTCACGACACTCCAACAGTAGTCTCCTAGCATATTCTGATCCCAAAAACCTTGATAATTCCTCTCGAAAATCATCAAATCTTGATGGAAACGCTCTCCATGTTCGTCACTCATGTGTCCAAGGTTTTCCGGGAAAAAATCCACACGAGAATGTAAAAAGTGAATTTTGAGGGATATATTTACACCCATCAGTTCAAAATTATGTAATAAATTCACAACAATATCTCTGTAATTTTGACTTTTCTTATTCCCCAAAAATTCTTGAACAACAAGTTTAAAAGAATTCCATGCTGCATTTTCAACGTCGGTTAATAGACACTCAAATTTGGTATCAACCAAAATGTTTCTTATTTGACGACCCACAAATATGCCTTCTTTTAGTTTAGCCTCGGAAAGACTTGGGAAGACGCTGCATAAATATTGAAATGCTGGTTTTGTCTTATCTAAAGCTTTTACGAAATTTTTTAATGTAAATAAGCATTTTGCAGTGTTTGTGTTATAGGAAAACCTTGATTTGACTGAATAATTTTTCCGCAAATAAAACAAAAATGGTCTGGGTTTATTTTACACTTTCCAGAAGACATTTTAAAATAGTTTTTACTTTAGAGTTTTGTATTTAATAGCGATTTATTAACGTTTATCTACAGGAAAGATGTACTTTTAAACAGTACTTATTTTTTTCCCGTTAATTTTTTTTGGAATTTGTCAAAAGAATACAACTCTGAAAGTATGTATCTAGTAGCTTCGCCAGAGTGTTATGTACCCAAAAACGATGTGAATACCTAATTACCACAATTCGGCACACTACAGTATGCATTAGTAATACTCAGGTCAGGGGAAAAATAAAAACCCATATATCTCAAAATTTGGACGTATAGAAGGGAAACAAAAAATGGTCAATTAACTAGCGTCCCTAGCTCTTCTCGAAAATATAAGTTTCATTCCATGAGCAAACAAAAATGTTTGATTTGTAAACTAGTGTAATTATTTTTAAAATTTCTTACACATGGATGTTTTGTTTTTAAGACATAATGAATATTTTACATAAAACTGGAGTTTTTAAGTTTATCCTAATAATAATTAATTTTGTCAAAAGAAAAAGGAGTTATTTTAGTATTTTAAATTCAGTATTTAAGAAACAAAACATTGAGAATATTAAACAAGTAAGAGTGCTATATTCGGCTATGCCGAATCTTATATACCCTTCACCTTTGTTGTGGATGCATTATTATTTTTTATAATTAGTATATATGTATGTACATTACCCACTTTCAGCGTACAGCATCCTAAATTTATCAAGAACACAAAAAACAACAACAACGCCAAACGAAACAGAACACCAAAAGAAAAAACAAAATACGCAAGGCAATGAAACCAACACACATCCAAACGTACGTTTAATTGTATAAAAAACAACAACAACGCTAAAAGAAACAAAACACAAAAGAAAAACAAAATACGCAAAGCATGCACATTCAAACATACTATTTGTTGATTTTTTGTCAAAAAAACCAACACACAACCAAACAAAAGTTTAGTTGTATAAAAAACAACAACAACGCCAAAAGAAACAAAACACAAAAAAAAAAACTAAATACGCAAAGCTTGCACATTCAAACATACGTTTTGTTGTTTTTTTGTCAAAGCATGCAATACATTGTGTTTTTTGATGAAATTTTCAGAGGTTGTCTCGGATTTTTGCTCATATCTCCGTTATTTATGGACGGATTTTGCTGATTTTAAATAGCAAAATTCTCGAAAGTATGTCTGACAGAATTGTTGAAAATTTGGATCCCGGAGATATCTGAGGCCTTCAGAAAATTGATTTCAACAGACAGACAGACAGACAGACAGACAGACGGACAGACAGACAGACAGACAGACAGACGGACATGGCTTAATCGACTCCGCTATCTATAAGGATCCAGAATATATATACTTTATAGGGTCGGAAATGAAAAATGTAGAAATTACAAACGGAATGACAAACTTATATATACCCTTCTCACGAAGCTGAAGGGTATAAAAATAGTAAATAGAAAGCTAATGCTTTAAATTATCATAAAATGAGTGGTAATCTTTATGCATATACTTTTTTAGTGATTGCAGATTTTTATATTTTGACTCTTCTATTTTAAGCTTTTTAGTGTACAATGGTTTTTCTTCACCTCCGCAATTTTGTCCCCTTCTTTTTTGCGGTAAGATGTTCCAGTCATCTGAATGCCGGATCTTATACATAATTTTGTTTTCTTTGTATAAAATTCCTCGAATACTATTAACAGTTGCTTCTCCAGAACTTTTCCCTGGCCTTATTGAATTAAAATTTCCCGAAATATTTTCGAAATCTTTAAAAAATTAAATTCTAAATACTTTATGATATAAGGCTGTGATGGCCTGGCCTGACTCATGCGGCTTATATAATCCATTGGTGTATATATTGGAGCATGAAAATATCTTTCCAGTGTTGACTGAACACTATCAACCTCCATCATTGGGTGTCCTTTTTCTAAAATTAACTGCTCTATTTCAATACTTGTTCTTGAATTGAGGTTTGCCAATGCGCTAGATAAAATCTTATACCTATTTTGATAGCAACAGCCATCAGATATCAAAATCACTTTTTTGTATGTTGAACAGCATTCATTTATAAAATTTACGACACAACTTGTAATATTGTTAGCCGTAACCATAACTTCACCTTCGTGCCATACATAGAGATGAACATTTTTTGTATTCTTAATATAAAACGTGAAATTATGCACCGCGAGTTTCGATTTTCAGACACTTGCAACTTTGGGCATAGCAAAACACTTTGCATGTCCATGGTAACGACCATTATTTCCGACGACATATTATTAATAGCTAACTGTTTGGCAGTCCTTGCTTCATCTTTTTTTACAATATCTAATTGATATTCTTCTTCATTTGTGTTTCCTTGCGAATATTCTTCGCATACATCGCACTGATCCTTTTCGCATTGCTGGAATTTTGTTATTATTTTTACACCAGTCAATATAAATCCTATGCATATTGCTCTTTGTCTTAAATTGATCTTCTACGTATAATAGTTTTGAACTAGCTCTGCAGTAATGACTTGGTACTTTAGGTATTGTCTCTAACCATTCTAGTACGGATTCACATTTTTCCGATGTTGTGTTTTTACATACCGACAATTTATTGCTTGTTTTTAGCCACGTTTGAAAAATACTTTTGTCCAAATTAAAAGTTGCTAAAAAAAATCTTTGCAGACACGAACTTTTTGGCCATCACAATATGGTAAATAACAATCGAATAACTGTTTCTTTTTTATGTTAGTAGAAGTTGATCTTCTTCGAATTGAATTAGTCCGTATTTGCACCAACCCTTTTATGTACGCTTTTTTAGCACCCCATGTGGATAAATTCCAAAAATATTGAAAAACTATTTTTCGATCTTCTTCACTTACAACCCCACATAACAAACTTTCTTCCGTTTTTTTCTACGCTAAGTAAACGCAACGTTTTTCTCGAATACTCCTAGCATTTATTACGCCATACTTTTTACCCAAAACTCGTTTCTCCTTATTTCTTTTTATACCCTCCACCACCATAAGTGGTGAATGAGGGTATATATAAGTTTGTCATTCCGTGTGTAACATTGAGAAATATTCATCTGAGACCCAACAAAGTATATATATTATTGATCCTTATGAAATTCTAAGTCGATTGAGCCATGTCCGTCTGTCTGTCCGTCTGTGTAAAACACGCTCACGTCCAAAATACACAAACAAACTTAGTAGAGTTGCAAGAAATATGTTTATTATTGTCCTAAGCAGTTTGGTATTGAAAATCAGCGAAATCGGTACAGTGGAACCAAAGTTATGAATGAAAATGTGGGACAACCTCAAAAAAAAATTGATAATTTTCACATATTTTTGGACATTTTTTGTAAATATATTGCAGCTAATATCATAAAATTTTGCACTCGTTACTTTTATGATAGAAGGAGTAACTCTGGTGAAAATTATAAGAAGCGGTCAATGATTTCTCCTAGCCCCCATACAAATTTCTTCCCGAAATATGGTTCTATGGTCTATAAATGCCTACAAAATAGGAATATCCACATGAAATTCAGCAAAAATAAGT
The DNA here is from genome assembly GCF_958450345.1 of Calliphora vicina. NCBI lineage: Eukaryota > Metazoa > Arthropoda > Insecta > Diptera > Calliphoridae > Calliphora > Calliphora vicina. The sequence goes on from NC_088782.1 coordinate 92,051,098, forward strand.
TTCGTGATAAAAGAAATTATATTACAAAATTTTTCGTGGATCGGCCCATATTTGACCATAGCCCCCATATAAAGTACACTTCCGAAAATCTCTTAAATAAGCATAAATGTCTTATAAATATCGCTATCAAGTTGAAATTCGACATGAATAATCCCCATATATACCAAAATCGCTGTACCTAATTCTATGAAGATCGGCCGATAATTGGTTATAGCTCCCATATAAGGACCACTTCCGAAAAACACAATAACCTACATAAATATCTAAAAAATATCAATATCAAAACAAAATTTCACACACATCCATAGTTTATATTTAGAAATCATACTACTGGATTTTTTGAATATCGGTCCATATTTGACCATAGCCCCCATATAAGGTCCACTTCCAAAAATCAGTTAAGTACTCATAAATCTCTTATAAATACATTTATCATGCTAAAATTCCACACAAATTATACTCAAATATATAGATATCACTGTTCCAAATTTTATGGAGATTGGCCGATAATTGGTCATAGCTCCCCTATAAGGCCCATCTCCGAAAAAAGATATTAACCTTAAAAAGTATTAAAAACATATCGATATCAAAATGAAATTACGTACAGATCCAGTAATTTGAATCCAGTAATCATACTTCTGAATTTTGTGAATATCGGTCCATATTTAACCATAGCTCCCATATAAGGTCCAGTCCCGAAAATCACTAATATCCTCATAAATTTCTTACAAATATATAGTTATCAGGTTGAAATTCAAAACAAATTTATTCAATATATACAAAAATCGATGTACCAAATTTTATGATGATAGACCTATAATTGGTCATAACCTCCATATAAGAACTACTTCAGGAAAACACATTACCCTGCACAAATATCCATAAAAATCTACACTCAACCAAAATTTTACACCGATCAGTAATTTGTATCCAAGAATCGTACTACAAGATTTTTTAAATATTGGTGCATAATTCGGCATAGCTCCCACATAATTTCCACTCTTGTTAATAGCGTTGTTTATATGAAATTCTACAAAAAAAGCCCTTAAATACTTAGGATCATAATAGGTCATAGCATCCATATATTTAACCAAAATTGTACACAGATCAGTAATTTGTATTCAAAAATCATAATACTGAATTTTGTGAATATTGGTCCATAATTGGCCACAGCTCTCATATAAATACATAAAAATCACGTAAAAATATTTTATGACAATCGAATCATAATAGGTCATAGCTCCCGCAACAGTCCCACAACCAAATATTTTGAAATTTGTCTAAATATATTTGTAAACCCTTTTTTATACTCTGTTTCTTCACTTGAGGTTAAAAGGGAAAAATGTTGATCCAAACGTATTAACTAATTATTAAGTATATAAATTGTTAAATTTCATTTCATGAGGTCCAGACTTAAACTCGACAACACTTCCCCTTTGCGCATGTGAAATTTCATTATTTTTTCTCATACCACTGTGCGCCACTTTGACACTCAGATATTGTAGATCGTTTAACCCAGTTCCAACAAACTGTTTACGGTTACCTATGTAAGAAAATAATAATTTACACGAAGATTTAGAACAATTAAATTTAGACGACAATTTCTCAATTAAAAGACAATAATTAACTGTGTCAAACTTTCTAATAGGAATTTCAGTTATAAATTGCTGAATTAAATATAATTTTTTGTACATTTGAAATAAAATATCTTCTGCGTAAACTAGTCTTTCTAACAATTGTTATATTATTTCAGTTTTTATACCATCATATTTAGGTGGAGGGTATTTAAGATTCGGCACGGCCGAATATAGTACTCTTACTTGTTTTAAGTTTAGTTTTCAGCAGGTGTTCATCTTGACAATCGTGTTCAACGCTTTCTGCACTTTGTTCAAAACTTAATGTTACTTCATTTATTTTGCACGTTCAATTGGCCTTCCATATTTCTTCTACAATAATATGGGCAAAAATAAAGTTTAAAAATATCTAGAAGTATTTTGTTATTACTAACTTTTTCTTATGTTAAATCAAACACAAATTAACCTTCGCTTTACCAATACCCACCCGGGTGACCACATCGTTTTTATTGGTTTAATATTTTTTTTAATTTTGTTTCGATTTAAATGAAATTTATACTCACTGATCAAATTTTAGAGTTCTATAGAATTTAATAGAAAGATTTTAAACTTTTTATAAGGTTTTTTCAATTTTTTAAAATTTCGTTCGTCGCATATATTTATAAAAGTGTAAAAAAAACCTTTGGTAAAGCGAAGGTTAAGGAAATGTCGCGAAATATTTAGTTCATAGAACGACTACGAATTTGATAGTTTTCAAAATACTAATTTTTAAAACCATCGACAGTTTTTTGACATAAAATAAATAGAGTACTGTTAAAATTTAAATGTCGTAAAAAACGGTTAAGTGAATTTTTACATTTTTTTTAGCAACATTTTGTATATGGCTTACACATAGCTACTTTAGCTAACGTCTAAACCAATAAAGATAACATTAAATGGGTTGGTGGGTAGATGTATCATTACCAAGGGTTTAAAAGGGTACAATAAAAAAAATTTCATAATTTTTCACATAACCGATCATGTCAGAGCAACGACGTTATGATAATTGGGATATTTGTGGTGAATTTGAGAATGCAGAATAATACAAATATTTTAATATATTTTTTATTAAGAAGGTAAAACGAAACCAAAGAAACGCCTAACAGGTTAAACATTTTTTTTCCATTTTTTTAAAGCTGTGTTTTTATGTATTTATGATTATTGATTACACAAATTTACAACATTCTCTTTTGTGACCTTTTTGAAAAAAATTTTATATTTATAAAATTTTGTGAAAAACAAAAATTAAAATTTAAATTAATTTTATACTAATAGAAATACATATAATAAATTTATTATTTGAATTTTTTTATAGCACATTAAGTATGCTTTAATTTCCAATTTTATTCATTAATTTATCGCTTTCCATTCCAAAGTTATATAATAAATTGTGAGCTAAGGTATTTTTTTCCAAAAAACAATAATGCACTTAACGGGTTAAAACTATTTTTATACCCTCCACCACCATAAGTGGTGAATGAGGGTATATATAAGTTTGTCATTCCGTGTGTAACATTGAGAAATATTCATCTGAGACCCAACAAAGTATATATATTATTGATCCTTATGAAATTCTAAGTCGATTGAGCCATGTCCGTCTGTCTGTCCGTCTGTCCGTCTGTGTAAAACACGCTCACGTCCAAAATACGCAAACAAACTTAGTAGAGTTGCAAGAAAAATGTTTATTATTGTCCTAAGCAGTTTGGTATTGAAAATCAGTGAAGTCGGTACAGTGGAACCAAAGTTATGAATGAAAATGTTGGACAACCTCAAAAAAAAATTGATAATTTTCACATATTTTTGGACATTTTTTGTAAATATATTGCAGCTAATATCATAAAATTTTGCACTCGTTACTTTTATGATAAAAGGAGTAACTCTGGTGAAAATTATAAGAATCGGTCCATGATTTCTCCTAGCCCCCATATAAATTTCTTCCCGAAATATGGTTCTATGGTCTATAAATGCCTACAAAATAGGAATATCCAAATGAAATTCAGCAAAAATAAGTTTCGTGGTAAAAGAAATTATATTACAAAATTTTTCGTGGATCGGCCCATATTTGACCATAGCCCCCATATAAAGTACACTTCCGAAAATCCCTTAAATAAGAATAAATATCTTATAAATATCGCTATCAAGTTGAAATTCGACATGAATAATCCCCATATATACAAAAATCGCTGTACCTAATTATATGGAGATCGGCCGATAATTGGTTATAGCTCCCATATAAGGACCACTTCCGAAAAACACAATAAATAACCTACATAAATATCTAAAAATATCAATAACAAAACAAAATTTCACACACATCCATAGTTTATATTTAGAAATCATACTACTGGATTTTGTGAATATCGGTCCATATTTGACCATAGCTCCCATATAAGGTCCACTTCCAAAAATCAGTTAAGTACTCATAAATCTCTTATATATACATTTATCATGCTAAAATTCCACATAAATTATACTCATATATATAGATATCACTGTTCCAAATTTTATGCAGATTGGCCGATAATTGGTCATAGCTCCCCTATAAGGCCCATTTCCGAAAAAAGATATTAACCTTAAAAAGTATTAAAAACATATCGATATCAAAATGAAATTACGCACAGATCCAGTAATTTGAATCCAGTAATCATACTTCTGGATTTTGTGAATATCGGTCCATATTTAACCATAGCTCCCATATAAGGTCCACTCCCGAAAATCACTAATATGCTCATAAATTTCTTACAAATATAGTTATCAGGTTGAAATTCAAAACAAATTTATTCAATATATACAAAAATCGATGTACCAAATTTTATGATGATAGGCCCATAATTGGTCATAACCTCCATATAAGAATTACTTCAGGAAAACACATTACCGTGCACAAATATCCATAAAAATCTACACTCAACCAAAATTTTACACCGATCAGTAATTTGTATCCAAGAATCGTACTACAAGATTTTTTAAATATTTGTGCATAATTCGGTATAGCTCCCACATAAGGTCCACTCTTGTTAATAGCGTTGTTTATATGAAATTCTACAAAAAAAGCCCTTAAATACTTAGGATCATAATAGGTCATAGCATCCATATATTTAGCCAAAATGGTACACAGATCAGTAATTTGTATTCAAAAATCATAATACTGAATTTTGTGAATATTGGTCCATAATTGGCCACAGCTCTCATATAAATACATAAAAATATTTTATGACAATCGAAACATAATAGGTCATAGCTCCCGCAAAAGTCCCACAACCAAATGTTTTGAAATTTGTCTAAATATATTTGTATACCCTTTTTTTATACTCTGTTTCTTCACTTGAGGTTAAAAGGGAAAAATGTTGATCCAAACGTATTAACTAATTATTAAGTATATAAATTGTTAAATTTCATTTCATGAGGTCCAGACTTAAACTCGACAACACTTCCCCTTTGCGCATGTGAAATTTCATTAAAATCGGACTAAGGGTTTAGAAGTTACAGATTTATTTCCCTCTTTTTTTTCTCATACCACTGTGCGCCACTTTGACACTCAGATATTGTAGATCGTTTAACCCAGTTCCAACAAACTGTTAACGGTTACCTATGTATGTAAGAAAATAATAATTTACACGAAGATTTAGAAAAATTAAGTTAGACGACAATTTCTCAATTAAAAGACAATAATTAACTGTGTCAAACGTTCTAATAGGAATTTCAGTTATAAATTGCTGAATTAGATACAATTTTTTGTACATTTGAAATAAAATATCTTCTGCGTAAACTAGTCTTTCTAACAATTGTTATATTATTTCAGCTTTTATACCATCATATTTAGGTGGAGGGTATTTAAGATTCGGCACGGCCGAATATAGTACTCTTACTTGTTTTTTACTAAAGTGCTGTGTTTTTATGGATTTATGATTATTCATTACTAAAAAATTATGATATTCCCTTTTGTGACTTTTTTGAAAAAAATTGTATTTTTATAAAATTTTGTGTAAAACAAAAATTGGATTTTAAATTAAATTTATACTAATATATACATATTTATTTTTTGAATTTATTATTTAAATTTTTTAATAGCAAATTAAGTATGCTTTAATTTCCAATTTTATACATTAATTTATGCCGTTCGATTCACAAGTTACAACATATATTGTGAACTAAGGTCTTTTTTTTCAAAAAAACAATAATGCACTTAACGGGTTAAACAATTTTTTTTTGTGTTTTTATTTATTTATAATTATTCATTACTAAAAAATTTTAATATTTTATTTTGTGACTTTTTTGAATAAATTTTTTTTTTTTTTTTTACCTTTTTTACTAAAATGCTGTGTTTTTATGTGCTTATAATAACTCATCAATAAAAAATATAATATTTTAAAACTACGGCTTGAATTAATTGTCACTTTGGGTACCATCGAACCCACTGTGCAAAGGTACGTTTCTAATAGTAACATCTCAATTTACTGCAACTTTTTCTATTTGAATCAAGAAAAGATTCAAATTAAATTTGTTCACGACCAAGGATGAAATTGGACGTAAAATCGATCGTTCGGTAAGTGTGGTGCGAAATTTCTTGAAGAAAGGTCAAAATTATGGAGTTCGCAAACCTACAAAGGGAAATACAAAACTAACAAGAAGACAACTTAATCTAATAAAACAAGAAGCAACCCGCAACAAATTGAATTCCACACAAATAATGAATAAACTGAATCTTCCAATGACTTCCAAACATGTTGCACACATTTTACGAAACGATGAAAACATAAAATGGAAAAAGCCGAAATGTAAACCAATGCTAAAAAAGCACCATAAAGAAACTATTGGCACGATTTGAGATCAAACGATGTTCGGATGTCAAAACGTAATTTCGGTGGTGGCAGCGTTTTCTGCAGTTGGCAAGTCGAAAAAATGTTTTGTTCCGACAAAAATGAATAGTGCGATTTATAACGAACTGTTGGAATATGCTCTTCTCTAATTTATGGATAAAGATTGCATATTCCAACAAGATAATGCTGCAATCCATGTTTCTAAGTAATCGAAATCTTGGTTTAATGAACATAGCATTCCTCTATTGGACTGGCCGGCTTGTAGTCCGGACTTAAACCCAATGGAGAACTTGTGGGGATACATGGCCCGTAAAGTGTATGCAAATAATGCCCAGAATGAAAGCATAATGACTGTGACAGAGCTGAAACTAAAAATTAAACAAGTCTGGGAGGAAATTGATTCCGATCTGCTTAAAAAATTATTGGAATCAATGCCAGATCGTATTTTGGAAACAATCCATAACAAAGGATCATCCACACATCTATATATATAAAAGAGTAACGTTACTGACTGACTGACTGACTGATTCATCATCGCACAGCCCAAACGGCTGAAGCTAGAATCACGAAATTTTAACTGTGGGTTCCTCCCTCCCCAAAACGATCCGATAAGAAGGGATTTTTGGAAATTCGAACGTTTAGGGGGTAAAAAAGGGTAAAAACGGGTAAAATCGGTAACCTTATATCTTCAAAACTAATAAAGATACAAAAAAACTTAAAATAGCATGTTACTCCATTTAAAAAATAAGCTGACAGGTGTTTCGTACTTTTTGGAAATTCGAAACTTTTAGGGGAGAAAACGGGTAAAAACTGTATTTTGGTACTTTTTTTGCACCCTATGTATCTTTTAAACCAATAAACATAGAAACAAATTTTAAATCGTATTCTTTAATTAACAAAAAATAAAAAATACAAGTTTGGTACTTTTTGGAAATTCGAACCTTTAAGGGATAAAAATTGTGTTAATTTTTGGTACTTTTTCATAAAATATGTTTTTCTATAATTTGACATAGACATACAAATATTTTATTATGAGCTCCCACCACGTTACAGAAATTTATTTGAATGAAATTGTACCACCTCAATGGCGATAAAAAAGGTACCAAAAAGGGGATAAAATCGGGAAAATACATTATATTTGAAATTATTAAGCCAATTTTGATAATTTTTTTAACGTTGGTTCCTGGATTCATACAAAAATTAACTAACAGGGTGTTATTTGGAACTCGAGTACCAAGGTGTATATTGGGCCAAATCCGGGTAAACAGTTTGGTACTTTTTTTAAAACATATTTATTTTTGTGCACATTAACACAGATTTTAATATTTTGATACATCCTGTAGCATAAACAATTTTGGCAAAATGGAATATTTTTAAATTTCAAACTTGAGGGGTGTTCAAGGAAGAAAAGGGAAATTGGTACTTTTCTCCTAATGGTACTTTTTTAATATTTTAAATTATTGCACTTATCGACATTAAAGTTAGCTGATATGTATCTGAGTGAAGTTTGTGTTAGGAATAGGTTATAATATTTAGGTACCAAAATGTGAGAACTGAACTATAGGTACTTTTTTGTTCTTCTAATGGTACTTTTTTGAAATTTCTATAACAATGGACTTAGAAACATGAAATTAAACATATATGGTCCTAAGTGAGTGAGAATTCTAGGGGGAGACTTTTTGGTACTTTTTCTTTATTGGAATGGTACTTTTTGTTATTTCTTCACCAATGAAGCTAGAAACATGAAATAAAGCTTATATATAAACCGAGTGAGTGGGAAACCACAAGTGTGGGTTTTTTTGTACTTTTTCTATATTCTAATGGTACTTTTTTGAATTTTCTATAACTATGGACTTAGAAACATGAAATTAAGCATATATGGTCCTAGGTGAGTGAGAATTCTAGGGGGAGAATTTTTGGTACTTTTTCTTTATTCTAATGGTACTTTTTTGAATTTTCTATAACAATGAACTTAGAAACATGAAATTAAGCATATATGGTCCTAAGTGAGTGATAATTCTAGGGGGAGACTTTTTGGTACTTTTTCTTTATTCGATTGGTACTTTTTGTAATTTCTTCACCAATGAACCTAGAAACATGAAATAAAGCTTATATGGAACCGAGTGAGTCGGAAACAACAAGTGGGGGATTTTTGGTACTTTTTATATATTCTAATGGTACTTTTTTTAATTTTCTATAACAATGGGCTTAGAGACATGAAATTAAGCATATATGGTCCTAAGTGAGTGAGAATTTTAAGGGGGAGACTTTTTGGTACTTTTTCTTTATTCGAATGGTACTTTTTGTAATTTCTTCACCAATGAACCTAAAAACATGAAATTAAGCTTGTATGGGCCGAAGTGAGTGGGAATCTACAAGTGACTGCTTTTTGGTACTTGTTCTATATTCTAATGGTACTTTTTGAATTTTCTGTAATAATGGATATAGAAATATGAAATTAAGCATATATGGTCCTAAGTGAGTGAGAATTCTAGGGGGAGACTTTTTGGTACTTTTTGTTTATTCTAATGGTACTTTTTTTGAATTTTCTATAACAATGGACTTAGAAACACGAAATTAAACATATATGGTCCTAAGTGAGTGAGAAGTCTAGGGGGAGACTTTTTGGTACTTTTTCTTTATTCAAATTGTACTTTTTGTAATTTCTTCACCAATGAACCTAAAGCCATGAAATTAAGCTTATATGGACCCGAGTGAGTCGGAAACAACAAGTGGGGGATTTTTGGTACTTTTTATATATTCTAATGGTACTTTTTTGAATTTCCTATAATAATGGACCTAGAGTTTCCAAAAAATGGAAGAATTTCAAAATCACGGTTTCGGTTTTAAAAAATTGAAAACCGATCGTTTTCGGTTTTGTGATAATTTATTAAATATGAAGTATTATAGAAACAAAATTAGTTCATAATATAGGAAATGATATACAAATCTAAAATTCAAACTTGACGGGTTATGGTTTAGTGAATGCGAATTTAAAAGTGATAATCGATGGTAATATTTCCTTATTGCAATGGTACTTTTTGAATATTTTAAATAATAAACCTAAAAATTTAAAATTAGGAACACATTTTACATTTTCTATAATAATGAACCCAGAAATATGAAATTAGACATTTACAATTAGATTCACAAAGTGAGACTTGATAGTACTATTTCTTTCTTCAAATTGGGGTGGCGAAGCGCACCGGGTCAGCTAGTATCGGTATAAATACCGATACATTAGTTTTATACCGGTATACCGATACCGTTATAATTTAAATACAGTTACCGATACCGAAATAATAATAAAATTAATACCGATACCGTTACCGTTACCGATACCGTAATTCGTTTCGGTTGCCAACCTTGCTTTTTTGGTATGATTTATAAGGACAAATAATCACAGTTAAGAAGAAATGCGGTTGAAACTTATAGGTACTTTTTTATTGGATATTTTATGTTTTCTACATAATGTCGGTTCGAAGTTGGTTAACGGAAAAACCGGTTTTCTAATAAAGGCCAATTTTTGGTTAACTGACAAACCGGTTTTTTAAAAAGTCGGTTTTTGATAAATACTACACAGAACTAAAGGTATATTTTTGATCATTTAAAATTTTTTGGGAAATTGTGTTGTATTTATTTCGCCCCCTTAAAAAACTGCATGAACTTGCAAATGGTAACAACCCAGCAAAAACTTTACTTACAAATAAGCCGAAAAATAAGGGGAATTTGACGATTCGGCTACTGAAAGAAGTCATTATTTTTGTTCGAGATGTCCCAAAAGTAACCCTTTATATTTTGGCCGGAAATAAGTTGTTTTGTTAGTAGAGTTATTTATAGAATTTTGTATTTGCAGCCACGAGTCGAACCACCAACCATCCGTTTGCTAGTCTGTTATTGTACTCACTACACCACTACTTAGTTATTTCATTGTTCGTCAAATAATGGTTTGCACACAGTAATGCAATATTATTTTCTATTTTTCTAAAAATAAACATGCAATAAAATAAATGGGCAAATTGAAAAAAAGTAACAGTTTTTTTGCTTTGTTTGTTTTTGTTTTTTTAGACTTTACTACTTCAAAAGGAAGTTATTACAAAAAACCTTATTAAAAAGACATTGTAAGCGAAGTTTTTGGTGGGAAGTTTCTTACTTATCAATAGATGCATCTAAATGTCATAAGTCACCACATTAAATGTTAAGGATGATTGATATAAAACCACTTTTATATCGGAAAAAAAACGTTTTGTTAAAAAAATAAGTAAAAAAGTATGTTTTCTTAAAAAAAGGACATTGTCAAAATATTAAAATGAATGTTTTTAAACCTGATCTAAAATTTTAACCCAAATATTATAAAAATATCAAAAAAACAATTTTTCGAAAAATGCGAAGAAATACCTTTTGTTCTGCGGCTCCTCATATAACCTATTATGGGTCGATCGTCATTAAATATTTTAACGTGATTTATGTATTTGAGCCTATTTTAACTTAATTTACAAGAGTTTTATGGGTATTATACTGATTATAGGAAATATACCTAATATGGGTACTATGTAGGGTATTCATTCGACTAATGATCGTTCGATTAATCGAATAATTTCTTGCGAATAATTATTCGAACAATTTTAAAATGACCATTTTCGAATAACGAATAATTCGAACAATTTTATGTAGAATAATCGAATAAAAATTTAAATTTATTAAATTGCTTAAAATTTTTCATAATTTAATATTTAAATAAATAATAATGACTCACAAAAATTGTATTGTTTCTGAAATTCGCCAAATAACTAAAGACAATGGGACTTTCGATCACTGTATATGAGTGTTCCGATAGCTCCTTCTATAAATATATTAATATTACTGCAAGAAGTTACAATTCTAAAAACAAATATTTAAAAATTTTGAACTTAGGACATGAACCAATGAAAATAAAAGATACGGAATAAAATATTTGTTATATAGCTGGCGAAATATTAGATGAATCGCCATTAATAATCAAAATATTAACTTAGATTAAAGTGGAATTGAATGTGATGGAGAATGTGATTTTGAAACGATCGTCGAAAGTGATATTGAGGATGACATTTATATTGATTACATTGAAATAGATGAAGGCCATGATCTTAAAATAGATGTATATAATTGATGTTATTAACCGCGTACGTAAGTGTTGCAAAATATTTCATAAATCGAATGATAAACACAAATATTGCAAACTAACGTTTTGTTGCAAGAAAAGCATGGAGTTCGTCTTATACATGATTTTGACCATCGTTGAATATCTTTGTCTAACATGGTAATAAACTTTTTGCGTATTTGTAAATGCGTCAATCATGCACTGCCTGACTTCAAATTAGCCACGTTCACTGACAATGATATGAAACTTTGGACAGATTCCCTTTATTGTGTAATTCCCCAAAACCACTTTATTAAGCAAAGATTCGGCAACGTTGATAGAGCTTGATATATATGATACAAATTGTTATAAATAATTTAGAAATAGTGATTAATTAATTTACTAAAGAATTAGATACTCAATTTAAAACCCGAATTAATGAAAAAAGTTCTTAATACGTTTATATTGTATATGAATTCAGGATCATGTCCAACTAGCTCAAATTTTTAAAGCATAGCTCCAAAACGGAAACTAAAGGGTTTGCTAGTCAATTTTTTGTAGATTGTTCGGGAGTTAATCTGATCAGAATATTTTTTTTTTTTTCAATTTTATTTTTATTTATTGTATCTTCATTCATGAACTAACAACAAGTACTTCAAATCTTATATCTAATAATTATAATTTAATTAGTCCAGCCAGTGCCGGACGAAAAATTGTTTATTCATTTAGCTTTTATTAAATTGGCATTCTTCCTTCTATTCTTTGGATTAGGTCTGCTGTGTCCCTCCTTCTTAACCGAGTGTGGCCACGGTTATTTAATATGTTGCGGGCCAGTGGGTTTGGGTGAATTTCAAGTTTTTTTTAAATATTTTTCTGCATTTTTCGTGATCTCAGTTTTTACAATGGGCACGTTTAGATCTTTGTGTATATTCGCGTTTTTGATATACCAGGGGGCAACTGTGATCATTCTTAAAAACTTGTTTTGGCGTCTCTGGATCTTTTCTACATTAGACGCTGAGGCCGTGCCCCATAGCTGAATGCCATAACACCATATCGGTTTTATGATCATGTTCTAAAGTAATAGTTTACAATCTAAACTAAGCGTAGAGTTTCTGCCAATAAGCCAATTAATTTGAATTGATTTCAATTTCATTTGAATCAACTTTCTATATGACTTTTCCATGTAAGGCGACGATCGAGATGTATTCCGAGGTATTTCACTTCCGATTGTTGAATTATTGTTTGGTTATTGATATGAATAGGGGGCATGATTCTCTACGCAATGTAAATGTTATGTGGGTTCATTTTTGCTCATTGACTTTAATTTTCCATTGTTTTAACCATTTTTCTAATTCAAATATGTGATTTTGTAAGTAACGAGATGCTTCTTGAGGGTTTTCATGAATGCTTAGAATATCAGTATCATCAGCAAATGTTGATGTATGAGTACGATTGTTAGTTGGCATATCAGACGAATATATCAAATATAAAAAGGGTCCCAGGATACTGCCTTGGGGGACTCCAGCTTCAATGGGTTGGGGACTACTTAAAAAGTCTCCTTCTTTAACCTTAAATGTTCGACCAGTTAAATAGCTTTCCAATAGCTTATGTGTGTTTGCGGGTAAATTTTGACTCAGTTTGTATATTAAACCATCATGCCATACTTTATCAAACGCTTGAGAAATGTCAATAAAGAGAGCGGAACAATATTTCTTTTCCTCAAACGCTTTTCTTACAATATTTACAAGTCTATGGGTTTGTTCGATAGTACTGTGTTTTCTTCTAAAACCAAATTGATGATTCGGAATACAATTGTTTTCAATTAACATCGGGTACAACTTGTTCATAAGTATCTTCTCAAATAGCTTTGATATATTGGACAATAGGCTTATTGGTCTGTATGATTCTACTTTTGTGTGATCTTTTCCCGGCTTAAGTATCATGGTAACCAGTGAAACCTTCCATTCTGGAGGATAATATTCAAGGCGTAATATAGCATTAAAAATAAAAAGAATTATTTTTATTGCTATCCGGGGTAGCTCCATAAGCATCTTGTTACTGATTTTATCAATACCAGGTGCTTTCTTGGAGTTCAAATCAACAATTGCCTTTTCGATCTCTCGAATCTCAAAACGTAGGGGTACGACTGCTCCAAAATGGGGTACAACAGGTGGCAACTCAATTGCTTCATTTGATGTGTTCGGTGTAAATACGTTTTTCAAATGATTAACAAACAGATTCCCTTTTTCAGTATCATTTCTTGCCCAACCACCACTTGAATTTCGCAAGGGGGGCTTACATATTACAGGTCTTTTAAGACTTTTTGTTGCTCGCCATAATGAGTAATACGATTGCGGGGTTGCGTCCAGGCTTTCTAAATATTTATTCAATGATTCCATTTTTCGAAATTCCAAGAGCTTTTTAAGTCTTTTTATACAATCTTTAAGCTTCGATTTGAGTTGGGGGGATCTGTGCAATTGACACTCTCTTCGAACTCTTCTTTTTTCATTTAAGAGCCGTTCGATATCTGCAGAATAAATTCTATTATATCTGATTTGTCGGGGGGTTTGGGTAGCATGTTGAACAGCCAGTTTGAGATTTGTATCGAAATTGATAAGAGAGTGATCGATGTTTTCTGGTGTTCTTAGCGGTATGTTTTCCGAGCAATGTGTACTGAGGTATTTTTTATATTTGAGCCAATCAATTCTTGTGCCTGTCATCGCTAAAGTACCAGTCGGGGATACAATTTCTCGGGGGCTCAATAAAGTAACAATAGTGGGTGAGTGATCTGAAGATAGTTCCATCGAGGATTCAACTTGAATCATTTCTCCAGGGATATTTTTCATCACGCTAAAATCAATAACATCCGGTATTTTTCGTGGGTCAGTAGGCCAGTAGGTAGGTTGGCCGCTCGAAATCACATTCAATCCCATTTTAGAAATTGTATCAAACAAAACACGACCTTTAGGGGTAATCAGTCGTGATCCCCAGAATGTGTGCTTAGCATTATAATCGCCAGCAGCCAGGAAAAGGGGGCCTAGTGATTTAAAAAATCTATTATATTGACTTTCTGTAATTGAAAATCTAGGGGGTGAGTATATCGATGAAATCACTAAGTTTCGATCAAAATCTTCAAGACAGATTGTAGTAGCTTGAAGATAATCTTCGCAAAGATCACACATTAAGTAGTGTTTGATTCGAGCTTTTATTAAAATTGCCGAGCCTCCGCATGCTCTACCTCTGAGATCTTTGGTATCATATATTACGTATCCATTTATTCGAAAGGAACTTCTGGACGTCAAATGAGTTTCAGAAACCAGCATTACATCAATTTGTTGGTTTCTTAAAAAATATTCGAGTTCGTTTTTGTGTTGGCGTATGCCGTTTGCATTCCAGAAACATATTTTCAAACAGTTCATGGCTTATTTAGGATAGCTTGTAATAACATGGATTGCATTTTAAGCATTTCCTGCATCATATTACTCATAGATTTGGTAAAATTGTTAACCGATTTCACTAGGGTCTCTATTGTAGCTTCCAGTCGACTAAAATTAGAAGTGGGATGTTGGTCTGCAAATTCCACATTGATATTAGGGTTATTTTCTTTTCCTATTGGTGGGTTTTGAGCAAAAGTTGGATTCGTTTTTAGAACACTAGCGTATGAACCTTTATTATTCATGGTTTGCGAGATTTGGGGGTAATGGGTATCAACTAGGTTCTTTGATTGCACAGGATAAATACCGGGTTTCTGTGTTAATGTTCTTTTAACTATAGAATATACTGGGCATCCTCTGTAATTTGCTGTGTGATTTCCGCCACAATTGCTGCATTTTTTTACTTTTGAGTCGTTTTTGGATTTATCCACACACCACGCAAACAGGGGGTAGTTTGCAATATGCCCTAGTATGACCATATTCTTGACAGTTTAAACACTGGACTGGTCCCGATCTCTTATGTGGCTCTTCTATCGTAATTTTACGATGCAATAAATATTTTAAATTGTAAATTGGGTGTGTTTCATTTTTCTTGAGATTAACATCACCTGGTTCTAGTTCAACTCTAAACATTGGTTGGGGAATTTTCTCGCGATTTCTAATGTTGACTACATTTTTTATTTTAAACTTGTTATGTTCCAAAGCAGCCTTTATATCTTCAGGATCTACACAAGAGTCAATACCCTTAATAACAATTTGAAGCCCTTTGCTACTCTTCAATTGGTATGTGTAAAAACTTTGTTTATTGTTTTCAAATTCGCTCTAATTAAGATTAAATTCTTAATTAGAGCATTCGAATTTTGCTCTCTCAAATAAATAGGAGGGGGTTTGGACGACTTGGGTAATGTTGGGTGGTCAGCTGCTTCATCTTGCAAAATAGAAAATCTGTTTTCGGTAGTTTTCCTATCAATTTCCCTATCTTTATGAATTTTTGCGGTTGATGCGATTTTTGAGGATCTTGGGCTGCGTCCTCGTTTCAGTACGGTAATGTACCTATCAATTCCCACTTGGATTTGTGGTTTTTGTGCACTATATTTGGGCTGAACATTTTTAGGTATTGCTCCCGTACTATGGTTAATTGGGTTTGTACTTACTGTGCAGGTTTTTGTTTTAGGGGGTGAATTATTTAGCATACCTTCAGGCGCTACTAAAAAGTTTACTTTTGGTTACCATATTTCCATCAACAGCTGTCAACGGCAAATTTTCTTTTGTTGTACAAACACCTTTCGTAAACAAAGCGGGGGATAATGAACGAGCTCGATCACTTTGTTTGGCGGTCAAATACAAGCTGTCATCAACTCTTGTATTTTTGTTTTCTTTCGAATTTTCTTCAACATTCACAAACACATATGCATTTCTGCCGTTCATGCTAAGCCTGCGCTCACTATGATTACCACTTGAGAAACTCATAAAGAGTATTCTCTGTTTATTTTTTTGCACTTGTGCTCTTTATTGGTGGAAAAAAGAAAACAAACACCAGAACGAAACTTTAATTGGCACTTTTAATATTATATTTTATGACTTAATCAAAAAACGATTGTATATTTAAATATAATTTCGCGTCCATTCGCGTTAAAGATATATATATATTCTTTTTTTTATATTTAATTTATTTTTAGCCGTCAATATCATCAAAAAAAAAACGAGATATTTGCGGAGATAGAAAAAAACACGTCCGTTTAGCTTAACTATACGATATAAGTTATATTTCTGTTGAAAATTTAATGATGGACTTTGTGTTTTTTAACATTATCAGTACATGAATTGTTAACTTTAACGTTATTTTTTGTTTTTCTTTAACAATAAAATATTAAAAAACCGACATCAAAACTTCATTTTTTACTTTTTTAAAAAAATTTAAATTATTCGAATAATTCGATTAATTTTAAACGTGTGATCGAATTATTCGAACAAGTTAAAATCTCTTATTCGAATTATTCTATTTATTCGAACAAGAGAAAAATCGAATAGTTCGAATACCCTAGTACTATGGTAATATATGGACCGATACAATTTTATTTTGATACTAACATTTGTATGAGATTTATCGTTAAAGTGGTAATGTTTGGTAATTATTTCATGTGTTACAGAGTAATAAGTGTTACTAACTATTCTCATTATTTCAAATAAATAATAATGAGTTGCTAGTAATGACCTAAATAAGTGCTTATATATATCAAAAGTAGAATCATACAGACACATCAGCCTATTGTCTAATATATCAAAGCTATTTGAGAAGATAAATAATAATGAGTTGCTAGTAATGACCTAAATAAGTGCTTATATATATCAAAAGTAGAATCATACAGACACATCAGCCTATTGTCTAATATATCAAAGCTATTTGAGAAGATACTTATGAACAAGTTGTACCCGATGTTAACTGAAAACAATTGTATTCCGAATTATCAATTTGGATTTAGAAGAAAACACAGTACTATCGAACAAACGCATAGACTTGTAGATATGGTGAGAAAAGAGTTTGAAGAAAAGAAATACTGTTCCGCACTCTTCATCGACATCTCTCAAGCGTTTGATAAGGTATGACATGCTGGATTAATATACAAATTGAGTCAAAATTTACCGGCAAACACACATAAGCTGTTGGAAAGCTATTTAACTGGTCGAACATTTAAGGTTAAAGAGGGAAACTTTTTAAGTACTGCACAACCCATTGAAGCTGGAGTCCCCCAAGGCAGTATCCTGGGAACTTTTTTATACCCTTCAGCTTCGTGAGAAGGGTATATATAAGTTTGTCATTCCGTTTGTAATTTCTACATTTTTTATTTCCGACCCTATAAAGTATATATATTCTGGATCCTTATAGATAGCGGAGTCGATTAAGCCATGTCCGTCTGTCTGTCTGTCTGTCCGTCTGTCTGTCTGTCTGTCTGTTGAAATCAATTTTCTGAAGGCCCCAGATATCTCCGGGATCCAAATCTTCAACAATTCTGTCAGACATACTTTCGAGAATTTTGCTATTTAAAATCAGCAAAATCCGTCCATAAATAACGGAGATATGAGCAAAAATCCGAGACAACCTCTGAAAATTTCATCAAAAAACACAATGTATTGCATGCTTTGACAAAAAAAACAACAAAACGTATGCTTGGATGTGCAAGCTTTGTGTATTTTGTTTTTTTTTGTGTTTTGTTTCTCTTGGCGTTGTTGTTGTTTTTTATACAACTAAAGTTTAGTTTGGTTGTGTGTTGGTTTTTTTGACAAAAAAACAACAAATCGTATGTTTGAATGTGCATGCTTTGCGTATTTTGTTTTTTTGGCGTTGTTGTTGTTTTTTATACAATTAAACGTATGTTTGGATGTGTGTTGGTTTCATTGCCTTGCGTATTTTGTTTTTGTTTTTTCTTTTGGTGTTTTGTTTCGTTTGGCGTTGTTGTTTTTTGTGTTCTTGATAAATTTAGGATGCTGTACGCTGAAAGTGGGCAATGTACATACATATATACTAATTTTAAAAAATAATAATGCATCCACAACAAAGGTGAAGGGTATATAAGATTCGGCATAGCCGAATATAGCACTCTTACTTGTTTATATTTGATATATTCGTCTGATATGCCAACTAACGATCGCACTCATACATCAACATTTGCTGATGATACTGCTATTCTAAGCATTCACGAAAACCCTCAAGAAGCGTCTCGTTACTTACAAAACCACATATTTAAATTAGAAAAATGGTTAAAACAATGGAAAATTAAAGTCAACGAGCAAAAATGCACACACATAACATTTACATTGCGCAGAGAATCATGCACCCTATTCATATCAATAACCAAACAATAATTCAACAATCGGAAGTGAAATACCTCGGAATACATCTCGATCGTCGCCTTACATGGAAAAGTCATATAGATGCAAAGTTGATTCAAATGAAATTGAAATCAATTCAAATTAATTGGCTTATTGGCAGAAACTCTACGCTTAGTTTAGATTGTAAACTATTACTTTAGAACATGATCATAAAACCGATATGGTGTTATGGCATTCAGCTATGGGGCACGGCCTCAGCGTCTAATGTAGAAAAGATCCAGAGACGCCAAAACAAGTTTCTAAGAATGATCACAGTTGCCCCCTGGTATATCAAAAATGCGAATATACACAAAGATCTAAACGTGTCCCTTGTAAAAACTGAGATCACGAAGAATGCAGAAAAATATGTAAAAAAGCTTGAAATTCACCCAAACCCATTGGCCCGCATTATATTGTATATTAGTTAAACGTGGCCGCACTCGATTAAGAAGGACCTAATCTAGAAGGAAGAATGCCAATTTAACCAAAACAACCATGAATTTTTCGTCCGGCACTGGCTGGACTTATTAAATAATAATTATTAGATATAAGATTTATACCACTTATTGTTAGTTCATTAAATAATGTAGATACAATAAATAAAATTACATACATTTGTTGCTACTTATTTCTGAACTGATTGTTCGCCAGTTAATCACTGATCTATGAATAATTCAACAGAAACAACAAATCTAAGAACTAGTAATTGCAATGGAATTATTTCTTATCACTACATCTTTCAATTCTACATATATAAACTGAGTGAAATATTAATTGCAGTTCATTCAGTATCTGTAAATGAACAAGTAAACATTAAATATAAATAAACGAGTAAGAAATGCATTACAAAACTCGACTGTATTTCTTATCATTTTTCTACATCTGGAATTCCCACAATTTTGTACAAGCTGCAATCAATGCAAGTATTTAGAATGATTTGCATCTATCAATATATAAATATGTACTTTGTAAATCTAATTATTTACTTAACAGTCCAAATACACACTGGCTTGCGATGAATACTTAGCTTGTGACTACACTCGATTCGAGAGCCAATTGGAGGCGATACAATTGCAATTGGATAAACAAAGTGAAATTCTACAAAGGTTCGTGCAAAACTTCGATAAGATTTCACGGAGAATTCAGAGCTCAGAAACTAATATACGGGGACAAATCAAGGAAAATTTAGGTGAAACAAATAATTTGATAAGCAAACAAAACCAAATCATCAATACTGGAGATAAATGGCGTATGGTCAGTGACATCAAGGAAATAGTGAAAACCCACGATGTTCTATTCAATAGCTTTAGTGATAAGCTAAAGAATGTGGAAAATATATTGAAAAAGGCCAGTTGGGAAACCAGTACACGCCAGCTGGGTGATAGTATATCCAATAAATTAACTTTATTACAAAATATTGACAAGAAATTAACAAATGTTGATACTATAACAATGGATCAAAATCGAAATCTACACAAATATCTAAATGAAACTGGTAAGAAAATAAAAACTGCAAAATTAATTTATATATTTATATACGATAATTTCAGAAGCAACCAAGATTTGTCTAGAGACCGGTGATCAGACATTAGTTTGGTAAGTTTGCATAAGCAAGTATTAAAAATTTGTTCCCGAATTCGGTTAGAATTTGTATCTACTGTCTACAGAAGATGCATGTATGCCTATTAAAGTAATTTTCGGAAGTCGTAAATTATAAAATACCAAAAATTCATGAACGTTTAACTGATTTTGTTTAGTTATTGACCGATACATAGAAAATGTTTATATTTGATTTACTATTATATACAGCTTACTTGGTAGTTTTATGGGAGCTAAGTGAATCAATTGACCGATTTCAGAGAGTTAAGACAATCCTCATCCAATGGATGATCACTTTGATAATCAGTTTGATAACATGATTTACATGGACAGACAGTAATAAATCGACTCAGTAACAGAATCTGATTGGTATTCTTTAAGCTGAGTGTTATACCAATTTAAAAAAGCGGAACAGTATTAAAGCGAATTAATTACTCAAGAAATTTTAACAGAATTAAATAATAAATTAAACCCCTATTCATAATCAACTTTTAAATTTATTACCGTACAAATGTGAAAGTGAATGAATTAATTTTGTATTGAAATTCCAGTACTACCAAAACATATCCTACCAGTTGTGCAGATTCTAATACTTATCATTGTGCGAATAACAAATGTCGCATATACAATCAGCTTTATAAGCCTAAACCATTTTGGGTCGCCTGTGATAACCATACCCAAGGTGGTGGTTGGACTGTAATCCAAAGACGCATTAATGGCACCGTCGATTTTTTTAGAGGTTGGTCTGATTACAAACAAGGTTTCGGCAGTATTGATGGAGAATTTTTCATCGGCTTAGATAAATTGCATGCTTTGACGTCTACACTGCAACCCATGGAGCTATTGATTCAACTACAAGACTTTAACGAAACTTCTAAATATGCCAAATATGATGGCTTTGCGGTTGGCAATGAATCGGAAAATTATAAACTAATTAAAGTGGGCAAATATTCTGGCAATGCTGCAGATGCATTCAGCCAACATCAGGGTTGGCCATTTACTACCAAAGATCGTGACAATGACAATTCCGAGAATAATTGTGCCAAGCTGTATGAGGCAGCATGGTGGTATGAAAAATGTTTTTGGAGGTAACTTAAGCGAGCTTTTTTGTTTAAGTATTTATGTAACTAAAGTAAACAATTTTGTTTTCTAGCAATTTAAATGGAAAATATTACGATAAAGCTAAATCGGCTAACACTAATATGGGTATTTGTTGGAATGGTCCTAACGGTTGCAAGTATTCTTTGAAATTTGTGCAAATGATGATTAGGCCCAAAAAAATATAAATATACTAAATGATGCCTTTATGATGTTTTCAGACTTACTGACCTCTTTATTATGTAGTTAGATCTTTTTATCTGAAAAATATATAAAAATTTAATTTTCGAATTGCACACTGTCAAGTACATTTAAAACAAGTTGGAGTTCTATATTGGACTATGCCGAATCTTAAATACCATGTTATCTAATTCAGCAATTTATAATTGAAATAACTACATATTCCTCCAATTGCCAACAGAGTCTAAAATTTTTGTAATAGGAATAAAATAAGCTAATTAACAATTTATATACTTTATAATTGGTTAAAATGTTCCTTATGGTAAACAAATATATTTAGTCAAACTTCAAAAGTATATCGATATAGCGTTGATGTATTTTTGGGATGAGACTTATATGAGGAGCCACAGAAAAAAAGTTACTTTTTTGCTCATTAAAATTTTTTAGAAAATTGTGTTTTATTCATTTTACCCATATTTATATATTATAATAACCACTTTTATATCGAAAAAAGTACGATTTTTATGAGTTTTTTTTTAAACAATAATATTTTGACTGAATGTTTTTAAACCTGATATAATAAGTATATAAACAAATTTCAACCCAAATATTATAAAAATACCAACAAAATCAAATTCAATTTATCAGAGTTTTATGGATATTATAGTGATTATCGTTGCTATGGTCACATATGGACCGATAAAATTTTTATTTTAAAGTATAATTTGGTGAAGGGTATATAAGATTCGGCACAGCCGAATATAGCTCTCTTACTTGTTTTTATTTCGATTTTTTATACCCTTCACCTTCGTGAGAAGGGTATATATAAGTTTGTCATTCCGTTTGTAATTTTCACAATATAATTTTCCGACCCTATGAAGTATATATATTTTGAATCCTTATAGATAGCTGAGTCGATTAAGCCAAGTCCGTCTGTCTGTCTGTCTTTTTTTCTGTATATCTGCCTGCCTGTCTGTTTGTTGAATCTTCGCAGATATCTTCGGGATTCACAAATAATTCTGTCAGATATGCTTTCGAGAAGTTAGCTGTTTAAAATCATCAAAATAACGCAAAAAGCTAAAATCCGAGACAACCTCTGAAAATTTCATGCTTTTACTCTTTCAGCCACGCTTTTTTGTGTATGAGTTTAAAATCAAAACAATTGCATTTTTACTTGAATCAAGGTTAGTTTATTATAAAAAGTAAGAAAAAATTAAACAAAACATGAAAAAACCACACAATTCAATGGTTTTTTGTGGAGTGAAGTGGTTAGTTTACTAACCACAGTTATTTTTTAGAAATCTAATGATGCAATTCTGTAGAGAAATGTTTCATTAGTAGAAAAACATGATTTGTTTTCGAAAAAAAAATAAATTTTGTGTAAAAAAGAGTGTGGTAAATTTATCTAAATATTATACAACGAAAACTTATGAAAATTTTACTACATTTCAGTTGTTTATACAATAAATATGGTTCCACCACCAATAATTTTAGAGCATTTTTATTTAAATATAGTATTTTGAATTTAATAGGAAAGAAGAGATCTGAGCAAATCAAAATGGCTCCAAAAAATTTAGCATTTGCAGTTTTCATTAGAAAAAAAATAAGTTAGCTCGGTCTACCTCCGTGTTAGTACTACTACTAAATGAAAGTTTGGACTATTTTCTTTCATTTTGTGTAAAAAAATTCTGCGAGTTTTTGCGATCGCTGAACAAACTTATAAATTTTGTGATAAAACTCAAGTATTTTTTATGAATATTTACAATAAATTGCAATGCATATTTGCAATAAAAGGTTTTGCATACTTTTAGGCCTTTACTTATGAAACTTAACAGATAGATTTGGGTTTATATAAATATTGTTTGTGTCGAATTTCATCACGATACTATTATTTTTATGTGAGTTTTGAACGATAACACTATTTTTAGAAAGGGACCTATATGTGGACTAGGTTCAAATATGGACAGATTTTCTTCATACTTTGTAGTATGATATCTGGGCACTTGGAACAAACATATGCAAAATTTAAATAAGATCGCTGCATTATTTAAGAATTTATGACTGATACAACGTTATTTTGGAAGTGCCCATGTATGGGAGATACCCCTAAGGACTATCCGATATGAACCATTTTTAATATTTAGATTTTCTATATGACACTAGCCAAGTGTACCAAATTTTATTATCATAAGAGCACTCCTTCTACTTTTTGCAAAAACATGTATGAACCCATACCACTGTGCACCCTGGCGGTTGGAATTAAAAATAAATATGATAAAAAATTTTGTTTCCTAAATTTTTTTTTAAATCGAATATTTTTTACTAAATTTTCTGACCAAACAGCCTAAATATCAAAGTCGATGATGAATAAACACTCTATGCTTTTTTTATTAAATGCGTGAAAGTCTCTTAAAAAAAACTGATTTTTGCAATATTTTAAAATTAATATATTTATCTAATCAGAGCACACTGACGGCAAAGTTTTGCAAAAACTCATTAACGATGACTTCAAAAAATATAATTGTTTAGCACAATGACAATAAATGCCATAGGGACTTTAAAAAAATTTACATTTGAATTTTTGCAAAAATATTTTGTATTTTCGCAGTTGGGGAAAATGCAACTCATGTTTGTTAAATCTTAAAATAATGTTCACAAATTAACTTTGAAATATTTGAAAATGAAAATCTTACCTTTGATCCCAATTTGATAGTAAATATTTTTTATATTTTTTTAATATTTTTCAAATTAATGAAAATTATGTATTAATTTTTTCACAAACTTCAAAGAATATATGGGAAAATTTTTAATTAATATGGTATTACTATTTTAACGAAAACGTCAAAATCCTTAAGCATGTCAGACGTAGAATTTTAAAAAATAAAGAGAGAATGAAACTACCTACTATTTTTCTACTATGATATAATCTGTTCGTCAGAAATTTAATGTAAAATTTTTAAAAGTTTTCTTAATATATTTATAATGCTATACGCTGAAAGTGGGCAATATACATATATGTGGCATCACTATATTGACACCAACTACCGCTTGATACCAAGTACTCGGTTGCCGTTAATAAAGTTGATGTTTTCAACAACACAAAACAACCACCATTCTCATCCTGTTCATTATAACA
Organism: Calliphora vicina; assembly: GCF_958450345.1. Classification (NCBI taxonomy): domain Eukaryota; kingdom Metazoa; phylum Arthropoda; class Insecta; order Diptera; family Calliphoridae; genus Calliphora; species Calliphora vicina. The sequence goes on from NC_088782.1 coordinate 92,075,967, forward strand.
ACATGTTATAAGATCGTTTTTAAACTTTTCAAAAACTTCATATTTTAAATTAAATAAAATAAATATTAATTAAAAACTTAATCGACCACACAATCTTTTATTGGATAAATAAACCCATTTACCAAATATACATACATATACATACTAATTATTATTAAAAATAATAATGCATTCACAACAAAGGTGAAGGGTATATAAGATTCGGCATAGCAGAATATAGCACTCTTACTTGTTTTTTTTCATTAAATTTAAAATTCACTAGAAAGAATCGCAATAATTTGTGAAGCAAAATCAAAATTGCTATACTCGATTTACACTTAAGAATTGTACATAATAATTGTAAATTTTCTTTTTTTTAATAACAAACTATTTCAATAAATTAATGATTTCTATTCTTTTATAAAAAGGTATTAGGGTCTGTAAGACATTAGTAGAGGAAGGGTATAGAGACCAAGCTCGTCAATGACACCTTGACGAAGCTCTTCAAAGCGGATGCAGTAACTAAAATAGGTTTTAGAAAGATTTAATTGTTCTCATTTGACCACAAACGGGCATTATAGTATTTATAGTCATCCTGGTCCTACTTCAGTAATAGAATTTTACCTTTAATACAAAATTGGGAGTCTATAACAAACTAACTGTTAGCAAACTTTTTTTTTTAAATGTTGGCCATAGTCCAACTTAGGTTTTTACAGAATGAAAAATTTACCACGAACACTTTTACGCCCACTTTTTATCCAAAATCGAACTCACAATAACTTAAATAATTAATAATTGGCAAATAAGCCTTTAATCAAGAAACGGAGCTTGATCTGTGATCTCTCATATTTCTGAAAAAAACTCGATTTTTTATATAAAAACTCACCATATATAAAATCGCTAATAACTTCGCCAATAAGCGTTTAATCAAGAAAAGGACTTGATCTGTGATCACTCATATATCTGAAAAAAAAAACGATTTTTTATATAAAAACTCAAAATACCTAAATTCGCTAATAACTTGGCCAATAAGCTTTTAATCAAGAAAATCAGCTCGATATGTGATCACTCATTTTTCTGTAAAAAAATCGATTTTTTATATAAAAACTCAAAATATTTAAATTCGCTAACAACTTGGCCAATAAGCGTTTAATCAAGAAAATGAGCTCGATTATATAAAAACTCACAATATATATATTTCTGAACAAAAATCGATTTTTTATATAAAATCTCAAAATATATAAAATCGCTTGGGCAATAAGCGTTTAATCAAGAAAAGGAGCTCGATCTGTGATTACTCATATTTCTGGCCAAAAATCGATTTTTTTTATATAAAAACTCACAATATATAAATTCGCTAATAACTTGGTCAATAAGCGTTTAATCAAGAAAAGGAGCTCGATCTGTGATCACTCATATTTCTGAACAAAGATCGATTTTTTATATAAAATCTCAAAATATATAAAATCGCTTGGGCAATAAGCGTTTAAACAAGAAAAGGAGCTCGATCTGTGATCACTCACATTTCTGGCCAAAAATCGATTTTTTTATATAAAAACTCAATATATCTAAATTCGCTAATAACTTGGTCAATAAGCGTTTAATCAATAAAAGAAGCTCGAACTGTGATCACTCATATTTCTGAACAAAAATTAGCCAGTGTTATGGACACATTAGTCCATATTCAATGTTTGTTATAGGGACTTAGCTCCGATTATGAGAATTGATAAATGTTATGTAATAGTATTTGATATATTGTTAGAAAAAATTACACAGAAGATATTTTGGAATGTGTTATCTAATTCAGCAATTTATAATTAAAATAACTACAGATTTTTTTAAATATTTCAAAGTGATTTCTATTTATTTGAAGCCTATTTTGCTTGAATGTTATCTCAATAATGTTATCTGCAAGAGTTTTATGGGTATTATAGTGATTATCAGAAATGGACCTAATATGGGTGCTATGGTCAAATATGGACCGATATTATAAAATTCAACACATCGATTTTCGTATATATGGAAAATATTTATTTAAAACTTTGACCTGATATAACATTTTATAAGAGATTTCTGAGTATTTAAGTGTTTTTGGAAATGGACCTTATGTGGGAGCTATGGTCAAATATGGACCGATATTCACACAATCTAGTAGTATCATTTGGGAATAAATACAACCAATATCTATAAAATTTTAATTCGTTAACGATATTTTCCAGATATTTAACAAAATTAATGTGTTTTTTGAAAGTGGGCCTTATATGGGACCTATAACCAATTATGGGCCGATTTTAATAAAATTCGCTACAGCTTTTTTTATGTAATATTTATAAGATATTTATGAGTATTTGAGGGATTTTCGGAAGAGAACCTTATATGGGGGCTATGGTCAAATAGTGCCCGATCCAAAACAAAATTGGTCTCATGGTATGCTCTCCAATGAATTTACCCAAAGTCACAAAAAACATGTGAAAATTATTTGGATCCATAACCCTGTTTCTACCAATTCGATTTTGCTGATTTTCAATACCAAACTGCTTTTGTATTTTGGACGTGAGAGTGTTTTATACAGGAAGACAGACAGGCGGACGGACGGGATCTATAAGCCGATAATCTATGAAATCTAATTTTAAATTATTTCTGTTGATATTAGTTCTATAAAAGTAAACCGAAGAATAATTGTTCGGTTTCGTTTAAAAACGATCACGAAACTCTATGTAAGTGTATCATTATTAGAGTTTTGGGGTTCGGGTACCCTTTTGTCCACCCGATTGTAAGCAACCGCGGTAACCATCTTGCGGAAAACTTTCTCATACCGAAGTGACCATTCAAAATTTAAACCACTGAACCAATGCTTCAACAACCTCTCGCACTTTGAATCTCCGATCGGCCAACACCATATCGTGATTTGTTCAATTGTTTCGAGTGTAGAGTCCTCAACTGGGCATCCAGAACATTAGGCATCTTCTTGTACGGCTTGTACGGCCACAACAACATTTAGTTAACCAATTTTTTCCATTGCATGAGTGATGGGTTTTTTCTGCAAAAATAATTATTTTTTCCAGAATAATTAAATTAAATTTTCCATTCCCGTTTCGGGGAAACAAATAACTGAAATAATAATTTAAAATACTAAAATTTTACTTATTCAGTAACACAATTATATTTAAAGCAGTACACGTATTTTATTTTTTACATTTAAACTGTCTCTTTCAGTGAAACAGTTTCTTACCAGCAACCACTCCTTTTATGGTTTCCTTGTTAATTTATGTAAATATACGTAGTTTTTCCTTATTGCTGTTGATTTTACTATTGTTGACTTTTTTGACTATAGCCCAAACAGGATTTAAATAACAAAAACGTTTTGTTATACGAATATTATTAAGTATTTAGCAAGTACTAAACAGTTTATTAAATTAAAATGTTTACCCTCCATTCTTCACCACATATACCGACATAAGTTAAATAATTTTTTATGTGGCAAACTCATTGTCTACCTTCCATCCATCCGTCTGTCCTTTTTTCCTATTGTTTATCCAAAATCAAGTCTTGTTGTTATGTATTATAATTAAAGTCTTTATAAATGAGTGAAAATGTATTTTGCTAGTTACTCATTACTTTGTTATGTTTAAGTTTCGATTCGTTACTTCTCTGTCTTCACACTCCCTGTCGTGGATTTGAATTAGGGATGGAAATGTGACTGCATTTTTAAATCCCGGGATTTTTGTTTCACATTAAAAAACATAAAATTTCACAATGAAATCAATTTATTTCATAAATACGATTAAATAAAAATATAACAAAACAAAAACTAAAACCTTCAATAGTCGTACTATAATAATAATACACTCTAATTAAGTTGACTCAAGTTTTTCGAAACTTTTTGAAAACTTTTTGAAAACTATTTGGTTTTATAAACCTTTTATAAAATTAAAACGTTATAATGAATAAGGGTGTTTTTATTTTGTTAATTTTTAAAATGTTTATCACATAAAAAGACATGGGTTTTCATGTAGCAATTCCGTTTTGATGGAGTCCATGCTATAGGACCATATAGCATGGAAATACTCATAGGTTTTAGTTTAGTATTTTTTAACGAAACATACTTTTGTTTGAAAGACATGAATTTTACCTTTTAAACAGAAAAATATTTCTGAACATCGCACAGTGGGTTCAATGGTGCCTAAAGTGGCGATTAATTCACAGAAGCCGTAAAATATTATACTTTTTTATTGATGAGTTATTATAAGCACATAAAAATACAGAATTTAAAAAAAAGTTAATTTTGAAAGTATATAATTTCTTAGTAATGAATAATCATAAATACATAAAAACACAGCATTTTAAAAAGTGTTAACCCGTTAAGCGCATTATTGTTTTTTAAAAAAAAAAAAAACCTTAGCTCACAATTAATGCTGTAACTTTGGAATGGAAAGCGATAAATTATTAAATAAAATTGGAAATTAAAGCATACTTAATGTGCTATTAAAAAATTTAAATAATAAATTTATGATGTGTATTTATATTAGTATAAATTTAATTTAAAATCCAATTTTTGTTTTACACAAAATTTTATAAAACTACAAACTTTTTAAAAAAAAGTCACAAAAGAGAATATTATAATTTTTTAGTAAGGAAGAATCATAAATACATAAAAACACAACTTAAAAAAATGGAAGAAAACATTTTTTTAACCTGTTTTGTTTCAGCATATGTTTTTTTAGCAACAGGAGTTCTTTCACTATAACTTAAATAAGTAAAAAACCTCAATAAACCCGCACTATTTTTTTTGGATATATAAGCTGAAATGTCATATTTTAAGAAGATTTAATGAAATTTACCCGATCTCGCCCTGAACTTTTTTAAACTTAATCTATATATCGAAAAACCCCCAATAATGGAGCACTTTAAAAAAAAAAAACATAAAAATATTTGTAAAACATTTATCTGAACAATAAATATTTATTTATGTTCTCAAATACCTGAAGTTGATGGTTCAATTTTAATATTTCTATTTTTAACAGACTTAACAAAAAATATAAGCTCTCGAAATATCAAAATTTTAAATTTTTACCACAGCTCTCAAAATTTATAAAAAATTATTTGACTTTGACCGCTCACCGCCACTAAAGTAAGTTACTCACAACTGTAGGATTTGTAGCGCGATTAGAAGCCAAAATATCAAAAATCCCGGAATAACCAGGGATTTATACAAAACAAATCGGGATTTGTTAAACCCGAAAAATCCCAACTTTTTTGTTCACAAATCCCGGGATTCTATATTTGGTAAACCCAAAAAATCTTGGGATTTTCGGTATTGGCATACCTAATTTTAATATATGTGCCCTTGTTATATTTATTTGTATGTAAAAATTTTAAAATTCACTAATTATTTTAATAAGGCTGCAGGTAAGATAACTTTTAATTGTATAAAATTAAAATTCGTTATGGTTTATGAAGTTTTATTATTTGGAAAAAAGCAAATAAACGAGAACGAAACTTGAAATCGCAAACATGCTTTATGAATTTATGATTAACTAATTCAAGTTTTTGAATTTGTTAATTAATAATGGAACATAAAATTGTTCATGATGGAAGCGCATCTAGAAGTTCAAGAAAAACGCTTATTTTGTAAGAATGTATGTATACTAAAATTGTTTGTTTTAACATTCACATTTTTTGAATATTCAATGACATAAGAGTAAAAATAAGTATGAGTCCAAATATTTGTTTGGTATACCCTACACATTTAACCCACCCACTAATATTTGACATAAATATAAAAATCGGATTTACGTGCATAAATGTTTTACAGATGTCGGTATGGAGATAAAACTTATAGTGTCCAATAACATCATGACACACCAAACAGTTTCTTTGAATAAGCACTTTTACGCTTTTGATCGGATCACAATAGCCACAGCCCCCATATAGGACATTCCCAAAAAATAAAGACAAATACATTAAATTAGAATACAGGTTAATATTTGTTTCACCTTGAGCATGGAACTATAGAGATTAAACTTGACACAACAATTTTCTTTTTACATTATAATCATAAAATATTTAGGGTATCATATAGTCGCACTTCTCGACTCTCTTACTTGCTTCAATTAGAAAGATAAGACAAAATATGCAATGCGCATCAAACACATTTCTAAAGAATGTCATTGTATTATTAAGTAGCAAAATTATAAATACAAGATTCATACAAAATGAAAATCCAACTAAGAGAACACTTCAACTTCTAAATTTTATTCCTCCGTTGTACCCTCACAAATGAAAATAATTTATTGAAATGATAGAAAATGTCATCAAGAACTTCAACACTTGTATTCTGGAGAATTCTTATTAATGACATAGCTTTATTAATTTATCAAAAATGTCCAACGAAATTTATTAAATACAAACTTTGTATATAAGTACATAATCATAAATATATGAGTTTCAAAAATGTTGTGCTGAAAAATATATTTTAATTTCACTTAGAAACTTTGTTTATACTATAATGGAGAAAGTTTTAAAACTTTGTGTGTGTAACTTTGTTGCACCCAATAGGAATAGAAAGACATTTTTTTTTAATAAATAGTTATTATCCGATATCTGGCGAACTATAACAGAGAGCCTCAAAACTTTGCATGATTTAGTTTGCTACCATTGTAAATACAAAACAAGTAAGAGTACTTTATTCGACTGTGCCGGATCTTAAATACGCTCCACTTAAATATACCATATAGACTAATTAATAATCTATCCGAATCACTCATTTTGATGTAAAATGGCATCGATTTGTTAGAGCATATTTTATTGATAATGCATATTTTGTTATATTTTACTTCAAATTGCATATTTATATGCATATTATGTTAATTTGTAATAAAATAAAAATATGTATTATTTCTTGTCGTTAATGGGTAATATATTGGACAATATTGTTATAGAAATAAAGAAGTGGCCACTTAAAATCCGTACGGATTAAAGCCAGCATAACTTTTAAATGAAACAACGTATGTTAACATTTTATACATGAAATGAAAGGTAATTTATTAAGCTTTAAAAAAAATATAACTGTAGGTTTATGTGTCTTTATTGCGAATAAATTTTCTGGCTTTTCTTCTTATGCCTCCCATTAATAGCTGCACAACTTTTCTTCCCACTTCTACCGTTATTCCAACATATTTATTGCACTTTGTTCTCATCAAAATCTGGTTATTTACTGTACCTGCACTCTTTTCCAATTTACGTTTAACAATTGCCCAATATATTTCGATTGGACGAAGATTTGGGCAAATGGTTTAATTTATGTGTTTTGGTATAACATCAATATTATTCTCATTATACCACTTCATAGTTGTATTTGAGTAATGACAACTTGTCACTGAGTAATGACAAAATGGCTAAAACTTTGTATCAGATGTGTGATGTCTTATAAATCACAGCAATCGCTTTTCCAAACTCTCTTTTAATATATAATTCTGAAAATTCTTTAAAAACATTTCTGAAAATCTTGATTCTTCAAACCGTAGCCGGATTGCCTGCCAAATTAATATTTTTGTTCAATTTCAACAAGATCGGTCGAGATCTCTCTGAGTTAGAGGGGGTCAAAATTTGACATTTTGGCCAAGCAGGTGTTTTTTCTTATCCATGTAACTTACATATTACCTATTGTTCTTAGCAAAATGTGTCCCAAATAGTTAATATATATTAGGGTGGCCCTTAATAAACGAAAGTTGGATTTTGGCCATTCTCACCCTCCAGTTTGGTGAACATTAGTAAAAAAAATCATCGTGAAAAAATTTTATGTAAATCGGTTGGGGTTAAGACGTGCCTCAAGCCCTCTGAAGTTTTGAGATTCATTTACAAGGGGATAAAATGCATTTTTTTCAGTTTTTGTAAAAATGTTGCCATTAAAATTTTTTTTTTACAATTTAATATAAAAGAATCGAAATGTGTACGTAATTGTCGTTCTAATGAGACATAAAAACATAAATTGGTCAAAAAATGTTAAGGTTATTAAAAATTCGCCAGGCCATTAACGTGTCTCAGGCAACTAGAACAAGAAAGGTAGGAACAAAATTAACATATAAATATTAAAATTAAAGCTCATTTTTACTTAAACTATGTCCATAATTACTTGTATATGAGTTTTTGCCTTAGTAGGATAGCGCTAACCTATTCTTAGGTATGAACAAAACTCCATTTTCAAATTTTTAAAAATTTTGTTAAACAAATTTCAGAATTTTTTGATCATCTCATTGGGATTTATTAAGAATATAATAGGGAATAAAAATGTGAAAAAATTATGAAAATATCTCTTATAGTTTTTCCGTACCTGCGATTTAAATTTTGAAATTTTCAAGAAAAACAGAGAGCCTCAAAACTTTGCATGATTTAGTTTGCTACCATTGTAAATACAAAACAAGTAAGAGTACTTTATTCGACTGTGCCGGATCTTAAATACGCTCCACTTAAATATACCATATACATATGTAGACTAATTAATAATCTATCCGAATCACTCATTTTGATGTAAAATGGCATCGATTTGTTAGAGCATATTTTATTGATAATGCATATTTTGTTATATTTTACTTCAAATTGCATATTTATATGCATATTATGTTAATTTGTAATAAAATAAAAATATGTATTATTTCTTGTCGTTAATGGGTAATATATTGGACAATATTGTTATAGAAATAAAGAAGTGGCCACTTAAAATCCGTACGGATTAAAGCCAGCATAACTTTTAAATGAAACAACGTATGTTAACATTTTATACATGAAATGAAAGGTAATTTATTAAGCTTTAAAAAAAATATAACTGTAGGTTTATGTGTCTTTATTGCGAATAAATTTTCTGGCTTTTCTTCTTATGCCTCCCATTAATAGCTGCACAACTTTTCTTCCCACTTCTACCGTTATTCCAACATATTTATTGCACTTTGTTCTCATCAAAATCTGGTTATTTACTGTACCTGCACTCTTTTCCAATTTACGTTTAACAATTGCCCAATATATTTCGATTGGACGAAGATTTGGGCAAATGGTTTAATTTATGTGTTTTGGTATAACATCAATATTATTCTCATTATACCACTTCATAGTTGTATTTGAGTAATGACAACTTGTCACTGAGTAATGACAAAATGGCTAAAACTTTGTATCAGATGTGTGATGTCTTATAAATCACAGCAATCGCTTTTCCAAACTCTCTTTTAATATATAATTCTGAAAATTCTTTAAAAACATTTCTGAAAATCTTGATTCTTCAAACCGTAGCCGGATTGCCTGCCAAATTAATATTTTTGTTCAATTCGAACATTTCGAAATCTTTCCAAGAGAAATTCCAAATATTGAAAAATTTGACCTTTGACCTTCACGATTTAAGGGTTAGCGTTTTCCGATTTTATTAAAAGTTCCAGAGTATATTTAGAATTATCTGGACTATAATATTCTGAATAAGTTTTGCTTAAAATTCATAAGACTAAGGAAATAGAGCTCAGTCGCCTAAAATTTGCCAAATAATTGGTTTTTCTCGAAAATTTCAAAATTTAAATCGCAGATACGGAAAATATAAGAGATACTTTCTATAAGAGATAATATAAGAGATAATATTCATTTTTATTCCCTATTATATTCTTAATAAATCCCAATGAGATGATCAATAAATTCTGAAATTTTTAAAAAGTTGAAAATGGAATTTTGAAACTGCCGTTAAAAAAAATTTATTTTTTTGTTCATACCTAAGAATAGGTTAGCGCTATCCTACTAAGGCAAAAACTCATATACAAGTAAATATGGACATAGTTTAAGTAAAAATGAGCTTTAATTTTAATATTTATCAAAATTTCTGTTTTTTATGTCTCATTTACGTACACATTTCGATTCTTTTAAATTAAATTGCAAAAGTAATTTTTTAATGGCAAAATTTTTACAAAAACTGAAAAAAATGCATTTTTTCCCCTTGTAAATGCATCTCAAAACTTCAGAGGGCTTGCGGCACGTCTTAACCCCAATCGATTTACCTAAAAATTTTTCACGATGATTTTTTTACTAATGTTCACCAAACTGGAGGGTGAGAATGGCCAAAATCCAACTTTCGTTTATTAAGGGCCACCCTAATATATATAGGTCTGTCTTCAATCTTTCGAAAAAAAATATTTATAAAAAATAAAACATTTTTAATATTTTTTTTCTGAAATCAAAAACTTTTTTGACTTTTTTTTAAATGCAACTCAAGACATGCAATTTTTGACTTCTTTTTTTGCCAAATCGAACTTTTTTTTTTTTTTTTGCTCAAAAAAAAACTTAGGTCCATTCCTTTAAAATATTTTTGATCGCTTAGTGGGATGCGAGTGGGATATCTATCAAAATAAATGTTTTAACACAAAAATTTTATATCTTGAGTTACAAAACATTTATTTTGATATATGTATATCCCACTCGTATCCCGCTAAGCGACCAAACCCATCTTAAAGGAATAGACCTAAGCTTTCTTTATAAAAAAAATCTAAAAAGTTTCTGATTTTGCCAAAAAAATTGTATATCTTGAGTTACCCACTAAGCGACCAAATAGGACTTAAAGGAAAACAATTATCCCACTCGTATCCCACTAACCGACCAAAAGGGTCTTCAAGAAAAATATATAAACTTTTGTTTGAGTTAAAAATCAAAAATGGTCCATTTGAAAATAAAAAACCAACAAAGTTTTTGATTTTGCAAAAAAAGTAAAAAATTGTTTACTTAATTTTATAACCCTCAATCGATTCTCATTATCCGTCAAATTTTGATTAGTTAGTTTTAACTATCAAAGATCCATCGAAGTCAAATCTATTTTAAGGGCCGGTATACATAATTGGTCATAGCACCCAAATAAGGCCCACTTCCGAAAATCACTCAAAAATATAAATTATTGAAATTTTAAAAGAAAAATGTTTTTGCTCTTTTACTTAGTGTAGGGTCGGGTTTGACCGACCATACTTTCTTACTTGTTTTTTCAGGAGATGGTTTGTAAAGAAAAATTCAAAAATTCGGGGTAAAACTCGGTAATTTTTTTTTCAGCCCAGTCAACTGTAATAAAAAAGCTACCTAAAGTATGCAGTACAAATTTATATATTTTATTTGCAAATAAATAAGAACAGGCAGGTGTATGTGGGTTGGGGAAACTTGAAGAGCTAACATTAGTAAATGCCACCGGGCGAAGCCGGGGCAGTCAACTAGTTACAATATAAAATAAAATTAATCATCCATCCAGAATGAAATCATTTGCAACGACGGGTATACAAAACCTAATGAATTCAAGTATTTACATCAAGTGTAATTCTCTATGAAAACCATAATTTGAAAATTTAGCAAAAATTCAAAATTATTAACAAAAAGGGCAACATTTATTAAAACAATATGACAAGAAATACAAAGATAAAATATTGTGTATATTATTTAGGGTAACAATACACAAGTATCGTTTGATGGTGCTTAATGAAAATGTACAAAATGTTCGAAGTATAAAACATTTTGTAATTTTATTTTCTTATATCTTTGTGTGTCTTAAAAAGATCAAGATACCAGTACAAGTAGAACAATTTAATAAATAAGTAAACCTTAATCAAAGGTGCCCCCAAAGTAATTTTTTTAACAAAAGGGTTTATGTTCCAAAAGTATACAAGGGAACACAACTTGTTAAAAGCTCATGGAAAGTTGTGAACTATTTTTATGAATTTTTTGTTATGTTAAAAAGAAAAGAATATTAAATTAAAATTAAAAAGATGTGCAATCACCCAAGTATTAAAAAGAGCCAACAAAAATATTTTTAATATGTTTGATGTCTTTTGAAAGGCAGTAGGAAATCTTAATAATACTTGTTTTAATTTATAAATAACAAATGTTAATATGAAAATAAAACATGTAAACCAAAAATTTATTTTATAAAAAATCAATTTATTTGCGTATATTTAGGTTATTATAATATAAAAGTTCAAAAAGTTACAGATTTAATTGTCATCACTCAAATGGGCATCGTTTCATGCAGCCAAACACTTTTACCACCCTCTCCAAAATCAGCTGCTGTATGATCTTCACCTCTCAAAATCCATTTGGTAGTCAGCAGTCCTTCTACGCCAACTGGTCCTCTAGCATGGATGCGGGCAGTTGAAATACCGACTTCAGCACCTAAACCAAAACGGAAGCCATCAGCGAAACGTGAGCTGGCGTTATGGAATACACAAGCACTGTCAACCGAATTTAAAAAGTGTTGAGCGGAGGATTCTGTTAATAAAAATATAAAAGAAATGTGATGAATATTAATAAAGTTTTAATAAATTATTTCTAGGTTTTTAACAGTAATTTAATGTGCTTGTATAAAATTACAAAAAAAATCTCTAATTTCGATAAACACCATTTGTTAATCATCAAAGATTAAAACTATATTCGCATAAAATGTATCTAAACTGAGGGTATGTAGAAAGCTTTTCAATAGAGCAAAATGGGATACTTTCAAAAAGGAAAACACAAGGAAAAAAAACGAACTGTGGGTGTGGTTCTGCAGAGATTTAGAAAGAACAACAAAAAGCAACATAATTTTTTGTGATGATCTTGGCCTCTTGGTTTATGTCATCGAAAGCTGAAAGAATCCGAGAATTTAATCTAGTGAAGTTAGCTATTGATATAATCATGGATCAACTCCAACGTAATACGGTCGAAATGAATTATCAAAAGTATTTAACTTTGACAACACCTTGTTGGTTTACAAGAAATATGAGCAATCGGTGATGAATGGACGATGCACAGTGGTATAGAAAAAAAGAGGGAAATAAATCTGTAACTTCTAAACGGCTAGTCTGAAAAGTACTTTTATTCTTTTTAAGTTATCTTAAAAACTTCTAAGAGGATGTATAAAGAGTTTGTGAGTTAAAATTTTTAATACCGAGGGGACGAGATCCATTCAAAATACGCCTATTTTGTATGTAAAATTCAAATTTATGGCAAAAATTCTCAAATCGCATATTCGATATCAAAATATAGTAACCGATTTTAGATGGCCCAATATGTTTTTAATTGTGTTGTAAAGGGTTCCGATAACCCTGACCCTGGTATGGATATTAGAGACAAAAAACTAAAAGTTACCATTTTTGGAATTTTTCACCACTTTTTTGGGAATTGCGGGATTGCTGCTAATAAATTTCAATTTTTTTTTTATTTTTCCATTTTAAATAGAAAAATCTACATACCTGTGAAATTTCATTAAAAACTAGAAAAATGGAGAAAATCGGGAAATATTTGGCACCGCGGTCATCAAAAAACTGAAGTAGTGGGTGGGTAAAAATGTTAAAAATTTAATATTCAAATGCGAATATCTCCTAAGAAGCTATAAGAGATAATTGTTAGCTACGAGAATGTTTTATGTAGTTCTCGACAAGAAGATTCTATATATCGCACTCGTTCAACAATACTGTATTAACTCAAAATTTTAAAATGTTCAGTAGAGGGCAAAAACTGTTTGTGATTACATTTAAAGAGAATTTGAAAATCCGAATACATAATTTTTTTGTATTATTTTATCAACTAAAAATACAACCAAAGTTAAATAAAACAATTTGATAATTTTTAACTTGAATAAAGGCTCAATTCAAAATAATACATTTTTTTATGAAAATATACGATGTATTTCTATTTAAATTTTTGTATTAACTCAAAATAATACCTTTTTGTTGATACAAGGCAGTCACTAATTATCATGAAAATGGTCTCAAATGTGGTTTTCGAGATGAAAGAGTAATCGGAATACGTTGAAATTTTTACAGTAGATAGATATTGATGTTGTTAGTTGATTTCTTGCAAAATGTTAATTTTTGCGATATGTAATTTTTTTGAAATCGGAACACAAACGAAGAAATAGGATCGTTTTTAAAATTGAACATACCCGAGGTCTCCTACTTTGAGGTCTGCACAGTGGGGCAGAATCGAAATTTTTTGAAAATAAATCTGGCATTTCTAAACGGCTGGTCCGCTATGGGGGCTCAAAATTGTTCCTAATATTTGCGATCCTATTAAAATTTTAATACAAATTTTAGTTTTAGAAACTCTATAAATATTTAATATGTAATAAAATCTTCATTTATTAACGACACTCAATGAAATTTTCAACGTTTTTAAGTTTTTCATTCTAAATAACAAAAAGTAAAAAAAACTTGTCAAAAGGTCAAAGGGAATACCGCAATTTCTAAAAATTGGAGCAAAAATTCCAAAAATGGTATTTTTTACAATTTTGCCCATATGGTCCACATTTCCTTCGGGGCTGGGAAAATACTTTAGGGATAAATAGGGAACACATCAGGATTTCCAAAGCCGCTTTCCGTTTTCTGATCCCAGCTTTGGGATTTTAGAACATGTGGGCCAAATTTGAAATTTTGATAAAAAATAGGTCAATTTTCGAAGGACGTAGAGCCGACATGTTCGAAAAATGGGACATGGTTTTTATACAAAAATGTTCTGCGTAAATAAACTTTATAGAAAAACATAAAATTGTTATATAGAGTTAATTCACCTTTTTGTCCAAAAAAACAGAAAAATCTACTGTTTTTTTAATTTTTAAATTGAAAATCGGTTATTTTTGGATTCGTAATCGATATTGCTCTGAAATCTATTGTATGTTATTGGTAATTTAGTTGTCTAACTAACAACAAAAATTCGAGTCCATTCGGTCCAAAAGTGCGCCCTATATTTTTAAAAAAGCAGACCAAGGTATGGCAAAATTTTAAAATTTCAATTTTTAAATGCCTATAACTAGGAAATTATAACAGACAAATAGCACACGCAAGCATGTTTTTTCAAGATCTAGCCGAGCGCTTTCCAAAAATATAAAATTATTTGAAATCGGATGGGAAACAAAAAATGCACGTGTTTAAAAATTTTACATGTCTAAGGACCTGAGTGCCTCACAGTTGAAAATAATTTGATAAGTGGACAATTAATAAGGTTTACAAGTGGTCGAACAAATTTGAAAAATCTGTTTGGCGCAAGGTTATGTGTAAAATATTCCTCAATAAATAAGTTTTATATTGATTGCTCTTATATGTATTACTGTGAGTTTAGAATATACTTATGACCACACTGTGTTACCAAAATTGGCTTATGTTTAAATAACATTTTTAATGTTGTTCACTTGCTAATAATCCTTACTTAAACAAGAAATAACATTGATAATAAAATTCCACATGCACGCCTATTGACATTAAAATTTTACTTGCAAAGACTCAACATTGTATATGACCAGTATCACAAGTTACCGGTACATTTTCATGTAACTGATAGTGCCACATTCCATTTTCCAAAGAGTTTGCAAACATGGACAAGCTGTAAATGAATGTGTGATGATTGGTTGCAGTTTTAATACGGATGAATAAATTGCAATTGAAAATACAATTTGTATCCATTCGTCTATTAATTTTCAATTTGTAACCATATTGAGTATGTAAGTTTCAAATTTGTTGGGCGTGTATTTGTGCTACAATTTCTAATATAACCCAGCAGTTTAGCAAGCAGTAAATGTATTCCTACAGTAATACAGTAATTTTCACAAATTTCTAGTGCTGTGAATTTAACACTTTTAGTGTTAGCACTTTTTTCCACCAAATGAGACCCCCATTTGAGAACCGGATCTTTAGGGGTCCGTATAAAGGTTCTAAGGGGATTGCGAAGAATTCAGGAAACATTATGCTTAAACACTTTATTCTAATTCATTTCCCCATTTTAATTTGTCAGTAAATAATTTTGACAATTTTGATTTATATCTGTCAAAATTATTAATTTCGAAAACTTTGATTTATATATGGGCATTTCATGTCAAGTGAACCAACTTTTGAAATCCATATCTTCCGGTTAGTTATTCAGATACAATTTTTCAACAAGATCGGTCGAGAACTCTCTGAGTTAGAGGGGGTCAAAATTTGACATTTTGGCCAAGCAGGTGTTTTTTCTTATCCGTGTAACTTATTACCTATTGGTAACCTGTGGACCAGGTCTCAGACAGTCGTTTTGTATTCTATATAGAGTCAATTGACTTTCACCTAACTAGTTGCGTAGCTATTTGTGTAACAAGTGGTGACCCTAAATGATAAGCTAAGTCAATAGTTCTAGGCAATCACCTAGTACTGCTGGGATACTATAAATATTATACTGACAGATACTTTATGTCCGTATGTATGTACGTGTGTTTGAATAGGTCTTGTGTGGCTATACATACTAAATTTATAGTTAGTTGTGTTCATCTGTACTCACCATTCTCTGTAACAATAACATCCGTATGACCACTGCCAAATGTGTGTATATGATTAATGGCATCGTCCAGGTCTTTAACGATTTCAATGCAACACTCTAATGCTCCATATTCGTGCTTAAGGCTCTTGGCAGCTGGGGGACCAAAGGTAAGTTTTTGATTAAGTTTTGGTCCCGAATAAATCTTGACCCCTTCATGTTTCAGCATGTTGCACACATCGCTGAAAATGTCGCCGCTCATTAAATCCTCATGAATGAGTAGAGTTTCCATGGCGTTGCAAGCTAAAATGATTCACGAATAAGTGCATTAATAATTTTCACTGCAAAAGTTAGACAAATGTTTATGTAGTAGTTTAACGTATGAATATATGTATGTATTTATGTATGTACATTAGGGTGGCCCCAAAAAATAATTGCGAATTTTACCATATAAAATAAAAGTTTAATTCATTAACATACTGTTTCTCAAAAATTTGGTGGATAAAAATTTCCTTTTTTAAGGTTTTTATAAATTTGTTTCTTATTTCTCGAACAGGAAACGTATGCAATATTGGTGTGAAATGTTGAAAGTATTTTAGTTAAATTAAAATGTTTGTTTTATATTAACGGAAATCTTATGAATATCTTATTCGCATATTTTTATATCCATATTATGATTGTATTGAGCATATAGTTAACATCAGATCGGAAAAGATATAGATTTCGAAAAATTTAAATAAATTTTTAACTGATTTTCGAAAAAATAATTCCATGTCAAAATTTTAAAATAATTAAGTTACAAAAGTTTGAATATTTTTATATAAAGGGAATATAAAAATGCCTTTTCATCCTTTGATCCTGCACACCAAATACTCAACCCAGGACAAATATTTTAAGAAATGGGCTCTTCTTATTTTTCCTCCATGCTAACTGGAACATCCTAATGTACATATGTTAGAATGAAGGAAGATTTGTGTGTTTGTGTAAAAATTGCAATCATAAAACTCTACTTAATATTTCTGGTAAGGGCATATATGATGCGTATGAGTGTAGGTGGTATGATTACCCTGCGTTTTAAAAGGTGAGCTTTGCTCTAGCAATAATGTGCTTCATGTCGAACCTTAATACTATGATCGTTTCTATTTACTTTTGTAATCTAAAGTTAAACTGAAAGGTTTTAATTGGGTCTCTCTACATTTCTTTTCACCTATAAAATCACTAGTTTGATTTCTACATTAAGCGCTGGATAAAACTCTGCATGTAAAATTCGCCAGTTAAAGTCTTGACAGTTGATTATAGGGTTACCAGTGGTAAAACATTCACAACGCTGCAGGGTAGGTGAAACAAAAAATGGTGAACGTGTTTGATAAAATAATTGCAACACTCATACAAACTTAAATGCATTCTTAACTTGTTCATGTTAGTCGTACACACCTAAAGTAAACATAGTATACTAACTATGTAGAGAATTTATCTCCAAGTAAACTACACATATCCCGAAACTCGTTCCACAATCTCTTGTTTGAAACAAAGTATACTACTTAAGTGTACACAGTATGTAAAGAAAGTATGTATATTGATAATATTCTGAATTAGTTGCATAATAATTTTTAAAAAAGTAGACTATATTTCCGTGTCCTTTTCGTTCTTTACAATTAGAAATGTTTCATGAATAGCTGCGAAATGCTTATTTTGCATATCATGAATCACAAACAAATAGACTATCGATTTTATCATATTTGGTAAACATATACTCTTTTGGAGATTTTCATATTTTTTTTTAATTTTGAAAATCCTTCGATTTTTAATTTTGGCAAAATGACAAAAATAGTCAGCGTTGTCACACATAAAATATTGTAATACTAATTTTATTAAAAACTACCAAAACATGTCAAATCATAAATATTTGAGAAATTCTATATCGATTCGTTCTCAAAATTAATAGTTAACTTAAAAGGGTTAAATAATTAATGCGTTATAGAATTTTAATGTTGGTCCAATTGAACCGAAGAGATTGCTGATCATATCATACACACAGAAAAAAGATTCGTTGAAATTCGCTTGCAGTTATTAATAGCCCAATTCACAGTCTTGTGCAAATGGCCTTGCATCATTGTATATACTTTGAATTTTTACTTTACTAACATTGCATAAATTTGCAATACAAATGCACAATATTGTGAATACCGCTAATATGTAATTGTTTTCATGGATAAACTTAAAAATGTGCACCCTATCAAATTTAGATTCCAACAATTGTTAAGTTAGTTAATTATTGTGGTTTGTGTCAAATTCAGCATACATGTTAATATCCAAATATGTATGTATAAGTATTTGACAAATTGGGTGTTCTGAACCGACAGGAAATTGCATTCGGAAATAAATACAAATACTAGAGTGTCCAAAAAAACCGGCAAATTTAACCGAAAAAGTGTGTTTTTGAAAAACCCGGTTTTTACTTTTGTCTTTTAAAAAAACCGGGTAACCGGTTTCGGGTTCTGTCTTCAAAAAAAAAACGGTTAACTGGTTTATATTAAATTTTTATTCAATATGAAAAACGTCTACTTAGATTTATTTTTATTTGTGGACGCTAATAGGAAATATGTTAGGAATTGTGTACTAAATTATCGGAAATTTAATATTTTTGATTCTTCAGGCTCTATCTTTATGCAATTATTTTATGTAAAATAAAACAATATTTATAAAAATGTTATTAAAGTTTTTCAAAAATATGTTTAAATGAGCTTTAGAAAATATATTTCATTAAAACCGGTTAACCGTCTTACAAAAACCGTTTTCTCAAAAAACGGAAAAGTTAAAGAAAACTGAAACCGGTCGTGTTTAAAAATATGAAAAAACTGGTTGACCGGTTTTCAGTTTCGGTTTTGGATACTCTAACAAATACATAGGGGCAATTCCACGAGAATGACAACCACGACTGAAAAAACTTGCGATGTAATATAATTTCGTTCAAGCTATTTGTCTATTTTTCAAAAATATTTATTTCAATTTATATTTATTTATTGAAAAATATGACAAAAATGTTTTTTATTGAATTTTTGCATATATACAAATTTTTCGAATTGAAATTAAATTTTTATTTATGAATAGTTTATAATGAAATTTCACAGTTATTCAGATTTTTTTTTTAAAATAGAAAAAAAAATTGAATTTTGAAATTTATTATAATTCCCAAAAAAGTGATGAAAAAATCCAAAAATGGAAATTTTTAATTTTTGGCTATAATATCCATACCAGGGTCGGGGTTATTGAAACCATTTACAAAATAATTAGAAACATATTGGGCCACCTATATTCGGTTACTATATTTTGATATCGAATATGCGATTTTAGAATTTTTGCCCTAAACTGTAATTGTATATAAATAAAAAATGTTTTTTGAATGAACCTGGTCCCCTCGGTAACAACAATTTTTAATTTGTTTTTTTCATTTAGAATATTTTATGAAAATTTAGCTTTCAGAAAGTATAAATTCCTTATACATCCTCTTAGAATTTTTTGCGATAACTTAAAAAGAAAAATAGTTATTTTTTCCCAAAATATTAGCGAAAAATCGCTTTTTAAAATTTTTTAAATTCAAATGCAAATAACTTTGTACTTAGTCATTATTTTTAAACAAATCTTTTTCCATTTGGCACATACATATGTATGTTGTTAGTCCAATAAAGGAAAACTGGAGAAAATCGGGGAATATTTGATATGGATACGCTGTTATCAAAAAAACTGGATTGGGGTGGGTAAAAATATAGTGCTCAATGAGAAGATTCTATATGTGTAATTTTTGAAATCGGAACACAAACCAAGAAATAGGATCGTTTTAAAAATGTAACATACCCGAGGTTTCCCAATTTGATTATCCTTGGTCGCGCTCCTAGTGGGCCCATGAGGTCCATGTTCAAAACTTAAACTCGACAACACTTCTTCTTTACGCATGTAAAATTTCATTCAAACCAATCTAACCATTTAAAAGTTACAGATTTATTTTCCTTTTTTTTCTATACCACTATGTGTCGCTTACGATAAAATTCGTTTACTGTAAAATGTAAACATTGACTTACGATAAAATCTTGTACCCTATAATTTAGAAGTTATTAACAATTTTGATATTCTGAGAACCCTAAAACATCAGTCGGTCTATAAAATTTTAATTTTTGCAATAAAAAAATAGAAAATGTCGCTTACGATAATTTGGCGCTAAGGGCTCGTAATGGAACATAAAGACCAAATTATTTTTCATTTACTTTTATTTTTGCAAAATATGTTCCACTCACGTACGATATGTATAACAATGACGGTAGTTTGTACCAGGGTAAATTTAATACCAATTTGAGGTCAATATCGTTCGAAGTATTGTGCCTGTATTAATGTTGTGTTCCTTCGCTTTTGGTTTGATGTTTTAACAAAAATTAATCTTCTCGATGGTGGGTAGTAAACTAACCACCAAACCGCAAAGAGTTAAAGTATTAAAATTAATTTTTATATACTTTTGTGACGCACTGTATTTAAGTATGTATGTATGGTAGAGTTTGTAATAAGTAATTGTGTTTGTATCAATAACAATTTCTCTTAAAACTTTGTTGAAAATTGTTAGTTTTTTATTTCACACAAAAACAGCATTCATTCAAAACAGGTGGTAGAACTTTAGCAACATAAACGTAAAATTGCACGCCGTATATATAAAAAGAAATATGCTTGAAAATTGCAAAATAAAGCTCCCTAATGTATGGATGAGATAAATTCATACGAATTTTCAGATTCCCATTAACATATTCCCACATTCTCATACAACTCGTAAATTTATATTTTTTTTTACAAAAATATGGTTATAATGAAAGTTAAACAATTTGACTACACCATTTGCAATATTATCTGAAAGCAATAATTCTGATTAGTATTAAAGAAGAAGCAAAAATCAAATTGGAAATGTTTAGTAATTTCCCATTGATACTACAATAGAATACATCTTGTGGAAAAGGTCTAGCATCATTGCAAATGCTAAATTTTACAATAATCCAATAACAAAATACATACAAAAACCTATACAATTTTGCATTTGCAATGATGCAAGACCATTTTCATAAGATTGTGAATACCACTAATATTTAATTCTGTTTTTGGGTAAATGAAGCAACTCCATATGTTGATGTTCAAGTAATATAACCATTATTTAAAATAAATAATAATTTTCAATACTTCCTTAAAACTGGATCATTTCATTGGGAAAATTGTGCAATGCTTTGTATTTGCGGACGTTATCGCGGACCGTCATAAATGTTTTTACTGACCTCCTTTTGGGTACAATTGATATAATGATATTGAAAGTAATTTTACTCTAACATTTCATTGTTTAGTTGTATATATATTCCTGATATATAAGGACCTTACTTAATAAACATGCTAAGATTCGTTTCAGAAACGGTGTTTTAACAATCTAACTTTTTGGAATGTGTACGAGTATATTAGGGAGGCCCTTATTAAACTTTTTTTCAGATTTTCGGTGCTTCCAAAAAAATTTAAACCAAATGGTGAAAATTTAAACATTTGGAAGATCAACGCAATATTTAAATAAAATTAAAAAATAATGTGAAAAAAAATCTAGACAAAAAAAGCTTTTGTATTTCATTTACTTATAGATGTTCAAATATAAACATTTTCTGGCAGCATTAACGCATTATTACTTGACACCGACAAAAATCATAAAATTCCATGTATATCTGAAATACCAAATTTTACATTTTCAAACATTTTTTTAAACGAAATTTCAAAAACTTAAAAAAATTATGTTCGATTCTGATAACTGCTAAATGAGAATAAAATTAATTTTTAATTTCTAAAACATTTTAACCCTTTTATATCAAGAGTCAAATGTGTTCAAGACAGCAAAGTTATGCTAGCAATATACGTTAGATTAATCGTATTATAAATGGAACAAGTATGACACTAGTTAGGTGTATCATGTTTTCGTACTAACGAAGTATGAAAATCAAAAATTTTCGAAATTTATTTCTTCAACAGCATATTCATATACAGTGGTGGCCAGGAATTTAAGACAAAAATTGTTTGCTAAATTCCATGTGATTGTCAATTATTTTTTCAAATATTTCCACAAATATGTATGCATGAGGACTGTTTTAACACACAAGTGTGTTTTATTCGACTGTGTCAATTCATACATATTCACCATGAACACATAAAATTTTTCTACAACTTGACCAAAAAAATTTGTTTTTAAATAAACATATTTTCTCACATTTATATCATTATAATTTTATTATTATAAAATATTCGGACCAAATTTCGTATTTTTAGTTCCATTAGTTTCGGTCATATCATGTTATTAACAGCGGATGTTCGCTGAGGTGGGTCAACGTATTTCCACATATCTTTGTCCATATATGTTTTACCGATTTTTCCAAACATTTTTCAGAAACTAGAAACATTAATAATAAATTTCATACCCTTAGAGATCCTTTTATTTTGGCTCTATCGCACTTAAAATTCAGTCGATGAAAAAAATTGAAGTATTTATCTTAAATTGGTGGCCACCACTGTATGTATGTTATTTTGTGACACATTTTAAATAATTTATAAAATGCCCACATAGCATATAGGGCTATTCAAATATGAAGAGTTTTTGAGGATCGGTGATTATTTACTCAAACCAAAAATTTTGTTTAAAAATTGGACAAGTTTGGATAGGGCTGGTGGGGACACTGTCCGCTTAAGTGAGTCAAATTTTGCTTTGTACGTTTTTGCATTAAGTTCTCTTTCCAGATCATAAAAAATGTATATAGTCCCGAAGAAAATTTGTTTTCTATAAAAGATAAAATATGTGGACTTTTTTGGGGAAAAAAATTAAAAAACACACGCATACAAAGTTGAAATATATAAAAAAGATGCTTCAACTTTGGATGCGTGTAACTTTTTATAGGGACGAAATAATTGTTATCAGGTTTATTTTATTTTCTTTAAAATTTTATCGCAAATATACGTCATATATAAAAAACAAATTTCGACCTTCAATAGGCTCATCATATATAAAATACGAAAAAAAGATCGAGCCAAATTTAAAAAAAATTAAACTTAAATATATCTTGAATATAACCTATCTGTAGGCATATTTTTTTGTATTTTTCTCAATTTAAATTTCAGCTCATTCGAATCATAAATGGCTTTTTGGCGATTTTTTTTTAAATGTGAGATTTTGAGGGTCCACCCACTGATCCCCATTCCGAACACCTCAGCCGAGTAAATAATACAGCACAACATAGAAGTGTGGACTGGATCATACTATTTTAATAAAAAAATTTGTGTTTTAGCGTCAAAAAATAGTAAAAACAAAAATTGTTAAGGTACAAAGTGATATTTATGTCCTATTTAGAGTGACTAGACACATTCAGAATGCATTGATATGTTTACAAGAGTTATTCAACGTTACCGTAGCTACAAATATTGTTAGTGAAAAATTAGGAGTCCCTGGAAGTTATTCTAAAAAAAGTAAAAAAAAAAAATAAATTTTCTTCCTATATTTAAAAAAAAGCTATTTTTTGGGAAAAAATGTTAACTAAATTTGATTGGTGAACTCTTAGCTATATTATTGCCATATAAGGTTAAGCGCTATCACTAAGTCTGAATTAGCTGTTGGTCAAAAACTGATGACACCATTTTTTTAAGGCCCACCGATTTTCAGAATCTTTTGGGACCTATAAAAAAAATTGGTCACCAAAATGGACAAATTGAGTCACCAAAATGGACAAACGAGTAGAGTCGAACTTATACTGCCATGATGGTGTGTTTTTTGTACTGTTGCACTGTGTAATATGTTAAAATAATTTGTTTACCTTTTAAAGTACAAAAAAATATCGTGCAGTTAAGGGTTAATTTTTTTAAATATCTGTTTGCTAGCTAATACGTATTACAAAAAAATAATTTTTGAACTTGATATTGTCATTATTACATAATTTTACAATATTTATAGTATAATTTGCATGTATTCGAAATTGCTTTCAGCTTTATATTTGACTTCGGGTTAATATGGGTTAAAGATGTCCAAGTAAAAATGTATATTATTTTTGTAATAGTCAAGGGTTAATAGATTTAAAGTTTTTAGTATTTTCTAGTTTAGAGGTGTAACTTTGCTGTAATGGAAAATTTTTACCCCAGTTGTAAAGAGATTTGAACTGTCCTAGAAATTTAAAATTACGATCTCATAAATTAGCAACCCAAAGAATTGGATTTTTTTGCAAGATTATATTTTTAGATGACTAAGAGCCAACTTTAAATATTAATTATATTTAAGTTCTATTTAAATACGAAATTTTTTTTTTTAAATGATACTTAAATACGTTGGCCATTTAAATTCTATTTAAGTTTCTTAAACTACCATATGTTATTGACAGCTGACTTTTGTTGTCTGTTTTTTTACTCTATTGTAACGCTGTAATTTTTTACAGCATCTAGCAAAAACTACACTTCCGATACAGGAAAATTGGGGTTTCTTTTGTGCATTTTCCTACCAATCATTTTAATTGGGCAAAATGTATCAATTTTTGTTTTGGTTGAACAGCTGTTTTATGCAAAACTATCGATAATTTGTTGATATTTAGTAGCGCTATCATAATTTTATCTTATTTAAATAAAAACAAATTATATTGTACTGAAAAACTCAACCTGTATTTCATTTTAAGTAAATATTAACTAAATAAAATTAACTAATAATGATCGAAAATGGGTATAGTTCAATATATAGGGTGGCCCCTAATGTACACATACATATGTACAGAGTATTTGTTGAAGAAAAGTTGACAACTTTTGTGGTTTGTGAAAATTGTTTGAAGTGTTTTGTTGCTTCCATTAAATTGCAATAATTCATTAAAAAACGAGTGTAGTTATCATAAAAGTTTTGAGTGAATAATAAAATTCAAAATATGTATATGTATGAGAGAGAATTTTAATTAGAGAGATGATATGAAAGAAAAACATTAAATCAAGATAATCAAGTAAGTAAGTATACAATGAAAGCAGCGTAAAAAGAAGCACAACACAAATGTGGTAAAATACAGAATCCGTACGAAAAATGTTTATCTTATGTCCCCTAACTTTGGAATTTTTCAATTACTTTAGTTGAATATCGAAAATAAATAATAAAAAAAACGAAGTATGTATGTATGGATGTGTGTGTGTACAAATAAATATTTGTGTTATTGTTGTTGAAGTTTTTGTTATTATTCTTGTAAACAATTTCAATTTCCGATTTATTTCCATTACCTGCAGGATAATCACATTTGGCATCACGGGCTATTTTTAAGGCTTTTTGTATGTCAGCATCCTTATCGATGAATACATGACATACACCCTCAGCGTGTCCCAACACCGGAATATGCACTGATTGTTCTTGAATGTTGCGCACCAAATCAGAAGAACCCCGTGGTATAATCAAATCAATATGATCTTCCATTGACAACAAATCACTGATTTCTTCGCGTGTCGAAACCTGTTAAATAATTGTTAGTTTATTATATTATTGGTTCGAAAAATTCTAGAAAAAAATAATCAAAAAACATACCAAAGATACGGACTTCTCAGCGCCTACAGTTTTTAGAGATTCTTTCACCAATTCCATAAGAGCCTTGTTGCTGTTAGCTGCTTCCTTGCCACCTTTTAAGAGCAAACCGTTAGCCGATGCCATGGCTAGGGCTGCAACCTGTGGCAATGAATCTGGTCTTGACTCAAAAATTACCAATAACACTCCAATGGGAACAGTGACTTGAGTTAAATCTAAGTTTTGTGCTAAACGGGTGCGTCTTAATACACGACCAACATTCTGTAAAAATAATTTAGAAATAGAATTGTTAAGATGAAAATACATACAAATGGAATTAGCTGCAAAATAAATTGTAATTAAAAGATTCATCTTATATAGTAAAATATTAGAAATAACTGAATGAAGCTTGTTTCATGCTTATGCGAATATTAAAAGAAAAGTTTCAAATTATGCCATCGTACCCGAATATGTAATTATACAAAATTTCCCAATAAAAGTTTTCATTGGGTAGTTGAACCAGAAAAATCCAACTTTTGATTAAAACATAAAACTTTTCCCTTAGTAAAATTTCTAATATATATTACTAGTAAAAACATATGTATGTAGGTATTAGTTTATTTTATTTTTTTGATATTTATAAAGTACAATTTACTTTTTTTCTTTATTAATACCCATCGTATTGTTAGCATTATAAATTGTGCATTGAAAAGTAAATAAATTTAAATTCAAATATTTTTTAGTTATTAAAATATATTTGTATGTATGTATCTGAATTAGAAAGTTTAATTTTCTTTTCCATTCATTAAATTGTCCAACAAATCCAATTAAAGATTTGTTGACTTAAAGTTTTTCATTCATCATTTTGTGACTTTTTCATAAATATCATATTTTTATAAATCAATTGTAATTTTTTTGTTAGAAATTTATAATGAAATTTACTTACTTCACTTAACTGATGTAATGACTAAAGTTAAAGTTTTACCCCCTGAACAATCTACATACACACCCTATTATTTTTACAAAATATACTCAAAATCTTTATAAAGTACGAGTATATACTCGTACATGTATATGTAAATATAAATTTATACACTGAATAAAATGGAACTTTAAAAATCAGGGTTGGAAAATAACTTTATACATCGGGGTTAGAATATTTGTACTAAAAAAATTATAATAATAGTTGTTTAAAAGCAGTTGTGTTTTGAGCTTAATTTCAAAAACAAATATTACAAATGGGATTAATGAGAAATAACTGTTACTCCAATTTATTCAAGCATGTAGTATATTTTTGATTCTAATAAATGCTACATTACTATTTAAAATAATTTTTAACGTTTGTATCTTAATGCAATTTAGAAAATAAAGTTTTTGGTCACAAATTGGTCAATTTCAGATATTCAGATATTTTTCAATATTTATATTATAATTTGTATGAATTGTAAATTGCTTTAAAAACTGTACACATATCCCTCGATTTACACGGTAGATGCGTTCCTGAAAAAATCGTGTAAATCGAAATCAAAAATTATGGTATGAGAAACCGTGTAAATCGAAAAAGACCCAAATACGAATAAATTTAAAATTTTGTTTATAAAATTCATTTATTTTAAAGTAAAGTATACATTGTAGTTAAAGCATATAATAAAACAAAATAAATGGAACTAAAAAAAAACATGTCAGTTCATTAAAAAAACTATTTCAAATACATTTCTATTATTTATAATATGTATCAGTCATAACTTTCAATCAATTCTTTATATTGTCTTCCACTACAGATCTTTTAGAAGGCGATATATCACTTTCCTCACTATATAATTTTTCATGGGTTTCTGGTTCGATAGTTATTAAATTGGACATAACATCAGTTCAGATAACATCAGTAGAGATTTGGAAATATAATTTGTAATTAAAACATGTGTTGATTTATTGTTTAAGTCCTTATAAACCTACTTAAAGCCCCTATAAATAGCCCTGTGAAATGTATCTCTGGAATGCGAGGGTTCTTCACTAATATTTTTGTTGTCAGTGCTACTGATTCCGTAACTCCTTCATCGGAATCTTGTCGATTGTTTCGGTAATCATATTTATTAAATCATCATCTATTTTTTTTATTTATTATCAATTCTTCAATATCACCTGCACAAAAGTCCTCCCAATTTATGTGACAATTCCAAGGATTGACAATTTTTCCAATAGATAAATATTTTTGATAATTATAAATACATATGTATTATGTAAATATTTTTGATAACTTACTGTAAATCGAGGGATAGGTGTATTTATGAATTTAGGTTATTATGGGTTAAAGAAGTCCAAGTAAATACATTATAATACAGAAATTATTCACAATAAACAAATTTATTTAATTTATATATTTCAATAATTTTTATTGTAGAGGTCTAAATTAATTAAAGCATATGGGCAATTCCACGAGAATGACGACCACGACTGAAAAAACAAAAACCTTTGTAACTTTTTTTCAGGATGATTTGAATAGGAGAACATTTTAAGGGTAAAAATAATAGTTTAAACTGACTATATTTAATTTTTTTAATTTAATTGGTATGTTTTAGGCTAAAATTGCTGCGAAAACTAAGCGACCAATTAGCATGTAGTATGAAATGAATTTGACTCTGATTTTTTTTGCTATGTATTATCAAATGGTTTATTGAAACCGAATATATATTTTCTATTTATTTTTGTAGTTTTTATATGTATATATTTACAGAATATATCGACCCCTTAGCGCCAAATTATCGTAAGCGACATTTTCAAAATATATAGAATAAAAAGAGGGAAATTGATCTAAATGGTTAGCCCGGTAAAAATGAAATTTAACATGCACACAGAGGAAGTGTGGGTGCGCACAGTTCTCAAATTAGCACACTTCGGGTACGTTAAATTTTTAAAACGATCCTATTTCTTCGTTTGTGTTTCGATATCAAAAAAATTACATATCTCCGTCGAGCACTACAAAAAACCTAGTCATTTGCATTTGAAAATTAAATTTTAACATTTTTACCCAGTCTACTTTAAATATTTCCACATATTCTCCATTTTTCCTTTGTTGGACAAACAAGAAATGTAAGTGTCAAATAATAAAATAATAAAAGAATTGTTTAAAAATACTGACCTAGTTCAAAGTTACTTTTTTGGGTACTGCGGTATTACTGATAACAAATTTAAAAATATGTTTTTATATTATCATTTTTAATAGGAAAATCTATATAAATGTAAAATTTCATTAAAAATATTCATAAGTAAAAATTTAATTTCAATTTGAAAATTTTGTATCTTTGCAAAAACTCAATAGATAGCAATTTTTGTAATTTTTTTCAAAAAAGTATTCCATGAATTTTTTGAATGTCAAAAGCCATATATGTATATTTTTGAAAAGTAGACAAAATTGTCTATCTATTGATATATAACATGTCTATCTTATTTTTTTCGTGGAAAATTAATTAGGGAAAACATTGTTATTTTCATTCATATTAAAAAATTTGGAGACTTAAGGAAGTTGTGTGAAAAAGAAATAATCCCTCAAATATGTATATTATCAGGAGCATGTTAATATAAAAAGTGATGATAAAATTGAGGACACGCTTGCAGAAAGCTACAAAGATGCTGGGATTTGATAAATGTATTTTAACTCGTCGAATGTAACTAACTACTTACTACATGTAACTACTTTTAACTTAATAATTTATATTTTTTGAATTCATTAATATTTAATTGAAATAAACAAATTCAAAACATAAATACATATATATTGAATCAAACTTATTATCGCTTCAAACCAAAATAAACAAGAACAATTTAAATATCGTAAGCGTAAGTCTTGTTCAAAAAAGTAGTAGTATAAAAATATATATCGTAAACGCCATAATTAATGCACAATGCAAACAAACTATAATTTTGTTGCTGCCGTTAAATAGGTTGTACGAAATTATAATATATCGCATCAAAACATTTTTAATTCTATGTATAAATTTCAAAATAATCAAATAAAATCTTCTCCTGTAAAATTTGTGTTTTGTCGCTTACAATAATTTGGCGATAAGGATTCGATATATTGTTTTATTATAAGAGAAAAATCTGTCACTTACGGTATGTCACGTACGATATTGGATTTTATTTACTATAAAATCATCCAAAGATTGTTTTTATTTAAATATGATGGATTGCAAAGGAAAAATATTAGGTTTAGTGTATGAAATTAAATGACAACATAACGCATCTGACGATTCGCATATTTCTACATGTATCTCAAAATTACTTCCCTTTTATGTCTCTTATTTCGCTCGATATTTTGGACAACAATGTTTCGAAAGAACTTATTTGTATAGTTTTAAAATATAGTACCCTCTGAATGAAACATAAAGACCAAATTATTTTTCAGATACTCTCATATTTGCTAAATCTATTCTACTCTATAGCGTACAAATGTCATGTACGTTGACATGGAACTGCCCATATACATCACGTTTAAGCTAATACATTTTAAACTGAAAATAAAATGTTTAAGGACATAGTAAAAATACACCAATAGTTACTAACTATCCTCTAAATAATCTTCTTTGTTTTCTCAGTAAATTTTGGATTTAAATGAGTTTTCAGTGATCGTTAGACTTAAGCCCTTCCATAATTTCAAAAAAACATTTAATTTGGATTTTAATGCTACTGAAATTTTAAGTTACACGGATGTCTTTATTTATTTCGCTAAGTGTATTTTGCTTTTATACGTACATACATTTTGAATGCAACTTTTACAAATAACATTTATTTTTCTAAAAGTATGTAAATACCTTAAATTCTGTTTTTTCGTTCGTACTACTAAAAAATGAAATATTACTCAAAAGGTAAAGTTTAGCATGTACTAGCATCGTTTAACAAGTATTTTCTTTTTAATTTTTGCTACTTGATTCATTTTTTTGTATTTTCTGTATTATTCTTCAAACAATAAGTTATAATTTTTGAATTGCAAACGAACATATACATAGATCGAAATGCCATTAGTTGTAGTAGCAGTAGTATGTGTTTGTACATTCAATGTTGAAGAAATGCAGATTATAAAAGGATTTTTTAGTTCTTTAATAAATTCTGATACATCATAGAAGAATTAATTAAGCATACATTTTTAATTCTTTGGAAAATCTTAACAAAAATATACTATTGCCAAGAAATTAAAATGTATATAGGTAACAGTTTTGCAGAGAATTTGTTACATATTGCAATTATATGAATACTTATGACTATACAAATTACACTATGCTACAGAATATTAAAAATCAAAAGTTATTGCAGACAAAATTATTGTTAAATTTCTTATCATCATTTCTTATTATCATTTATTAACCGATTTAAAATTCTTAAAATGATATGAAAAAAATCTATAAAAGAAAAATGTTTTTGCTCATCATACTTTCTATATTACATGAATTCTAAAAATATTTATCGCTTTCAGCCAGTTTCAGACCGAACTATATAGAACTATCTTCAAAATTGCGATCCTTACTTTGTGCACAAGGTTTACATGGACAGCCAGCCTGGCGGACGGACGGACGGTCATCGTTTAATCGACTCAGAAAGTGATTCTGCATCTGTCGGTATACTTTAAGGTGGGTGTTAGATTAATATTTTTGGGCGTTACAAACATCTGCACAAACGCATAATACCCTCCCCACGTATAATCAACGGTTTTAAAATGTTTGCAATGGGCCCTCCGTCAATACCTTTTGATAGTTCTAAATAAAAAATAAAATACAGTTTTACACGATGCATATCCACGACTCGTGAAAAAATTAATTTTTCCAAATTCTCGTTATCGCCTGCGTAATTATATCAGTTCTTTACTGTTTAACTCTGTTAAGGTGGCCAGAAAATGTTAAATCACCAAAATGTTTGCTTCAAAATTTAGGACGTTATAACTTTCTACCGGATGGCAATTGAGTAATAAAGCATATAACTGTATTATTCCTCCATATCTGCTGAACCGATCGCTTATACAACACTAAATTCAAAAGTTGATATTTGTGTTCAAACAAATTAAAAAACATTTGTACGTTTCTAATTTGAAAGTAAATATCATCTATTTTTCGAAAAATTGTATGGGGGCTAGGAGAAATTTTGAACCGATTCCATAATTTTCAACCAGGTTTGTTTTTTTTTTTTCAAAGGAGTAATTTTTGTAAACTTCATAGTATTATCTTCAATAAATTTAAAGCAAATAGCAAACAAAATTGTGAACAATATTAAATTTGTTTTAGGCTGCTCTCATAAATATCTTAGTTATATAGATATCCAAACCAAATTCAGCAAAACTAAGTTCTATATAAATTTTGTGATGATCGGTGCAAAATTAGTCATAGCTACCATATAGGCCCATGTCCGAAAAACACTTTAACTAGCATAAATCTCTTAAAAAAAATATTGGTATTCTAATAAAACTCAACACAAATAATTTATATATGTATATACGAAATTCATGTCACTAAATTTTATAACGATCGGTAATTAGTCATAGCTCACATATAATGCCTACTTCCGAAAATCATTTAATGAGTATAGATTTCTTAAAAATGTTGGTATTCAAATAAAATTCAACAAAAATATGTTTCATATATACGGAAGTCATGCCACCTAATTTTATTGCAATTGGTCCATAATTAGATTGGTGTAGGGTATCATATGGTCGGGCTTGACCGACTATACTTTCTTACTTGTTTTTAATAAATAATTGTTCGCTGTAATGCAGTGTTATTGCATGATTATGCTTGCATTATATGATTATGATTACATTTTAAATATTAAAATACTTATTATGAATTGACAAAAGAATATTTAATCTCAAAACTAATGACAAATTGAATTAATTTCCTCTGTAAGAAAAATATTATGCAAAATTGCTCTATGATTACAATTACGTAACATGTACATTCGAGTAGCCCTTAAATTTGATTTTTGGAATTTGGGATGCTAACAAAGTAATCGTTTAAATATTATATGAGGAACATTTTAATTAATTTTAATATTTTATTTAAAATAAAAATTAAAAATTTAAAGAAATTTTAAATTAAAAATAGTTTGAAATTAAAATACAAATTACTATTGACATATTTGGGGACCATTTTAAAATTACCCAAATTGCTAGAATGCAATTTTCGCAGCAGCAAAATCGTAAAAATTCGATTAAAAAATCATCCTAATGTACAAATACATATATTGTTTTCTTTATGATAGACTTTAGATTATGAAACTAAAGCCATAATCGAGTTTTAAATGTATCAATTGGTTTTAAAAAAATTGTTTTATGTAAATTTTGTTTTATATACCTTTGATTCATTTACAAAATCTATATGTATATATACATATATATATATATTAGAGTGACAATCAGTTGTATGGAAAAAAATTTTTGTTAAAATTTTGAAGAGTGCCGGGTGGAATATTGTGACACTAGGCCTAAATGTTAAGTGCTGAAAATTTGAGCCAAATCGGGCAACGATTTCTGGACGCGCATCGAGATCAAAGTTCAGATATATGCAAAATTTTACTGTTAATATGGAATAAATAGGTGAAACTCGTTAACTTTCTGCATTGTTTTCAAGAAATATATAGATTTATTTATATTAATGAATATTACATTAAAAAAAAAATTTTGGAAATTAACCCTGTATCTCCTTTGGTTCAAAATGACCCAAAAACTGTATTATCGCCAAAATTAGAGAAAAATGCAAATTTTTCAGTTTTTGAAAAAATTTTGCTACTAAATAAATACTTTTGCAATTGAATGCAAAATAATCGAAATATGCACGTAATTATCGTTGTAATGAAATATAAATGACAAAATTTGATTAAAAAATGTTAAAGTTATTACAAATTCGCCAGACCATTACCGTGTTTCA
Organism: Calliphora vicina; assembly: GCF_958450345.1. Lineage (NCBI taxonomy): Eukaryota > Metazoa > Arthropoda > Insecta > Diptera > Calliphoridae > Calliphora > Calliphora vicina. Next base: position 92,109,672 of record NC_088782.1, read on the forward strand.
GGCCAATTGAACAAAAAATTTAGAAAAAAAATTTAGATATTTCGAGAAAAATTAAAATAAAAGCTCATTTTTACTTAAAATATGTCCATATTTACTTGTATATAAGTTTTTGTCTTCGTAGGATACCGTTAACCTATTCGCAGGTATGGCCAAAAAAAATAATTTTTTCAACGGCTGTTTCAAAACTCCATTTTCAAATTTTTAAAAATTTTGTTAAACAAATTTCAGATTTTTTCGATTATCACATTGGGCTTTATTGAGATCAAAATAGGGAACAAATATGAAAAAATTATGTCAATACCTCTTACAGTTTTTCCGTACCTGCGATTGAAATTTTGCGTTTTTCAAGAAAAACTAATTTTTTGTCCATATTTAGGCGAATGAGTCCAATTTCCTTACTGTTATAAATTTTAAGTAAAACCTCTTCATAATATTATAGTCTTTGTAATTTTAAATATATTCTGAAAGTTTTACTGAAATCGGAAAACGATAACCTTTGAATCGTGAAGGTCAAAGGTCAAATTTTTCAATATTTGGAATTTCTTATGAAAAGATAGCGAAATGTTACATATTTTTGGGCCGATTTTCATAAAACTTGAGGAAAATATATATTGGGGTCTAGCATTTACAACAACAGTGCAAAAATGAATTTTAACCTTTAAGAGGACTTGGGGTCAAAATGGTTGTGGTTTTCTTGATTTTAAAAGTTGAGAATAATTTGGACCCCAAGTGCTGCTAAGGGTTAATTTCCATTTTTGTGCTGTTATTTTAAATTCTGGACTTTATGTTATATTTTCCTCAAGTTTCATGAAAATCGGCCCAAAAATATGTAACATTTCGCTATCTTTTCATTAGAAATTCCAAATATTGAAAAATTTGACCTTTGACCTTCACGATTCAAAGGTAATCGTTTTCCGATTTTAGTAAAACTTTCAAAACATATTTAAAATTATAAGGACTATAATATTATGAATAGGTTTTACTTAAAATTTATAACAGTAAGGAAATTGGACTCATTCGCCTAAATATGGACAAAAAATTAGTTTTTCTTGAAAAACGCAAAATTTCAATCGCAGGTACGGAAAAACTGTAAGAGGTATTGACATAATTTTTTCATATTTTTATTCCCTATTTTGATCTCAATAAACCCAATGTGATGATCGAAAAAATCTGAAATTTGTTTAACAAAATTTTTAAAAATTTGAAAATGGAGTTTTGAAACAGCCGTTAAAAAAAAATATTTTTTTTGACCATACCTGCGAATAGGTTAACGATATCCTACGAAGACAAAAACTTATATACAAGTAAATATGGACATATTTTAAGTAAAAATGAGCTTTTATTTTAATTTTTCTCGAAATATATTAATTTTTTTTTCCTAAATTTTTTGTTCAAGTGGCCTGAAACACGTTAATGGTCTGGCGAATTTGTAATAACTTTAACATTTTTTAACCAAATTTTGTCACTTATATCTCATTACAACGATAATTACGTACACATTTCGATTCTTTTGCATTCAATTGCAAAAGTATTTATTTAGTAGCAAAATTTTTAAAATATCTGGAAAATTTGCATTTTTTCCGAATTTTGGCGATAATACAGTTTTTGGGTCATTTTGACACAAAGGAGATGCAGGGTTAACTTCCAAAAAAAATTTTTTAATGTAATATTCATTAATATAAATAAATCTATACATTTCTAGAAAACAATGCAGAAATTTAACGAGTTTCACCTATTTATCCCATATAAATAGTATAATTTTGCATATATCTGAACTTTGACCTCGATGCGCGTCCAGAAATCGTTGGCCGATTTGGCTCAAATTTTCAGCACTTAACATTTAGGCCTAGTGTCACAATATTCCACCCGGCACTCTTTGAAATCTAAAAAAAAAATCGGCTGTCACTCTAATATATATATATATATATATATATATATATATATATATATATATATATATATAAATGGATGTTGATATGTGGGTATGTATGTATGTGTGTATGTATGTTCCGAATGAACTCAAAAACGGCTGGACCGATTTTGATGAAATTTTCGGGAATCTTCAGAATTCCCTAGCGGGTAACAGATTTTGAATTTTCGATCTGCGGGCGGAGGGGCGTGGCAAAATCAAATTTTTACATTATACGGCTAATATTATCTTCAGGACCGATTCAGAATAGCCCAGCGGGCAACACTGTAAAGTTATATTTTTGATATTCAGTCAGTTGGCGGAGAGGTGTTTAAAAATCAAATTTTGACATTATACCGCTAATACCATTATATATAAAAACAGCTGTGTGTGTATATTCCATATGGACTCAAAAACAATTGGATCGATTTTGATATAATTTTTACGGAATATTCAGAAAAGCTAGCAGGTAACACTGTAAAGTCAGATTTTTGACGGAATGGCTTGGCAAAATCAAATTTTTATATTACACCGCTAATGACATAAAAAAATATAATTTTATAATTGTTGATCATCAATTCTTATAGATAGTTTATTTAGTTTCTTATATACAAGCTTACAAGGTCAGTGTTGTTGTTAAAAAAAATAGGAAAAAAAATTTTCGCACCAAAAAAAATTTGTTGACCAAAAAAATATTTTTCAATTCGAGAAATACATACATAATTCTTTTTTTATTTCCAACGTTCACACAATGGCAATTTTCATTTCGTTGGTTAACATCATTCTAAAAATAAATGATTTGTAAAAAAGGAATACATTCCAACACATGTCCGGTACTATAGAAATTATTTTATATTATCAATCGATGATAAACAATTTTGTTTACTCTTGCAATCATTGCTCCCGCTTCCCAATGACGATACGAAGTTCCTTCGTATTTATTTCACTGGAAATGATGTGTGTACATTTGATGCAATACCATTCTGCCGAAACTTTCTCAAAACAATTGTCGGACATCGGAAATGAAAAAGTTCCAATTGATCCCTCCACAAATGAGATTTCATTCCCGGACTTCTGCCAAATGTAAATGAAATTTCAAGACGTTGTCGACAAAGTATTCCCAAGTCTTACAAGCAACTACAACAATTCGGATTGGCTGTGGGAACACGCAATTTTGGAACCAACAAATTATGATGTTAACAAGCTCAATAAGCAAATATAATTAAAACTTGTGAATTGACCAATTATTTAAAAAGTATTATTATTTCATTAAAAATTTATTATTGAAATTTTAATTGGAAGTGCATTTAACGAACCGTTTTTTTTAAATTATTGAATAAATTCTTTTCGAGTACTGTTCAAATAACAGTGTAAATATATGCGTTACAAAAAGTTTTCTAACACTCTTTTTTTTAACAATATTAAGGAATTTAGAAGCAATTTTATACTTAGCAAATTGCGAAATTACAAAACTTTGCATAGCAACGCTTTACAAGTACTTAAATCCTTAGAGGAACTTAATGAAAATATTTAAGAAAATAAGATTACATTGACTTACTACATAAAATAATTTAACACATACAATTTAATACACTGTCAATGGCTGTCAGTGTTATAATAAAATACGAATTAAGTTAATACAACTAAAAATATAACATAATATTTCCCCGAACCAAACATATTTAAGAATAATAATAAGTACGAAGTGGTCAAATATTGTTCAATAGTAGTTGAAACAGCTAAAATCAAAATAACCCAACAAAAAATAAATTTTAAAATACGAAAATATTTTAAAATAGCATCAATATTATAGTTCGACGTTTAACAAATGTAATAATATTTTAGTTCTGCCCCTGCACAGTGGGGCAGAATCAAAATTTTTAGGAAATAAATCTGGAATTTCTAAACGGTTGGGATAAAATTTGATGTGAGCGTAGCGCCAATAGCGCCGCTCCAGGGGCATGTAAAATTTTTAAACAAGTGACACGTGATTAAATATTTTACATGTCGAATGTACCCTACTTTGAGACCCCATATCGCCAGCCCCGACTACGTTCACTTCAAATTTTATCCCGATCTCACCAGCTGTTTAGAAATGGCAAATTTATTTCCAAAAAAATTTGATTCTGCCCCACTGTGACCTGTACGATATAACCACAAAAATCATCTTTATGTTTCTCGCAATTCATTTCAAAATGCCGCTTCCTAAATATATAAAAATATCAATTTATACTTTCTATGAACTCTTGTTATTTTAATATGTTCTTACTGTGTTCACAAGAAAATTTAAATAAATAGAGTTGCACTATTATTTTATGCAGGGGCACCACCAAATAATATATCACCAAAATTATTTATGGGATTATACAATTTCATTTGAAAATATTTTGAATGAACTCATATAACGTCAAAATGTTCTGCGGCTTTAAATAAAGTAAAATATTTTTCACAATAGGGACGAATCGAAAAATTTCGATAAAAAATTTATTTTGGACCTTTACTTTTCGGATTTTGATAATATTTAGTTTCATATTGTTTAATATACCTGAACTAAAACTGCTAATAATTTTATAACTATTAGCCAGTTTTAAAGTTAATGAATCGTAGTTTTATTCTAGAAATCCATTTCTCATCAAAACAGGACATACCATAAAAAATTATCCTTATTCAAAGGATATCACAAAAAAGATATCTTCCATTTTTCAATAATTTTACTTAACATGAGCCATTGCTTAATTAAACCATATATAAAATTCAGAATGGGATCATGGAAGGTTCTCGAGATAATTTAAAATTACTGATATATTTAACAAAATGAATAATATTTAAATTGCTGCGAATATTTTTATAACTAGTTGATCAGTTTTTATAAACTTAGTCGTATATTAATCCTTGAAAGTCGTGAGAAATGCTGTCAAACTATGCATAAAATATTTGTAATGAAATATTTGCGAAATAATTTCGCAAAAGCAGTGATCTGTTCTTTTTGCGAAAAAATGTGAAATAATCTGGCAACCTTATTTTTCAACTACGAAATAACATAAGGAGCACTTTAAAACCAACAGGAGCACATCAAATTTTTCTCATGAAAAAACCATAATTTTTCGCAAATATGAACAGAGTAGAACAGACGCTTCATGTTGGTAAAAACATGATAATGGTATTCTAAGGATGTCATAAGAACAATAATACTCTTGCAAGCTACATAGAATATTTTCTACAAACATTTTACTTAAGATGTATGTATGAATATTTTTACTCAATATATAAAATACAGTGAGGACTCGATTATCCGTGATTCGATTAACCGTTTTTTTCGATTATCTTTAAACAATCAATTTGTGAAAAATGTGAATAAAACGAAAAAGGGGAATTCCCTCTATTGCATACGATGATTCGGAAGCATATACAAAAGTAGATTTTGCTGTTTATGAATGGTTCCGGAAGGAAAGATTTAAAGGAACTCCTATTTCTGGATTAACAGCGAAGAAGAGGTTAAAATATTTCACTAAAAATTAAATAAAAAAGCGACATTGTATTCACAAACTTAATGCAGCAGGAGAAAATTATGCAGCTGATTATATAGCTGCTACAATTTTCGTGGAAAAATTAAATGAATTCATATCAATGAAAAAACTCACCAATGCACTATAGTTCAAAGTATCACTTTTTCCGTGCGAAATTAATAACTATTAAAGTATTCTACTGTTTGATACTAAAATTGGACCATAGGTAGAAATACTTATATTTTCAACAAATTTAAGAAAAAATTAACCCTCTGTCGACCCATCAGGAGAAAAATAAAGTAAATTCATTGCTTTTGATCAGAAAAAAAATTATTTCATATTAGTTTTCAGTCAATTTAGTTGAATCAGTAATTCATTTTGTAAACACATTTGATTCAAAATATTAATTGAAGAATCAAATAAAACTTCGCACAGTGGTATATAAAAAAAGAGGGAAATAAATCTGTAATTTCTAAGTCCTTAGTTAGATTTTAATAAAATTTGACATGCGCAAAGAAGAAGTGTTGACGAGTTTAAATTTTGAATTTTGACCGCATGGGCCCACCAGGGGTGCGACCAGGGGTCCCCCCAGGGGTGCGGGTATGTTCAATTTTTAAAACGATCCTGTTTCTTCGTCTGTGTTTTCTATCATCTGCTTCGAATGTATTAATAGCTTGTGTGCTGTGGATGTCATTGGTAACCTAAGATACAAATCTGAAAGCATATATCACCATTAAGCCATATAGTGTTTTCATTTCGAAAATTATCTTCCTTTCTTCTTCATTTTTGACATTTTACTTTTAAGTAATCGTAGACAAAATGGCGGACTTTTTCATCCAATAATTTCTTACAGCCCTTAGTAATAACAGGAGCACTAATTTTCTTCACAATATATTTAATAATAGCATCATACTTTGTGTCTTTTGGGCGTTATTTTAGCCAAATTTCAAAAAGTTAATTTTTTTTATAGCACAGTAACCTAGAAAAAATTAAATTACTCAGAATGCGCAGTATGAGATAAAGTGAAATGAATTCACAACATTTCAGTATATTTACTTATTTTAATTTCAAGTTTAACAAACGTTAACATTTTTTTAAAAGCTTCTATAAAGTTAAAGTTTTGTAATCAAAACAAATTACTTTAAGGTTATGTTTAAAAATTGTAATTTTTAATATAAAGGGAAATAGTTTCCAAATATTTAGGAAAGCAAAATTAAGTACTTAGACGTCTCGTTGTTTTCCATTTTAAACATTATTTAAATTATTCACACACTTCCCACAATTAACGGTTAAAAGTTACAATATAATATTGATACTATTCAAAATTTTTTAAAAATGTATCGAAACTTTGACTTTGAAGGCATGCTGTCAAGCCGTATTTTGTATTTTACAAGAACCAATTGCGAATTTGTTTGCATTGGAGTTTTAGTAACAGGTTGACAATAAAAAATAATGAATAATAACAACTTCGAAATTGGAATTTCGCACGGAAAAAGTGATACTTTGAACTATAGTGCAATGAGAAAATGGAGATTAAACAGACATTTTTGAAATTGTTTACGTGAGAGCAGTTTGCCTTAATGCTGAAAACGTTATTGTGAAAGTTTGTCCACAAATTGGATGATATTGATCCAACTGATGGATCAGGGTGCAATATAGAGCCGTAAATATCATTATCGAAAAACTATATGTATTAAAAAACTATTTAAAATTGGTACTCAATTAACCGGGAAAATTGATTATCCAGAATGGTCCCGACCATTACAGATAATCGAGGTCTCACTGTATGTTACAATATTTTCATTTATTTGGATATTCTTCGAAAGATTAGGACATTTTTACTAAATTTTTATTATCTCGAGATCCCCTTTTTGTTCCACACAGAATTTTGTATGTGTTGTTAACCATCCAATGCAAAGTGGGGCAGAATCAACATTTTTTTGAAAATAAATCTGGCATTTATAAACGGCTGGTCCGATCGGTATAAAATTTGACGCCGGTGTGGCCCTGCAAATGCTCCATGGGCTGCGCTACGGCGGCTCTCAATCCGATTTTTTGAAATCGGATTTTTGTGCGAAAAAAGTGACACACTTAACTTTTTTTTTAAGAACATATAATAATTTTATATAATTTTTTATTTTTGGAACATGTTCGGAATCTGAACTATTTTTTTTGACAAGTTTTGTTTATACTTTGTTATTTAGAATGACAAGTTTCCTCCCATTATCAGTTATGACGATTCTCTTCTGATATTTTTCGATATTATTAAAATGCATACAAATGCCAATTAATAATCAGATTATGCAATCTAAAAATAAATTAATCTAACTTTAAACCACTTTGATGTATTGACATTATAGATGCTAAACGGGGAATCCCGTTCCCGAAAATCCAGGGGGTTTTCGGGATTTTCTAAATCCCGAAGCCCGGGATTTTTTAATTTTAAATCACGGGGTTTTCGGGATTTTCCAAATCCCGTTTTTCATTAATAAATAGGGGAAATTGTAATTTTTGTGTGAATTTTTCATTCATTTTGACATTCTACATGCCCGAATATCGCAAAGTGATGTTCAGCAAAGTTGTTAAGCTCAACTCCTGCTATAATATAGTTAATAAAGGAAAACGGTATTTTTGGTTTTCGTTGAGTGGGGCTCTAGAAAATCAATTCTTCAACTTTTTTTGTAAGTTATCTACAAAACTCAATTTAAGTCCTCTTCAAATGAAATTGATTTTATCTCAGATGAGGAGGTCGAACAAAATTAAAATATTTCGATTGCTAAAAGGCTAAAAGATATTATTAATAAATGAAAAAACCCCAAATAACAATAAAGAAACCAAATTATAATGTAGATTTTCAACTTGCAAAAGAACAAGAGGAAAATACTTGCAGATTTGTTATAAGTATTTGCAAATGAATTGGACAATGTGAAAGATGTTTTTCGGAAGCAGCATATGTCGAAAACAAAATTCGTTCCAGAATGGCAGATGAAACCATAGATGCAATAGTATTCTTAAGAAGCTATTTAAAATAAATACTTTTTTATACTAAAGTACGGTTTTTCACCAGTATGTCGATTTTTTTCACGAAAAATCGTATAGCAGAAACGCATTCTACGGAAAATTCTAAGAAGAAACCTAGGTCTAAAATCAAATCCTATCGAATTTCGTCTTTTATCCAATGATATTGCAGTATATATATATTTTTTTAATAGTTTTTTTTATTGGATAAAAGACGAAATGCGCAAGGTAGGATTTGATTTTAGACTTATGGTTTCTTAGGGATAATTTCTTAGAATTTTGCGTAGATTGCGTTTCTGCTATACGATTTTTTAAGTTTTGATCGTCCATACAAATCGAACCGGCCTAATGTACATACTTTATTGTTATTTCTTCTTATATAATGTACTCATGCAAGTATTTTATGCTTTTTAGTGTCTAATAAAAATTAATTGCTAAATAAAAAATTTACTTTCAATTGTAAAGACATAATTATGTACGTTTCTTTCTTATAATTTTCGGGATTTTAGATTTCCCGAAAATCCCGAAACCCCGGGTCGGGATTCTTTACCAAATCCCGAACGCCGGGATTTTTAAAAATCAGTCCCGATTATCATCTCTAATTGACATACACAACGTCAGAAAATATCATATTTTGTTATCAAAACAGTGAGTTATTTATGAATAATAAGAAGAAAGTTGTTGCTGGCTGTGTATTGAGAAAATAAATTGGGAGAATTCCGAAAAATCTAATTAAAATTTGTTCAAGTAAATAAAGATCAAATTTCTTAAATGATCCATTTTTTTATGTTTTCCTACGCAGGTATTTTTTATCTGCTATTTGTACCTTATTTGCTAGTTTATGCGGCCATCGACGATCCAAAAACAACATTCGTAGATTAAACATAATTTAATGTTCAAGTCATAAACCCGCCCTTGGAATTGTTACTTACTTAAAAATGTAAGCCAATTCTATCAAATTTTGTTATCTGGAATCATAAATTTGTTTGATTGATGCTAAATTTAACAAATCGTTAAATTTTGATTTCATTTACATAACTTTTCGACGAAGAGCATCTAACATTATGCTAAGCTGAAATCTAAAATCAGTTTTAACGATTGTCATACATTTTTAAAATTCCTCATATACTCCCTAAGCGAAGTATATAAAACGTTTATTTATGTACTTTGTACAAGTACACCCACATATCCATACATAACTGATATACAAATTTAAATTCAGGACTGACAAAGTTAATATTTATACATAACTCTGGACAAGGGTATGTATGGCAAAGTTATTTTAATAAAGATTGTTCATGTTATTGATATTAACGCTTAATAACTCGAATGAATAAAGGCACAAGATAAAAAACATACTACCAAGTTGTAAAAAAATAACTTATTTTTTCTTAGTATTATGAACATTTCCCCAACTTATGTCCATTGTTCGACAAAAGTTTATAATAAGGATGAGAAATGAACGATAAAAACCACTGGCCACAAAAAAATAAACAGATAAAAATCAACCAAATGTCACTTTAGTCAATCTAAATGTTAATAATTGCAAAAATATTAAGTAAACTATTGATACAATAGTTCAATTCTATCTTACTAAATCACATTTGCCCAAAACATAAAATCACAAAGGCATCTGAGAGCATAAATTCGTAGTATAATACATCCATAAATTTAAATACCCTGCAGTCCATGGCACATGTACCCAATAACTTTCGAATATCTATCTAAAGGAGTAGAATAACAGTGCATAGTGTTTCCAAAGTAGAACAGAAACCTGCTCTACTTTGAGAAAAAATAATAACTATTAATAACTATCATATCAAATTCGTTCATAATTAAAACAAGCAAGTCAAGCCCCCCCGACCATATAATAACTGAGTAATTGAGCAAAAACATATTTCTGTTAAAACTTCAAGAATTTATATTCGTGGGTGATTGTCGAAAGTGCGTCTTATATGGAAGCTGACGGACGGACATTTTCTAATCGACTCAGAAAGTGATTATGATCGGTATACTTAAAGATGGGCGTAGACTGATATTTTTGGGCATTAAAAACATCAGCACAAATTTATTTCGAATGAGCTAAAAAAATTAAATGCATTAATTTTGCTCAAAAATTTAATTAATTCATCATGATTTTAAAATTCTACATTACATTTGATTCAAATAAAGAATTTAATTAAAATTTCAATGAATTCATCGACGATTAAAAGAAAAGCAATTGTAGTTAATTTCTCACAGAAGTCGTTAGCAGTAAAAACAGAATACGTTTGTGCAGATGACTGGAAAATATCCACAAATATAACATATATTAAATAAGTCTTTATATCACAACTTCAAAGTAATGCAGACGAATGTTGTAGTCATTGAAAAGTAGAATCAGCCTTATCATGTAAGGCGTAGTCGTTTTACGACAACGACAGTTTCGTACTAGATTAATGAAACAGGTTGAATAATTTCTTTAATCTATTACGAAACTGTCGTTATCGTAAAACGACTACGCCTTACATGATAAGGCTGATTATTCAGTAATTGAAAGTTATTACCAGGGAAACCGGAAATATGCTCTAAAAAAAGCGTTTTAGGCGCTTTAAATATGCAGTAAATACTTTAAAATATGCTCTAAAAATTTAAAAAATATATAAAAACAAACTTTTACATAATTTGTAACCAAAAAAAAATTACTTAAATTTTCAAATAAAAATCGTTGTATATTGGATTTGAAAACATTTTTATACATAGAAAATGTTCTTTCGACATCAATTGATGTTACAGGAGCAAATTTAAAAGATAATATTTCTTTAACACTTAGAACGGTTAAGTTTGAATTAGAACTAAAATTTGATATTTAGATGGAGCTATTATTAAAATAGTGCTTATTTTATATTAAAACAAGTAAGAGAGCTATATTCGGCTGTGCCGTATCTTATATACCCTTAACCTAATTATACTTCAAAATAAAAAATTTAAATATTTTTAGGTGAACAAAAATTTTTTTTCAGTTTTTTAATTTTTTGGAAAAAAATTTTTTTTTTTTTATTTGAACATTTTTTTCAGTTTTTTTATTTTTTGGATAAAAAAATTTCTGTTTTTTAAATCTATTTTTCAATTTTGAATTTTAAACAAAGGAAGTAAAAACCTGTAACACAACAGCGAAAAATAAGTAAGACAAAATTTGTTTTTGATAAACTCAAAATATGCTATTAATCAGTAAAATATGCTCTAAAAACGCAAAATATGATATAAATATGCTCTTAAAACAAATATTTGCAAAAATATGTATTTAAGGGTAAAATATGCAAAAATATGCACTAACAAATCGATGCCAAAATTCTTAAATAGTTCTGAAACGTGTAAATATCTTATCCATGTGCTCATTAGACGCACCAGAAAAAACATGCATTTGCATATTTTGGTTTCCCTGGCTATTACCAAGTTTTTGAGTAACATTTTATTTAATAATCGGATTGTAATTTTTTTTATCTAAACTGAATTACAATGAAAGTCAATAATAAAATGAATTCATTAAAATTTTAATTCAATTAATTTTATGATAGAATAAATGCCTTCATAAATGTTTAATTCATAATGAATTCATTAACTTTATTTAATTTTTTGAGAAAAATTAATGCATTCCAAAAATTATAATGCATTGTCTGTGTGGTTCGAAGTTTAATTAAAAAATGAATAATTCGTTTACAGATCTAATACATAGTTTGTGTTAAGTTGGCATTTCCTATGTTTTAAACTGCAGGGTACATATTAATCCATGTTTGTATAGGTGTTTATATGAATGAATATGCAATATTGTATATTTAAACTGGTCAATACACATCCATACATTTTTTAAATAGAATATTCTATTACTATAAATCAGAATTGCCTACTTAATAGTAATAGAATACACTAAGGTCTGAAAAATATTGATTTATAGGATTTTAGGATTCATAATCGTTAAAGGAATAAGAAAAATAATTTGATGAAATATTGTTTAAATGATATTTACTTGATATAATGCATTATATATCCGTTGTGCAATCTATAGAAATAAGGAAAATTTAAGTCGTTATGACATTACTGATTTCAAACAACGTATCTGAGAGAAGTTTTTTCTCGTTATATCAAAAATAAATATAAATAAAATCCGAATTCTCAATAACATAAGTACGAAGTATGTTTTCAAATGTATATAAAGACTCTTAGACATATCTACGTTTTACAGGATGAAATTACTGAGTGCAAACTGGGTGATATTCTAAGGATCACGAGGGGAATCTGTTGTTTCTTTTTAAAAATCTATTTTCGTTTTTTTAATTATCTACCTGTCCTTAAAAAAAAATTTGATTTGGATGGGCCTTAATTACTTCTCATACAATATTTGATAAAAAAATTGAACAACAAAAACATTGACCTTTCAATCTAACATTGACTTCCAAATTATATATAGAGCTTTTCAAAAATAAATTTTCATTAACATTGACCAATTTTTATTTTTCACGCATTTACGTAAGCCTTCTTTCAGAAACATTTACGAACCCGAAGAATTGTTTTCAATAAGAAAATAACATGAAGACCTTTTGGGAAAAATCATTATATATAAACTTTATTTATTTTTTATTTAAGCTTGAGGTCACTTTCTTATAAATAATTATATTTATTTATTTTCAATATTTCGCTACTCTTTGTGTAGCATCATCAGGAAAATAGTTTAATAAATTAATTATAATAACAAATTGTTTTTTCAATATTTCAATAAAAATTGTCAAAATGAAAAAATTTTAAATATATCAAAACAAAAGATAGAATACATAAGTTAGATATGTCGAATGTAGTTTATAAAATTCCATGCAATGGAAACAATAATGAAACATGTAATAAAGTTTATATAGGTACAACAAAAAATAAACTTAAAACTAGAATAGCAGGACACAAATCAAATCAAAAATACAGAGACATTTCATCACAAAAAACAGCATTATCATCACATTGTGCTAATTTGAATCACTATCCTGACTTTGAAAATATATTAGTTTTGAATACAGAAAATAATTATAAACGTCGTTATATGTTAGAAATGTTACAAATTATAAATGTACCAACAAATCTAAGAATTAATTTTAAGGCGGATACAGATAATGTTGCTCAAAACTACAGACACTTAGTTTATAAAAACAGAAACAGAAGTTAAATATTTTTTGTTCTAAATATTTTTTGAATATTTTTTGTTTGTGTAATATTTAAAATTTTTTCATTTTGACAATTTTTATTGAAATATTGAAAAAACAATTTGTTATTATAATTAATTTATTAAACTATTTTCCTGATGATGCTACACAAAGAGTAGCGAAATATTGAAAATAAATAAATATAATTATTTATAAGAAAGTGACCTCAAGCTTAAATAAAAAATAAATAAAATTAATAATAAAAAAGGTCGAAAAATTAGACATTATCATAATTATATATAAACCTTATTTTAGACGTTTCTAATTTTTTCCTTTCTATAGCAACCATACAACTGTACAAAACGTTTTTGTATTGTATTTTATTTTAAATTTTATCAGAAATATAACTTTTGCGATTCAAAAAAAAAAAAAAAGTTTTGCCAACATAGATGTTTTTGTAGACATTTTCAAGTAATATTTAAGTATGTAAATATAAAATTTCTGGACATTCGGATAAGAACTTAATTTTTGGTTATTTTTCTTATTTCTATTATTTTACTTTCTGAGTCGATTTACAGATGTCCGTTCGTCTGTCTTGCTATCTGTTCATGTAAATTTGTGCGTCAAGTACAGATCGCAATTATAAAGATATTTTTATAAAATTATCTTAGAAGAAAACATATAGTTGTACATGTTTAACCATTTTGAAATTTTTTCAAGTTCTTAAACAAATGTATATGATTGCGGTAATCAAAATATGTTTAAGTTAGCATTCATATAATTGTAGCAATAAAATATATTATTGTAGTAATTAAGTATATGTTTGTGGCAACCATTTTTATTATGTATTACTTCACCATATTGTGTTTTTCTCGGAATATGGTTATCATACAACATATTATGATATAATGACTCATCATGAACATGATTGCCATAAACATATATTTATTTACTACAATCATATATATAATTGCTACAATTATATAAATTATAACTTGATATTATGATTAGTGCAATCATATACATAATTACAGTAACCATACTATAGTTAAATCTTGTAGAAATATTGAAATGGTTATGGTAAAACAATATTTTTTCTCTGGGTAGAGTATTAGATGATTTTAATTGAGTTTTGTAAGATAGCTATCGAAAAATATTATGAAAAACTGATTTTCCAAGGTCCCACTTTATTGACTACAGTGGTGGCCAGCTAATTAGGGACAAAATTGTTTGCTAAATTCCATGTAATTCTCAATTAATTTTTCAAATATTTCAATAAATATATTTGCAAAAGGAATGTTGTAACACACAAGTGTGTTTTATTCAGCAGTGTCAATGCATACATATTTACCACGAACAAATAAAGCTTTTCTACAACTTGACCAAAATTTTATTTTTTAAGTAAACATATTTCCTAACTTTTATATAATTATATTTTTGCATTATTAGAATATATTCAGACCCAATTTCGTATTTTTAACTACATATGTTTCGGCCATATCATGTTATTAACAGCGGATGCTCACAGAGGCGGATCAACATATTTCCACATATTTTTGTCCATGGCGTAATGATTATAAGGTGTATGCGTTACGGCAACAAATACAACAATACAAAAACAAATAACTTTTATAGTGTCAAAAACAACTGACATAATGTATACAAACTACAGCAAAAAAAATTTTGACAAGATTGAAGTTGTAAACAAACTCGAGCAAAAAAATAATCAGCTGTTTGATTAATGTCACCTTGTATATCATTACACCATGTTTTTGTCTATATATGTATATTGTACCGATTTTTCCAAATATTTTTGAGCAACTAAAAATAGTAACACAAAATTTTATATCCCTAGGTCCTTTTTTTTGACACTTTCGCACTTAAAATTCAGTAAATACAAACAATTCAAATATTTGGCCCTAAATAGCTGGACTCCACTGTATGTTGTAGCCGGCGTTGAGCTTAACAACTTTACCTCCGCCGATCACTGACCCCTACCATATCACAGCTCCCATATAAGGCCAACTTCCTAAAATAACTTTAATGTGAATAAATCTCTTAAAAATGTTGGTATCAATATTCAACAGAAATAAGTTTGGCTCATTTACTCATTGAAGGGTCGGGATTGACAGAGTATACTTTCTTACTAGTTTTGTTTGCTTTTATTGTTTTTAAAAAGCATAATACTAAAATATTTCCAATGTGTGTGTATTTTCAGTTTGTCAAATAATTTTTTTCAAAATCAAGTTTTTCCCCGAATGTCATGATAATTGACTAATCGAATCTGGCAACCCTAGCTTTTATATACACATGTATATCGAGCCCTAACAGTGAAAACATCTTAAGTCCATAATAACAAAATTTACAGCATATAAATATATAGGCGAAATGGACTTAATATAATATTGATTTTATTATAAAATTGTAACGGTACTTGGTACAACTATTAAATTTCAACAGATTATACCAACGAACCTATATTATCGGTTTGCATTAAAACAAATATCGGATATATTGTTGGATAAGATATTTTCGATGTTAGGGTCGATACGATTTCAAACAGACTGGCACCAAATATATTAAGGCACACAATACTAGTACTAATGAATAGAACACCATCATACTATTATCCCAAGCTTAAGTGTATTTCATTGTAGTTTAGTTTAGTTTTGTTGTTAGTTGTTGTAGTACTTCAGCCTAGACACTGTCAATACATACATACTAAATATATTTTTGCAAAAGAACTGTAAATGAATGAATTATATTTGATTTTAATTTACCATGCAATAAACAAAATTAAATGCATTAATTTTACCTAATTCACCATGAAGATCTGAATTAAAAAATGTTGAATTCATTCAAAATTAATGCATTAAAAAATTGCAAATTCATTGACTGATTCATGTAAAAACTAATCACTCTTTTACAGCTCCATTTAGAATAACATATGCTAAGTACAGGCTCGGAACCTGGTGGAGGGGGTGGGATATTATATTAGAGGAATTTTCCCACTTCAAAAAAAGTAAAAAAGAAAAATGTAAAATAAATTTTACTTTACTGAACAAATCCCCTTCAAATGGTTGACCGGGATCCGTGCCTTACTAATTATGTATATCCATGTATATTGAACATTACAATAAAAAACAGTGCATTAAAGCATTTTATTGAAACAAAATAAATAGGGTTTAGTATAAAATGTTAAGAACCTAACACAAAAATAATACAAACTTGTCATTATATATTTATATTACTATATACTTTGAAATAGTTGTTATTCTCAAAACAAATGGAAGCTTAAAAGATACAACGAATATGAAGTAATAATAACATATGTATATGAAAACATTACTTTTAGCAATATTTTATATTTGATCTAATGGTATTTTCTTTTGCTAAATATATAGATATCGTATTTGTGATAAATTCAAATTCGTAAATTCATAGAACATTATCCAAAGCAAGATAAATTCCTTAAACTCTTGGAAATTTGTGTTTGTTCTTTAGTCAAATTATACTTATTAAAAAATATCAGTTTTATTGGCTATTTTCTGCAACGCAAAATTAGTCGCCTATTTGTTTTACTTCACGTTTATTATCCTTCTTAAATAAAACTTAAAAGAGTTTTCGAAAAACTTAAATTAATCTCTTACCAGTTTACGTTTTAGGAAAACAATGTTTGGACAACTAAGTAAAAAGAAGAAATAAAAACTTTAACTTGTAGCACTTACTTTATGACTTGCATCCGCAATCTGTTTTAAACCAACTGACAAATTTCTCAATTTGCCTGCGTTTAGGGACAAACGTGACAACAATGGTTTGGCCAAACCATTTCGTTGCGCTTCAGCTAGATCCTTGGCGTTGGCCTCCAATATATACTCTTCCCGGCTTACTAATAAATCAGCCAATGTGTTAACAGCACTGGCTCGTTGCTCTGGTGACAATGCTTGCAACTGACGGCTGCCAATGCGTGCTGCAATAGCAAACCAAAAATCCAAACAACAACACACAGTACAGCACAGTAGTTGTTGTGTGTAACAAAATATTGTTGATAAAGAAGTTCAATATGAAAATAAAAAAAAACAAAAACAAAAGTTTATAACTATTTAGGTTAGACATGATAAATGTAATGCTGATTTTGCACTTAAGATGATATACACTGATAAACTTTCCAAGCTTCAATGATTAACTATTATAAAGGAGAATAGGATAGATAGTACATGATAAAGTTTAATAAAGTGCCTTAAATTATTCTATATTTAGAAAGAAAAGCAATATGCACTCTTGTCCCTTAGAGCATTCAATTAAATCATTTTTATACCCTACACCACCATAGTGCGGAGGGTATAATGCGTTTGTGCAGATGTTTATAACGCCCTAAGTCGAATAAACGATATCCGTCCGTCTGGCTGACCATGTAAATCTTGTGTAAAATTTGGTATCTACATATATTTGTTTGTACCTAAAATCACTTTAACGAGCACAAATCGCTTAAAAATGTTGACATTCACATCAACTTCAACAGAAATAAGTATCATATAGACGTAA
Organism: Calliphora vicina; assembly: GCF_958450345.1. NCBI lineage: Eukaryota > Metazoa > Arthropoda > Insecta > Diptera > Calliphoridae > Calliphora > Calliphora vicina. The sequence goes on from NC_088782.1 coordinate 92,127,815, forward strand.
ATCAGACGACCTAATTCGAACGGTCTATAATTAGCCATAGCTCCCATATAAGGCCAACTTCCGAAATTCATTAATGAAAGTAAATTATTGAATTAAAAAAAATTTACACATTTACTCTTGTACATTTTCATACTTGTTTAAAAATGTTTTTCATTCTTATTTTATTCTTTTTAGATCTCTGAATATTTCGAATTTAAATTCGAATTTTCAAACATATTTTACTATTCTGATACTATATTGAAAATTATTTAAAATTAATGAAATTATGATTTTTTTACATTTCTAGTTCGTAATTGGCCTCAAATTAAATTTAAAGTGTTTTTGTTTGGAATCCTCATGATTTAGAGATTTAACGAACATTAGATCGTATTTTCGAACATATTATTGTATTGTCATCAGGTTTATACATCATCTTGAGATTGAGTTTTGACTAGGGTTTTTAATTTCCCGACCTTTTTTAATGCCAGGGAATGGGGAAGTTTTTTCTACATTTCCGGGTACCCGGCTATTCCCGAAATATATAATGATACTGTAAATTAGGAATATTATAGCCAAATTTCATATATAAACTCAGTGTTATAATTACTAAATATCAGACCTTCGAACTAATTAATAAAATTTGAGCTTAATTCACTAAAATCTTAATTCGTAATTAATGAATGTCAGCCTTTCATTCCATAAATCCATTTCTAATATTTAATTTTTTAGATTCATTCCAAAGCCTTTGTTTAAACTGAATTTTAAAGTTAATTAATAACAGAATTTATTCAAACCTTGAATGATTATATTTTTGTTAAATCAATTCATTTCCAAAATTAATTGAAAAAATTGTCTTAATTTTAAGCCTTTTTGTACTAGATTTGAATCGAAGAACAATTTAATCATTTAATAAATTTTTGAAGCTATTTTGTTATGGATTTGAAGAAAAAATTTAAAGATATTGGAATGATTCAATAAGAAACAAACTCTATAAATAATAAATTCACTTTTTAAATTTTCATACGAAAAACCCCAACTAAATAATAATAATGAGCGGTCTATTATTGCCGAGATATAAGCAAAAAACTGTAAAAAACTTTTCACTGTTTTGATCAATTTTACAAGAACTGGTTTGAAATTCAGTTACAAAATTTGGTCTAAACACAAAAACTAACATAGCAAGTTACAATGAAATAATTTTTATTTAATTCTAATAAGTATAAATAAATAAAGCATAATTTATAATTCACAAATCTATATTTACTGAAATCACAAATTTGTTTAATTTGTTTCTTTAAAAACATTTCGTAACTTAGTTTATAATATTTTATTTCAAATTGTTTCTTTAGGTTAATTATTTACGATTTTATATTTATCCAATTTCTAGAACATTGTTATTTTAAATATTTATATTTATAATTGAAACTTTCCAATATAGCAAAGTTAGAACTAAAACATAAAAATTGTTGTACTCTACTGAAGCGTGACAATTATAAAACTAATATTTTTATTTACATCTTTAACCCATATTAACCAGAAATTAAAAAAATACTATTGATGAAATGAAACTATAAACTAAAATTAATATTTTTAGTAATATCAGTAGCATTTATATCGATTTTTATAAATGAAGTTTAACATTATAATTGTCTAATTGATATGCCAAATTCCTTTAACCTTCACTGGGTCTTCGGCCAAATTTAACCCATTTTGAAATTAAAATTTAATTTGTTCTAAAAGTAATTGGTTGATATTTTTGATTTTTATTTAATTTCAAATGTCAACAATTATGTTAGGTTTTTAGATCGTTTTAGATCGTTGACCCGAAGATCGTTAACGTCAGTAGATTTGAAGATCCTATGAATAAAATCAGTATTAAACAAATATTTTATTTGTTTAATAAGTCCAAAAGAAAAAAGAAATAATTTTTTATTTAATTTAACAGAAAAAAATAAATAATCTTTAAATTAATATTAGAAACTAGGCTCCGAAATATATTTTAAAGAAATAATTTTACTAATTTGTGACTTTGGAAGCATCGAAAATCTAAAAAATTACAAATACTGGTTATTCTTGTAAACATAAATAAACAGGCAGTGTCGTGTGTGGTGAACCTCCAATTAAACGATGTCCGGGAAAAAATTAATAAATTATAAAAAAAATATAATTTGCTCATTTACTCAGCTGTACTTTCTTATTTAGTTTATATTACTGCGATTGTTGTAGCGAAGCTCAAGGGTTAAGATAGTATATTATTAAGTCGAAATATATTTACTTACATCATATATTATACGCACATTTAAAAAAAAATAAAAAAATAATAAAGTTCAAGACAACATTTACACATGTTAAATACATACATATATAAATATTTGAAAATAGTTAAGGCAACTTAAAATTGAATACAAAATATTTGTTCTTTTAATTTTTACTAAAACATATTCACACAAAGTGCGGAGGTGAACTAAAAGTAAATAACAGGCGAAACAGCAAAATGTGCACAATTAAAATACTTTAACATCGAAACTTTATGGAAATGCTGTACGCTATTGACTCACGAAACAATGTTACTAAAGTCACCAACTGAAAATGAAATTTCGAACTAACATTTTGACGGGAAAAATAAAACTCCTCAAATGAGTTTTTTTATGACGGCTATTTAAAACTCTAAGAGTTTCATGCGAACTTTTATTTTTATGTTGAAAAATAACTGTTAACTGTGGAGTTGAGATATTTTTTTTAATATCACCATAGATTATGAATGAGCACGTCAATACGAATCTATTGGTATATAATAGTTGACTCTAATATAGAGAGTTTTTGATTTAAAATTTTCTGGATAAACGTTATTTAGGGTAATTATGAATTAATGAAACGAAAAACTTTTTTTTAGGTTTGAAAATGTTTCATTTTACAAATAGAGACCATAAAATTGCGATCAGATATTAAGAATTTGTAGAAAAAAATTAACCATTTACCATTTTTAGAGGGTGATTTAGAACATACAATTTGTTATTTGACTGGATAGTAGGGTGGTCTATTGTACAGACATCAAAAGTGGACAGTTTTCTAGTTAAACCTCACTTATTCACCCGAAAATAATTCAATTAAACTTCAAGTCACATTGCACAACATAAAATACAACAAGTACTTGCATCCCAACATAAATGAATATTTTAACAATATTCAAATACAAAGCCATGCTCTTGCAGTCTTTATACATACATACATCCATAAGCACATACACATATACAAGGGTATTCAAATTATTCGATTTTTCTCTTGTTCGAATAAAACGAGTAATTCGAATAAGAGATTTGAACTTGTTTGATTAATGAAAAACCACAAATAACGTTAAAGTAAACAATCCAAGTATTGATAATGTTAAAAAAGATTCGAAAACAAAGTCCATCATTAAATTTTCATCAGAAATATTCTGCTCAGATTCCCTCCCGAACATTCTACAAAACAATTGACTAACAACCACAATAGTTTTGGAGATATTTTTTAAAAAAATTGAGCTAGTTGGACATGATCCTGAATTCAAATTCAATATAAACTTTTTTTGGTCGTTGATTAATTCGGGTTTTAAAATGAGTAACTAATTCTTTAGTAAATGAATTACTCACTTTTTATATATTATTTATAACAAATTGTAGTATACCCTCAAGTTCAACGTTGCCGAATCTTTGCTTAATCAAGTGGTCTTAGGGAATTACACAAATCTGTCCAAAGTTTGATATCATTGTCAGTGATCGCGACTAATTTTATCATGGCGTTCGTCTACTTCTTCGTATTCATTACACGGCCGCCCTGTCATGTTTAGACCCTAAAATTTCTGTTTCGAAATCAATTCTAAAATCATTCAGTCTTTTTTTTATTAAATAACAAATATTTTATTCCCTACCTTATATTTTCATTGGTTCAAGTCCTAAGTTAAAAATTTTGAAAGACTTCTTTTTAAGAATTGTAACTTCTTACTGTAATATTTATATATTTATAAAAGGAGCTATCTTTAGCTATTTATCGAATTTTAGAAAGAATTAAATTTTTGTAAGTCTATATTACATATTTAAATTTGGAATTATGAAAAATAGTAATTTTTAAATTGTTCTACTAATTATTCGTAAGAAATTATTCGATTAATTGAACCATCATTACTCGAATGAATACCCTAATATAAACACATGTATGTACAACACAGTGTAAAGAGTACGGTATGTATATTAGGGTGGACCGTATTTTGCTTTCCCGGTCTAAAATGTTACTCCGCCATCTAAAAATCAAATGCTGAACATTTGAGAGAAATCGGATAACGTTTGAAGGTTACACATTTCATTTGAAGTTTAGACCTTGGGAACATCGATAATTAAAAAATAAGGGCCACCCTAATTTATATTTACACATATCCCTACGTGGCTACATAGTTCTATGAAATACAATATTAGAATTAACAACAGCAAAACACTGGAGACTTGTCGCTCAATGGAAATTCAAAACAGAAACAACAACAATGAACTGCATGTCAAAATACAAATACCAAAAACTGGAAAAACGAAACGACCGTCCGACAGAACGAAAAAGTGGACAAGTTACACACAGCTTCATCATGCATTCATTTCAGTAATGCAGCAGCACCAGTTCATTGTGCTCTCAACCGTAACACATCATAGTGTCTTGGACACAAACATTCCAGCTTTCTATATAAAATGTAAGGGGAAAAAATCGACAAGCACAAAATGAAACTTGCACTTACCATTTTCCGCAAGTTCTTCCACAGGAGTGGTGTAGCCCTCAGTTGACTCCGTAAAGAATGTTCCAACTTTTCTACCGCCAATTATAGTTTTAATAGCCTTCTCTTGCATGCCATTACAAATAACAACACTGACACCACGATCCAGTGCCCAAGTAGCAGCCTTAACTTTTGAGTCCATACCACCAGTACCAACCTAAACCAAAAAATAAGAAAAAATAAAAAATACCATGAAAGTACTAGGTTGAAACTAAGATGAAAATAAAATATACATTTTTATATGTAGGCTAATTGAAAATTAAACGAATTATTTTATTTATAACTGCTATATTGTTGCCAAAATTTTTCTGTAAGCTTTAATACAGATTTTCATCTTAGCTTGTGACAAGATAATTTCACATTTTATTGAAATTAAGATTTTCTTAATTTCAAAATAATTAATATACACCCACAAATTTTAAATATCCAAGCTCAAAAATTTACATATCAAGAGAGTATATGCTAACATTCCCGACTATATGATATCCTACACTGGCAAAAGAAAATAGTATATAGTAACTTAGCATAGTTGTTAGATTTATTTCAATACTCTATTAGAAAACAAATGTCATTTATTGTTATGATAAATATTTGTCAAGTATAGACAGGGGCTTATTCATACCAAATTTTATTTATTAAGTTTTTAGTTTGATGATATTATATTGAAATAAATACATTGAATATTTCTGTTAATTTAAAAACATTTATACTATGCTTGTTTATACATATATTATTTCGTAGAAAAACAATAGAAACTAGATAAATATCATGATGGAAAAAAATGTTTGTGCTACAGTGATTAAAATTAATTAAAAAAGAGTATAACTAATTTTTGGGTAAAATTTAAACCTTTTTTAAGATATTGCAATGAACAGCATTCTAAAATTAGACGGCGGTCCCGTTCGATATACTTCACTTACGTATTTCCAAAGCAAACAAAAATACCATGAAATATCAATCTAAAATTTGACTCATATATTTTTAAGAGCAAAAGTGTAATGAAAAAAAGGTAGTTCTAAATTATTTTCTTTTTGGTTTGTGCACAAGTGCTCTACGTTTTACAGTGGGGGAACTGAAAAAAAAGTGGAAATAAATCTGTAACTTCTAAACGGATAGCCGGATTTTAATAATGGCTATAGAGGAGGTGTGAATAAGTTTAAGTTTTGAATTTGAGCTTAAAACACCAAGGGGGTGCCGAACCACAATGCCCCAAAGTGGAGCATCTAGGGTATATCAAAAATTGGTATTTTGTGGTATTTTTTAGTTTTTTGTTGACGGTACCGAAGTTCGGGCTATAAATTCCCTTTGCAAAATATATAAGAACATATTGGGGCATAGAAAAGATGTTTTAATTTTTTGAAAGCAACTATGCGATTAGAGAAAATGTTGTCTATATTTGAAATTTATATAAAACACTGTTCTGTTTCGGAAGGCTCAGGCCCACACAGTAATACCAATTTTTATATTATTTTGTTTTCATAAAAATATAAACATATTAATCATATTTGGATACATTATGAGCAAAACACAGACTAAGGTAGGTAAAAAACTAATATTAATTTTCAAATGCGAAAAACTAGTAGACTAAAAGAGATATAATATCATTGTTTTTTTGTAGATCTCTTCTAGTAGATTTCATATATGGACAATTCCATGTCATCGTACGTGACATTTGTACGCCTATATAGTGGAATAGATTTTGCAAAAATAAGAGTATCTGAAAAATATATTTTAAAAACATAATAAGTTCTTTCGAAATATTATTAACCAAAATATCGAGTGAAATAAAGTTATATCGTACGTGACTAGTGTTTATAAAAAACCGACTTTTTAAAAAACCGGTTTGTCGGTTAACCGAAAATTGGGCTCTTTTAGAAAACCGGTTTTTCGGTTAACCGACATCGAAAAAACCGGTTAAACCGGTTAACCGTCATATATATGTAGAAAACATAAAATGTCCAATACGTATATACAGCTTTAAAATTTGTAGTTTTTAGTAGTCAGGAATGGTTAATATTAAATAACTATAAATATACAAAAGTGGTAAGTCCATTTTATTTTGTAAAAATTTCAAAATTATTATCTCAGTCAAATGGAATTAAGTATAAATATGTTACTAAATATATAATATACTTGTTTTAATTATTGGTTTATTCATTAAATTTTTCTGATATGGAACAGAAAATGTCCCAAAAAAGGACCTATAAGATGCAAACGCACTTCTTCTTAGCTGTGATATATGTGTCTTTATAAATCATACCAAATAATTAATAAAACTCCATTATCAGATTTCAAAATATTTCAAATTATGGATTTTGAAACGTTGTTATTTCTGAAAAGGACTTTGTACACTAAGCTAACGAAATGAATAATAAAATAAAATTTTAAGAACAAAACACACTAATGAAGTCAAATTGATTGAAAGAAGGTTGCACATCAAATTCAACTTGACGTTTGGTAAAATCATCACTAGTTTTTAATGAATCATTATTAAGATTTTGCTAAACTTCTAGAATTCTGCGGAATTTAATTTTTATAGTTTGATTATGTACAATTTATTCTGAAAAAGTTTTTAAGTAAACTCATCGTCCTCTACTATTTAGAATCATTGTAATTCTTAAAAATATCAATCTAAATAGGTTTATATTGTAAATCAGCAGTTTAGGTTTCAAATCAGACCAATAATGTTTGTACAATGAATATAAAAAATGCACAAAACCATGAGATTTCTTAATTTTAAACCTAAATTTTAAAAACCGGTTAACCGAGTGATAAAAACCGGATAAACCGGTTAACCGAAAATCAACATTTTAAATTAACCGGTTCGCAAAAAACCGAGATTTCGAAGAAAAACCGGTTTTTCGGTTAACCGGTTAACCGGTTTATAAACACTATACGTGACATAAAACGGAAGTAATTTTGAGGTACATGTAGAAATATGCGAAAATTTCCGTACACTAAATCAAATATTTTTCCTTTACAATCCGTAATATTTAAATAAAAACTATCTTTGGATGATTTTATAATAAATAAAATGTAATATCGTATGTGACATACCGTACGTGACAGATTTTTCTCATATAGTAAAACAATATATATTCTGCAAATATATGTATACAAAAACTAAAAAAATAAATAGAAAATATATATTCGGTGTCATTAAACAATTTGATAATAGCAAAAAAACAATTACACAGAAAAAAGAAATTCATAATTGGAATGAATTTTGTAATAAATATTATTAATCGAACTTGACTTTTTTTTCCCAAACTTTTTTCATTCAGATTAAGAACATGTTCATAAATATTATAAATTTGTTCATGCCGGAATTTTTTTCATTTTTTGCATAAATTTAATAATATTTTATAATAAATTGCATTATAATGGCATTATCTAATGAATTAATGTAAAAATATTTGCTTAGTAGCCAATATTTTAAGATAAATAAGCAATATCTGAAACTTAAAAAATATCATTGAACATAATAAAATATCCATAAAAATTAAGCATATCATCCCCTTAAAAAAATGTAATCAATTTCGCGCATATTTGCTCATTTTGTGGCTGAAAATCATAAAAATAAATAAAAAAAAAATTTCCAAGGAAAATTTCAAACATTTTTCAAAAACAAAAAAAAATTTAAATGAAATTGAAATTATATTTTTCAAGCCTTCTAGATTTAATTTGATAATATAAAATATGAAAAATCTTAATATTTAAGAAATTATTTATAAATGTTATGAATTGAAATCAATGAAATCAAATCATAATATTTATGTTGAAACTTTTTTCTGTGTAGAGTGAAATTCATTTCATACTACATGCTAATTGGGAGCTTAGTTTTCGCTGCAATCTTAGCCTAAAACATAACAAGTAAAATTAAAAAATTAAATATTGTCAGTCTAAACTATTATTTTTGACCTTAAAATGTTGCTATAAGCTGTAAATACTTTCATATAATATTTTAGTGTTTTCTCCTATTCAAATCATCTTTAAAAAAGTTTTAGGGGTTTTTGTTTTTTCAGTCGTCAATATAACCTATCCCCTAATATAGTAACTACTTAATTTTAAAATTCAAATATATAGAAATCTTCTTAATTAAAAGTCTTTAAATACCTAAAAATCATATAATAAATTTACATGTATATTTAATGTTATAAAAGTATTTCAGCACATCATTGGGAAACTTAATTTTGCTGGTATGAAAAGCTATTGTATTAAGAGAACAATTTCAATAATTAATAAAGTTCCAATTTCCTTTAAGTTACTTATTAATATTGCCACATAATGTGTCAAGAGGTGTGAGTATTGGGAACATATTAATACTAAAATAATACATATTGTAAAATAAAACTTTTAATGGTACGTGTGTTAGGATCGCCTCATTTATATGGCCAACAAAGTTACCGATGTTCCTTCCTATCTATACATACAATTACATTGTAGCTTGTTTAATGAAACAATTCTATCTTGAGCATCATTCAAATTTACTTTAAATTCTGGTACAAAATTTCCCAGCAAATCAATCCATAACGGACTTTTTCTAATTAAATATATGTTTGAGACTTTTATACGGATATAGTTCTAATTCATCCAGAATAATTATTTTTTTAAAAATCTAAAACTTTTGAACAAATTAAAAAAAAAACTACAACCAATATTTTAAGATATTTTATTTTAGGATAAGCTAAACTTTAATCTTATTTACTTATGGCCAGCCTAATATTTGTTACTTGGTATCTCTCTGTATCTATAACTATATTGTAATTTCTCACCCATTGTATAAACTTTGTATGCCCCTATACATTGAGTAATTTACAAAAATGTAATCCCCTACAAATTATGGTTGATTCAATATAGGATACTAATTTCAAAATATTTGTTCTTGGATTGACCGTTGTATAGATTTATTTCTAAAAATAAAATAATGTGTCCTTGATGTATAAATTAAGGTGACATTTGTTTGGAATTTTTTGTATTTTCGATACTCCCAAGGTGTAAAATTGTTGAGGGACTGCAACCTGTTCTAATAACAAACATAACGTACAATTACAGTGATGCCAAATACAAGCTTTTCTTCTCCTTTCACCACCTTTCCTTCTTCAATATAACTCCTTTCCAAAGAAAGTAACACAATTAATATATAGCCATTAAATTCGATTCTAATAAATTCTAAATGAGATTTGACAACTAAAATTTTAATAGTAATACTTATAATCGTTCAGCATAAGAAATTTTGTTTTTAGTCACAAATTTTCTAACATTATTTTTTAAACAAATACTTCGTAGCCTCTTTTCTGATATTAAATTTCAGATTGTTTTTACGCTTTTATATTTGGGCTCAAAATTATCCCAAAAACCAAAAATTATTAAAAATAAATTTATTTCTAAATATACATTTTTGTGCTCGTACTTTACTGAATAGTTAATATTAATAACAAATATTATATGTTTTTACTTTAGTCAGAAATACTGTTCAAATCAATTTCGAATACATACATATTTGCTCAAATTTGCAGCATCGAAAAAGTGCAAAATTTCCAATTTGATGAAACACTTCCTCCACACTTCCACACTTTCGAATACATACATATTTGCTCAAATTTGCAGCATCGAAAAAGTGCAAAAATTCTAATTTGATGAAACACGTCCTCCCCCACCTTATTTTATTAAAAAAGTTGGTTAAAAGCATTCTATTGCATTCAGTTTTCAAAATTTTCCTAGGGATCTTGGATTTGAGTATTCAAAAACCGATGTCGGAAATCGGTTAGTCTGTTTTTTCTGTTTGAAAAAACTGACCGTTTTCGAATATTTGATATTTTCGAATTATTCGGCAGGCAGGTTTTTTGTATCGGTTAACCGTTTTTACAATTAAGAATGTTTTTTAATTTTATTTTTCAAAAATAACAAATTTGTCTAACTTTTTGTACCTTTTTTCTTAACAAAAATCTGGGTTTGTTGGTAAATGTTATGGTGTTACTTACTTTCCTTACCTTTCCAACTATTAATATGAAGTGGAGTAAGCCACCTTTTGGTATTCAAAAGCAGATGAAACTGAACAAATTGTTTCCGACGATTTTCTACAAAAGATTTCTCAATTTTACTCGAAAAATAAAATTCAAATTCTTATGAATGCCGTTACATCGATTAATGCCGAAATTGCTATCTAAATACCCACGCACAGTGACTTAGAAACTTTTTTTTGGAAATAATTTGGTATCTTGGGAACTATTGGAGATATTGTTACGAAATTTCACATGGTTTGAGCAGAGGTAATATCGAGTTTACTTACGTTTGTTCAGCTTCCTAGTGATACTGGGGCCAGTGCGTAGCCCCTCAAACATTTGCTCGATCTTTTTATGTTTTTTTAGATATGGCTGGCCTACGGAGGATCGAATCACATATCAGCTATATTGACGAAAAAATTCAAAATAAAAAAAAACGTACTAAGAGTTATCTGTTCCCTATAAAAAGTTATACGCATCCAAAGTTGGAACTTGTGAGAAGGGCCGTATTTTTTACTTTTTTTCCCAAAAAACCCATATATTTTTTCTTTTGTAGAAAAAATTTTTCTTCGGAACTATATAGAATTTTTATATGATCCGGAAAGATAATTTGCCTCACTTTAGCGGACATATCACCCCCAGACCTATCCAAACTTGGCAAATTTTTTAAAAAAAATTTCGGTTTGAGTAAAAAAATTCGAAAAAGGCAAAGCACGGATGCACAAAAAAGCTCCATATGTTTCTAAAATACTTAATAGGTGTTTTTACTATTACACGGTAAAAAACTCAGTTTTTTTTAACACATTTTGCCAGTTTTAGGAATTTCGGTATTTGAGAATAAAAAATGTCAAAAATGCTAATTCCATTGATTTAAGGAAATTTGAGTCTATATTGGTTCCAAATTCAAATTTTACATTAAGTCAAATTTTATATTTTTATTCGTCGAAAATCACCATATTATATTTTTTTAGTTTTTAAGGTAAATGAAGTCCCAAAATTTTACAAAATTATTCAACTTTACTTTTAATTTTAATTATTAATTTAATTTTATTTTATTAAATATTAATCCTGAAGTCATAATGTTTTCATCAGTATCAAATACTTTTATAAAAAGCCTTTATTTACTCCTCAGAAGTTCCACAAACCTTGCCCCCTTTAACAAATTTGTACGTTTTTTCATACAATGCCGCCATATATAAAAATCATAAAAAGATCGAGCAAAATTAAAAAAAATAATTCAATAAACCTGAATATCTCTTTAACTAATAGAGATAACCTTTATTTAAAATTGCAGCTCATTCGGATAATAAATGGATTTTTGGCGATTTTTTTAATAAATTTGAGATCCGAGGAGACCAATTTTGAGGGGTACGCACTGGCCCCCATTATCGCTAGGAAGCTGAACAAACGTAATTTAACTCGAAAACACCTCAGCTCAAATCGTGTGAAGTTTCGTAACAATATCTCCAGTAGTTTCTAAGATACCGAATTATTTCCAAAAAAAAGTTTCTAAACCATTATGCCATGCCATGAAGTCATACCTGTTGCCTAGGCATTTGGACCTACCCAGGTCAGTATACTTTTTTAAAATAGAGGAAATCTCAAGCTAAAAGAGCCCAAAAGGGTTTTCTGAGTCATTTTCCAGAGCCATTTATAATCAGATATTTTGAATTTTTAAAATTGCTGAGGTTTGATCCGCTAATTCCCCGCCAAGACATAACTTTATATAATAAGGTAATTATTTCTTTATCAGCGCTAGTTAGAATTTTACTAAAACACCTATATTTTTGGGTATTTTTCTACCTATCCGGAGTTAATGGGTTAATATCTAAATTGTTGACAAATAAACCAAATTTAATTTTTTTTATATCATTAAAAGAATATCATTAAATATTTGGACATATTCCAAACTATGTGATATATTTGCTAAATGTACCTACTGAAACCCTGTCCTATGATATCTATATTTTATGAAGTTCTTTTAGATGAAATAGTAGTAAAAGGACTTGATATCACTAGGTCTAATATCAAATCAAAGTTCATTTCTAGGACTAAACATTTTCACTGTATATTATTAAATAGATCAAACTTCATTTTGAGGAGGTGACTGAAATTACGATTTGATTTTGTGTGAAAGTCGAGCCGCACCGAGGTGTATGGGAAAAATATACTACACTATAGAAAAAGTCATGTAGTGGTGCTGTGTCCAAAGGTGTTCCCGTAACATTCACAAGTACATACGACATGTAATACTTACATGTTTCTCAAGCATTTATTATACAAACTTTAATGTAAAATAATACATGTCACGCCACATGAACACTTTTATTAAGATGTCTAGGTGCATGTGTCGGTGTTGTTGTGAAATGTAAAAAAAACATGTAAAACATTTTGAAAATGGGTTATAAAAAGGCTATTGTTGGTCAACACTGATGGTGTTGTGAGTTTAAATTTGTTTTAAAATGTAAAAACATTTTTTCATAAACTGCCTCAAGCAATTATAACAGAACTTTGCGTTTATTTAATTTAACAAATTGATTACTGCAATGATTTTGTTGAAGGACTTAGTGAAGTTTGTATAAAGCAAAATATTTACAAAGAAATATGTAATATTTTTGTATGATGATCACACTCTTGGATTGAATAAAAATAAATGGTTATTAACAGCTCTGCGATTTTCATGCAAGTTATTGTTTTTAGTCAGTAACTTATTTATGAATCAAAAAATTCAAAAAATAAAGATTGCATTGAGTTCTTTTTTTAAGTTATGTTTGTAGTTATTTGTATCAGTGATACATTAGACTGTGCCGAATCTTAAGTACTATTCATCTATAATTAGAACTACATATATTTTTTAGCAAAATACATCATAATAATGGTTATTACAAACATATACATGTTTACTGCAACCATATATATGATTGATACAATCATGTGAATCATTGTAAATAAATCATATTATGGTTACCACAATCATATAAATGATTACTGTGACTATAATATTGTTAAAATAAATTTTAAAAATGTTGAAATGGTTACATAAAATATGCACAACTATATTTTTTTTCTGCTTGTGCAGACTGTCGCACATTGGGTTCGATGGTACACAAAGTGGCGATTAATTCATAGAAATCGTAGTTTTAAAATATAATATTTTTTTAGTGATGAGTTATTATAAGCACACAAAAACACAGCTTTTTAGAAAAAAAATTTTAAAAATAATTTTTTAACCCTTTAAGCGCAATATTGTTTTTTGGAAAAAAAAGACCTTTGTTCAGAATTTATGCAGTAACTTTGGAATGGAAAGCGATAAATTATTGAATAAAATTGAAAATTAAAGCATACTTAATGTGCTATTAAAAAATTAAAAATAATAAATTTATTATATGTATGTATTTACATATAAAAGATTTACTTTTAATAGATTTAATACTAACAATAATCGCTTGAATTGTAAAAATTTCCAATCTTTTCACTTTTTTTAGAAACAGCAATAATTTGCTAACTTTGATCGCTCACTGAAAAGAAAGTAAACAACTTAGTTGATTGATTTTTACATCTAGTGATGTAGAATTTTATCTACGTTTACCCTATACCAAAATTTATTATAAAAACTTTATTTCTAAATTTCAATTAATCGCCACTTTTATACCATTTGAACCCAACGTGTGTCGGTACGAAATCTAAAAATATTTATTAGCACTACTAGCGAAAACGTTTATATATAATCATCTTTTGTTTAAGACTGACCAATTATACCTATATAAATTAATTTATAATGTAATACAATAATAACCTTCTGTACTATTTGGGTGTCACGTTCTGTTAAACCAACTCAAATCGAAATATTCCTTACAACTAAATCAGTACCGCATAAATAATTTAATTTTCAATTCCAACTCGGTTAGAAGAACATACAAATATATTATTACTATATTTCATTACTATCAAAAATATACTAAATACTTAGCAGCACAGTATACTTGAGCTTGTGCTTTTTCATTTGCATGAACAAAAAGTAAAATATTTTAATATTATTTAGTTATTCTCCCCTAAGCGCAATATACTGCTACTAAACTCGTGCAATGCTTATTTAAGGATTGTTGAATTTATTTGTCCATTGGCAGTCAAGCTTTTATTGTGCTGGACACATTTCTTTTGTGGACTTCTAGTTGATTTTCCTTTCATTTCCATTCATGTCGCCGCATTCAAAAGAAAAACAAAATAAAATATTTACGTAGTAAAATCATGATTAAATGAAAATTCGTACAAGTTCTTCTTAATTAACTATAAAATACTGTTGCCACTAGTTATAAAGAAAGACTGTTTTGCATTTATTATTCGTACTTTCTTAAATAACTTTCATTGTCGATGTGTTATACATTTTGAAAAATGTACGGCAATTCTTGGAAACAATTCAGATATCAACAGAATATACAGGCCTGTCACACATTTTGTTCGGAATGGTTACAGTTTCGTAGTTTTTATTCCGATCGATTTCGTTTTAGGTTCTTCAGATTTCGTGAAACTTATTAATTCAAAAAATATTTAATAATTCTATATTTTCGATTTTAATTTGACAATTTTTTTAATTTTAAAACAAAAGTGAAATTTTTGGTACAGAAACTGATTAAAAATTTTAAATAAATAAATAATTACAAAGAAATATCAATTCCACTTTGAAAACTGAAAGTGGTTTCATTCCGAAAGAAATTTTCGTTTTACTTTTTCTGAAGAAGCAAAATGCGGAATTAATTCCACTTTCGATCGGAATGGAATTCTGTGATAGGCCTGATAGTATGTATATGAGTAAAACTGTAGCAAATTACAATATCCTGTTGTCGAAATTGAATTTGCTTAATGCACGATCAAGATCTATTAAAAAGTACATAGAAATTTACAAATTTTACAAACTTTCCGCCAAATAGTACTACCGCAATTATTTATAGGCTTTAATAAAAATGTTCAAAATCTAGAATAATGGTACTACGATATAAGATTATCAAAATTCAACATTTCCCAAGCAATATTAATGATGTGCCAGCATATTGTACTGTGCAAGTTTAATAATCCTAGTAATTGTTAGAACATTAAACGAAACATATTTGGTGTTTATTAATGCGTAAGGGAGAGTCTTTATGGGTCGTCATAACTTAAAATGACATTAAGTAACTAATTTGGGTGAAATATAATTTTGCTTAAAAAATTCAAATGGGACCATAAATCTTCATAGCCATCAAAAAAAATGTATTTTCTCGTTACATCTCTTTTAATTTATTCATTTTGTTGCTGTTGTTTGGTTTTTGATTTCTTTATGAACATGAATGAAAAGGGCCAACTATCGTTGACCGCAAAATTAAGTTATACAAAATTTGTGTGTTTTTTGTGATAAAATTAAAGAAGCAGAACAAAAATCGTATAATAGATTCTAAGCAAGACGGATGTTTGGGTTATTGCGTTTTTCTAACAAAATTATTTATATTTTGCTGGAATATTGTTTGTGAAACTGTTTAGATTTTATTATAATAAGGATAATATTTTTTTATTTTTTGTATTTCAAATTGAATATTTATAGACAAACAATATAATTTTAATGGCGTTCAATATTGACATTGTCATTTATCTGTTTCCTCGTTTAATAGGCAAAAGTTAAAAAAAGTTTTTTTTTTAAGTGAATGCCAATATCTTATTTTTATATACTCATCGCCAAAGGCATACAAATTTATTAAAGTAGATAGGGAACTTAGTGTTCAGAACCCAAGTCTGTTTTCAAAAACTTAATTCATGAAAATATATTTGGTTATTGTATCACGCATATGTACGGAAATAGATTATTTTTTTCAATCCTTAATTTCTATATATTTCCTGCATAGCAACTTTTTGAAGATAACTTAGATACATGTTATAATAGTTTAAAATATTGCATTACATCAAATCTTTCTGATTTTAAATCTGAACTATTTATCGGCCATGTTCTGAAAAACGCAGCTTTTTCAAATTGCTTACGGTTTGAAAAACGCATTTTAGCATGTTCTGAAAACCATTCGATTTGCTGGCGTTTTGCTATGAAAACTATGAAAACATATGTTTTATCGTAACAAAACATAAACAAACAAATAAATTTAAAAAAGCTGTTTTGTGTTTTTTTACTGAGGTTTGAAAACTCCAAATTTTTATCGTTTTCGTTTGTCAGATTTGGCGTTTTGAAATCGATAACGCAATTTTAAAAAACCAGTTTTTTGGTTAACAGGCTTCGAAAAAAACGGTTAACCGATTATTTTATAAATTTAAACAATACATTTTTATATGTAGAAAACATAAAATGTCCAATAAATTTTTTAATAGTCAGGAATGGTTAATATCACAGGGCTACACTACACAATTTTGATGTTTCGTGGTTCCAGTAGTACAAATATGGTCCAAATTTTAAATTCTATGAAGAGGTTTTTTATAAAATATTTAATGATTACTCAAAAACGGTTTGTCCAATATTATTAATGTAAACTTAGAAAAATTTTAATTTACATATTCCTTAATCCGTTTATATATTTCGTTATAATCGGCTCTGTAGATTTGGAGTTATAATAACAAATTTAAGCAAAAACTATATTTTTAAAGGTTATGAAAATCTCAACTATTCTAAGTTTATTTTAATAACATCGGACTAACCCTTTTTCTGTTATCATTAATTATGTGGAGAAATGTCTAAAAAATTTATAATTTTACTTAAAAATTTTAAAAAAGATCTATCCATAGAATTGAAAATGTTTACCATTTTTGTACTAAGGTAGCCATGATTGTTAGTCAAGCCCTTTTTTGCTGTTGACCTGAGTATTTAATAACTTTAAATATGCAAAAGTGCTAAATCCATTTCATTTTGTAAAAATGTTAAAATTATTATTTTAGTCAAATGGAATTGAATATAACTATGTTACTAAATAAATAATACATGTTTTAACTTGTTGTTTATTCATTAAATTTCAACCAAAAAGTGTAAATCATAAATTTTTAAATTAATTATTTGTTAAATTTTTAATTTTTTATTACCTCGACTTTCTGATATAAAACAGAAAATGTTCCAAATCCCAAAAACAGAGCTGTGATTACTTGTCATAACCATAAAAAATAAGTAATAAAACTGCATTAACAGATTTCAAAAATATTTAAAAAATAATGGATTTTAGAACGTCTATTGTCTCTCCTGTAATAATTCTGAAAAGTAACTAATCACGTTTGTACACAAAGCTAACGAAATGATTAATAAAATTAAATTTTAAGAACAAAACATGCTAATGAAGTAAAATTTATTGATAGAATGTATGAACATCGAAGATATGTACATCGAATTCAATTTACCGGTTGGTGAAATCATCACTAGGTTTTTAATGAATCATTACACTATGCACGAAATTGACACTTTTTTTCTGTCAAGAATGGCACATAGTGGCTTAAATTAATTCGGGTACGCCGAATTCGGTGGTACTAACCGTTTTTTAGGTTAGCTTGTATTTTCGAAATGTACCGTTATTTCCAAAATGGAGGAGGTTGCACAACATATATTTGCGTAACTCAAAAACGTTTTAGTTATTGAATAAACTGAAAAAACGAAATTCCGCAATGAAATTACCTTCAAGTATAGCCTAACATGTTTACAATCTTCGCAGTCGTTTTAGAAATATAAATTTTTGGAAAAATTATTTTTTTAGAAAAATTTCGAAATTTTTCGTTCTTAAAACGGCATTAAAGATTGAAAAATTAATATACGCTCTTAATTTAGTTTACAGATTTAGAAAACGAAGTTCCAAATAAAACGAGCTCTAAATAATTAAAATCTGTGCACAACTTTTCATTCTATTCACAAAAAATAATACAAATATCCCTAATATTTTATCAAAATACATAACTCATATTAATTAGCTACATCGTGCAGTGCAGAGTTGTATAGAAAGAATAGAGGAAAATAAATTTAAACCCTTTAAACATGTGCAAAGAAGTGTTGGCGAGTGTAAGGTTTGAATTTTGACCGCATGAGTCCAACAGAGGTGCAGCCAGGGGTCCCCAAAGTAGGACTCGCGTATGATCAATTTTTAAAACGATAATATTTCTTCGTTTGTGTTCCGATTTCAAAAAGCTTATACATATAGAATCTCCTTATCGGGCACTACAAAAAACCTCATCGTGGCTATGAAAATTAAATTATCAACATTTTTACCCACCATACTCCAGTTTTTTGATAACAGCAGGTCCAAATATTTCCCGATTTTCTCCATTTTTCTTTTATTGGACTAACTACAAATGTATATGTCAAACAAAAAAATAATTGTTTACAAATCGTGACTACCTCCAAAGTTATATTCATTTGAATTTAAAAATTTAGAGCGTATATTCATTTCCAATTTTGAATGCCGTTTTAAAACCAAAAATTTCGAAATTGTTCTAAAAAAAGATTAAAAACATGTTAAGCCTTACTTTCAGTTTGTTCAATAAACTAAACTGTTTTTGAGTTACGCGAATATATATTGTCCAACTCCTCCATTTTCGAAATAACGGTATTTCTCGAAAATACGAGCTAACCTAAAAAACGGTTAGCACCACTGAATTCAGCGTACCCGAATTAGTTTAACCCACCGGGTGCCCGGTTTGACAGTTTTTTCAACTGGCACAGTGTTATAATGTGGAATTTAATTTAAATTTGCAAAGTTTTAAGAATGTATGAAGTATCGATGGGAATACAGGAGTATAATTGTTATAATTATTTTATATTTATCATACGCATACGTGATCAATATGATAAAATTATGGAGTTTCCAAAAACCGATTGGTTGCGGTTATCTTCAATTTACAAGAAACATTTGATAATATACCAAAAGTTATATGAAATGCGTTGCTCTTATATTGAAAACTTGTAGAGAATCATTAAATTACATTTTAATATAATTATTTGACAAATGATATTAAAGGGTATTTTTAAACGCTTCCTATCATTTAATTAAATTAAACAAAACAATGATTGTGTGAGAGATCATCGTAATTTTATCTTATTCATGGAATATTACTTGCAAATATCCGTCGCTGCTTCACTGGGTAGCAAACATCCGAAATATCCAATTTTCCATGACATTCAAGCATAAATCAGGCTTAATTTGAACAATGGCATGGGTTTTGAGGGCCGCTATGGTTTGTGGCTTATTCACATAGACTTGTGTTATAAGAAAAACCCAGATGAAAAAAATCTAACAGTTTGAAAAGATTTGAAGTATTAATTTCATAATATACTATGTATTTGTATTAAAGTAATAGCCTCTGATGTAGAAGTATGCTGCGTTTTGTATGCGATGCTTATTTGGAAACATTCCAATGAAGAATTTTAGCAATTCATTTGCAAATACATATTGATACTATCTTATGAGAAATAAACTTATAATTTCATCGTGAGCGCCAGAAAATATCATATTTTTGTTATTTATCAAATAATTATATTAAAAATTTAATTTAATGGTTCTCTAAGAGTTTTCAATATATTTCATAGCATTTTTGCACATTATCAAATGTTTCTAGTATCTAAAAAACTAAACCTGTCGGTTTTAAATTTTTAAAAACCGATTCTGTGGTTTTTAATTTTTTCGGTATTGGAAACTCTTATTTATCACATTGACAACGAATGCATATGATTAATATATGATAATTATAACAAGTATACTCGTATATACGCATACGATATTTAATACAATTTCAAAATGTTTGTGATATTAATGTAAATTTATCATAATTTATGGCAAATTTTGTGACGAATGGTCTATAATTATGCAGGCCTTACAAGCGTACTGCTGCAAATCTGAGACTCATGATACATTTTCTTTAATCCTTTAATAAAAATTGCTTGAAGAGAATAACTACTCCTTCCGAACAGTAACACTTTAATGTTAAAAATAAAAGTAGAAAAAATTGTTTGTTCCTTTTTTAAATAGAATTAAATAAAAATGTTTTTATTTATTTACGAATCCAGCTAGATTGAATAATAAAAAATAAAATCGTTCGTTTGATTTTATTTAATAAGACAAAAACAGATTGAATGAAATTTTACAAGCACCTGTACATATGTATGCATCGCGATGAATGATTTTATGTATAAATATATACATTGAGTAAATGTGGCATTTTGTGAATTCTACGCGGTAGACTCATTTATTTAATACACTGCTGCACTGAGATAAGTTTTAAACATCGAGTTGTGTAATCAGCAAGAGAACGTGCAGCAAGAATAAATATGAAGGAAAAGTGAACAGACAGACGGACAGATAGAGGGACAAAGAAAACAAGAAAGAAATGCACTACATATAGATGGATACAGTAAAAGTTTCAACTATTAAAGTTTGTTGATTATATGTTTGTAGGTATATTTGCTTACCTTAGATTTTTTGCCAAACTCGATGAGACGACTGTCGTTAGATGTGTACGTGTGCATTAATTTGGCGCCATCTTCCCACGGTGGCTTATTGTAAATACCATCGACATCCGACATTAAAATGAGCAAATCCGCTTGCACTTCTGCAGCCAACATGGCAGACAAACTATCGTTATCTTTTATGGCAATTCCCTAAATACAAAAAGAAAATACACGTAAAAGAAATTGAATTTAAACACATACTAAAATATATACATATTCACCTAAAATGCAAAATAACGTATCATCAAAAAATTCGAAATTGATTTTATTATTGATTATGATTCACTACATCGTATTACATATGTACATTTGTACAAAATTTTAAACTTTTACTATCAAAAATAACCACTTTATAACCAAAATTCAAAACGAAGTATCATCAAGTGCACGATTTTCTCAAACAAAATAACGTATAGGTTTGGTAGTTTCCTAATATTTTTTAATAAATTTGTTGGAATTGAATTAATTGAAATAATTAAAATATAAAAAAAAATAAAAAATAAAAAAATATTTAAATCAAAAAATATAAAGGTTATTAATTTCAAAAAAAGGAAAATTACACTCTAATTTTTTTACACTTTTACACAACAAAAACATGAACAAAATTCCACAAAAAAATTATTTTTTTTGGATTTTTTTTCTTGTGTTTAGTGTGTAAAAGTCTAAAAAAATCAGAGTGTAATTTTCCATTTTTTTGAAATGAATACCCTCATAATTTACCTTAAATTTTTATTTTTTCATACAAATTTATATTGATGATACGTTATTTTGGTTTTAGAAAACAAAAATTCAAAATAACGTAAGACACACAGCATAAAATGTGCTTTGAAAAAATTTGTTTGTTTTATAAAATATATTCCTAGTGTCTTTGTAATTCAGATTTGAAAATTGTGTTTCAATATCTCAGGTAGTTTTATTTTTATATCGTTTTTTGCTTCTCCTATAAACTTATGAAAAGTGATGTTACGTTATATTGCATTTTAGGTAACGACATATACATATGACTACAACATATAAAACATGCAAGAATACGTGCATGTAATTACACCTATATACCAATATACAGTATGTGAAAAAAATCGTTTAACAAAAAAAACTAAATTTATATTTCTTTACTTTAAATGTTCTGTATTGTTTTTTGCTAAAACTAAATTACATTTACAAATTGAAAAATTCCCAAAAAAAAAACACTTTATATAGTATAACAGAGACAATACTGACTTTAATTTGCTTATAAATCTTTTATTAGATTCAGATTAAATAAGAAAAAATTTTAAAATATTTCTAAAATAGAATTCAATTGATTTGCTTGACATACTGTATATAAATATTACCAATTAATGCACACAGACCCACTTAACCAAGATTTGTAAAGAAGTAGTAACATTAACTTAAATGTCTACGTGGTAGACAGAGTAAACTTCATATACATACCTTTTTAGAACCCGCGGGAAGATCATCATCTACAATGAACATTGGTGGCGAGACTGCATCGTTTGTATTTATAATTGGTACAATGTTAAGGCTAATTAATTCAGATAGAGTACAAAACAAATTGCTACGTGTCTCTTCGTTATAAAAATCTGGTTTCGTAACAAGAACCTGTAAATAACAGCAAAAGATGACAAATAAATAAATAGAGTAACAACATCAGTAGCAGGACATGAAAGACAAAAAAAATGCTAAAAAATATTGTATAAAAAAATGATGTTGTTATTTAACATTGGATTTGACATCAATGTTTTTATAGCTCTTCATTTTATTTCATTACCTGTGCTATTTTAACACCATACTGTGCAAACATGGCATCATACAACGACATCAGACCAGACTGTCCTACAGCAGCTGCTGCTCTTGGATCCAATAGAAATCCGTCTTCCTATGAATATTAAAATTGATTTATTTGCCCTAAGAATATACAATTTATTAGGGTTATAACTTTTAGCTATTTCTGCAAATTTCCAAAATACAATAGACGGGCCTTGTATCTTTAGAAATAATGCATTCTTTTTTTGCAATGGTAAAACAAAATTCACGCGATTAAAAGCGATGATGTTTTGTACAAATATTATTTTTTTTAATTAGGTAAACTAATAATATTTTCCAAACTATGTACATTAGAGTGCTCCAAGATTGTATGGACGAAAAAAATTTTCTAGGTACAGGCCGTGCCCCACTAGAATTGTTCTATGCATTGTAGAAACACGTTGTGTAAAATATTAGGATGATATGATAATGTTAACTGGTAGCGCAACGACGTTGAAGTTTTGAGGTGCATTTACAAGGGGGAAAAATAAAATTTTTTCAGTTTTTGTAAAAATGTTCCCATTAAATAATTATGTTTGCAAATTAATTTAAAAGAATCGAAATGTGTACGTAATTGTCGTTCTAATAAGATATAAATGACAAAAATTGGCAAAAACTCATATACAAGTATATATGGATATATTTTAAGTAAAAATAAGCTTGTATTTTAATATTTCTCAAAATACCCAGCAAAAACATTTCTTACAAATAAGCCGAAAAATAAGGGGAATTTGACGATTCAACTACTTATTTTTCTACTGTAAGAACTCATTATTTTTGTTCGCGATGTCCCAAAAGTAATCCTTTATATTTTGGCCAGAAATAAGTTGTTTTGTTAGTAGAGTTATTTATAGAATTTTTATTTACACCAAAAAATAAAAATAAAAAAAAATAAGTCGCAGACCCGATTCGAACCTGCAACCTTCTGTTTGGTAGTCTGCCGTTGTGCTCACTACACCACTGCTTAGTTATTTCATTGTGCATCAAATAATGGTTTTCACACAGTAATGCAATATTCTTTTCTGTTTTTCTAAAAATAAACATGTAATAAAAAAAAAATGGGCAAATTGAAAAAAAGTAACAGTTTTTTGTTTTGTTTATTTATTTTGTTTTTTTTAGACTTTACTACTTAAAAAGTAAGTTATTAAAAAAGACATTATTAAAAAGACATTGTAGCATTTGTAAGCGAAGTTTTTGCTGGGTATGTTAATTTTGTTCCTTCATTTCTTGTTCTAGTGGCCTGATACACGTTAATGGCCTGGCGATTTTTTAATAAATTTAACATTTTTTAACCATTTTTTTCGATTCTTTTAAATTAATTTGCTAAAGTAATTATTTAATGACAGAATTTTTACAAAAACAGAAAAAATTGCATCTTCAGCGTCGTTGCGCCACCAGTTTACGTTAGCCTATCATCCTAATATTTTACACAACGTGTTTCTACTATACATAAAAAAATTCTAGTGGGGGGACTGTCAAAATTTGCCATTTTATTATTAGAAAATTTAAAACCGATCGGTTTCAGTTTTTTTCGATTTTGTGATAGTTTATTTTTTATTAAGTATTATAGCAAGGCGTATTAACAAGGTGAGTGCATAAAATCAGCTGTTTCTTAATTCGCTGTGGTTTTATGTACACTATATGTCAAACTTTGTTTATGTTTACATTTGTTATTGTAAATAACATAGTAATATTTTAATTCGCCTTGATTTTGACATTTACCGTACATTTTAACAAAAACAAATTGCCTGTTGTTTTTGCATTGTTGTATTTGTTGCCGGGACGCACTCACCTTGTTAATACGCCTTGTATTATAGAAACAAAATCAGTAGATAATATTGGAAATGCTATACAAATTTATAATTCAATCTTTTTATAACGATGGACCTAGAAACACAAAATTTTGCAGTGCGAATTCAAAAGGGATAATTAATTGTACTATTTCATTATTGTAATGGTACTTTTTGAATATAAAAAATTATATAAATAGTCACTTGAAGTTTTATTGTCAGGAAATACTCGTATGATCAAATGAGTGTGTGTCCTTTTTTATTAAAAGGTTTCCTTAGCAGCCTGCTTCATCATCTGACGCAATTTAAAAACTGTAAAGAAATCTAAAGATATTTTTTTCACACAAATAAATAGTTTCCTTTTCATTTCTAACTTTTGAATTTTTCTACTGAAAACCGAAGATTAATTTTCGGTTTCGGTTTTAGGACTTTGAAAACCGCGGTTTAGGTTTCGGTTAAAACCGAACACGAAACTCTAGTATATATTACATGGCCATTTTATTTTAACATCTTTAATAGAAAATCATAACTAACATTTCTTCGTAAAATTTTTATTGAATCGCGATATCATAGCATATTTTAGATAAGAGATGCTTTAATTAAATATTTTGCTGCAAGTTATTTAGCATATTGTCGTCTTTTATAGTCTCTTAAATTTAATATCATTTACAGCTACAATAATTCCACACCCAAATTTGGATGACATGAGATTTTATTGTATAATTTCAGTTTTTGACACCCTCTTATATTTCTTAAAATTGTCTTTACAATATTTTACGATATTGTTATATTTTTCTAGTTTTAGCTAAAATCTAATATCTATTTCCTAATTAGTAATAAATTCTTATTGTGAGCAGAGAAGCAAGCCGTATCGGCTTGTAATTTTCCATTTTTTTGAAATGAATACCCTTAACTTGGTTTTTGATTTATTTATTTTGTAATTAATTTTTAATAAATAAAAATATTTTTATTTAAAGTAGCTTTTTTGGGTATTTATAAAAAGTAGGAATACTGTTGAGACAAATTGACATGAAAATATTTTATATTTTGCTTAAAAGGCTAACTTTATATTGTTTGAATTCGGCTAAGCCGGTAGAAAACTCGGCGTAGAGCCGGCTAGCCGCCGAAAATTGTTGCTCATAAGCCGCCGCCGAAATTTTTGAATCGGCTTGTTTCTCTGATTGTGAGTTGTTTTGAAGATCTTTGTGTTAAAATGCCGAAAGGAACAGAATTTAATATTTCTGAGAGAAAAAATATATGACTATACATTTTTACTTTTCCTGTCGACATTTTTAACACAAATAGTCTCACTACCGCTCCTAAAGTATTACTACGTACAATTGAAAAACACATAACTCGTATCTGTTTAACAGGAATTATTCAAAAATTTTGGATTAAGAAAAGAATTAAAGCATTTTAGAATTAGCTTTCGGTGCGTGAAGTTGATTTCAAAAATAGGTTTCTAAATTTTTTTTTATTTTTGCGGCCCTAAAAAAGTTATATCCCTAATATATATTTGTATGTAACGATGACGCCATTAACACATATGCATTAGACCAGCTTAAAACCCAAACAAAATAATAATGTGTTTTCACCCCCATAAAATTAAGTTTCATCCTTTCAGAATATTATTTAACAGATTTTTGTAGTTTTTTTTTATTACTTTCAAATTACTCCAGATGTACTATATAGCATTTTGGTATCATAAAAAAAGTCCCTGAGATACGTATGTATTTTTGAATTATCACACAGAATTAATCAACCAGAAGGGAAAATTAACAAATAAAAAAGACAGGTTAAATCGAAAAACCATTAATTTTTTTTATTTTCTATGCTTATAAGGTTTCATCTAAAACAAGTGCCAAACATCGGATAACGTTTAGATGTTGCACATTTTATTCGAATTTTTGGATCAAAGTAGCAATATTTCCAATCAAAAATCGTAAACTGTTAAAATTTGCATTTTCAATACTCTTTAAACATTTATTAGAATTCCTTTCAAAAATTTTGAAAATATAAAATTGAGAAATTAAGATATGCATGACATTTTATGATTTCGTGTTTTAATAACGCTTGTACAAAAAGAAAAAGAGGCAACTGTTAGGCTTAGAATATAAATACCCAATGTGGTATCTTATAATAATCCAATCTTAATTTTTAGGGGGTGACTGGGGTAATTTTAATTCATGAGCTGGTATAATAAACTTGAATACACGTGTTGGACGTTTAACTATATGTGAAACATGAGAATGCTTTTGTGTTTTCTAACTATTACCGCTTTCGAATGATCCTTGGGCGAGAGTGTCTCCCTCATCGACAATGACATTAGCAATTCCTGTGCCAGCTTTTGCTTACCAAATGCCACTGCACCACTGGTAACCATCATCACTTCACGACCTTCTAAATGACATTCTGCCACCTGCAAAAAAGATATTTATTTATACATTGATGATATATATTTAAGTAAGTTTGTAAGTTGTTATTCGCATTTACTAAGGTGGTTATTAAAAGTAATTAATATGAACGTTGTAATTATACGTTAAATAATAAGGTTCACGTTAAACTTTAATATGTATTGAAATATTTGAGAACATATGAGGAGCCGCAGAACAAAATGTACTTTTTTGCATCTTTTCAAAAATTGTTTTTTTGGTATTTTTATAATATTTGGGTTGAAATCTTCCAGAAACAATCAAGTCAGCAAATTTGTTTTAATTTTTTTACTAAGTAAATGGGTTCTAAAAAATTTGTGTTTAACAAAACGTACAGCACTAGTATAAAACGAAAAAATAAATATTATTTAATTTCAATGTGAAATTTGTTTATATATTAGATCAGGATTAAAAGCATTCATTTAAAATGTAATCGTTAAAAAACGCATAAAAAACATACTTTTAAATTTTGTTTTGAACAAAACGTATTTTTTTTCTTTATTTTTTAACAAAAGATTCTTTTTCCGATATTAAAATGATTTTATATCAAACATCCATAAAATTTAATGTGTTGACTTATGGCAGTTAGATGTATCTATTGGTAATTAAGAAACTTGTTACCATTTCCAGGTTAATGCAGTTTTTTAAGGGGGCGAAATAAATAAAAGTCATTTTCCCAAAAATTTTAAATGTGCGAAAAAGTACCTTTTGTTCTGCGGCTCTTCATATGTATGTATATTAATAGCATGCTTTTAAATTATTATTTTTTCTAAACTTTTCTTAATTAAATTTCAACACAATTAAATTAAAACTAATTTAAATTTGGATAATATGCTGTAAAGTTCCACATTTAACATCTAAATGGGTAATTTGACAGATTTTTTATGATTGGCGTCCCACACCCCATGTTTTGATTTCATTCCGAAGAAAACGCCTAACATTAATGCACATTTTATCTGTTCTTGCAGTTTTTTAAAAGCCTTCATTCCCATACAACAATTTTATTAAAATATTTGAAACTGCTTCTCTAAATATGTTTCAAATTTGTAAGAAGAGTATATTACTTCACGAGGTGTTTAATGATAATGCAAAATTAGTGCACTACTTTCCATATTATCTAGTGGTAACTAAATATTAATACATTGCTTTGATAAGCAAAAGCATTAAAGTTAGTGATTATTCAATAAACTTTCATTGTCAATGCATTAGCCAATTTAATGCATTTGTGCCATTCCTGAACAATATTCTAATTTCAATATTCGTGATTTAATCAATCTAAAAATTTCACGTAATATAATAAAAAATTATTTAAATTCAACATTATTTTCCATTATTAAATTTGTTTAAAACTATCAACAATTATAATTATTAATGAAAATTTTATCTGAAGTTGACACATAATTTACTGCACTAAATTGCTTTTGCTCATTTATTTCGAAATCGATACTTAGAAACCAATTAAGTTTATTTAATTTGTTATGTTATTGTTACATTACAAAAATTTTAATTTTGTACAAAATATGTGGTAAAATTTCATAGTGATATGAAATGAATAATTTCATTGAGAGTGCAATGAAGATGAATGTAACATTTTTATTTAAATTGTTTAAAGAATAAAAAATGTGAGGGTACCGTGAAATAACTCCCCACGAAAAAATGAAATAACACCCAACAAATTTTTCATACAACTTGGGAATTATTTCATTATGAAACAACTCCTAACGCATAGGAAGTTATTTCATAATTTTTAGCTGGGAGTTATTTCATAATGCAATAACTGCCAATGAAACAACTCCCAATGAAATTTTTGTTGGGTTTTATTTCATTTTATTATGAGAATTAGGAACTATTTCACTGTATAGGGAGTTATTTCATTTTTGTTAGGTTCTACTTTGCAAAAGCAAAATCTTAACAAGTGGCCGTCAATGCAAAAAACTTTTCTATGCGAAGAAAGTTATTGATACACCCCAGAGGAGGAAACCTTAGCGCCCGGCCAAAGGTCGGCAATGCCAAAAAAATTTCTATGCGAAGCCAGTTTTTTATACACCCCAGAGGGGTGTATAAAAAACTGTATTGTATTGCTGTATTGTATTGCTACGCCATAGGCACGCAATACAAAAAATGTTTGGTAAGCGAAGAATAATTTCACTTTTGTAGTTCTTTATTTCATTGGGAGTTAGATTGCACTAATAAATTGCTTCGGATTTGGAATTATTTCATTTCTATTGGGATTTATTTCATTGGGAGTTATTTCGCTTTTTTGGGACTAATTTTTTTAAAATTATGAAACCGCCGATTATTGGGAGTAATTTCATTTCACACTTTGGCAGTTATTTCATTTTTCAAGTTTGGGAATTATTTCATTTTTGATGAGAATTATTTCATAGGGAGTTATTTAATTTGGGAGCTATTTCACGGTACCAAATGTGAGGTATTTAATCATCAAATTCATTATTATATTGTAGATCTTACTGGAAATACCCAAGTCATTCATTTAAAAAAACGTTTGGCGAAATAATTTATGAACAACTGGTTGATCTTCTAAGCAAAGATCGAAATATTTAGATTTTTTGGCCAAAACAGTTTTTTATGTTTTTCCAGTATTTTTTTTAGATTTCAATCAATAATTTTTAAATTACAAGAGTCAACTCATTATTTCACATCTTTAAAAACGTTTATATTCCTCATTATTTTTAATTTTAATTAAGAAAATATTTAACTTATTTCTAATGTCTAAAAATTGTTATTAATTCTAATTCAAATATGTGATATTGTAAGTAACGAGACGCTTCTTGAGAGTTTTATTTAAAAGTTTTAATTTGCTTTCCAGAAACATAGTTTCAAACAGTTTATGAATTGTTTAGTACAGCATGTATCAACATGGATTGTTTTTTTAGCATTTCCATCATGTTGCTGAGGGTGTTTGTGAAATTGGATTAAATGAACAAGTGTTTCAACTGAAGTTTCTAGTCTATTTAAATTAAACACAGGCGATTGATTTGTTGTTTCCAGAATTAAAATTTTGGTTGAAACTATTTATGGGTTCTGAGCACTGTCTTCAGAACGTTAGCGTGAGAACCATAATTATTTATTTGTTGCAGAGTTTGTGGATAATTTGTAACCGGAAAGTTTGGTATAGGGATAATTTTTATTTTCAGTGCCAGGGAACACATAACTATGAAATATACTGGACACCCTCAGTATGGTTTCCACACTTGCATTATGGATTCCGCCGCAATTACTACATTTATTTTCCCTTGAGACAACTCTAGATTTATGCCCGATAAAGTTCTATATCGAAGTACATTTTTATGGAGTCTAGGTGAAATAATGGACTAATTTCAACAGGTTCTGTCCGTATACTCATTACCAAATTTTATCGAAATATCTTCAAAATTACGACACATCGTTAAAAGGATTCTAAGTTGATCGGTAGAGGCTATTGATGTTGGGCGTTACAAACATCAACATTAGTGTTTATAAAAAACCGACTTTTTAAAAAACCGGTTTGTCTGTTAACCGAAAATTGGCCTTTTTTAAAAACCCGGTTTTTCGGTTAACCGACATCGAAAAAACCGGTTAAACCGGTTAACCGTCATATATGTGTAGAAAACATAAACTGTCCAATAAAGTATACACAACTTTAAAATTTTTAGTTTTTAGTAGCCAGGAATAATTGTTAATATTAAATTACTATAAATATACAAAAGTGCTAAGTCCATTTTATTTTGTAAAAATTTCAAAATTATTATCTCAGTCAAATTGAATTGTTTTAATTATTGTTTTTTCATTAAATTTCAACCAAAAAAGGTAAAATTAATTAAAGATTTGATAATTTTGAAATTTATTATCACCTCGACTTTTTCATATGAAACAGAAAATGTTAAGTCCCAAAAAAGGAACTATAAGATGCAAAAGCACTTCTTCTTAGCTGTGATTATTTGTTATTATAAATCATACCAAATAACTAATAAAACTCCATTATCAGATTTCAAATCATGGATTTTAATATTTCTGAAAAGGACTTTGTACACTAAGCTAACGAAATGATTAATAAAGTAAAATTTTAAGAACAAAACACACGAATGAAGTCAAATTTATTGAAAGAAGGTATGTACATCAAATTCAATTTAACGTTTCGTAAAATCATCACAAAATTTATAATGAATCATTATTAAAATTTAGTTTAACTTGTAGAATTATGCGGAATTTAATTTTTAATAATTTCAATATGTGCAATTTATTCTGAAAAAGTTTTTGAGTAAACTCATCGTCCTCTACTATTTAGAATAATTATAATTTTTAAAAATATTAATCTAAAGAGGTTTGTATTGTAAATCAGCCGTATAGGTTTCAAATCAGACCGAATGTTTGATATAATGTGTACACAATGAATATAAAAAATGAACAAAAACATTAGATTTATTAATTTAAGTCCCAAATTTTAAAAACCGGTTAACCGAGTGATAAAAACCGGATAAACCTGTTAACCGAAAATTAACATTTTAAATTAACCGGTTCGGAAAAACCGAGATTTCAAAGAAAAACCGGGTTTTCGGTTAACCGGTTATCCGGTTTATAAACACTAATCAACATAGACGCATAATACTCTTACTACTATGGTGATGTAGGTTATAACAAAAAAGCGAGTTTTTTTATTGAAAAACTACTAAAAGTGCCTTAGCTTTTCCTTACAAATCAACAACTATTTTCAACAGATTTTGATGAAAACTACTGCAAATACAACTTATATGATGGATAAAAGTAAATGTCAAAACTAAAAAAAAAAAACAAAATTTAATATTTCGCAAATGTACACAACAAAATTTAATAATAAAATTACCAAGTGCCCACCATGCATTTAAATTTTTATAGCGTTTTATATTTTTTCTCCTTACGAATCATTTATACGATATTTCTAGTTTTATTAAAAATGTTGGTAAATATTTCCTGATGAACTGGCGCATAGAAACTAGCTTATCTCCCCAACAATACATTTTAATAAAGTTATTTAAATTAAACTCGGATACCAACACGTTACAATTTTACCCAAAACTATTTTTGTAATCCCGTAAACCAATTTTAATAGAATACAAATAATATTTATGAAAAATATACAAGTTATGTAAATTTAATTAAAAATATTGTTATTAAATGCTTTCAAAAATAAAAAAAAGTGCAAAATTTTATCCATTAAATAAAAATGTATATATAAGAATAACCAGTAAGTTAAAACGATTTGGTTTTTCCAAAATGAATTAGTTTTTGTTTTGGTTAAATGCCATATAAAAATATCAAATCACCCAAAATAATGTTAAAAGCGAGAAAAAAAAAACCAAAAAAAAAAAAATAAAGACGAAAATTTAGCCATTAATTATTGAGAAAATGTTATGAAAATTGTTTCCATTTTTCAGTGGCCAAAATAAATTACATAAATAATTGTGTTAAATTACCGACAAAGCATAAAATAAGAATGAGCATAAAAATAAAACACTTAATAAATTCTTAAATACTTCATAAATTAATCGCTGCGATTACTCGCAACGCAATGGGACTAATATTGCTTGTGTTTTGTAGCGTAATAATGATAACGTTCACTAACCTGCTCAACAATGGAAGCTAGACGACCAAGGGCAAGACCATGATTGTCTTCTCGTGTGATAACAGCACTACCCAGCTTCACAACCAAACGTCGGGCATATTTCAGCTGACTCCTCTCAGAGAATGTGGCTTGTTTGCGTTCAAGACTGAGACGTTTTTCAGGTGGCGTAATCTACAAAAAAAAAGATAAACAAATTATGAAAAAGAACAAACAAATAAACGTTTATAGCTAAATTTAATGGAATAATCATAAGTATGTACATGATGGTAGATGTAGAAAAAAGTACATATTTTCAATCTATTTACATTTTTGCTTTAATACTCTGCGTTGTTTGAGCTTGTAAAATGGACATGACCATTATTTGAAAAGAAATTTTCATCTGTGGCAAAGAATAGCCATGCCAACGTACATAAATAAATCTACAATATTTACATAGTAAAATGGTTTTTAATGCTGTATTTCATTTCATTTTAATGACTGTGTGGTTAAGTTGAGTGGAAACAACGACCAACATTCACTCACCACTCACTCCAACACCTGGACTCACGAACAGGCACAATACTCTTCAAGAACCACAAAAATAAATCCATACGGGTGCAAATATTTTAAAGGTATATTAAATAAAATGAAAAAAGAAATAATGACAATGGTTTAACGCTTATTTATTACCTTGAATAATGAAAAGTTTCTATGTAATAGCAAAACAGAGGATTAAAAGATTTTGCGGAACAACAGCAATCATGTACTTTTGCAAAGAATATTAAAAGTAAATTCTTCATGGATTTAATAAATACTTAAGCACTGAAAACAGATTGCGTGGAAAACGGTTTCAATTATCAGCTTTAATTAAAAATAACTTGTATTTTATTGATATTATTAAACATATTTTAGTGCAACAGAATTTCTATACATATTTATGATACTCGAAGTTAAATCATAACTACATATTATACTTTCAACAAGAGATTATTTAGTAAATTATACTACTAAAATCGTGAGAGAGACAACCGTATTTATTATCTGTATGAATTTTGTCCTAAATTTTGGTGATTGTAACAATTTACAAAATTCGAATAAGAGCAAAAGAAAACTGAATTCGAGATCTTAATTAATGTTTAATAAGTAAAATATATCAAAAACATGAAGTATTATTTTAAACAAAATTCGGAGCAAGTTAAAATTTCAGTACAAGGTCCCTTTTCACACGTTCCCGTACTAAACACATCTAAATCTCAATAGAAACTAAACTATTGGTCGGATTCTAGATAAAATATTGGTCGGATTCTAGATAAAATAGAATACATGTGGGGAGCGGGTATACTTCCCATGGACCATCAAGGAGTAATTTCAGTTTGAAAATGAAAATGGTCCCCAGGGACCTTCTCACCCGACGGAGGTTTTTGTATTTTAATATAAAATATAAAAATTTTCTGATATCACCAACCCATTATGCATAACTCAAATACCAAATTTTACATCCTCTATAAAAATATACCTGATAGTACTGTCACAATATCATCTATATACTCTCCTCCAAGGCTTAATATTAATCGAGATCAGTTTCCTAATTACTTTTCGACATTAGGTCTAAGATTTGTAGCAGCTGGCGATTACAATACCAAACATATATACTGGGGTTATCGCCTTACTATGCCTAGACGGAGACAACAATTGGAAGCAATATCGTACTAGATGTTATAGACTAGATGTTATATATAGTGACCTCAATAAAATTCTAGATCTAATAGACTTCGCTAGGACCCCAGTAACCCCATTTTGGATCTCTCATCAGATCACTTAACTACATTATTCGCACTACAAAAACTTCCAAGCCAATTTGAGAACCAAAGTACTTGTTTCCCTATCAAGTTCCCAAATTGGTTAAAGTTCAAAATGTATGTCAGTTCACACTTGCCACCAAAAATTTTATTGAAAATTACCACGACGTGCAATCCAGGGTTAATATTTTTACTGATACTTTGATCAATACTGGTAAAATATCTATACCTATAGTCTCCTTGGGAAGTTACAGATATTTAAAATGTCCTCTTATAAGAAAAGGGTGCTCAGACCTACATAAATGGCAGAAATCACGTTCTCCGAGTCTGAAGTTTCACTTAACCAATGTCTGCAAAACTAACACCCTACTAAGAAAAAAGAATATAGTCTATGGAAATGTCCTATCGCATACAAAACCCCTATACGTCTCCAAACCGGTGAATGGGCGAAGAACAACACTAAATGGTGGAAACATTTCAAAAATTCTAACAAAAACAAAACACATGTAAAATGTACACTCTTGTACTCACATACAATTTTCTGAAAATAAGCGAACTCACTTAATTTTAAATAAATTCGAAAATAATCCATTGCTTTTTATGATCGATATCTCATTTTGTTCCTATTACATGTGGCTTTGCGATAAAGCAATAAATCTAAACAATTTCTGCCGTTTTCGATTTTTTATGATTATTAAAAAAAAAAAACACGTATCTGTATATATGAAAATGGGGAAAACGTTTTCAACATTCAATCAATCGAAAGAAGAACATTAACTACTCAATTTTATGTACATATATCAAAAAAAGTAAAATTTTGTGAAAATGAGCGAATTCACTTAATTGTGAATAAATTCGAAAAGAATCATTCGATTTTTATCTTCGATATCTCATTTTGTTGCTATTAAACGCTGCTTTGCGACAAAGTAATAAACCTGAACTGCCGTTTTCGATTTTTCATGAGTTTTTTAAAACACAAAAATTTGCTATTTTCACTTAAAAAATATATTTTTTGCTTCAATTTGTTATTATAACTACGAAACTATTGGGCCGATTAAATTGTACCATATTTGTTCTTCTGGAACCACAATCCATCAAAATTGTGTAGTGGTTTAAAAAGCGTCTAAATTCTGTTGCCCTGTGTTATAAGACAAAAATGAATGATCAAGTAATTTTCTGATTTCCTTGTATGGGGACAGGTGTTTCCCATTTTACTTTATGCCTAGTCGTGATATATTAGGACATTATGACAATATGACTGATAAGAGACCTTGTGAATTGACCAAATATATATTGATGGTGGGTAATTGAAAAACTGAATACTAGTAAAAAGCAGAAAATAGATTCACAGAGGATAGCTAAAATAAAAATTACATTCAAAATTTGAAAATTTGACACTTACTAAATACAATCTTTCAAGCAAACTCCCCATCAAATGTACCTTTATTTAAATATAACAGCCAATAGTTGCAAATAATTAAAACTTGATAACTTAAACAAATTTTGAGTTCATTCGTTGTTTAATAAAATAAATTATTGCAAAAGTTTTTGCTTTTTTAAAGTTAACAAAAATAAATTTATTTCCATTTATCATTGTAATATGTTTATTGTACATATTTATAAATGAATTTGTTACACAAATAAATATGTGTGCAACAACTACCTATTAACTTACAATTTATTGTAATTAAAATGTAAATAAATTTAATTTTTTATTATGAAAACACAGACTGTATTTATTTATGGCCATTAAAGTTGAATAGAAAATCATTCATGATAAAATTTATGACTGAAGCAGACAGACATGAACACAGTTTAATAAATGTCTGTAGGTTATTTAAAAAAAAAAATCGTAATGACACACTCAAGTGCTTCGGAAAGAAAAGCTAATTAACAGTGTTAATTTAGTATAAACATTAGGGTTGTCCCGTTTATATGGAAAAATGTAGTTCGGTTTTACAAAATGTTAGTCATAGGACTATTCGTTGGTGAGATGAATCAAAGGAAAGGAAAAATTCATTTTTTTTATATTTTTCCTATTTTCTTTCAAATACATTTGAATACATTGAATACATTTGAATACATTTTCGCAAAAGTTTTTTTCTATTTTTCGAAATTTGTATTACTATTTCGATACTTAACTAGCTGTTCCTATATGAATTTCATCTCAATCAAATACTTATTACATGTTCAACAGCTACGCAATATTGGTATTCAAATACAAAACCTTTTCAAGACCTTTCAAACGGTGTATAATACTTTATGTTTTCATTTTAAAAAACTAAATCTCCTAGTATTAACTAAAATGCGTATTTTTCAAAAGTAAATTTCAGATTAAGATTTTGAAAATTTTGGTTAAAATTTAAACTAAAATGAAAATTCCAATTCGACTATTCCTATAATGTCTATAGGATGGGCCTTTCATATTATACCAAAACTTCATATTATATAATTGGAAAAAATACTAAGAAAGTAAAAAAAAAATCCTTTGATTCATCCTTCTCACCAACGCCACAGTGGATTAAATAAGGTGTTTGCATCTCATAAATGATTTTTGCAAATGATTGAAATTAATCATAAAACAAGTATCGTAAAGTTATTATTATATTTCCAGAAATTATAGTTATTCTGTCATCAGAAGTATTCGATAAATGCGACAGAACACACAACTTTCTACTTTAAAGATTTGGAGATTTGAAATTATACCATATTCAAGGGCGTATTTTTAATATTTATAATTATTTTTTTTAGAATTTTTATACCTTGTTGCAAAGTGTATCGTGTCCAGATTCTATCTTTGTAACGAATTTAGTATATCGTTAGCTTAGTACGCAAACGTAACAAGTCCACTTTTGATTGAAATTAAGATTTTGATGCAGAAAGATAGTAAAACATAAGATACATATTTTGCAATAAAAAAAATTTCGTTATTTTGTTTCTAACGGATGATTTTTCAGTGATACGCAAAAGTGCTAAGTCCACAAAAATAAAATAATAATAAGTAAACGTGCTAAGTCCAGCAATAAACATTGAATATGCTATTTAAATCTACTTTTTCAAAACTATTTGCTATAATACTTTGAATATTAACATTTTTCGATGTAATCACTATAGTGTAGAGATGAGCGATATTTCCATACCACTGTGATTGAAAATCACTGTGATTGAAAAATCACTGGTAACAACAGTTACTGAATATTGCAAGTAACAGGTACATTTAAGTCGTTCTTTTATATTTTTCAACATTCACTGGTAACGTTTTAGAAAAATCACTGGAACAACTGTAGTAACAGGTACTTTAAATATCGTTCTTTTACATTTTTCAACATACTGTTAAATGTCGTTCTTTTATATTATTCAACATTCACTGGTAACGTTTAAAAAAAAATCACTGCTAACAAATGGAGAAAGTAACAGGTACATATTTTAATGTCGTTCTTTTACGTATTTCAACAAACTGTTAAATGTCGTTCTTTATATTTTTCAACATTCACTGGAAACAACAGTTAGAGCATATTTTTAGGCGCATAATTTTATATATCTCCAATACAGTGTATCAAATAAAATGTTAAGTAACATATCAGTTAGTTAGCTTAATTTTGTTATTTTCCTATGTTTTTGGTTAACATAAGAACAGATTTAAGAATGAAAATAATACATAATGATTCTTCTTAACATAAGTATTATTTTGCTTAACATAAACCAAATGTGATCGCAGTCAGTGTTTAAAAGAACAGTGATTTATAAATCACGTTCACTGAGAACGACGTTCTTAAAAAATCACGGGATCGCTCATCTCTACTATAGTGTGGTTACACAATTCACTGTAAAATAAAAAAAAAAACAATTTAGAAGAATGGAAAAAAATGCCGCAGAAGACTTGCAATTTTTAAAAACCACTCTACCAAAGGATTATCATCAATTTTATAACGATTTACCACACGAATAATTTATTTTTTATGTTTAATATTACAAAAGTATAAGATTTTGAGTTATTTTCCTATACAGCAACGAAATAAGACTGTTTTTTGTTATGTATTTAAATAATATAAAATAATAAAATCAATTTGTAAAATACAAAATCATCAAAATCAAAGGAGCAAAGTCCCAAAAATGGCATCAGTTTCTAAAGTCATTTCAATTATTTTATTTTTTCAACTGATACTTAAAGCCAACAGATCATAGGAGAGAACTGCGTTTACAGATCTAAAAAATAATGAAAGCAAAAAAAGATAGAACGTTTTTTATCTCTCCTGTAAAATTAAAAAAATGGGACTTGGCAAGTTTGCGTACTAAGCTAACGATATATTGTTAGCAGATTTGAAATTTATTAATTTAAAATATATAATTTTTTTTAGCTTACCTACGCAAATTTGACTATGATTTTAACTATTGGCGCCGTTTGACGCCGATCTAGTTTTAACATAGAATTAAAGTCTAATCTATTATCTAAAAGACATATCAAAACTAGCTGCCTTTTGGTGCCTATAAACAAATGGCATGCTAAAATGTTGAGCAAATCAGAAATTTAAGAAAAAAAATTATCAACTTTTTTTGATTTAAGTTGCTTTTGATCCGAAAATTACCAAAATTTTCCACTGTTCAACGGCTAGAGTTACGACAAAGATTTTAAGACATTGTGTTTTGTAAACACCCTAATATGCATACATACAATACAACAGAAGTTATATAATTGGACAATTCACAAGGTCCCTTATTGTCATAATGTCCTTATATTTCACAATGGTTTTTATTGTTTTTAAAGCAAAAAATGTCCTAAAATAATACTACTCTGTATTCTAAGTTTATTGTGTTATCGTAACCAACCAGCAGAGACCTGCGCCGAATGCCTAAGAGTCGGTTAAGCCGAGCTGCCGAGTCGTGATATATTAGGACAATATTACTGATAAGAGACCTTGTGAATTGACCTAATATTTTCCATAATTAAAACATATTAATTTTAAAACACCATTAAATTATCATTCATTTAGTATTCAGTACTTATCAAATTTATGGTACTTATTTTGTTTTTTTAATTTGTTAATAATTTTTACAAATATGAGTATAATAGAACCATTTAAATTATGACAGGTTCTTATAAGATAAATATTAAACTTTTTGATTAAAAGTTTATACTAGGAACCATGGAATAAATATAAATAGAAGCGCTACTACCATAAAAAATGTAATTCATGGAATAACAAAATAAATATTAATCATATATGTTTTGTTTTCGATTTTATCTCTAAACTTCGTCTCTAGTTTAACTCTATGCTAAGAATATTAACCGGTTGTCAGATGTAAATACACATTTGTTATTCGTTTAAACAAATGTAGATACTCGAATATATTTGATCATCCTTTCTATAATAGAATTGAAATTGATATTAAAAAGAAGCTTTAAAAGTACTTTTAATAAACCATATATGAAAGTATTTAATTTAAAATACATAAGTAACATTGTTAACTGGCCATATAAAAATACAGAACATTTTAAAGCATTTTTCCATTGAAAAATAAATGAAATTGATTTGTTATGACGACAAAATAATGAAAAAATTACTCAAAAATCAATGGGTTGTAATAGAAACCATTGATACGTCAAACATTAATACCTCTTATACATTTTGCTTGTGTTGTCTATTTGTATCTATTTATAGTACATATATCAATGAATACCTATAAATACTTATGTTGGTCCTTTTACTAAATCGTAAGGATAGGTAAAAATATATTTTTAAAAAAAGTCAACAGTTCTGTAAGAAATACTCGTACATTAGCAGTATTACTTACAGAACTGTTTGCATAATTTAGAGGGATAAAACTACATATTCAAAGATTTTGTAGAGGCTATTTAACAAAATTGGTCCCACATATTTAACGATTTTTTTATTCAGCAACATTTTTGAACAATAATCTTTTGTTGTTAGCTAAACGATTATCGACAAAATCGACAATTGTCAGCAGTTCTGCTGAAATGTGTCTTCTTTGGCAACATTATTTTTTTATCAATATTAAACAATAGCTATGTATATGAAGCATATATGTATTAATAATAATTGTGTGCGAAATTTTAGGTTACTAATCTTTCACCTCTTAAAGTTATAATCATTATAAGTTAAAAAATTATAAATATGCTTTG
Source organism: Calliphora vicina (assembly GCF_958450345.1). Taxonomy (NCBI): domain Eukaryota; kingdom Metazoa; phylum Arthropoda; class Insecta; order Diptera; family Calliphoridae; genus Calliphora; species Calliphora vicina. The sequence goes on from NC_088782.1 coordinate 92,168,588, forward strand.
ACAATTAGAAGAGTTATTTCATTAAATTTATATCTGTATCACAGTTTGTACAGTTACGCTGGTTGCTGGGATAGTCTCAGCGTAGACCAGGGACGTTTTTATTTGTCTTAAGACGGAGAATAACTAAAATATAGAGTTTTCTTAAAACTTTATAAGCCGTATAACTTCATTAACTATATTTTACACAGATACACAAAACAAATAATGAGTAACGCCAAATGGTTGGGTGGTGGTCTCCGGCAACAAGCAAGTTAGTCAGTCGTGAAGAGATCTAATTTTAATACAAAACCTTTGTAGATAGTAATTTACTTTTGTTTATTACGAATTCTCTTTAATATATATTTATTTAAAATTTCTCTAAAAAGTTAAAAATGTTCACGGTGCAACGTGTCGGATGATAGTCAATGATTACTTACTGTGACACGTATACGATATGTAGTACAAAATTTAACATGAAGTGTACAAAGAAATCCTTCATAACGGCTGATTGAAAATTTGAAAATCGTAGTTTACAGAAAATAAAAAAAATAATACACACAATATCGATGAAATGTGGGAGGGACACTGTGAGGGTTGGAAAATTTTAGCACGAGTTTTAAATCTTCAGAAAATGAAAGCTAACTTGTACAATGCTTACGGGGACGCGCATTGTCGAACTTTCAAAAATAAACATATAGACATTTCTGGAATATCATAGACTTACAAAAGGTCACAGAGACAATAAGTATATTTTCCATATGCCTAGAAATATACATCCTGGCGATTCAATTGGTTCCCAAGTTATTGATAAAAAGTTAAAGTACTGTATTCGGATGGGTTGAATCATTAAAATCCTTTATCCGAGAATATATGAATGTATATTGCAAATTTACTAATCCGATTCATTATAAAAATTAGAAAATTTATTTGTTGTTTTCAATATAAAATACGAAAGAATATGTTCATTCGCATTTGGTGAAACAGGCAATTTATTTTCTTGTCCAGTTAATAATAAAAACAAATAAAATATATAAAAAAACGGAAGAACTAATATAAAATGTTCATAGCTACTTAGCAAAATTAGAGCGCGTAAGTAGTCCGTTAGCAAATCATATGCACGAAAAATCCAAATAAGTTATTAAAAGAAAAAATCCACATGATATTGTTTAATTTTCCCCGCTTCACACAGCATGTGTCCAAATCCAACCAATTTATAAAAATATAAATAAACGAAACGCACCTATATTTTGTTTCCAAAAACAAATAAAGATGCTTATAAGAATCTTACAATTAAATGTAAATATAATCAGATTTCAATCTAAATACATACATACCTTCAATGTAAATATATTTTTGCAAAATAAAAATATTTAATATAATTTAAAATAAGTTATGTTTAAATTTAGAATTTTTTAGAAATCAAAGCTTGAATTCTGTTATTTTTCGATTCGCATTAAACTATATTTTAATTTCAGCAAAAATATTTATTGGAATTTGATTAAATTGTTCTTATTTTTCCAATTGGGAAGAAATCTAGAAAGCTTTTTGATAACTATTTATAACTTTTTGTTTCTGAAAAATAACTGAAATTTTCTTGGAACAAATATAATTTTTTAAATTTTTATGATTTTAAGATAAACAATTAGGATGTAATTAAAGTGAAAACATTTGCATTACAATATGTTATTGATTTCTTATTTAGGCAAATTATAAAAGAAAATATCAATAATAAAATTCATAAAGCAAAAAAATAAAAAAAAGTAACAAAACATAAACTACTTCATGTACATATGTACGAATTGAAACCTTAAACAGTTTTGAGAACAAAAGTACATTTCATTTTATGGAGAAATTTATTCCAGATATCAAATTATAACTGTTCGTAAAGAAATACAACAACGTAGTTATTTAGGGAGTTTATTTAATTTTAAGAATTACTGAAATAGTACAATTTATAAAAATTATCAAATCAATGCAAGAAGTCATTACTGATCGAAGCCGGTTTTATTACAACAAACAATTTAAAAACTAGGGACTTAGTTTATACCTCGAAATCGACCAGTAGGATTTCAACATATTTTTTTAGTGTTATATTCAGAAAGTTAAAAAAAATGTATATCAAAGTTTTTTTTTCGTTTTTTTAAAAATTGTATTAAATCAATTATTTATATAGCTGAAACCTTATTGTCATGCTGGCAACATTTTTTTTAATATTTCCCTCTCTTTCTTATTGTAAATTAATACTATTCTTCGAAAAACTTCTAATTTAAAAATAATTTGTATGAATATTAATTATTCGTTAGAACATGCAAAGTTAAATGAAGGCAAAAACAAAAAATTCAAAAGCAAATCTATGTAAAATGGCATCTATGCAAAATATTCAAAACCACACATCGATTTTTGATTGATAGAGAATCCGTGTAAATGTCTATTTATTAAGAAACACATTGAAAATTAAACACGTGTACATATACATGTAGTATGTGCATAGAAATATGTGAAAGAACCTAAATATAACAGCAGTTCTGGGTGGATATACCGAATTAGGGATTTTATTGTCAAATATTGCCACCACTGGTTACATAAGTTAGGCGCTAGTTATTTGAACCTACAGAGATTATAAAGAGGCTTTCTAATAGCTGGTCCATAGTAATCAACGCATGGAAATTTTGATACAGGTAATATATAGTCAGTTACCTGCTAACCACATAACTGTTTATTTGGACTAAAGCTATGCTCCCAGTACTCTATTAAATAATATAGACCGACTGTAGATTACTTGGCGTAAGTGAAATAACTAGTCTCTAAAGAATAATACAAAATTGACAAGGTGTAGTAAATCGATAATATTGCAATGTATGCATTATATTGAGTAAATTGAACATAATTATCCGGACCATAAATGTTACATTGAAATATCCATAAGAATTTGTACAAAACTCTGAAAAGTTTTACTAATTTTCGCAAAGCAAGCGCTACGATTTATTGTTATTCCCTGATACCTTATTCGGTTTTTTTATTGATCGATAAAGATAAGAATTCGCCATATAAATGCTCTGTGTGTAAATTGATTTATTTATAAAACACACATGAAAAGTTGTTTATACAAGTAAGGAACCATTTATGGTAAAATCCAAGAAAATTTTAATATTTTAATTTGCCCTGCTAGGCTATCTTCATAAAAAACGTTATTGCCCATTCCAGTTTTTTGCAAATTATTGTTATTGACGCTTGATGGCAAAATGTTTATAACAAGATTAAAATACATAATTAGAAATAAAGCATGAAACAGTTTAAAGGTTAATGTAATTTAAAGTGAACATTTCTTATCAAAATTTAATATTTATGCGATTTTGCAAAAAATTTTAGCTCCGTTTTTGATACCAAAGTTTAATTCACAATAAATAAATTAATAAATCAGTTTATGCATTTTCAATTTGGTAAACAATTCTTAATATTATTCAGCATTATGAACTAATTTGAGTGACAAAATCTATAATTACACTATGCACGAAATTGACACTTTTTTGTCTGTCAAGACGGTCACCCAGCGGCTTAAACTAATTCGGGTACGCTGAATTCAGTGGTGCTAACCATTTTTTTAAGTTAGCTCGAGATATACCATTATTTAAAAAATGGAGGAGGTTGCACAACATACATATATTAGCGTAATACTATGTTCACATTTGCAGAGTTAATCATCTCAAACGTGATTAAGCTCTAATCACTTCAAAATCGAGATGATTATCCATACATTTAAATGATTTGTTAATCACTTCAAATTGACATGATTAAATCTTAATCACTTCATTAATCACGTAGGATCAACTGAACATACCTCAAACTGATGATGATGTAGCATCGGCCACCTTTTAGTGTAGTACCGATAAATAAATTTTGACAGAAGTTTTCTCTTTTTTCCCTAAAAAACCTTAAATAATTCATCAATGTTCACAATTTCATTATAAAAAAGTTTAAAATAATTTGCTAATATCTTTAATAAAGTATTTATTTCCATATTTAATGCCTTAAAGAAATATAAATTTGTTTGTTGTTTTTTTATTTGTCAACTTAATCATTTTAGTGTCAACTTAATCATCTCAAATATAATGTGAACGGCTTTGATTAACTTAATCAAAATTTTGCTTAAACGCGTTTAAAAGCCCAAGTGTGAAAATAGCATAACTCAAAAACAGTTTAGTTTATTGAATAAACTGAAAAAAAAAAAAATATTTTTTAGAAAAATTTCGAAATTTTTAGCTTGAAAAATGCATATACGATCTTAATTTTTATTACACGTTTAGAAAACGAAGTTCCAAATAAAATAAGCTCTGAATAATTAAATTCTGTCCACAACTTTTCATTTTATTCACAAAAAATAATACAAATATCCCTAATATTTTATCAAAATACATAACTCGTAGTAATTAGCTACATCGTGCAGTGCACACAGGTATAGACAAAAAAGAGGGAAATAAATCTAAACCCTTAGTCCGATTTGAATGAAATTTGACATGTGCAAAGAAGAAGTGTTGACGAATTTAAGGTTTGAATTTTGACCGCATGAGTCTACCAGAGATGCGGCCAGGGGTCCTCAAAGTAGGACTCGGGTATGATAAATTTTTAAAACGATCCTCTTTCTTCGTTTGTGTTCCGATTTCAAAAAAAAACTTACACCCATAGAATCTCCTCATCGAGCACTACAAAAAAAACCTCATCGTGGCTATCAGCCATCTCTTATAGCTTCGCAGATATTTGCATTTTAAAATTAAATCAACATTTTTACCCATCATACTCCAGTTTTTTTATAACAGCGGGTCCAAATATTTACCGATTTGCTCATTTTTTCTTTTATTGGACTAACTACAAATGTATATGTCGAACAAAAAAAGAATTGCTTACAAATCGTGACTGATTCCAGATTTGAATTTAAAAATTAAGAGCGTATATGCATTGTCCAATTTTTAAAAACCAAAAATTTCGAAATTTTTCTAAAAAAAAAATTTATATTTCTAAAATGACTGCAAAGATTTAAAACATGTCAAGCCTTACTTAAAGGTAATTTTGTTGCGGAGTTTCGGTTTTATCAGTTTTTAAACCGTTTTTGAGTTACGCGAATATATTTTGTGCAACCTCCTCCATTTTCGAAATAATGGTATATCTCAAAAATACGAGCTAACCTAAAAAACGGTTAGCACCACTGAATTCAGCGTACCCGAATTAGCTTAACCCACTGGATGATTTCTATTTTTTAAAAACGTAAACGGTGTAAATACCAAATCCATAAACTTTTATGCGCTATCGCCATTAAAAAAATTCCAAATTTCACCAAAAAATAATCAATTTTACAAAGAATGATTAATTTTCCAAAAAAAAACCAAATCTGCAAAATATTGAAATTCGTTTATTTCGAAATTAATATTGAAAAAAAATCAGTGTAGGCCTTGACCGACCATATTTTTTTTACTTGTTTATAATACGACTTACTTGTTTTTGAAAAATTTCAAACAATTTTGTATAGAAAGAGGTTCTGTTATAGGCTTTCGAAACCGAAAAACTTTAAAGCCTGCTGAAGAACCAGAATTAGATTTTGCAGTTTTTTTAAAGGAAAAGCAATATCTGGATTGTTAGTGAACTAAAAGTCTAAAATATTCCAATCAAAATTAAACAAAAAAAAGGACATTGAATTCACAAAATTAATGCTCCAGGAGAAAAATCTTCAGCTGATAATATGGCTGTCAGTTGTGCCTTGTTTGTAAGTATGGCAACACTAAATGATTAATGATTAATATCGAAAGCTCTAGAATTCGAATATTCTAGTTTGAAGATCATTGTAGAAATAGAGCTTTCTAGATGGTAAGTGAGAACATCAAACAAGTCAGTACATTATAAAACACTGAGTAACTATTTAAACTGTAGTTGCTGTACATTTTAATAAATAAAGAGTTGTTACAAATTTAAACTATTTGTAATCAAAAGTAGCCGGTTTATTTAAAGGAAATAAAAAGGTTTATTTAAAGGAAATAAAATATTTACCACCTTATTCATAATCAAGTTTTAATTTTATAAAATATTTATAAAAAATAAAATATAAAATTAGTTTTATAAACCTTGAATAAATTCAATAATAATATGAAACAGGCCTTAAATAATGTCTAGTTTCAGTGGCACTCAAAGAAACTATAAATAAAATCTAATTAGATTCGAAATATACAATATATACACAGGAAATAATTAATAGTATAAATCGGTTTCATTGAGTGTTAAAAATTTCCGTGATTAGCCCATATGTTTTTATATTGTCTGCCATTGACAAGAGATAGTATTAATATAAACATGCCCTGCTTAATCATGGTTGACTGCACTAACAAATTTTGTTGTTTATTGTTGTTTTACTTTTTCTACAACATCATAACATTTGACTTGTTTTTCAAAAAGCACAACAGAACCTTTTGTGTCACTTCATCCGTGTATGGTCAGAAAAAGTTATGTTTGTTTTGACGCGAAAAAATACATATTCATACATAGCACTTATGTACATATTTATGTATGTATTTGCTGACGTATCTACATTAGGGTGGTTCCATTTGTATGTAGTCAAAACTAGTTGTCGGTGTCCCCTACTGAAATTAAAGATTAGTTTATTTATGATTCCAGTTCTACGAATTTTGGTTTAGTCATTGTTTATCTGATTTAGAGGTCAAATAAAAATAATATATTAAATGTTTTATATGAATTTAAGTAAATATCACACTTGATCAACATGAGGGTATTAACTAAAAATTTTAAATTTTATAAAAGGAGTCTCATTTCGAATTAAAATCACAAAGTAAAACAAATTTTATTAACGAAACAGTTGTCATAATGTCATAATGTCGTAAAATATTTTTTTAGTTAAAACAAATTCTTGTTGTGCAGCAAACAAAAAAAGTGTTATTTTATGATGAACCATAGTTCTAAAAGTCTTATTAGTTTATAACTTTTTTGTTTGAAACCGAACAAAAATTTGTTTAAACTAAAAAAATATTTTATGACATTATAACAATATGACCTAATAGGAGTCCGTTTGAATCCCCCAAGTAAAAACTCAAAATACAACCAAATTTAAATAAAACAATTTTATTATTTTTAACTTTTGAACAAAGGCTCAAATCAAAATAATAAATTTTTATGAAAATATACTATGCATTTCTATTCCAACTTTTGTACTAACTCAAAATAATATCTTTTTGTTGATATAAAAGTATGTAGTCACTACATTATTATGAAAATGGTCTCAAATGTGGTTTTCGATTTAAAGTCGATGTCTTCCGATCGGGATGAAATTTACACCAATGTTAGACCTACTGGATAGTAATTCAGACACAATTTTTATCGGTCAAGAACTCCCTGAGTTAGAGGGGGTCAAAATTTGACATTATGGCCAAACATGTTATTTTTCTCATCCATGTAACTTATTTTTCTTATTGTTCTTAGCAAAATGTTTAGATAGATATTTCTTCAATCTTTCGAAAAAAAAATAAATTTTTTTTTTACAAAATCAAAAACTTTTATGACTTTTCCGAAATGGTCCCTTTTTTCTTAAAATAAAGCTTGGATTTTTCCTTGAAGACCTATTTGGTCGCATAGTGGGATCAAAATTAATGTTTTGTAACTCAAGATATACAATTTTTGATTTTTTTTTTTTTTTTGGAAAATTCGAACTTTTTTCCAAAATGGTCCCTTTTTAAATTTTTTGTGTATGAATTACTATCCAATAGGTCTAACATTGATGTAAATTTCATCCCGATCGGAAGACATCGATTTTAAAAGTTGGTTCATTTGACATGAAATCCCCCATTTATATTTTAAATGTGTAAAATATTTCTTTCAAATTTAAAACAAGAAATTTTTAATTAATTAGAATTTCATGGTTACATACGCTTCAGAAAATTGTATATAACTACAAAACCTCATAACTACATATTTCCATTGTTATCAGTAAATTGCATTAGATTTTTTAGCATTGTCTGGGTATTTATATAAAAAATATAAATTCGAATGAACAGGGCTGCACACTATTTACTTTAATAGGGGCGATAATAATAAAAAACTAAATATTTATAATAACTTAGCTATAATCCAGGTTAGAAAACAATTTCAAAATTAAAAATTTTTCGCCAGATTTGGCCAGCAAAAATTGAGAACATAGTAATTTATACAAAATCTTAAGTATATCACTAACATAGTTCTGCAGATATAGGACAATAAAATGTTGCTTTGTATAGTAACAAAAGATACAAAAAATCATTTTATTTTATAAAAAATCTCATAAAATAATTTAAATCACAAACTTTTCTCATATCACAATGTATATATTTTTAGTATTAATTTATTTATTAAGAGCAAATCTGATCTTTGTAATCTCTAGTACCAAATATTGGCCTCAAATATATGCTGTATATATTTTTTTCTATTGTTGTTTTCTATCTATTGTTTTGTCATGCAGATTGTTTTTTTATTATGTTCATTAGGGTGGCAGTTGAAATATATATTATTCAGGACATAGTATTCTAAATCCGGCAAGTAATAATTTATATGGAGAAGAAAAACAAAATATCCAATTTTACATATTCATTTGCAAGGCCTGACTTTGAGGCATAAGTTAGTAATAACAAATTCGTGCCTAAAAGATTTTAAAGTCAAAATTTGTATATTATATGTCTATGAATTTAGCTTATAAATATATATTTTATATTAAATTCATAACTTGCATTGTTCATGTTTTTTATCATATTTTTATTAAAATGTATAAATTATATTTCATCAGTATCTCTTATAAAAACATTAAAATTTGAGGTTGTCTACTATTAAATTTAAAACGATTTGAACAATATATTTATTCGAAATATATAAAATTAAATTAATTTACATAAATTTATGTAAGTTTAATTTAGTTAATTTACTATAAAATGCTATAGTTATAAGAAGTTGAACAATGTTTATTTACTTACATACAGTAAAATGGTGTAAGTAATTTTATAAACTATAAAAAATATGAAACTTAGTTTAACCCTTAAATGCATGATTTTTACTTTTATTTTTCTATAAATTATCAAATATTTAGCTGATTTTTATTTATTATAAATATTTAGTTTAGCTATAGTTTGTTTTAGAATTTTTTTTAACTGAAACTTTTCGTATTCCATTTGATTTTTCTGAATTAGAATCTGAATTAGTATCAAGGTTATATTCGTATAAAAAAAATTGGAACTGGAATGTAGACAATTGGCAACAATATGCATTAAAGGCTTAACAAGTTTGGATATTTTTGTTATTTAAATTTACAGATAAATTAAAATTGTTGTGAAAATTTGCAAAGACTTTTTTGGTTTTGTTTTGGCATACTGGTAAAAAATGTCTTATTGTTGCCTTTCGTTGCCTTTCGCGTATATTTTTTGAGTAGTCCTTGCACATATGCTCTATACAGATGATCACGTGCATTTTGTCACAGAAGAGTTTTTACGTTTTTGTGGGTTTAAAATGAGGCTATTGGTCTTCCACGTTTTCTTAATTTTTCTTAATCTAGTATTAGTAGACAGATTTCTGAATTTAACCAATCTCTATAATTTTCAAGAAATAAATTACTTTATAAACTTAACTCAATAGGAAAAGGGAATTTTCGATCGGGAAATCCAGGGGTTTCCTCGAAAATTATTGTCGGGAATTCCCGAGAAAAATTTAAATTTAAAAACGGGATATTTTAAATGAATTAATAAAACTTTAATAGATTTAAAAATAAAATAATTGTTTGATGATGGGCTTGCTCCAAATTTAGAAATATTAGTAGAGGTTTTGAACCTTATTAAGACTACAGTAGAAGCATTAAACTGAAAAGAAACCATTTTGCAGGTAAATGGTTTAAATAAATTCTACGATTTCTGAAGAAATTGTCTGTGCAATAAAATGTAAAGTTAATAAACGACATAACAACATAATGAGCTAAATTATAATATACCAAAGACAATGTTAAAAATTTATGGATAGCATATGTATGAACGCCTATTTGACCACAACATTCCCTCATCTGTTCAAAGCGATTTTAAAAACGAATTAGAATATTCAATCAGTATTGAAAAAGAAAACCCAAAACATTTAAAATCAAATGCTGAACATCGTTTTAAGCGGGAATTAGCTTTATTTGAAGGAAGTAGCTATCGGATAAAAAAATTTAGATTGTCATTATAATAAAGCCAAAACCTGTGGATAATTGAAATGACTCAAATTTATAAAATAATTTTCTTTATTACTTATTTTTCTAGTTGCAAAAAAATTCCCGGGAATTCCCGGGTTTTATAAACCTTTTATAAAATTAAAAATTGATTATGAATAATGGGATGCATTTTTTAAACCCCTAAAGATCGAAATGACCACGATAAAATTTAAATTTACAAAATATAAAGTAATTAAATAATTTATAGATTTTCGGTAATTGTTCGAACTTTTTATTTTTTTATATAATTTAGAAGTAAATTTTTATTTAGGCTTAAGTTCATTTTATTATATTCTTTGAATTATTACAAATAAATTATAATAAAATGAACTTAAGCTTAATTAAAAATTTACTTTCAAATTATAATAATTCCACTTTCAAAATACTTTTAAATTTATAATTTTAAAATGCCTAAATTCAAACATACTTATATCAATGAATTAAAAATCTTTGAGTGTATTAGTACATCAAAATTACAAAGTTTTTTAAAATAAGTTTTGCTACCGATCTAAATATATAATTTCCCCGGAATTTAGAAAATTAGGCAAATAGTGTATATGTATTTTATTTAAGAAATATCAGCGTAAATGAACTCACGACAATGATGATTTATCTGGTTTTGTGAAAATAAAGCATTAGATGATTTAAAATACAATTATTTAAATGTTTTCAAAGCTGAATGGTTTAGAGGTAGTTAGTTATTCGATTTAGCTTAAATTTTCTTTTTAACATGTAAGTTTTCCGTCAAATTTCAAATAATCCTCTCGGGATGTTAGAAAATTCTAAATTGATTTTTCATTGCCACCTTAATGTGACAAATAATATTTTTTTTTTTTTGTTTATTTTCAACAGTCCAGAGCAATTATCAATGTTATTGTCTTGTAAGATAAGAACGAAATTAAAAGCAACTAAATGTAAATAAATGTTTTTGTAGAACATCTACTACATACTATAGAGTGTTCTATATTTTTATTTTATTTGTTTTGTACACATTGACTGAGTGCGAGTATTCATAACATTCATTTTTTGATAACGAAGTGTGAAGTTTTATACCACAGAGGAATACACATAGAACGGAAACTTTTACATATACCAGTGTTTTTTATAATATTGTTAAATTTGTTGTTGTAAATTTTTTATTTGGTTTGAACTACAACTTTTTAAATTCTATTTTTAGATTTGAGAAATATTTTTCATATTTTCTTTATAAAAAACCACCCACCAAAAATATGGGGGTATATTGAGTTTGTTATTCTGTTTATTATTGAAATATTAGTCATACATCCAAAAATATTTAAATTCTGGATCCTTTTAAAATTCAAAGACGATCTAGCTAATACCGTTTCGAAATGTTTGGTATTGAAAATAGGCAAAACAAGTTCAGTATAACCAGAAGTATGAAATTAAATGTGAGACAACATTCGAAAAAAAGTTAGCTTCTTTCAAAAATGTTATGATAATTTCTTTAAATATTGCAAATAATACCATGTAATTTTGCACATATTGTTCATATTATAAAATAAGAAGCTCCGTTGAAAGTGGTAAGAATTGGTACATGATTTTTCCTATAATAAATTTCTTCCCGGAATATGGCTCTATGGTATATAAATGCGTATTGAATAGCATTATCCATACATAATTTTGGAAAAATAATTTCCATTTAAAAAGAACTAACAAAACGATAAAGTCCACTTCCTAAAATAACTTAAATACGCATAAATCACATATAAATTACACACAAATAATCCTAATATATCATTGATTCCACCGTACATCATAAACAAATTTACCTTGGGTCTTCCAATTTTAAGAGTATGTGTCATTTGGACATTTCCATTTTTATTTCTTTAAATTTCGAAAAACTCGTTTCGCGATTTAAATTTTTCGAAATATTAAAAAAATGTAGGTATTATATTGGTATTATGAGTCTTTAACTATTGGATTTTACTGATTTAAGATGTATTGGAAAGATAATTATATCCAGTTTGTAATACATAATTAGAAAAAAAAATAAATTTAAAAAATTCATTCAGATGGAAATTCAAAACTTGTAAATTTTTTAAATTAATCTTAAAACAACTAAATAATTTTTTTATACGACTGAAGGTCATACTGTTTTTATACCCACCATTAAAAAAGATGTAACACATAATAATAAATATCTTTCTACCCACTATAGTGAGGATCAGTCCATAATATGAAAATTTGTACATAGCATGGGGAAAATGTTTTCAATATTCAATCAATCAAATGAAGAACATTAACTACTCAATTTTATGTATATCAAACAAAAAAGTTAAATTTTGTGAAACTGAGCGAATTCACTTAATTGTGAATAAATTCGAAAATAATCCTTTCTTCGATATCTCATTTTGTTGCTAATATACGCGGCTTTACGACAAAGTAATAAACCTGAACAAGTTTTTTTTTCTTGGACCAGCACTCAGGGGATGACCCCTACTCATGCAAAGCATTGTGCTGGAACTAGGAAAATAGGTTATGGGAGGGAGGACAGAGGGAGTAGTGTTTGTGGACATTTGATTTGAATTTTCCTATATTGAATATGACAGGAAAGACTTCAGGAGAAAGCTTATTCCACATACGGACAGTACGGCTAAAGAACGAATTTTCCCTGTAAAAAACTACGGGTTTCGAAAACAAGTTCCCTAATTTCAGCAGAGCACATACCATTGTAGTATCGGTAGAACAGTGAAATACAACCCACATTGCGACGATGTTCCAGTGAGTCAATTGAGCTGGATACCCTACTGTCACCGATAAGCATCTTCGCCCTCTCCTGTACGCGGTCGAGTAACTCCAAAATAGACTTCGAAGCACCTACATGAGAGTTGTATTCCATTTTAGGTCGGATATAAGTGGTGTAAATAGTAAGGAGATCAGATGGAGTGAAGTATTTCTTACACCGTTTTAGAAAACCAAGGCACTTGAATGCTTCTTTCGACACTCGAAAAATGTGTTTTGTCCAGCGGACATCGCACTGAATACTCATGCCTAGAACATCAAGAGTTTCTGATTCCTTAATATTTACACCACCCATAAAAAAAGTTTTGCCGTTTTCGATTTTTCATGAGTTTTTTAAAACACAAAAATTTGCTATTTTCACGTAAAAAATATATTTTTTGCTTCAATTTGTTATTATAACTCCGAAACTACTGAGCCGATTGAAACCCGGATTAAAGGTTATGTAAATTTGAACTTTTTTATGTTTACTTCAATAATATCGGACTAACCGTTTTTGAGTTATCATAAATTATGTGGAGAAACATTTAAAAAAATTCACAATTTTAGAAAAAACAAATTTAAAAAATCTATCCATAGAATTTAAAAATTTTACCATTTTTGTACTACTGGAACCACAATACATCAAAATTGTGAAGTGCTTTAAAAAGCCTCTAAAATTTTTTCGATTTTATTGCCCTGTGTAATTTAGGAAATGTTTTGGTTTTCCTTATTTTTTCATAGCAAATAATCTTTGAATAAAGACGGTAGCGTTCCATATAAAAATCCAAAATATATTATAGTGTTCATGTCACGATGACACTTTTTGTCATAGAACCTGCATCAATAATGAAATTATTTAAAAGTAATACCTATTGGAATTATTTTGAAAATGCCTTATCGATGTTGTTTTTTAAAGCAGAATCTCAAACACATTACAACACATGTTTATAAAAAATACTCAAAAATATTATAGAAAAGTATATTTCCTTTGCATTTTAAAGTAGCGTTAGTGATTTGAATTTAAAACTAAAATATTTGCAACTAAACATAACTAAATTCAAATTTCAAAGATAAAGTTTTTAACACTTTTGAATAAAACGAAATAAATATCTAGCAGACGAAAAGACAAAGCAAAACTTCAATATACATATCTTTTTACCAACTAATACAAACTAAAACTTCCTTAAGGTTATAAGGTTCCTTAAGGTTATAAAAAGATAAAGCATTTCATGCAAGTACATTTATATACATTTTTTTTTATACTATTAAAAAAAAGAACAAAGAAATACCGTACTGATGAAAGTTTACAATCAATGAAATTGCAATATAAAATGAAAAGAAACCTTCTAAAAAAATCAGCAAAAAATTTTAGGAAATTGATTTGCTTATCACTTGAATAAAAGAAACAAATAATAAAATATAAAAATGTTATGGTAACATCTAAAAAACTTTGCAAACCTCACAAGAAAGTATGGTATGCAAGTAAAAAGTGTTTATTTACTTCAACATCACTGAGTTCATAGAAAAAAGACCTACAAGTTTATTATTGTCAAATCTATCAAAAACAAAATAAGTACATTAAATTAAATATGTATGTAAGTACCTATATACTATTATTTCAAAAGTCGGTCATAAATAATATTTAATTGGATTATTCAGTAGTACTTTTGGGTTTAAAATGTATGTATATTCATTAGAGAGCCTCTTTTTTGAACTAGTGGCAGGATTATTGCAGAATATTTTCGAACTAAATCTTTTGTTTATTATTGAGATATTAATACTTAAGGAATTGATTCAGAAACACGACGGAAAACAATTTTTAAATTTTTGGTAAAAAAACATTCAAAAATTATTTTAAAACTGAGTGATTTTCATACAAAAATAGTTAGAACGGTTTTCCGGTCATATTTTTGAATCAGGCCCTTAAACTCAAGCTGTGTTGTTTTTTTTTTATTTGAAAAAAAGGAGAAAACCATTACCGTTTTTGTAAGCATTAATAATATACATATTTATTAATGCTTACAAAAACGAATTGGGATTTATTTTAAGATCCCATTGCTATCCATTAAACAAATTTTGGATTTTAGATCCCCAAAGGAATCCTTTATCAATTCTGTCGCTAATAAATACAGTGCTATTTCATTTCAAGATTTGTTTTATTATCGTTATGTAAAATAATTTACCCAAAAAAGCATTTTGACTAGAATTCAAGTTTAAATCAAGTGTAATTCAAGTCTTGAAATATAGTCAAGTAATTGAATTACAGTTGTATTTCAATAGCATTCTCCAGTAAATAGGAAACATAAATTCAAGCCATATGTGTTTTGTATTCAAGTCAAAGCTTTTGCATTCAAGTCAAATTCCAACAAAATGTTAAAATGCTTGAGTTTTTGGGGCTTTGGTGCTTATTGAGTAAATATTAGGGACATAGTTAATTTCTGGTTTGAAGGTTAAGCTCGATTCGCTGGGGCTTATTTTAATTAGAACATTTAGAGTTTTAGATCATAATGAATTAAGCCCCTCTTTTTCGGCTTTAATTCATTTTCGGTTTGGGGACCAGTTCATAGCTCCAAATGTTTGTCATGATCAGCGAAACAATCATGCAAATGCATTTTCCTGTACGTCCTGTGGAGCCTTGAGTACTGTATTTATCCCTTTCAGACAATTTTTTGATATTTGACATCGATTTGTTAGTGAATATTTTTCCCTCAAGATCATATTTGGCATTTATTAGTTTTAACAGCATATTATTTACATATTTGGAATTTTGCAGCATATTTGCAATTTTCATAATATATTTTGTAATTTTGAGTAAATTTGTTTGCATTTTTCTAATTTTATATTTATTATTTTAAATATTTCTTCATCCATTTTTTCAGTAAGAAATATTTTTAAATGCCTCAACTATAAACACACTATTTGTATTGCTTATATTTAAATTGAATAAAATAAATTTCCAATACAACACAATATATAGATGTAACTAGGTCAAAAATACTTTAAAAAAATAGAAATTTGCTTTCAGGAAAAATTGCAATAACTAGTGTTTCATAGATATAAACGCATTTAAGTAGAAAAAAAATAAAACGAAATAAATTTATATCGGATACAAACATCCTTATTCTTAAGAAACTGAAATTAGCTTTGGATTTCTTCATTTGTTAGTCTCTAATTATGGCAAACTAAATATTATTATTGCCAATTTTCTAGAAAAACTTAGCGGAATAACATGGAATTAATATCCAAAAAAATCTTTTCAGTAGTTAGTTAATACTAAATACATATTGTTTAATCTTTAACTTTAATACGTATTAATCGAAACCACTCTCAAATATATAGATTTTTATGGATTGGTGCAGTTTATTGCTGAAATACCAGTTTTATGTTGTTTTAGTTTTTCAAAAAATATAGTAACTTGCAACAAGTACCTTTCAAAACTTAATTAAAGTGGTTAAATCAGTTTTAGTATCTACATTTTGATATAATCCTTTCCACAATTTAAAACTCAAACGACAGGAGTCAAAAATAAAATAGTATTTATAAAATATGAAAATCCTTAATTGCGTAAATTAACAACAATTAATAGATTACATTAATTTATAAAATAAACGTATTTATTTTCTTCTAATAAAATTGTAGATAGGTCTTTTGTAAATTGTTTTCATATTTATTCAAACCATTCTCTAGTACTTAAGTAAACATTTCGGTCATTTGCAACAGATGGTCATAAATCAAAATATAACTAAATACCCTTTATTTTGGATTTGGGAGATATTTGACATGATTGATATTGGAAAACGATTTGAAGTGTTTATATATGCATAAATATCTAGGTCAGATTATATTTTTTCCAACACTTGACTTGAGTAAACGCAGAACTTCGAATTAATTAAATTTAAGCTTAATTCTCCAAAATCATAAAATTTAAAATACAAAAATACTTTACCCTATAAGCTTTTAAATTATGCTTGAGCACCCATGAAAATAAGGAAAAAACTTTTTTGGGACACACTAATATACATAACAAAACATTTCAGCAATTCATTTATGATTACATTTTTTTTTTAATTCAATCTAATAAAAATTGAATTAAAATATTTTTTCTTCGTTAAGTTTAGTTTTTGTTTAGCTTTTAATCATTTACAAAATTAATTGACAAATATCATGATATAATAAGCAAGGTGAGATCATTTCAACAACAAACACAATATTTCTTGCTGACAAGTGCATAGGTTTTGTCCAAATTGAATTTGTCAAATAAAAAATAAACAAATTTTATTTTAATATCTTTTAGATTTTACTAATGGGATGTTTATTTTTTAAGTTCAATTTTATTGATACTCACCTGATTATTTTTTATCTTTTATTTCTTATTTTTTTTTTAGCAAAATTTTGCTTCAAAATGTTGCTTTTCAGAATTAAAGAGATTTAAATTTTTGTTAGAATTTTTAAATTTTATATTTTTTTGTGTCAACAAACAATATAAATAATCTTTGACAAAACCTTTACCAATGTAAACAAAAAGCATTTGTTATTTTTGCATATTAACTAAAAAACGGCAGTTAAATTTAAATTATATTTGAAAAAGAACAACGGTTTAATAGTGCTTTATCCAAATTTCATTATATGAAATCTTTTTATTCACATTTTCATTCATAAAATAAAATTTATTATTTTTTCAAAATAAATTCAGTTTGACAAAACACAAGTACTTTTATAATAGATAAATAAAAATCAGTTGTGTTGTTGATTTCACCTTACTTAGTGCATCCTGGACAAATATTGTCTAAAGACTTTTTATAATAGATAATAAAGTTATAATTATTGAAATAACTTAAAACTTTCACTGTCATTTTACTCTAAACGATGTTTTTTGAGTTATGAGTGTCTTGTCGCAATTGAGCGATTTGTGTAAGAATTGTATTCGCATTTTTATTTGCCTGTTCTTGCGCACACCATTTGTATGATACAAATGCATTCAACTTCAGTAAAATACTTTTTTAACACGACATTTCTTAAATTTTGCACTCAAAGAAATAACGAAAGAAGAAACCATTTAACATTCAAGAGGCGTGAAGAGTTTAAAAGTATTTTCAGTTTTCTATCATGCGACCAATTTATCGTAATGGGATTTAAAAGAAAAATAAAAACAGGTTAGTATTTTTTAACCGAAATATTCAGACAGTTTAAATTAAAATTACAAATAAATCACGCTCATAATATTCATATACTTGGTCAGACAAAAGTATTAAGTTGTAAAAACTACAAAATGTCAGTACTATTGACAAGGAGTTGATTTTGTAAGGGAGCTATGAACAATGATGAACCGAGAAACCGAGTGTGAAATATATTTATCTCTCTTTTTAAACCACAACCCTTTGATTCATGTTTTGTGATATATTTTTTGTATTATCAAGGCGTATTAACAAGGTGAGTGCATAAAATCAGCTGTTTCTTAATTCGCTGTGGTTTTATGTACACTATATGTCAAACATTATTTATGTTTACATTTGTTATTGTAAATAACATAGTAATATTTTAATTCGCCTTGATTTTGACATTTAACGTACATTTTAACAAAAACAAATTGCCTGTTGTTTTTGCATTGTTGTATTTGTTGCCGGGACGCACTCACCTTGTTAATACGCCTTGTGTATTATGATATATTTTGTGCTTCAAAAAACGTCACCAATTTGTCATATTCAATTTATATTCCAGATTTTGTTTTAGCTTTTAAAAACAATTCATGTTTATAATAAAAAATGTTGTTCGCCAAAAAAGCAACAGCCACTCAAATGTGCTTACGTGGAAAGCCTTTTCTTCCTGCAATAAAGACGAAGTCAGATATTCTACTACGAAAACGACTTCTAACATCAAAATCTAGCGGAACTGGCAAAGAAGGCGCTAAAAAGAAAGATTTATGGAAAGACTATCCAATGATCGACTATAGCTTTGATGCGATTGTCGTTGGTGCCGGCGGGGCTGGTTTACGAGCGGCTTTGGGCTTGGCAAAAAACGGTTTTAAGACAGCTGTGGTAACTAAAATCTTTCCCACACGTTCGCATACTGTGGCAGCCCAAGGAGGTATTAATGCTGCTTTAGGCAATATGGAAGATGATGACTGGCGTTATCATTTTTACGATACGGTTAAAGGATCAGATTGGCTGGGCGATCAAGATGCTATTCATTTCATGTGCAGAGCTGCTCCTCAAGCTGTTATGGAGTTGGAAAATTGGGGAATGCCTTTCTCACGCACAACTGATGGCAAAATTTATCAACGTGCTTTTGGCGGTCAAACCCTTGAATATGGTAAAGGCGGTATGGCACACAGAGCATGTGCTGTTAGTGATCGTACTGGCCATGCCCTAATTCATACACTATATGGCCAGTCGCTTTCTTTTGATTGTCAATATTTTGTAGAATGTTTCGCATTGGATTTGCTATTCGAAAATTGCAAGTGTTGTGGCATTATTGCTTGGAATCTTGAAAATGGCTTGATATATCGGTTTCGTGCTCCGAACACCGTTATTGCTACAGGCGGCAGTGGCCGCACATACTTTTCAACAACAGATGGTCACACCTGTACTGGAGATGGTACGGCAATGATAGCACGAAAAGGCTTGCCACTACAGGACATGGAGTTTGTACAGTTTCATCCCACTGGTATATACGGAGCCGGTTGTCTTATAACAGAAGGCGTTCGAGGAGAAGGCGGATTTTTTCTGAATTCTAAAGGAGAGCGTTTCATGGAACGATATGCGCCAAAGGCGAAAGATCTGGCTTCGCGCGATGTAGTAGCACGCGCCATGACTCTCGAGGTATTGAACGGAAATGGTTGTGGAACTGAAAAAGATCATGTTCACTTGCAACTACACCATTTGCCTCAAGATGTTATTCTTAAAAGACTTCCTGGCATAGTAGTAACTGCGAAAATATTTGCTAATGTCGATGTTCTTAAAGAACCAGTTCCGGTATTACCTACAGTACATTACAATATGGGTGGTATTCCAACCAATTTTAAAGGTCAAGTAATCAGTATTGATGACAACGGTAATGACATTATTATACCTGGCCTGTATGCATGCGGGGAATGCTCTTGTGCATCTGTGCATGGAGCCAATCGGCTTGGAGCTAATTCACTTTTGGATTTGCTGGTCTTTGGCAAAGCTTGTGCAGATACTATTGCTGAGAATAATACACCCGGTGAACCACTGCCTCCACTAAAACAAACAACAGGCGAAGATTCAATAGCCAAGTTGGATAATTTGCGACACAGTAAAGGTAGTATACCACCAGCCATAATACGCTCCAAAATGCAAAAGATCATGACCAAGCATGCAGCTGTTTTTCGCGAAGCTAAACTATTGGTAGAAGGTTGTAATCTAATTCAAGAAACCTACAAGGAATTCCGTGATGTTAAAGTTGTGGATAGAAGTATGATTTGGAATACGGATCTAATGGAAACACTTGAGCTACAAAACCTTCTAACTAATGCCATAGCAACTGTCACTTCAATGGAACATCGCAAAGAATCCAGAGGTGCTCATTCCCGCGAAGATTTTAAAGTTCGCATTGATGAATACGATTATAGCAAAGATATTGTGGGTCAAGAGAAAAAACATTTGGATCAACACTGGCGCAAACATTTACTTATTTGGTGTGATGGTGCCGGAAAGACCACCATCAAATATAGACCAGTTATTGATAATGTGCTCGATGATTCGGTCGATCCTTTACCTCCAGCACCAAGAACCTATTAATAATATCGTTTGTGATTTCCATAGCAGTTAATTATATTTATTTGTTTAATATGATATTTGTTTGTTACTATTTATTGTTTTTTTAACTGTATAACTTAAATTTTGGGAACAATTTCAAGAAAATTAAATACACATTCTATCCATTAACAATGCACTCGAAAAAAATATTTAATATTAGGATACTTTTCACTTATTGTGCTAAAAATAAGTTTCGCTAAATGAAATGTGATTCCGCTTTTCCATAGCATGATTTTTAGAATCTCGCTTTTTGGCACTTGGTCACGTTATGCATAACCAATTACTAGTAAAATTGCTAGTGAATGCTTGTCGTTCTATGGCATGACCAAAAAAGAAAAACAGTTTTTCTTGTTTTTTTCTTTTTTAATTTGTTTGCGTCAAATTCGTAATTGCACCTTTTGTTTATGCTCAGGAATTCACCGCGGAAGAAGAATACTTTGACTTTTCTATTAATGTTCATAGCTCACAGTAGGAGATAAATGTTTAAAAATACACCAAAATTATTACTGGAGCAAAAGTGAACAACTTACTCTTTGACGTCATGACCCCATTCATTGCATAGAAGTAGTTTGGTAATGATTGGCATACAATCTAGTAGTAAGTACATATGAAATTATTTAAAAACTTCAGAATTAATTCATAATAAATTTCATTCAAACCTTGACTTATTAATTCAAATTGAATCGAATTTGAGATAAATAGAACGAGGGTGTGTATAAGTTTGCGATTTTTTCCCGGCTCTTAACTGAAAGATCAACACTTCTCCTGTCAACAGGCATTAGTCAGTTGACTCCTGTCAAAATTTTTACAAGCTGCGTCATTTAGTTAGTGTTTGACACCCATTGATAGCAGACTTGAGGTGAAATTGGAAAAAAAGTGAATTTCGATTGATCACTAAGGATTATTTTTTGCCGAAAAAAACATCACTCAAATAAAGGCTAAGCTTGCTAAATACTATGGGAACTCTGCACCATCAATTTTAGTCGACCGTTCTGGACGCCCAGTTGAGGTCTCTACATACGAAATAATTGAAACAAATCACAATATAGTGTTGGCCATAGGCATCTCACATGGCTCTGTGGTTTCAATTTTGAATGTTCACTTCGGTATGAGAAAGCTTTCCGCAAGAGGGCTGCGCGTGTGCTCACAATCGGGTGAACAAAAGGGTACACACATGTGCAGGTTCCATGACAAAAAGCTATGAATAAGGCTACGAAATTCTCCCTCATCCGCCCTATTCTCCGGATTTACGAGTTACTATTTCTTATTTCCAAACCTGAAGAAATGTCTCAAAAAATTCCTATTATGATGATCTCGATAAATTTTATTTTTTGGAAGGGATAAACAAATTGAATAAACTTTGGACGAAGTGCATAGAGCTCAAAGAAGACTATGTTGAGAAAAAAAATAATTTGTTAACCAAAAAATCTGTGTTTGACCCATCCTCGTATAACTTAGTCAATAATTATATAGCAGTTATTATTATAGTGAATACCGTTACGAAATTGCATTATCAATTTTAATTTAACGGTATGTTATTCTGCTTGCAACATTCATTGTGTTTATCAAGATTTATATCGGTAGAAACGTCTTCTTATATCGGTAGGAACATCTTATAAATACGACGTTATTAAAATAGTTTTTAAGTATGACATTAACTGTGAAGATGCTTTATAAGCTCTGGGTTCACTGTAGAAATAGATAATGCAGGAATTTGCTAGATGATGGCGCGTTGTATATAAATAGTAACAGTGAGTTTATCAAAAGCACTGTTTGACTTAACATCAAACTTTATTACCAGTGCGTTTTTAAAGCGAAGAATATAATAATTTTAATTAATACAAATTTTTAAACTATTTGGCGCTTTTATTTGCAATTTAAAATGTAACAATACAAACAAAATGTAAATTAAATGCATCTGAATATCAGTACTGTTTGCTATAATTTTTCTGTAAATTTCTTTATAAACAAAAAAAAAATAACTTTTAGCAGTTCCCCATGATAAATTTAAAAACATTATTATCTGTTACAAATGCATGTTAAAAGCAACATCCAAATCGATCCAAGCCAGGCCGATATAATATATAAATGGCCTTGCCAATGAGAAATTTGGATCGGCAAAGAGCTAATTCGGAAAAAATATTTTATAACTCGACTTTTTGAAGAAAACAAGAACATATTTAATATATAAGATACAAATTCATAAATTTAACATAACTACACTTCAACTATGTGTATCCATGAGAAGTTTTATTAAACTCGGAATAGTAATTTTTAAATTGTTTTTTTTATTTGTCATAGTAAATTCGACATGAATGTACTGATATACATACATAGATGAACTGTAGGATTTTTAAATATTATTTTTTTTTTATATAAGACATCACAAACAAATAGACCTTGGGTCTTCTAATTTTGATTATATTCGTTAAACACATGTCCTTTAAAGTAATTTCCATTTTAAATTTTTTTAATTTCGAAAAACGCGCGAGTTATTTTGGATCTTTAAATATTAATATCTTATGAAGCAGATGTCGGATTTTATTGATTTAAGATGCAGAAAGATAATAATGTCCTCTGTAGAAAGCATATTGAAAAAATATTTGTTTTAATTGTTAAAGTGACAAACATCAAGTCCAAAAGTGCACCTGACAATTTCATTTGCAAATAGTAGAGTGTTTTGTCAATTTTAAACAAGATTAAATGCATATCTGAAAAAAATTAAATTTAAGGAGGAGAAAATTACCAAAAGTGCATCTAAATATTAAGAACAAATATTTTTTTTTTTATTCGACCCCTTACTAACTCAACATTGCAAAGTCAACATAGAACAAATTTGATGTTTCTTCATTTTTTAAATTCTACGTTCTTTAACAAAAATACTGTCAAAATTTGGTTTCGATCGGCCAACAGCATACACATGAAAATTAAAAAACCTCCTTCCAAAATGTAGTAGGTACACTTAACATACTATATATAGTATGGAACTTTTTGAATTGTTTTGAATACTAAGTCTACATAGCATTTTATGGGAGGTATTTATTGTTCTATATCTGCTTAGCATGGACGGTGTTCTATTTTTCGTTACAGTAACTATAATTATAGTTACTGTAATAGGAGGGTTGGTATTCTGAAAATATCAAAATACTGTATATAAATGTATTAAGTAAGAGTACCGAATCTTGTTCTGATATAGAGCTTATATGGGGGTACGATCAATTATGGACCGATCCTCACAAAAGTTGGTAGAAAAATATAGGTTCATATAAAATTTGTTTATGTTCAATTTCATAGCGATATTAATTATTATTAACATTAAGACAAGTATGAAGAAATTTTATAAGGGGGGGGGGCTTGTACGGGAACTAGGGACAATGCTGCTCGATTTTTGCCATACTTTACAGTATAATTTCAGAGTACCTTCTTTTGAGCCCTCCTATCGTGTCAGTATCGCCAGTATTACGATTATAAGTTGTATTATCTTGTTACTGTTTCAAAAGGAGCTTTATAAGGAATTAATTTTTAATTTTTTATCGAAATTAAATTTCGTGACAGGGGAATTTGAGTCATTTAAGTTTTTGTTTTATAAAGAATAAATAAATCCGACTACAGCTTCAAAAAATAAGAATATTTAAAGTTACAGTCCGTTTAAATGATCTTAATTTAAAAAA
This sequence comes from Calliphora vicina, assembly GCF_958450345.1. Classification (NCBI taxonomy): domain Eukaryota; kingdom Metazoa; phylum Arthropoda; class Insecta; order Diptera; family Calliphoridae; genus Calliphora; species Calliphora vicina. The sequence continues at coordinate 92,193,010 of NC_088782.1, forward strand.
TAAAATTAATGTAATTTTTTTATGGCAATTTTTTTAAATTTTAAAGAATATTTTCCGAATATGGTCAAAATCGGAAGATTCAAGATTAAAAAATTTTATTTTTCTATACTCTTTGGTGGAGTTCATCATCAATTAAATATTATCGAATTAATTTCAACAACTTATTGTATTCAAGCTGACGATTGTAATTTCAATACAAAAAAGTGTATTTAAATAAACAAAATCATTGATTAAACCATATTCCATATGTAATTCTTTCAGCTATTACAGAAATAAATCCAAATACACAGCAAAAACTTGGCAGTGTCTTGTAATTGCACAATAACTTTCTTCATACCATCTGGATTACTGTGAAGTTGTTTAGTAATAGCGAACATAATCGGATATATAAGTACTTGTTAAATAAATTCAGAATTAAATCATAATATAATATTCAAATCCTAAATACAAACATTTTAATATTTTTTATTTTAATATTTCTACGAGTTATTAAGAACACAATTAAGCATGAATGTTAGTAATTTTGAATGATATGGTGTAGGGTGTTATAGGTTACAGTTGACTAAACCGCTTTAGTGCAGTAAGTGTTTTCATGTTTTTTTTTTTTTCATTTTCTTTGTTCATTTTCTATTCTTATCGCTATATAACATTTCTTACAGGTTGTCGTGGTGATTGAATACTGGCTGCTCTCCAAATATTTGTTGTATAAGATGTTTTTATAGCATTCGATATTTGAAAACTTTTCCTCAATATTACATTCATTTTGTCAAAAATTACTTTAAATCTTTGGTATTGTTATGACAAGGCAACAAAGTTGTTTAACGTTTAAGAAATTGAACGAAAAAATCAATTTAAAATGAATTAAAAAAAAAATACTAAGCCAACGCACAAAAATGATTACAATAGCACTGCACTGGACTTTTTTTTTTGTTAAGGATTTTCTTTTCTATGCTGGTGTTTCAACGATTCATTCCGCACATCACTTTTAAACTGAATCAAATAAAACTGAACAGTTTAACAAATCGTTTAAAACTAAAGCGCCTCTGTCCAGCACTAAGGCCATTGCTGTGTAGGGAGCTAGCTCATCATTTTACTGATAATGAAAAATTCAAAGTGCGAGTACATACATGCATATCGTCGTCATATTATAAATATGTAAATGTTTATATGAGTTTAAGTGTGTTTTCTTGAGATTTTTGTTGTTGTTCGTAATTAAATTATAAAGATACAACAAGAAATAAGTACATTAATCTATATAAGTACGTTTGTGCTACATACAAATATATTTCTCTATGTACATGTGAAATGCAAGTGATTATTTTGTTTTTATTAAATTAGACAGCTTGTTATCAATTACAAACATTAAACAAATAGTTTTTATAAAAAAAATAATAATAAAGTTTTTGTTTTTCTGCGTACTCACAATATTTTATACGTAATACACAAACACTGGTATTCCAATAAAAGACATATTCGATGTCTAAAAATTGAGTTTTAAGATACAAGCATTTAAAGTTTTTGAAGATATATCGCAAACTGTATGAATAATTAGAACCTCGAGTCTTCTTGTGTTTTCATTACAATTTGTTTCTTATAATAAATTTTGAAAATTTGTAGTAGATTATATATTTAGTTCATACACAGATTGATTAAGCATTCATCTTAAGTAGTATATCAACTAAAGTGGGTCGATCTCCATACAAAAAAGTAAAGCCAATCACCCCCTAGGATTAAAAATTAGTTGAAGACGTTTCCAGAAATGAAAAAATTATTTGTATGCCACGGCTCAAAAAACGCCCTTTTTGTTTTTTGTATATTGAACCGATCAAAATATATGACATGCAATTGTTCTTGGCCCTTTCATAGTCGATAGTGTGCTGAACTATTAATCTGAGGGTTGAGGGTTCGATTCTCGCCAGAGACTCTGGGTGTATCTGCAGACAAGCAAAATGCTTCGCAGTTTGTGTTTGTTTTGGTAAAAAAAAAATAATATAGATTTATAGACTTGACTTCCGGTATATCGGTTCCTTCCCCACTAATGTACATAAATGCATTTGAAAAAATCAAGATCAATTAATTTTATAAAACACATTTCAATTATTCCTTTTAAATTTCAATTTGCTGTAAGTCAATATTGTTAATTTCCCTGTTTTAAATAAATATTTTACTAGTTTTTGCACACAGAAAATACTTTTGATTATGATAAGTGAATTTATTTCTAATCAAATGTTTTACTCTAAATGTTTTACCGAATATTTCTGTTGTGGCTTAAAAATTGTTGTTGGGCTGACATAAAATCGGTTACTTAAATAAAATACTATTTAAAAACTATTTTTTGTTGCTAGTATAGAAAAAATCTATGGAGATAATTGAATTGTATAGAAAATCCCGAAATTTCCTAACTAAATATTCCGTGAAACCGGATTATATAAACTTAATGAAAACAATTAAGAAAGTATGGTCGGTCAAACTAAATAAATGAGCAAAACCATTTTTTATACCCTACACCACCATAGTGGGGAGGGTATTATGCGTTTGTGCAGATGTTTGTAACGCCCAAAAATATTAGTCTAACACCCACCTTAAAGTATACCGATCGACTTAGAATCACTTTCTGAGTCGAATAAACGATGTCCGTCCGTCCGTCCGTCCGTCTGGTTGGCTGGCTGGCTGTCCATGTAAACCTTGTGCGCAGAGTACAGGTCGCAATTTTGAAGATATGTCGATCAAATTTGGTACATATTACTTTTTCGGCCCAAGGATCAACCCTATTGAAACTGACTGAAATCGGTCCATTATTTCACCAAGCCCCCATACAAATGTCCTTCCGAAATTGGACTTTATCGGTCATAAATGTTTAATTTATCTATGTATCTACACAAATTTCGCTCCAAATAAGTTTTATATATACAAAATTCATGTCACCAAATTTTGTAAGGATCGGTCCATAATTAGTCATAGCTCCCATATAGACCCGCTTCCGAAAATCACTTTAACGTGCATAAATCGCTTAAAAATGTTGGTATACACACAAAATTCAACATAATTAACTTTAATATAGACATAAATCACACGACCTAATTTTATGGCGATCGGTTCATAATTGGTCATAGCCCCCATATAAGGCCCACTTCCGAAAATCACTCAAAAATATAAATTATTGATATTTTAAAAGAAAAATATTTTTACTCATTTACTTGGTGTAGGGTATTATATGGTCGGGCTTGACCGACCATACTTTCTTACTTGTTTTTTTTTAAATTTCAACAATTTATAAGGCGGTGTAGGGTATAATTACAAATGAAAACAATAGCTTTGAAAAATATATTACAAAAATGGTGTAACATTTTGTCTCTGGCCTTTTATAATATTTGCTTTGGCTGATAACTTTGAACAAAAATAATTATTAAATTTATATTCTTGAGAGTATTCTAATTCATAAAAGTATCGGATTTTTTAATACTGATTATAGAAATTTAAATATTTAAATTTGACAAGGTAAAAAATTTCGTTTATATGTACGGTTTTAACCGAAACCAAGCCATAAAACCGAAAACAGAAAATTATTCTTCCGTTTTTGCTTTTAAAATATTTTCCGTAGAAAAATTCAAAATTTAGAAATGAAAAACAAACGTTTCATCCACTGATTCACCTAATTTCTCTAAAAACAAGACTTTACATTGATATCTTTAGATTTCTTTAAATTTGTACTTCAACTAGGCTAAGAAACCTTTTAATAAAGAATGACACAAACTCATTAATCATATAATACCCCACAACAAGTATATGATTATAAACAGTTTTCTTTTGATATGAAACTTATTTGTATTGAATCTTATTTGAATACCATCATTTTTAAGATATTTATGCTCGATAAAGTGATTTTCGGAAGTGGGCCTTTTATAGGAGCTATGACTAATTACACAGGCAACAGTGAAAAAAAACACACGATCATGACTATATAGGTTCGAATCTACTACCAAAGGGTAGTAAAACCCTATACTCAGTTTGTCCATTTTGGTGACCGATTTTTTTTTATGGGCCCCCAAAGTTTCTGAAATTCAGTTGGGCCTTTAAAAAAGGTGTCATCAGTTTTTGGTTAACAGCTAATTCAGACTTTGTGATACGGCATAACTTTATATGGTAATAATATAGCTAAGATTCCGCCAAATAAATTTTGTTACAATTTTTTTTCCAAAAAGTAGCCTTTTCGTGCACTTTTGTTGAAAAAATATAGGAAGAAAAAATTTGTTTTTTACTTTTTTTAGAATAACTTCCAGGGTCTCCTAATTTTTCACTAACAATATTTAGCAAAGTTGTAGCTACGGTAAAGTTGAACAACTATTGAGAACATATCAATGCATTCTGAACGTGTCTAGTCACTCTCTAGATCACTTTGTACCTTAACAATTTTCGTTTTTACTATTTTTTTACGCTAAAACAAAGATTTTTTGTTAAAATAGTATGATGAAGTCCACACTGAGTGGACCCTCAATGTCACACATTTAAAAAAAATCGCCAAAAAGCCATTTATGTTCCGAATGAGCTGAAATTTAAAATGTAGATAGTCCTTGAGAAGATCTACAAAAATATGCTTTTATCTGTAGGTATCTCTTTTAGTTCAAGAGATATTTTTTTTTAAATTTTGCTCGATATTTTTTTGTATTTTATAAATGATGGGCCTACGAAAGGTCGAAATTTTTTTGCGATACATTCTAAAGAAAATAAAACAAACCTGATAACAATTATTTTGTCTCTATAAAAAGTTACACACATCCAAATTTGAAGCATCTTTTTATATATTTCAACTTTGTATGCGTGTGTTTTTTAAGTTTTTTCGCAAAAAGTCCCCATATTTTTTCTTTTATAAAAAACTAATTTTCTTCGTGGCTATATACATTTTATTATGATCTGGAAAGAAAATTTAATGCAAAATCGTATAAAGTAAAATTTGACTAACTTAAGCGGACAAACTTGGCCAATTTTGAAACAAAATTTTAGGTTTGAGTAAAAAATTCTAAAAACGCAAAGCACCGAACTCGTCATATTTGTATAGCCCTATATGTTGTTTAAATATATACAAAACGTTTTTACTATCCCACTGTAAATAACGTAAAACTGGGCTATTTTCTAAAAAAACTCAGTTTTTGGAACACATTTTCCCCGTTTTAGGAATTTCTGTTTTTGAATTTTTAGTGATGCCATTGACTTAAGAACATTTAGATCTATATTACTTCCAAATTTTATTGTGATGACTGTAACTGTTCAAATTTTACATTAATTCAAAATTTTTATTTTTCTTGATGGAAAATCACCATTTTAAAATATTGTTAGTTTTTAAGGTAAATGACGTCCGAAAAAACACAAAATTAATTCATTTCACTAAAATGTCAATCTCCAAGTCCAATATGGTTTCCACCGATATCAATAACTTGTATAAAAAGCTTATATTTACTCTTCAGAAGCTCCACAAACCGTGTCCACTTTAAAAAATTTTAATGATTTTTCAAGATTGGATAAAGTGATGCGCCCGGATCATACCGATAATGATTTGCCCATTCTTAGTTATTCCAGCACAATAGAGAAGTATACACTCGAACATACATTTTTAACAAAACAATTTTGTTTTAGTGTCAAAAAATTGTAAAAAATTAAAATTTTTAAGCTACAAAGTGATTTTTGACAGCTATTTAGAATGCCTAGATATGTTCGGATTGCACTAATATGTTCACAAGAGTTATTCAGATTTACCGTAGCTACAAATTGTTATTGAAAAAATAGGAGTCCCTGGAAGTTATTCTAAAAAAAGTAAAGTGCACAAAAAAGCTATTTTTTGGAAAAAAAATTTTAACTAAATTTATTTGGCGGACTCTTAGCTATATTATTGCGATATAATGTTAAGCCGTATCACAAAGTCTGAATTAGCTGTTAACCAAAAACTGATGACACCTTTTTTAGAGGCCACACTGATTTTCAGAAACTTTGGGGGCCCATAAAAAAAAAGTGGACAAACTGAGTATAGGGTTTTACTACCCTTTGTAGAGTCGAACCTATACTGTCATGATCTTGTGTTTTTCCAAAAGTATTCATTTGTTGCATAGTGTTATGGACCGATCATCACAAAATTTGGTGGGATGATTTGCTTATATATGAAACATATTTGTGTTGAATTTTATTTCAATACTACCATATTTCAGAGATTTATGAACATTAATGAAATTTTCGAGAATGTGGCTTACATACTAGAGTGCTATCAGAATCTAAAATATTAAGCTTCAGACAAAACGTATTTCTACAAATATATATCGGCGCACAGTGGTATGAGAAAAAAAAGAGATAAATAATTCTGTAATTTCTAAACCCTTAGTTCGATTTGAATGAAATTTGACATGCGCAAAGAAGAAGTTTTGTCGAGTTTAAATTTTGAATTTTAATCGCATAGGCCCACCAGGGGTTCGGCCATTGTTCCCCAAATTAGGACACGGGTATGTTAAATTTTTAAAACGATCATATTTCTTCGTCAGAGTTCTGAATTTACACATATAGAATCTCCTAATCGAGAACACCAAAAATCTCGTCGTAGCTATAAATTTTATTATACTAACAACAAATGTATATGTCAAACAAAAAAAGAATTGTTTAAAAATCGTGACTGACTCAAAAGTTATATGACGATTTTTTGCTCGTTTTTGCGAAAAAAGTACTTTTATCTCTTTAAGTTATCTAAAAAATTTCTAAAAAGTTATATTTGGAATTTATAATTTTTGAAAAGCTAACTTTATATTAAATATTTTAAATGAAAACAAATATGAAAATCGATGGGACCAGGTCCACCCAAAAAACGCCTATTTTTTTATCTAAAATTCAACTTTAGGGCAAAAATTCTCAAATCTCATACTCGATATCAAAATGTAGTTGTTAGTCTAATAAAAGAAAAATTGGGAAATAGGGTGGGTAAAAATGTTGAAAATTTAATTTTATAAGAGAAAATTGATAGCTACGGCGAGGTTTTTTGTTGTGCTCGATGAGGAGATTCTATATGTGTAAGTTTTTTGAAATCAGAACTCAGACGAAGAAATAGGATCGTTTTAAAATTTGAACATACCCGAGGTGTCCTACTTTGGGGAACAATGGCCGTACCCCTGGTGGTCAAAATTCAAAACTTAAACTCGATAACATTTTTTCTTTGCGCATGTCAAATTTCATTCAAATCGGACTAAGGGTTTAGAAGTTATAGATTTATTTCCCTCTTTTTTTTCTCATACCACTGTGCGGCGGGCACGGTCAAAATTTGCCATTTAACTTTATTTAATTTAATTTGCAAAAGATTTTTACTTGAAAATTATGAAATGTCCGTGTCTGTTGTAATACATAAACCACTAGTTTGTGTAAACATTTTGGAGAATCCCAGTTTTCACAAACTGTATATTTTCATAATAAATGATGCTTACACCATGCCGCCTGTAATAAAACAGAAATGATATTTTGTGGACAGTAATTGGGAACTTTTAATTCCCCGTTTTTTTAAAAAATTCCTAATATCGGCGGTATCTTGACTAATATATAATAACATCCTACTCTAATTAGCTGTTTCTAATTAATTAGACTCTAACTAAATCAAATAATAAACTTCAATCAAATAATTCTCTGTAGCCATATATTTGTATAAAATCAAAATAAAAATTTAATTTTATAAGCACTAAGGCTATTTTCTATTAATACTCGTACTAAATTTGTTCTTATCAAAAAGGTCATAAGAACTGTATTTAGCATTTTGTGTCGCAGTGTCTTCTGTGCACAATGGGTTCTATTGCAAAATAAATGGTAATAAATATGAAACTTTTAAACTACTGGTAAGATTTCTTTGAAACTTGGAACGTCAATAGAGAGATGTTGCACTTTCAGAATATGGGTGAATTCCAAAATGTATGTATGCAATGCAACATTAAAAAGTCGAGCGATTCTTAGCGCAACCGTGTAAACTTTGATAATGTTAAGTTTGTTTTTAAATTTTAACTACGAGTTTGCATGCTTTGTCTTGATAAAGATATGACTGCTTGCATACATACATTTTAGAATTCATCATAAGTTTCAAATACATGTGAAAACATTCATTTATTTATATGAATATAGGAACGATTTCTGAATGTTGTTGAATTTCGCTGATGCACAGCAATGTAGGTTGTGAGATTGTTATCATATACCTTTGAATTCAAATAACACAATAGATTTTGAAATAGCTCATGTAGTAATTGTATTGTTTCACTGTCTGTTAAAATCACATATAGTCCAGATTAATATAACCTAAGAAGTTTGCTATCATGTGACAATACCGAGCACCTTATTATCTACGATTATCAAATTCATTGCTTAGCATTGTGGTTCCAATCCCATATCTAGCTGTACAAACTTTAAAAATGTGTCAGAATAAAGCGCAATATACATATTTATATACATATGTTTTATAATAGCTACCAACTTGTTCACATACAGTAAGGGTCCTCATGTAAACGCTTAAATGCCTCGAAAACTGTGCAATCTGTGCATTTTTACACTCTCGCAAATGAACTGTCAAAAAATGTATGGAAAATCGTTTGCACAACTCCGATATGTTTGCGCGACAATTTAGACTCGCAAACTTGAATTTATTTGATGAATCAGCAGCTGCTTTTGTTTACTTTTATTTATAAGAAATAAAAATCAAATAAAATATAAACATTTTGTGCATGTGAAAATTGTGTAACTTTGGAACAGAATGATTGTATTAAATGGCATTGTGTATGAACATATTAACTAACAGCTAGAATATAAACAAAATCTTCCAAACTATATATACCACCATTTGTTCCAAAGATTTAATTTTCATTCAACATTTCTAGAATTTAAAATTATACAATTTAAAAAACTTTTTTTAAAGCTTTTGTTGAATTTATTTTTATTTGACATTTTTATCAAATAGAGAGAAATTTAATGTATAAACTTGCACAACATTTAAGAGGTGGGTTCATGAAACACGTCGCGCAAATTTGCACAATTGAACAAATGGGAAACTTAAGCGTTTAAATGAGTACCCTTAATGTAAAATAGTTAAGTATTTTCGGAGTTAAAATAACAAATTTTGTATGTGAAAATACCAAAAACTCATAAAAAATTTAAAACGGCAGAAATTGTTCAGGTTTATTACTTTATCGCGAAGCCACATATAATAGCAACAAAATGAGATATGGAATATAAAAAGCGATTGATTATTTTCTAATTTATTCACAATTAAGTGAATTCATTCATTTTCACAAAATTTTAGTTTTTAGCTTGATATATGTACAAAAGTTGAGTAGTTAATGTTCTTGTTTCGAATGATTGAATTTCAAAAACATTTTTTTAAGTTTACTTTACTAATATCGGACTAACCGTTTTTGGGTAATCATTAATTATGTGGAGAAACGTCTAAAAAAAAATCACAATTTTAATTAAAAATTTAATAAAAAAAATTCTCCATTGAATTTAAAATGTGAACCTTATTTGTACTACTGAAACTACACTACATTAAAATTGTGTAGTGGTTTAAAAAGCCTCTATAATTTTTTGGATTTTGTTGCCCTGTGTAATAGATTTTCAAAAATAAAAATCTAATGATTGTGCTTATCTCTTAAGGCAACTTAATGGGAATGTTTGCTTACAATTTTTAATTGGTTTGGCATTTTTTGTTTTGTACTTTGGACATGAGAGTGTTTTCTACAGACAGACTGACAATCGGACATAGCTTAATAAACTTAGTTTTTTATAAGGATCCCAAGAAAAAATATGCTTTGTTGCTTCTCAGATGAATATGCCTGGACTTATAAACGAAATGAAAATCTTACATATACAGTACAAGCTCGATTTCCGCAAAAGTTAAAAAGTTGCACTTATAAAGACTGTAACTAGTGTTGAAAAAATTGTGTTGTGATTACTATTGTAAAAGTGTTATTAAAAATTATATAATAATGAAAACTGAACCCTTGCGTAATATTTTTGTAAGCTTGGGAATATAACCAAATAATATTTGTACTCGTTTTTCATTTGTACTTAATTTTTCAGAAATTTATTTATAAATTATTTATTAAGTTTTATTATTTTAATAATTATTTTTTAAAAGTTTTAAACTTTTTAAAACACTTCACTCTTTGAACAAAACACTAAGACTAAAAACTTCAACAAATAATACTAAATGCACGCACGCGTCATACAACGAGACATCATTCTCAACAACACTTACTAAACTATTGCGTACATATGTCATTTTCAATCATATTTGTTAAATTGTCAACATTTTGTCTTATGATAAGCTTGTTCTACAATTTAGTTACACTTTGCTTATGAAATGGTCGGTTGCAAACTATTATTTGGATAAATTCACTAGCTGGAGCAGATTCAAAATTTTTTGCAAATAAATCTGGCATTTCTAAACGGCATTGAGTTTCTAAAACTAAACTTTGTATCAAAATTTTAATAGGACTGCAAATATTAGGAACAATTTGATCCACATTTATTTCAAAATATTTTTTTTTTGTTTAGATAAGCTAATTTTTGGTCTTCCATAAAAAAATTCAAATTAATATCTCAATTAGATTCAAAACTATGCCACTTTAAAACTCCGTCCTTCAAAAATACGGCAATTTTTCACAATAATTTATACAAACTTTTAGTATGAAAAAGTGCAATATTTTTGAAGGACGATGTATTATAGTGGCTTATTTTTGAATCTAATTGAGACCAAAAATTAACTTATCTAAATTAAGCATAAAATTGTTCCTTAATTTTTTCAATCCTATTAAAATTTTGATACAAAGTTTATGTAATAAAATCTTTATTTATTAACAAAATTCAATTAAATTTTCGAAGGTTTTTAAATATGTCATTCTAAATACCAAAGAGTAAAAAAACTTATCAAAAGGTCAAAGGGAATCCCACAATTCCTAAAAATTGGATCGGAAATCCCAAAAATGTTTTTTTTACAATTTTGCTCAAAGGGTCCACATTTCTTTCGTGGCTGTGAAAATACTTTGGGGATAAAGAGGAAACACATCAAGGTTTCCAAAGCTGCTTACCGTTTTTTGATCTCAGGTTTTGGATTTTAGAACATGTGGCCCAAAAAATTTAAATTGTGATAAAAGGGTCCATTTTATTAATATAAACTCAAATGCACCTTATCTACGCCCAAGTCAAATTTTATCCCGATCGGACCAGTCGTTTAGAAATGCCAGATTTATATCCAAAAAATGTTTGATTATGCCCCACTGTAGAGTGGTAATTGTATATAAGATTATAATTCCGTTTGTATTTTCCTTATTCTGTATCCTTATAACAGGAATTTTAAATTTCGAACAAAATATTAAAAAAACAAGTATGTAAAGTAACAGACTGCCAAATTTTGTTGTTATAAACAACTGTGGCAAATTAATGATTTGAATTAAAAGTTTTCATAAATTAATTTTGTACTTTAAAATGCATCAATACAAACATGCATGAATTGTCTATTCTAAGAATAATGCCTGCATTCCTGGCATTTATGTTTATTTTGCATTCAATTGCATCAAATGTATTTTGTGTTATAAATTTGATTACTATTTGCATTAGTTTGATTGTATGTTCTACAAATAAAATGTTATTTGGTGAATGGGAATCCTAGTATGTATGAAGTTTTTACAAAATGCAATTGGACTTTGACCAGTGATCAAAAGCTATAAGGATTTCTGTAATGCAATATTACTTTAATACTTTAATTGCTAAACAAACATGTCAGAAAGTATGGTCGGCCATGTCCGACCATATTATACCTTACATGAGTTGTTAGCATTATGTTATCATTTATTTAATTAAATATATAGTAATTTTGAACATAAGTCTATAACGAACTTGTAAACCATACACACATCTTAACCCACATATTCGCAAACGATAATTGTTGGAAGGCTTACTCTTCGATTCCAAATTTTCCAATTGTAATTTAAAGTGTTTCACTATAGTTTTAGATTTGCCAAGTTTCAAATTCAAAATCTAAAACGAATGTAATCTTCCTTAAAACTATGTAAATATAGTAATTTATTACTTTTAATCTAAAAAAAGTAATCTTTAAATATATGAAATTCAATAATTTCGTATAAAATAAAAATTCAGCTTAGACTTGCTCAGAAATTTACTGTATGAAGTCTTTCAATGATAACTTGTATGTAATAAACCAACATGTTATATTGTTTTCTTGGAACAAATATGACAAAACTTTATTTGTATTACCTTTTTGTCCTTTAATCCAGCTTATCAAGGAACAAAATATTAAAACAAACAATTTTAGATATCTATCTTTCTTTTTGAGCCATCCTAATGTACAAATACAATTTGTATTCGCAGTATCAGATGCCAGTTCACATGAAAAATATCCGATTATTATTAAGGAATTTTCATCAAAGTAATAAATAAAAAAATTCAATTCAATATACAAGTGCAATGTGCAGACATGAATAATATTTTGTTTATAAATATGAGTTTGACTATATACAAATATGTATTAATGTATGTCATTTTATGTACATAGCGCAATGTATATTAGGATGACTTTACTAAATTAACAGATATTCCTAATGAAAGTTTATTTCATTTAATAACGAACTTCGAAACATCTCAATTGGACAAGCTAATCCTAAAACACTGAAATTGTAATTTTGAATAATTTATTTTATAAAGAGATTTTAATTCGTGGGCATCCTAATGTAAAAATAATAAATATATTACACATGTAAATGTATCGAATTAAGGGTTTTTGATTTTCCGGAAACTGGCGCTTAATAAAAAATTTCCTGAGATTTACCATTTCGACCTAAATGAATCAATATGTTATTGTAATTAACTGCACTAATTGAAATTCAGTTAAATAAACAAAATAATAGATGCAAAATTTACGCTTCTGGGGCACTGAAAATCCGCGTGTAACCCACGAAGAGCCATTACTCACGCTCAAAGTCACTGTATGGTATGCGTTTTTCGCTGGAGGAGTCATCGGACCTTTTTTCTTCGAATACGTAGCGGGCAAACGGTTACTGTGAATGGTGAGCGCTACAGATCAATGATTAACGAGTTCTTTTTGCCGCAACTTGATGAATTGGGATTGGAAAACATGTGGTTCCAAAAGGACGGTGCAACGGCACACACTGCACGTGCCACAACCGATATGCTGAGGTATACATTTCCCGGGCGCCTAATCTCCCGCCTAATCTCTCAAGATTGCCTGATTTGACCGCTCAAGACTTCTTTTTGTGGGGCTTTTTGAAGTCGCGGGTTTATGTCAACAAGCCTCAGACTCTTGCAGCTCTTAAAGACAATATCCGTCAAGAATGTGAGGACCTATCGCCGGAAGTTTTGGCCAAAGTGATGGAAAATGCCATAAAAAGGGCTCAAATGACAATCAACTGCGGCGGCGGCCAATTACATGACATCATATTCTCGACTTGATGTAAAAAATTAAAAGAACAAATAAAAATAATCCACAAGAAGAATCAAAGTTTTTCATTTTTTTTTAATTACAGCCAAAAAACATCGAAAGTTTACTTTTGCGCCACCTTGTACAAGGTCCATATGAAAACGCATTTTTTAAAATTTTTTTTTTTTTTTGATTTATTATTATTTACTAATTATACATGTATAATGAATGTTAGAAAAAAATGTTCTTTTCACACGTTCCCGTACTAAACTCATTTTAATCTCAATAGAAACTAAAATATTGGTCTGATCGCTATGATTTCTTTTTAAACGATTCTAGATAAAATTTGCTTGGAATACATGTTGGGGGCGGATATACTTCCCATGGACCATCAAGGAGTAATTTCAGTTTGAAAATGAAAAAGGTCCCCAAGGACTTTCTCACCCGCCGGAGGGTTAATCAAAATTACATAAAAAATCGATCGCAATTTTTGGGTGGCCAGCTTTAACAGAGTCGACCACGGACGCCTCCATAACAGGTGCGGATCCTGGTTAACCATTTGGGGGGGTTTGTTAAATTTGTTTTAGATTTTGCTTTTGTTTTTTCCCTTTTTTATATGAAAACGTTTCGGATTTGGGTGGAAAATTCCTATTTCATCCCTCATGGATCCGCGCCTGCTCCATAATGAATTCCACTTGCATCCAGATTTTCTAGATATTTATTCAAATATTCCATTTTTCGAATTTCCAAGAGCTTTTTAAGGCTTTTTGTGAAATCTTTTAGCTTCGATTGGAGTTGGGTGGATCTGTGCCATTGATACTCTCTTCGAACTTTTCTTTTTTCACTTAGGAGACGTTCGACATCTGCAGAATAAATTCTATTAAATCTGATTTGTTGGGGGTTTTTGGTGAGCATGTTGAGCAGACAGTTTGAGATTTTTATCGAAATTGAAAAAAGAGTGATCGATGTTTTCTGGTATTCTTAGCGGTATGTTTTCCGAGCAATGTGTACTGAAATATTTTTTTATATTTGAGCCTGCCATCGCTAAATTTCCAGTCGGGGATACAATTTCTCGGGGGCTCAATAAAGTAACAATAGTGGGTGAGTGATATGAAGATAGTTCCAGCGAGCGTTCAACTTGAATAATTTCTCTAGGAATATTTTTCATCATGTTAAAATCAATAACATCCGGTATTTTTCGTGAATCAGTAGGCCAGTAAGTAGGTTGGCCGCTCGAAATCACATTCAAACCCATTTTAGAAATTGTATCAAACAAAACACGACCTTTAGGGGTAATCAGTCGCGATCCACAGAATGTGTGCTTAATCGCCAGCAGCCAGGAAACGGTGGCCGAGTGAATTAAAAAATCTATTATATTGACTTTCTGTAATTGAAAATCTAGGGGGTGAGTATATCGATGAAATCACTAAGATTCGATGAAAATCTTCAAGACAGACCGAAATAGCTTGAAGATAATCTTCGCAAAGATCACACATTAAGTAGTGTTTGATTCGAGCTTTTATTAAAATTGCCGAGACTCCTCATGCTCTACCTCTGGGATCTTTGGTATCATATATTACATATCCATTTATTTAAAATGAACTTCTGGACGTCATAACAATTTTAATAAATATTCTGAAAATCAAAAGTATCCTCCTTCATTTGATGCCCATATATGGTGCACGATATAACAAAAATCACGAACATTTTAAAAAAAGTGCATCATAGCCTTTGTTTGCAAAATGCCTAAAAAAAATTTAATTAAAAAACACTTACATTTTATACAAAAAAAAACTTAGTATGTTATATTTGGCTGTGCAAAATGGACAAACAAAAATGTATGAATCAAACACATGTTCAGATGGAAGGAAATAGAGAAATATTCCTTTATTTTGATATTTAACTTTAAAATATCATGTGCCGATATTTTTAAAACCTCGTATTTATCAAATTGCCTGCAAAATGTTACCAGACCAAAAAATTATGTTCTAAAAATAATATACGTTGTCGCGAAAACGGTGGCTCAGAATTGATTTTAATTTTTTGTTGTCATCTTTTAGTGCTAACATATTAAAATTAATATAGCCAAAATATTTAGTCAAAATATTGGAAATTCCAGCAAGCATGCTGCTAAACATAAATATTTTATTTTAGAAAAAAGTAATTTTCTTATATTATATCAGAATATCTCAATCAGTTGATAAGTTACAGAGTTTTGACCAATGAAAAAATATTCTGTGCGTCCCAGACAAAAATACAACATGCGTTACAAATAATAAAATACTCACAGAAAAAACTAATACTTAAACCGTTTCAATTCAAATATTTGTCACATATTGAACTAGTTTCAATTATTTCATAATTAAATCAAGTATTCATTTGATCAAAAACTAAATTTTTTGATATTTTCTATTGAATTTTGAGTTTTGAATTTGATTATTTTGACAATTTAATATACAATTTTCGTTATTGGTTGAATTTCAAATACAAAAATTATTGAATAGATAATTTTCGTAATTGAAAACACATTTTTGTTATTTTTTGTGTTTCAATTACCCTAGGTCTCCACGTAGCAATTTTTATTGCTAAGCTCAAGCAATAACGTCGGCAGAGCAACAGCAGAGTAATTGCTGATTGCTTTAGGTGGAGAAAACGTTCGTCACAAATACAACATTTTCAAAGCGAGAAGTTCTATGAAAAACTGTGGTTTATTTTACGTTAAATGATTTTTTCACTAATTTCTTTGTTTTTTTGTTTGTTTTGGTTCTTAAATAAATTAAATATGGATGAATTAATCGCATCGAATCATAGAAAGAAGAAATTTTACTTTAATGACAACTGAACTGACAGCTTATTGCTTAGCAATAATTGCTCAGACAATCAGCAGAGCAATCATTGCGCAATGGATTGCTACATATGGCAATTTGCGGTCTACACTCGCAAATTTCATTGACGCAATCAAATTTGACAATTGCAGCAATAAATATTGCTACGTGGAGACTTAGGGTTACGAAAATTATCTATTCAATAATTTTTGTATTTGAAATTCAACCTATAACGAAAATTGTATATTCAATTGTCAAAATAATCAAACTTTAATAAATTTCATGAAAACCCCTAATCAATATCCATAATTCAAGTACAAGAAAAACTAGAATGTAAACAATTATTAAAAAGCATGCAAAATTCTTTCATTTTATTGCAATGTAAATGGCATTCTATATAAAATGTACTTATAAAATATGTAACAATTTTTTAAAATAAATGTTATCCTTTTAAAAATTCGTGTGTAATTAAAATAAATAAAATATTTAAATATGATGTAGGATAATTAGAAGTATAAAACATTTTAATAAACTATGTTTTTATATTGAATTTATATTTTTATTAAAATTGCATTTTTTCCCGAAATATCGGGAATTCCAGGTAAACTAAAAAAAACCGAACCCTAATTTTGATCCAAAAGTTTTCAACGATTAAACCTATTTGTGGATTAGCAATAATTATGGAAAATATCGGTTTTCTAGTTCTCCACGTATTTGAAACATCGGAATTTTTTTTGGTTGGACCGATCTTGTCGATTTCTGATCAGCAAAGAATATTTGCGAGAAAATTTCACCCTCTAAGTGGATCTTATGTGGGAGCTATGTCTATCGATGTAAAATTTTACATGGATACCGATCTTTATAGGATATTTATTTTTGATAATGTGTGTTTCGGAAGATCTAATCCCAACTATGAGCCGTCCTTCATAGAATTAGGTATACTGTTGTGTACATGTGGATTATTGATGCAATTTTAATTAAAACTCGAATCAAACACTACTTAATGTGTGATCTTTGCGAAATTTATCTTCAAGCTATTTCGGTCTGTCTTGAAGATTTACATCGAAAGTTAGTGATTTCATCGATATACTCACCCACTAGATTTTCAATTACAGAAAGTCAATATTGTTACGAAATTGTACTTGAATTCAAATTTAACGATTTTAACGGCTGATTTAAAAGTAGCCTTTCAAATAACAGCTTTCAAATAACAGTGCTGTAATAGCAAACTGTAACATATCTGTGGGCATTATTAACATTGAAATAAAAGCTTTCAGTTGACCATTGATCGTAAGTTTGCAACGCTGTTTGCTGCGACCGTATATTCGAATTCGAATATTCAGTTAAAGAACATTGTAGAAAGTACACCACAGATGGCGTATGTATTAGAAAGCTCGCTTTTCGAACAAACATCAACTGAGTGCTGTGTTTTTCAAGTGAATTCGTGTACATTGTAAAGTGTGTCTGTATTTCTGCGAATTTATAAACGTGTATAAAAAACATTGAGTGACTATTCAATTCTGTTGTTGTTGTACATTTTAAATAAATAAAGAGTTGTTACAATTTTTAAACTACTAAACGGCTTTTATTTGCAATCAAAAGTATCCGGTTTATTTAAAGGAAATAAACCAACGTTTTGAAAAGGTAAAATGTAACAATATAATAGATTTTTTAAATCACTAGGCCCCCGTTTCCTGGCTGCTGGCGATTATAATGCTAAGCACACATTCTGCGGATCATGACTGATTAGCCCTAAAAGTCGTGTTTGGTTTGATATAATTTTTTAAAATTGATTTGAATGTGATTTCGAGCTGCTAAATTTTTTAAAAAAGTAAAGAATGAAGTTTTGATTTCGGTTTTTTAATATTTTATTGTTAAAGAAAAACAAAAAATAACGTTAAAGTTAACAATTCAAGTATTGAAAATGTTAAAAAACATTCGAAAACAAAGTCCATCATTTAATTTTCAACAGAAATATTCTGATCAGATTAACTCCCGAACAATCTACAAAATAATTGACTAGCAAACTCTTTAGTTACCATTTTGAAGCAATGATTTAAAAAATATGAGCTAGTTGGACATGATCCTGAATTCAAATCCAATTATTCCGATTATTCTACATAAAATTGTTCAAATTATTCGTTATTCGAAAATGGCCATTTTTAAATTGTTCGAATAATTATTCGTAAGAAATTATTCGATTAATCGAACGATCATTAGTCGAATGAATACCCTAATCAGTACTCATTGCTAGGAAAACATACCGCTAAGAACACCAGAAAACATCGATCACTCGATAACGATAGTTGTATGAGATTTACATATACATATTTAAGTGATTTTTGGAAGGGGACTTTAAATGGAGGCAATGATCAAACAAGCACCGATTCAAACAAAAAATCATTTTGTGATTTCTTTTTTCATAGAACTTTCTTTTGATACATTTTGTGTGGATACTGATATACTATAAGCATTTATATACTATAGAGCCATATACTTGGACGAAATTTGTATGGAGACCGATTCATACCATTTATTATAGGAATAACGTATGTAAAATTGTATGGTATTATCTGCAATATATTTAAAGAAAATAGCAAATAATATTTGTGATCAATGAAGAATGTTCGAGGAATAATTTTGTCCCACTAAGTCCTTCGATATGGGCTCTATCGTGCATTCAATAAACTGCAGGGATATTTTTTCACGCTGATGCTATAAATTTATCAGTTAAACCTGTAAATAAGATTTATGTTGAAGAAGTTGCATTAAAAATTCCCCATTACTAAACTCTCAAACATGTTTGTTTTTCTTTGAATTGTCAGTCAATGTTTATTAAAGTTATTTTATCAATAAATGTTGTACTTTTAAAAAGATAAAATGAATGCAAACAATATTTTAGTATATAAATATGTACATAGTACATCAATATATTTTCATTTCTATACTCGTTTAGTTTATGACTGCTTGTATGCAATTATAAATAAAATTTTGTTCATTTGAAAAATATTTTATTATAAACTGAGGGACCGGCAATTACAGTCTTTATCTTACATTCAATTAAGAGATAAATACTATGCTGCCAGTAACATCTGAATGTCTTCGATCATTATCAATTATTTTCAGTTTTTTATTATCTTTCAAACTGAACACTTCTTTAACACTTAACAAAAAGCCATACATTTTAACAAATAAAAAATAATTAAGTCAATTAAAATCATACAAAAATATGAATTCGGAAGGGGATGGCGATGATGATAATTTTAATAGAAATCGGTAAAGTGCAGTTTAGACTTTTATGGCCTGAATTAAAAAAATATAAAATATAATCATTTAACAGAAAGAATAAAGAGAAGCCACCGCTATGGGATTCATTTCAAGATCCTCCCTCAAAAAGAGCAACCGGTTCTGCTGCTAATTGGACAAAGTTGGGCGTCTTTTTAAAGCTATTCAAGGTGTTTACGTATTTGCTTGTGTTCATAATTATGTTAATATCTGCAGTTTTATCGAAAATGACATACATTTTCATGGTGGCTCACATAAAATCTAACACTACTGTTAAATATTGCAACAATATTGGTTTGTTTTAAAATCTTCACAATAGCAGCTATTATATTTGAATTTGAAGAATATTATTTTCAATTGGATTGTAGATATGAAAGGAGACTATTATGTAAAACTTCCAGTTAAAGAACAATTTGTTTGGATATGGGCTTTGATATTTTCCTTTTCGGCTCCTGAAGTTTTTACGTTTTTCCGTTCTTTACGGATTTGTATTTTCAAAGATGTTAAATCGCCTACCTGGCCAGAAGTATTGTTGGTATGTTTTTAATCCATATTATTATGTTATTTTAAGTGTTTTTTTATTTGTTCCGCAAACACTGTTGAATTTATCGATCAATATTTGATTATTTGTCCTTGAAGAACTTTATTATTTGTATGAAAGAATTATAAAAAGGATAAATAATATAATAATTATCGATAAATTCAACAGTTTTTGCGAATTAAGTTGTTTTGTCAAAAACAAATCAACAACAACTCCAAATAAGTTGATTTGTTTTTTTATGATATCTCAGAAAATAATATTCGTAAGAAGAAGCAGATTAGAGTAAACGGAGCGTTTTGAAAAGTTAGTTTTATTATAAAAAAAAAACTAAGATATTTTCTTATCTCGACTTAAGATGTTTTGTCCAAACTCCACACATATATACCTACATAGATTCTTACTCTGAGGAAACAGGGAGAAAACTGGAATACTTGGTAACAAAATTCTTGTAGAATACTAAATGTCATTTTACATTGTACCAAAGGGATAATCTAAACGTTATTTGTAAAAACAATTTTTCAAAAACCATCAAGTCGTATTAAATCTGGTATGCATTTGTATGTTAACAAAGCAAAAGAGACCGACAGCTGTTATCATTATATGTACTTCATACTGATCGTGTAAAAGCAAAACACAGCAGACGGCATTCATCACATTTTTTTTTTTGACATATTAATGCATTTTCATTTTATTTTCTCTTATCATTTAAAGCAGTGCTTCCCAACGTGTGAAGTAAGCGACCCCGGTGATAGGGGCTATTTCATAGATATTGGGGCCAATCGTTAAATTTCGATACAAAATTAATTTTTGAAACTTTGCTCTTCTAAATATGATAATATTTGGCATACATGTTTTTCATGGCCATACAAAATTTAAGGTTCTCAAGAAATCCGTTTCCCATCAAAACATTATATAGTAAAGATAATCATCCGTGAACAAAGGATATCTCAAAATATTCGACGTATACAAAAAACTGGTTTTCAAATAATTCGAAAAAGCTAAATTTAAAAAAACCGGTTTTCGTTTTTTTCTGCCAAAAACCGGTTCGAATAACCGTTTTTTAACTTTTTTGTCAACATTTATATTTTTAGCTCATTTGAGTGCTCTTTGTATTGCAGAAAAATTGGTTACTTTATACATTCCAGGTAATCTAGGGTGAAGACAATTGTCACTTAAGTGCTTCTAAGTAAGCTAGAGTGTAGTCCCTTTTAACATTTTGTGAGTAATTCGTACAAACTGGTTTTATATAAATTGTGTTGATATAATTATCATACAGTTTATTTTCTTTTAGCTTAATTATACTAATATGCCACGTAACTAAGCGTGAAGTAACTGACTATTTGAGGTCATTTTACACCCGTACATGTTAAAATAACTAGTTATGTAGTTGATCAAGTAATTAAAATTTCGGACCAGTCATCGGACAGCTTAGCTTAGGACATATACTTGTTAAAATAACTACACCATTTCCAATTGTATTTCAGAAGTTTCTAATTGTATTTCAGAAATTTCCAATTGAATTTCAGAAATTTCTAATTATATTTTAGAAAATTCCAATTCAATTTCAGAAATTTCCAATTATATTTCAGAAATTTCTAATTGTATTTCAGAAATTTCCAATTGTATTTCAGAATTTTCCAATTGTATTTCAGAATTTTTATTTTATACTTAAAAAGTTTCCAATTGTATTTCAGAATTTTCCAATTGTATTTCAGAAATATCCATTTGTATTTCAGAAAATTCTAATAGCAATACCAATGGATATTTCTGAAATACAAATAGAAAATTCTGAAATACAATTGGAAAATTCTGAAATACAATTAGGAACATTTTAGATATAAATTAAAAATTCTGAAATACAAATGGAAATTTCTGAAATACAATTGGAAAATTCTGAAATACAATTAGAAAATTCTGAAATACAATTAGAAAGTTCTGAAATATAATTGGAATATTCTGAAATATAATTAGAAAATTCTGAAATATAATTAGAAATTTCTGAAATATAAATGGAAATTTCTGAAATATAAATGGAAATTTCTGAAATTGAATTGGAATTTTCAGAAATATAATTAGAAATTTCTGAAATTCAATTGGAAATTTCTGAAATACAATTAGAAACTTCTGAAATACAATTGAAAATGGTGTAGACACTCAACAAATACAATTGTATATATGTGGTGGATTTCATGTTAAGTGAACCAACCAACTTTTGAAATCGATGACTTCTGACACAATTTTTCAACAAGATCGGTCAAGAACTCTCTGAGTTAAAGGTGGTCATAATTTGACATTTTGGTCAAGCAGGTGCTTTTTCTCAACCATGTAACTTATTACCTATTGTTCTTAGCAAAATGTGTTCGAAAAAAAATTTAAAAAAAATATTTTTTTTCCAAAATCAAAATATTTTTTGACTTTTTTGCACTAACCTTGGTGCAAATTTCATCCCGATCGGAAGACACCGATTTTAACAGTTGATTAACTTAACATGAAATCCCCCATATAAGAATATGAAAAAAGTGTATCGTGGGGTAGGGGGCAGTGAATTTTATTTTTTCTTCATCTTATGACGATAACTTTAATATAATTGGTCAATTCACAAGGTCTCTTAGCAGTCATATTGTCATAATGTCCTTACGATAACACAATAAACATAGCATACAGAGTAGTATTATTTTAACCTTGTGAATTTACCAATTGTTTATTTTCTGATTTTTTATTATATTTAATTTTTAGGTGGTGTCATTTGAATTGCTTCATGTTATCGGATTGGGAATATTGACATTTTTTGTTTTTGCCCACTTGGATTCGACAAAGGCTTTGCTTTTATGCAATAGCGTTTGCTTTGTGCCCGCAGTATTAAGTAAGTATGATTTTCGTAATTTAAAATAATTTATAAAATCATTATTTTATATCTAACAAACTCTAAAATAATACGGAAAAAAGTATTTTCCAAAAAATCAATCCGCCTAGTTGTGAAAAATAATAAAATTCAAAATATTTAAATGAGTATAAAAAATGCACACATTTTTACTATAATGAAGCTTAATTTGTAAATTTATCGGAACGATTTTAAAAAAATATATAAGATTGATAAGAACTAGATTCAGCAATTATAATTATTAATGATGCATTTTTAAATCTATATGAACGTGCACCCTACTTCAGGCAATCGGGGCTGTCAATGAATCCAATCATTGTCGGAATCGGTTTTGAAAACGACAAAAAAGGTACATTTGACTTATGAAATCCGATGTATTTTTTTGTTTAATCGATAAGGAATTTAATTCTAGATCGAATGTAAAACCAATCACTTTCAATTTCACGAGACCAATGTACTTTATCTGTCGTTTTCAAAACCGATTCCGACAATGATTGGATTCTATGACAACTCCGAATGGTTGAAAATAGTGATTTTTAATAAAAATTCTAAGTTTATCATTAAAAAAATGGCAATCCAGTCTTTCATATTTCTTCACAAATTATAATAAATATATTTATTGAAATACGTCTTATTCATAATACAATTTTAGTATTATTAAAAGTTAATAAAACAATTTTGTTATGGACATTTTTATTTATGTTTAAGAAAAATGCAACTCTGAAAGTGTTCAGTAGGTACTTTTGAGTAATACTTTTCATCACTAGTCCAATATGAACCTCATCTGAATACTCTTATTGAATTTTGAGGTAATATATCTGTAAATACAGATTTAATTCCTTCAAGCCAAATTATGTATTACATTTGCAATTGGATATACAATACATAACACAGTACAACATTTTTCAGTTCATTGCTTTGGGACTCAGTTCTGACAATTGCACGTGAAAGTAGCCAAAAAATAAAAACTTCTGCATAATTAGTTTTGTCAAGTTGGCTGCCGAAATAATTTAATGGCCAAACGAATTTTTTTCTCAAGGTGGATTTTTATCACTTTTTCTATATTTTAACACGGTTATATCTCGGTATACCGTACGGAATATCTCTTTAGAGGCTGAAGCAAAGTTGTTGATATTGAATAGGTAAAAAAAAGCGGAACATACCTACCCGAAGTGCATCCAGTGCCTTAAAAATCACATTAATTACCGTTTTTTAAAATTTTTTTTTTACCAATTTTTCACCTTTTTTTGCTCAATAACTGGATTAAAAATCCATGGACAGATCACCATGAAATTATGTCGTGTGATTTGTGTATATATAAAAGTTATTTATCATGAATTTTGTAGGTATACCATAATTTTTAAGAGATTTATGCACTTTAAAGTGATTTTCGGAAGCGGGTCTTACATTGGAGCTATGACTAATTATGGACCGAGCATAATAAAATTTGCTACACTTATTTATTTTAGCCCAAGGACAAAGCCTATTGAAATTGGCTGAAATCGGTTCATTATTTCACCTAGCCTGTATGGTGGCTCCTGTCCTCCCGAAATTGGTCTTTATCGGTATTATATGTTTAATTTTTATATGTATCTACACAAATTTCGCTCCAAATATGTTTTATATATACAAAATTCATGTCACCAAATTTTATTATGACCGGTCCATAATTAGTCATAGCTTCCATATAAGACCCGCTTCCGAAAATCACTTTAAAGTGCATAAATCTCTTAAAAATTATGGTATACATGATAAATAATTTTCATATAGACACAAATCACACGACCTAATTTCATGGTGATTCGTTCATAATTGGATTTTTAATCCACTTATTGAGCAAAAGAGGTTAAAAAATGGGCATTTTTGTGATTTTTAGGCACTAGATGCACTTTTTTTCGGGTAGGTATGTTCCGCTTTTTTACCTATTCAATATAAACAACTTTGATTTAGCCTCAAAAGAGATATTCCGTACGGTATACCGAGATATAACCGTGTTAAAATATAGAAAAAGTGATAAAAAATCCACCTTGAGAAAAAAATGCGTATGGCCATTAAATTATTACGGCAGCCAACTTGACAAAACTAATGACGCAGAAGTTCTTATTTTTGGATCTACTTTCACGTGCAATTGTCAGAACTGAGTCCCCAAATCACAAAGTATACAGAGGCGTCACGAGACAGAAAATAATATCGTTTTCTATTTGTCTCTATCTTTATAAACTGCCCTTTTCATCGTTTTGTTTTGTTTATTACTTTGACTACCATATTCGCGTTATGTATAGCGTTTTGCTTTAACACATCACTGATATTGTAGTACAAAATATTTGCTATCCCTTTTTAAGAGAACTGCCCTATCATATGATTTTGAATTTTTGAAACATCAAATTTGACATCTCTGTATACTTTGTGCCAAAATCATGTGTTGTACTGTGTAAGTAGAACGTAAATAGATAGATAAACAAATTTATATTATATTATCTTTTATTTTTTATATTTAAATCTACATATTACAGACAAATGAATCCAACTACAACACACTTACATGTACAATTAAATTTAATTAAATTATCAAATTTTAATTGCAGATATTTTAATGGGAACCCATAACCATTGGAAATCTATAGCTGTCTATTCCATTAGCATTTTGGCGTTGATAGCACAAGCAACAGCATTTGTTTTGTGGCCAGCCATCAACGATTCACTAGAAGTGCAAATATTGGCAATACCATTAATATTAATATCATTCCGTTGGTGGGAGAATTATATCAATTCATATTCGAGCATAGGTTTGTATACACTATACTAATACTTCATGCACCACAAATATTTGGTTATCATACTCTACACTGAACAACAATATTTGAAAGGAATTTCATCTCATATTAAGACTAAGGACATCAGACCAATAAGCATCTCATCATTACTACTTAAAGCATTGGAAATAATAATTTATTTGTATATTAGATAATTTTTCGTATCAGGTACTCTAACCAAGGATCAACATGTCTACACGAAGGGTAGATCTACAGAAACTGCCCTACACTCATTACTTACCCATGTAGAAGGATCCTTGAACAAAACCGAACATTCTTTAGTTGTCTTCTACGATATAGAGTGTGCTTTCAACAATCTCAAACCGGGATCAGTTATAAAAGCTGTGATTTTTGACAACCGACTTAGGTGGTTTTTGACAGCGTTTCACTTCTTGTTATTATTCTTAAATGGTTTAAATGTGTGGAAAAAAATAATAAAAATATCATGTGATGGTGAAAGTGTGTTTTAGAATTGCTGAATTCACATACTACTTGTATGTGAGAAGAGAGAGAAGAGGCTTCCCTTCTTGTTATTCTTCGACTTTAAATTTAGAAACAAAGTATAACAAGTAGTCCTACTCTTTAACAGCAGTACCTAACTCTAAACATGTGTTAGCGAAAAAGTACCTAATTTTTAATATGTGTTAGTAACAAAAATGTACATGTGTTAGTGCCTTTTTAATTTTCACCAGACACACAGAGTTCCATAAAAATATTTAAATTTTAATTTATTTAAATTTTCTTCTATTTCCAATACTAAAAATTTATAGAACAGAGTCTATAAATTAAATTCTACCACAAATAAAATTATGTGTCAAAAATTAATAAAAAATATTTTTTTCATTTTAGCAAAATTAACGTGTTTCGGGAATAAAAGTGTCCTGCAAAGTGTTCAAAAAGTTCGTAAAATATTGTGTATACGTGTAGTAACGTGATTCGGCCTTTATTTAGTCGGAAAATAGTAGTTAAAATTTCAAGTATTTTGATGTGTTTAATTCTCTCACAAGGGTGTTGAATTCACATGGTACACGTATATGTAAGAGAGTAATTTTAAAAAATTGAGAGTCGGACTACTTGGTATACTTTGTTTAGAAAATTCCAATTGAAATTGAGAATTTCAATATGAAATTGAGAAAATTCCAAATGAAATTGAGAATTTCGATTTCAAATTAAGAAATTCAAATTGACATTCCAATTGAAATTTAGAAAATTCTAAATAAAATTGAGAAACATTATATAAATTATTTTAAACTAAAAATCAATCAATCAATTCCATAAAAGTATATAACATAGAGATACATAGAGGGGAAACTAGAAAAAAACACATACGAGTGTTGTTTTTATTTTCACATATTTTTTTCTAGTAATAAATTCTCACCACTTACATATGTTTCTGACAACTGAGTTAGGTCTTTGACAGGAGAGTTTCCGCTCTATGTCTATTATCTATAATAATACTGCTTATTATAGATAATAGAGGGAGTCTTCAACAAATTTCCATTAATACAAAAATTAATAAAGATAAATGTACCGACTACGTTAACAAAATTAACGATTATATCAGATGTGGAAAGCAGGTGGTCTGCATAGACGAGACCAAGATAACATGGTTGGTCTACAGTTCTTTCGATACCTACTTCCCGTGGCCTCACCATCCACCAAATAGGTGCAATTGGTACCGCAGGCATTATTCAAATGGATATTCGCAGAGGTTCGCTCATTGCAGAAAGCTCAAACGAATGGGTGAAACGAGTTATTGATAGATGGCAAGACCTGGGCATTCAGTTATCTGAACTCGTCCTGGTATAAGACATCTTTTAAGTTTCGACAACTATCCAGCAACACTTTTACGATCGAGTCCCTATTCGCCAATGCTTAACTCTATTGAAATAATTTGGTCCAATATCAAGGGATATATAGTAGGGATATCCACATATTTACTGATAGTAAAGCGGTCAATGTATTCCTAGGGAATGTGTGTATTACATCTTTAATTTCTAATTCGGTAGTGATATTAGCATTCCTCTCTTGAGTGGTAAACAACTATGTAATTTCACACAAACTTCATCGCAATGCCAAAGCCAGATGGAAGAGAGAGCCCACATGCGAAGAGACCAGACAAATCTGTCATAATATGGATAAGCAGAGGACACGACTTGCTATGAATCTAACTAAATTCGATCTAACTAAATTCCACATTATAGCGGCCATCCTAGGAGCAAACGCTCATAGTTGAGACTTCATTAAAAATATTTTTGTAGGTAGACATTGTGCAACAGCCACAATGTATCATAACGGGACCTACGCTTGGATCCAAGTGAGATATGCTTCAGACGGTTGTCAATTATATAAAATACATGTTTTGATTTTAAATATAATATGTCATTATTTAACAGTAATTTTGGCATTGCGTCTAAGAATTTGTTTAATATTTAACATAATGATCAGTTAATTATTTAATAGGGCAACATTACTGTCTATGTTATCTACACTTTCTACATTCCTTTCACTTAGTCTGCTTGTTTTATTCTTATGTTTTATTTGTTTAATTCTCTTTTCGTTTTTGGTTAATTTTCACAATTTTTTCTCCTTTTTATTTTTAGCAAACTTGATAAAAGTGGTACGACGAACCAAGTCTCGATATCATACATATTTGTATTTATCGCCAATAAAAATGGTTGCATTTGCTTTAATTGCATTCAGCTTTCATGGTCAACCCATAGAGGAATATTTTGCAATGTTTACCGAAGCATGGAATCCACATGAAATTCTAGTCAAAAGGGTAAAGTACACACACACATACATTCATTGAGAAAACATACAAACATACATTTATACTAGACATACCCATAAAAATAGATTTCCAATGGATGGGTCATATTTTGTATTCGTAGCTAAAACTAACTACATATTGGAAAATGTAAGTGCAATCGGATAACTAGAACCTTCGCAGGATTGAAGTTTCTAAAATTTGGTAAATAACGGTAGTTTTTTTGATTTCTTAAAAAACTTTTGCTTTTAATTAATATTTTTTAAACGTTTGAAATAAATCAATGCCGTATATTCAACGAAAACGGCATTTTTTGTATTATTTACCCACTATTTTGCATGCAAAACATGAGTAAACAACTATTTTCTAAACAGAAATACGAGTAAAATATGCGTAAGCTAGTAGTTTTTGCTCAATATATGATCAGAGAAAACGCATATTAATTTTCCATTCGAACTTATTGTTATAAAGGCAATTTTCTCTTGAAGATATGAATTATTTCAAACATTAAGAAAATATTATTTAAATAGGAAATTTATTTATGAAATCTGAAAATGTACCATTATTTTAGGATTGCCATATAACAAAAGTCAAATAACTGGACCATAAGAAAAATTTAACTGGATTTTTAAAAAATAACTGGACAATTTTAAAAAGTTCAAAAAAGTTAAATTTAAGTTAAGTTGTTTTTACAAAAATAAAAAAAAAATAACATAAAATATAAAGAAACGTTAAATTTAGTCCTACATATGTACATATCGTCACCTTAAATCCAAAACAACGTATCATCAAAAAATTCAAAATTAATTTTATTATTGACTAGCTGAACCCGGTCCGCGTTGCTGGCCTTTAGAAAACATCTGTTTTATATTACATATCGATCTCGATTTTAATATACAGTGTCAAACAAAGTCGGTGAACCAACCTTCAATGTTAATACATGCAGTGGCATGTCGGCTGGTTCCAATGAATTCAAAAATTCAGTATGGAAATTTCTTATTCATGCACCTAATATGCAAGAGTAAACCAAATTGTTTATTACAGACCGAAAATTAAAATCTGACTTTACACTGTTACACAAAAGGCTTTACATAAGATTCCGTGAAAATTTCATCAAAATCGGTCCAGCCATTTTCGACTCCATACGGAACATATGAAATATAGGGCATTAGCGGTATAATGTAAAAATTTTATTTTTACACACCCTTTCGCTTACAGACCGAATAGATGGCATTAGCGGTAAATTTAAAAAAAATGATTTTGCCACGCCCCTCCGCCCACAGACCGTTTATCAAAAATCTGACTTTACAGTGTTACCCGCTAAGCTATTCTGAAGATTCCCTGAAAATTTCATTAAAATCGGTCCAGCCGTTTTTGAGTTCATTCGGAACATACATACATACCCACATACAAACATCCATTTTTATATATATAGATTACGATTCACTACATACAGTGGTTGACAAAACAATGGAAACTTTTCCAAATATTTTTAAAATAATTTTTTTTTTAGTATTTTACTTGTATAGTTTTATTTTTATTTATATAAATTAACTGAAAAACAAACAACATAATTAATTATATTCTGAAAAAAGGGAACAAAATTAAAAATATTCACTATTTCGCTACTGACAAAACAATGGAAACTTTTAAACTTCTGCAAGAAAGAAGTGTAAAACAAAAATAATATTTAAAAGAACGATGTAAAAAGCAACCTGTTTACAGTTATTTTATAATATTTTTAAATTCTGGTAATTTTTCACAATTTCTTTTTCTAAGTT
Organism: Calliphora vicina; assembly: GCF_958450345.1. NCBI lineage: Eukaryota > Metazoa > Arthropoda > Insecta > Diptera > Calliphoridae > Calliphora > Calliphora vicina. The sequence continues at coordinate 92,223,359 of NC_088782.1, forward strand.
CTTCGCATAATTGCTTTTTTTCAAAGTTAACGAAAATGGCTAAAGTTAAGATTTGTGAAGACTTAAAAAATAAAAAATAAATATTCAATAAATTTCGTGAGACCGGTTCAGTAAAAACTCAACATTTAGGTGGAAGACCTCGTAAGACTACTCCTAGACAAGATCATTTAATAGCGAGAGAGTTCAAGAAATTCCCAAAAATAACTCCTAGAGAGGTTGTTAATAGCCTAAAATTAGAAATAAGTACCCGAACAGTTAGTCGCAGGGCAAATTAGGCTGGTCTTGGTTGCTATCGTCCTGTGAAAAAACCACTCATTTCTAAAAAGAACCGTTCTGCTCGTCTACAATTTGCCAGGGATCATTTAAACTGGTCGATACAGAAATGGAATACTGTCCTCTTTTCCGACGAATCCAAATACAATTTAAGAGGCAGTGATGGGAGAACATTTGTAAGACGACCAAAGGGAAAAAGATTAGATCCAAACTACACAAATGATATTATGGTATGGGGATATTTCTCAGGGCAAGGTATGGGCCCAATTCATATTATAAAAGATACCATGACAGGTATAGGATACAGAACCATATTAAACGATGTTATAGTGCATTTACACTTGTAATTTTCAAACTAGTTTATGATCATAAGCTACTTTCATAAACTATACCGTTTACATCAGCATTTTAGACAGTTAAGTAGTTTATTTTTGACAAGTCATAAAACAGCTGACTTCAATATAAAAAATTTAATAAAAATATGGACGTTGTTACGAAAAAACGTTGCTGCACGTTCATATATATGTACATATTAACATACCTTTTATTTTCGCTGTCCATATTATATAAAAAAAAACGTTTTTAATAAATTTTTTAAACTTTTTCTTACAGTCGGGCTTTTTTTAAAGAAAACTGTTTTTTTATTTTTGAGCAAATGTCAAATTTCACCAGCGTTGCCAGAAAAATGTTGATAAACAGAGTTGCATTAGCAAAAACTGGTTGTTTGTAACTAGTTTATCTCAAAAGCTAGTTACAAAACCTTTTTGTAACTAGCTTTTTAAAAAAATAATTTCAGATTTTAGGCCACTAATGAAATATTTGGAAAAGTTTCCATTGTTTTGTCCACAACTGTATATGTATGAATAACCAAAATTCAAACAACATACCATCAATTGCATGATTTTCTTAAACAAAATAACGTATACGCTTTGAGTAATTAATTAATAGAATTTTACACTATTTTAGGTAGCTTCCTTATATTTTTTAATAAATTTGTTGCAAGATTTTTTTGGCAATCTTTATGAAAATTTAATAAAGTAAATGTTTTTAAATGTTTAAATAAGTTTCTATACTTTTTTCATACCAATTTATATTGATACTTTTTTTTGGTTTTAGAAAACATCAACTCAAAATAACGTAAGACGTATATCATAAAGTGTACTTTTTTATAAAATATATTTATAGTTTTATTGTAATCCAAATTTGAAAATTTTGTTTCAATATCACAAGTAGTTTTAATTTTATAACGTTTTTTGCTTCTCCTATAAAATTGTAAAAAGTGATGTTACGTTATTTTGAATTTTAGGTGAAGATATATTAATTTAAATTACATAAAAATATATAACTATTTTATTTGCCAAATATATTTTGTATTTTTATTTACAAAATTTACTAACTCTTTTGCTTTAAAATGTTTGCAACTTTCATTAAAATTTAGCCTTATTCAAATTTCAGCCTTTCTTATGAGTATAGATTATTTAAAATACTAATAATTCTTTCAATTATTTATATATACTAGCATAACCCGGTGCACTTCGCTACCCCTACCCTAGTAAAATTAAAAAAATATGAATGATTTCTGATACAACCTAACTACGTACAATTGTACTAAAATAACACATGCAAAATATAACTAACTAATTTGGTATGGGAGATACCACTCCCCTGTTCTGATCCCACCCAGTTTTAAATCTTTTGTGTAAAAAAATAACATATCAAGCTTTACTTTAACTTTCCTTTATAAGGGAGGGGTCATTCCTACTACGCCGATCACGTTTAGCTAAACTTCGTACAGGGATCAGGAATAAATTCGTTTTTAGCTAACCTCCGTAGAATGGTAATAATTTGATTGATACAGAATTATAGTTCTCGATATATTCAAAATTAATTATTTACATTTTGCCACGACAACTACTGCAATCCCGAACATCAGACAATCTCTGTAAAATGGTAAGAGAGCTATGCGGACAAAGTTTGAATAACCTTGCAATTATTACTTTGTATGGAAGGTGACTCACCTCCTTTTCCGACCCCTCCCATTTTGGTTACCCAGATATTCGAAATCAATATTTACTCTGTATGGGAGGTGCTACGCCCTCTAATCTAAGTCCGTCTATATTTAGCTAAACTCCGCACAGTAATAAGAAATTAATTCGTAAAAAGTTTAAACACTTTTACAATTATAGTTCTACAGATATTCGAAATTAATTACTTACTTTGTATAGGGCCACGCCCACTATTCCAATACCGAAAAAATTCAGCGAAACTATGCAGAATTATAAATGAGCCCTTTAGACTAAGTTTGAAAAATCTTGCAATTATAGTTCACAAAATATTTAGAAATAACAATTTAATTTGTATTTTTTATTAAACTTCATGCCGTGATAAGAAATTGATTCGTATGCAGTTTGAAAACCGTCACAATTATAGTTCTGCACATTTATAAAATAACTATTTACTTATGTACAATAACATATTTACCCCCATATGCACAAACAGTTTTTAAATTTGTCAAAGGTTTATAAAACAAATTTTGAATGGAAATTTTGTTTTATAAACCTTAGATAAATTTAAAAATTGTTTATGGAGTTAGAAAACAAAAAAAAAACACCTTCAAAATATAGTTTGTTAAGTGACTTTGAATTACTAAAGTCTTCTTCTTTGTTTTCTATATCAACTCTCACTTAAAACAGAGCGAAATCAATACTGTTTAATTGTTTCTCTTATTTATTTACAACAACAAATTGGACAAACACGCATTGCTTTGTTTACATTTTAGCTTATGGTTCACATGTACACGTTTTTGCATATGTGTTAGTAACATCTTTAAACGCTTATAACTCCTAAAAAACTGAACCGATTTCAATAAAATATATATTCTGCACTTCTGTGAATAAATCCCTTTAAAATGGTATATTTCTTGCCCAAATTGAATGTATAATGTGAGCTTAAAAGGGGTCTAAAGAAATCGACTTGCCTATTAATATTATGATTATGTAAGTTATTTTTATGGCATTTATAAAAAAAATGGACCATATCATATCAATTATAATATATTGCGGCAAATTATCAAAGGCTTCTCTCATGCAGCAAAAGTCATTGTACAACATGTCGTGAATTATATTTGATATTTCTAAAACTTTGTAAGCTCTGATAAGTTATCCCACGATAAAAGTGATTGAAATCATATTATTGCTCTAAGTACGTAATATCAAATTTTAAAAATTGATTTGCTTCGAATTTTAAAGTTTTAAGTAGCTACTACTTTGCTTTCGTCTGGCAACCCTACATTATTTACACAATTTTACAAGTTTCAATCGATTTCTGCCACAAGTTCCACTTATTAAATTTCACATAAATGTTACAATAGTTAGAACAAAATAAGTTCCATCCACAGTAAATACATTTTTTTTAAGGGCATGTCTAATGTATACATTCCTCCTTAACTTTATAAATGCTCGTAGAGTGCACAGATCGATGGTAGAAGTTGCATAGAAACCATGACAGAAGGATAAATGACAAAAAGAGAATCCATTTTATCAAATTGAAAAAAAATAAAGAAACACAGTAACTGTGGTTTCAATTTATACGGGAAACATATTGGCCAGGGATGGCAAATTAAATTTGTGTTCGGCATCAAAATATGTCATAATGTTCAATGTAATAACGTATGTACATTAGAGTACTCCAAAAAAAATTAAATTGAGAATTTTGAATTTTTCACGTTGTTTAAAAATTATGATGATAGGATAACGATAACTGGTTGCGCAACGACGCACAGTGTCGAGTTCATATAACGAGCGGCCAAAACTAGAAGGAGTTATCGCAAAGCAATGAAATTTGGCAGAAATGTTTTAAATGGCAAAATATAATCATAAATAAAATTTGGTCATTTAAACTTCACGGATTTGTGTCTTTCCCATATATCCTGAAATAAAAAATTGCAATAACAGTGAGAAAAATAATTGTAACTTAATGAAATTTTGTTCAGACATTAATTTTAATATAGTTAATGATTAGTCAAAATTTAGTTCAATTCAGAGGAAGGAAGGATACACATATCTCAAAAATAACCTTTTTTAAAAAAGTTAAAAAGGAGCAAAAAATAAATTTTCTTCACATTTAATGAGTTAAATGTTTAACTATACACAATATATAATATAAATCACACCTTAAATTTGGCCATTTTAATTTCAAGGACTCGTATCCTTCTCGCATTTTCATTTGGGCTGACACTAAAAATAACAATTATTATTTTTATAAATTTACATACTTTTTACTATAAAATAAAAGAAAAAATATACCGGTAATAATTAAAATTTTTTGTTTTTATCACTATTAAATTCCTATTTTTCACAACAAATCTTGTTTTGTTTTGTTCATCATACATACAATGCTGTTAACATATCGAGCCCTTAGCGCCAAAATATCGTAAGCGACAAAACACAAATTTTACAGAAGAAGGTTTTTTTTTGATTATTTTGAAATTTATACATAGAATTAAAAATGTTTTGATGAGATATATTATAATTTCGTTCAAGCTATTTATTGGCAGCAAAAAAATTATAGTTTGTTCACATTGTGCATTAATTATGGCGTTTACGATATATTTTTTTATATTAGGCTACTTTTATGGAAAAAACTTGTCGCTTACGATATTTATATTTTTCTTGTTTATTTTGATTTAAAGCGATAATAAGTTTAATTCTATATATATGTATTTATGTTTTGAATTTATTTATTTAAATTAAATATTAATGAATTCAAAAAAATATAAATTATTAAGTTAAAAATAGTTACATGTAGTAAGTAGATACATTAGAAGAGTTAAAATACATTTAACAAATTTCAGTGTCTATCAGCATCTTTGTAGCTTTCTGCAAGCGTGTCCTCAATTTTATCATCACTTTTCATATTAATATGCTCCTGAGAATATCTTTGAGGAATTATATACATCTTCTTAGAAAATTTTTAAATAATTAAAAAAAATATTTAAAAATTAAATTCAAACTAGGTCAGTATTTTTAAACAATTTTTTTTTTTATTTGACACTTACATTTCTTGATATTCCAACAAAGGAAAATTAATGAAAATCTGGAAATATTTGGATCCGTTATTATCAAACAACTGGAGTAAAGTGGGTAAAAATGTTAAAATTTAATTTTCAAATGCGAATATCTCCTAAGCTATAATAAATAATTGATAGGTACGACTAGGTTTTTTGTATTGATTGACGAGGAGATTCTACATGTGTAATTTTTTAGAAATCAGAACACAAACGAAGAAATGCGATCGTTTTAAAAATTTAACATACCCGAATGTGCTACTTTGGGGACCCCTGCCCGCGCCCCATGTTGGCCCATGTGGCCCTTATTCAAAATTTAAACTTGAATACACTTCCTCTCTGCGCATGTGAAATTTCATTCAAACCGGAGTAACCATATAGAAGTTACAGATTTATTTCTCTCTTTTTTTTCTATACCACTGTGTGTCGCTTACGATAAAATTCCTTTACTGTAAAATGTAGATATTGACTTACGATAAAATTCTACCCCCAATATTTTTGTAGTTATTATCAATTTTGATATTCTGAGAATACTAAAACATCAGTCGGTCCATAAAATTTTAATTTCAGCAATAAAAAAATATTTAGAAAATGTCGCTTACGATAATTTGGCGCTAAGGGCTCGATATGTAATTAAAAATAGTGTTAATATACTTAAAACATAGTACAATAACTAATCTAGTACAAGTTTTGATTATTTGTCAACTAAATTCAATGATTTAACCCTATGAATTACATGCTAATTTTTAATCCTATTTTATATAAAATTGCAGTTATTTCAAACACAACTTTGAGGAGCCATATCTTTGGAAAAAATTATTATTTTAATTTAATATTTCTTGATACTTATTAGTAGAAGTGTCTTCTATTAAATACAATTAGCCATTTTGCTAATTTCCAAAATTCGATTTATCTATTTATGGCCACGCTCACAACACTGCGACGCACGGTGGCTCAGAACTTAATTTCATCCGCCAAATGTTAATTTTTTGCTAACTCCGATTTCCAAAATTTTAATACCATTCAATAGGAACTAAGGTAAACAAATAAGATACAAATATTGGTGGGCGTAATTGTGGGCATGGCATGCTGTTAAAAAAATAGTTTATGTTATTTTATAAAAAATGTGATTCTTGTAAATTTTATCAGAAATAAATTATCATTACTCGAAATCTATTATCAATAATTGGCTGAATTTTGTTTATTATGTTGGTACGATAATAGTATTTAATGTTTTTTTGCACCGTTTATACCTGCTGTGTTATAAATTTTTTCTCAGTTACTATATTTTAATATAGTATTCCACTAAAATTAATATTTAAATATTAATTTTAGTGGAATAGAACTTCTTAGGATGAAAAGGGGTTAAACAAATTTTACTACCAGAAGAAAGGCCAAAGTGTCCTCTTTAATCCCATATATACATGTTGACCTGTTTGTAGAACACTTTTTTCATTTGATTGAAATTACTCCCAATATGTTTGAAATTTTTATTTTTCCTGCAGCTGGTTTGCTGCAATGTAAACAAAGTACAGGTCGTAATTGAAAGTGACTTTAATCGGTCAATAGGAAGGGTGATATGTCTGCTTAAGTGAGCCAAGCTTTTCTCTACACTCTTTTGCATTAAGTTATCTTTCCGGATCATATACAAATTCTATATAGTCCCGAAGAAATGTTTTTTTCTACAAAAGAAATAATATATCGGCTTTTTTTGGGAAAAAACGTAAATAATACGGTACTTTTTACAAGATCCAAATTTAGATGCATATAACTTTTGCGCTGAAGTTTTGAAAAAATTAATAGTAAAAATTTTGGTATTAAATAATTATTTTTGCAATTTAATTTAAAATAATCGAAATGTGTACGTAATTGTCATTCTAATGAGATATAAAAGTTACAAATTGGTTAAAAAATTTTAAAGTTATTATTCGCCAAAATATGGCTAAAAATTAGTTTAAATTCTCAAAATTTAAATCGCAAGTACGCAAAAACTACAAGAGGTATTGTCATACTTTGCTCTTATGCCCTATTAAGTATATTCTCAATAAATCCCAATGTAATGATCAAAAAATTCTGAAAATTATTAAAAAATTGAAAATGGAATTTTGAAACTGCCGCACAGTGGTGGGACTGAAAAAGAGTGGAAATAATTCTGTAACTTCTGTTAGAAGTAGAGATGTAGATCTCGTCAAGAAGATTCTATATATTGTTACAAAATTGTACTTGAATTCAAATATAACGATTTTAACGGCTGATTTAAAGTTGCATAATGCTTTCAAATAGCAGTGCCTTTCAAACTGTTCTGTGGACATTATTAACATTGAATAAAAGCTTTGAGTTGATCATTGATCATAAGTATGGCAACGCTGAATGTTTGCGTTCATGGTCACTATTTATACACACGCCATCTCTGGTGAACATTCTACAATGTTCTTTAACTGTCAAAACTCGTTATTCGAATTCCAAAGCTTTCGACTTCGAATATAAGAGTTTTGACAGTTAAATAACATTGTAGAAAGTTCAGCAGATATGGCGTGTGTATTCGAAAGCCCTAGACTTCGAATATACGAGTTTTGACAGTTAAAGAACATTGTAGAATGTTCAGTGACCATGGTTGCAGTCGTGAGTTCAGTTTATCAGAGACGCTATTCGAATAAACATCAACTGAGTGCCTTAAAGTGTGCTGTACTTTCAAGTGAATTCGTGTACATTATAAAGTGTGTCTGTATTTCTGCGAATTTATAAATGTGTATAAAAAACACTGAGTGACTATTTAATTATGTTGTTGTACATCTTCTTCTAGATATATAAAAGTGAAATGGTTGGAGGCTCTGCGATTTGGCTGATTTTTTTTTATTCGATTAGAAATTTTCTGGAGATGGTTTGAAAAAAGAAAAAAAATTAAAAAATTCCGGGTAAAACTCGGATCTTTTTTTTAGTCAGTCAACTGTAATAAAAAGCTTCCTAAAGTAAGCCGGGCGGGCCAACTAGTTTTAAATAAATAAAGAGTTGTTACAATTTTTAAACTACTAAACGGCTTTTATTTGCAATCAAAAGTATCCGGTTTATTTAAAGGAAATAAACCAAAGTTTTGAAAAGATTAAAACGTAACAATGTGAAAAAATCTTTCAAAACGAATTGCGAAAAAAAATTTGACATTTTTGCCCCACTTTGGGGAGGACGAGCTCCCTTATTGTTTTAAGCCCAAATTCAAAACTTAAATTTATCAAAACCGCCATCTGAAATTTTATTAAAATCGGGTTATTCCTTTAGAAATTACAGATTTATTTCCACTTTTTTCAGTTCCCGCACTGTGATGGTGTAGGTTATAACTGCTCCGTGTGTATAACTGCTAACTAAAGAATATATTAAAATAATCGGAATCAGCAGAAACACAAAAACTTTGCATTTCATTTCAAAATGTCACATATCTGATGTGCACTACTTTCAGACCACTCGTGAAGTCTAAAACTTAAATTTGAACATTGCTCTGCTACATCTTTCCCTACTCACATTTCATCTCAACAACCAGTTAGAAATAGCCACTTTATTTCCAACATATTTTGATTCTGTTCCACTTTACAGTGTGAAAAACTTTTTTGCGAATAAACCGTACATAAATACAAATTAATCAATAATTTGGTTTTATTGTTATTTATATTACTACCACATACATACTGATGGAATTTTCATTTAGATATTTAATGAATCTGAAATTAAGTAAGCGTGAACTCTGTTAAGTTAAAGAATTATCAAAGAAAATTTTGTTTCATACTTACTCGTGTAAATCGTGTTGTATTTTGTATAATGAAGTTTATTTAATGGGTTTGTTGTAATCGATACTTTAAGAAACCCAACAATATTGGCAACAACAACTAAACTAAAATAAAATAAAACAATCCCCTCAACATTTACAGTCTCTGAAACCGATATTTGAATTAAAGTTTAAATTAATCTAGACAGTTTTTTTTTTGTTTTCCTTTCAAATCTGTTCGATACGCACAATTTAACAAAATCATCAATTTTACAGGCATTACCATCTGATTTACTCCCAACACCATCAACATCATCAGCGACATCGACACCATTAACAACAAGAACAACGGAAAACTTTATCATTCAATCAAATACAAATGCGCCTCTTTACATCCTGCTTATACAAGTGGCATCATCATATTTATGTTATATTTTTGGAAAATTTGCATGTAAAATAAAAATCCAGGAATTCAGTTACGCTCTGCCACTCAGCCTGGCTACACCACTAGCTGTGGTCACCACAGTAGCTTTAACGTGGCTGCGCGAAACAGATGTGTGCTCACTTGATGGATACATTCCAAATTATATGTCCTTCAATGTTGCAATGTCACCGGGATTTGGCAGCGATGCATGGAGTTTTTTAAATGTGGTCGCCAAAGATTACCTTTGGATTTGGTTGTTGTGGTGGCTGTCACAATTGTGGATAACAAATCATATATGGCGTCCAAAAAATGATAAAAATTTACCCACCGAAAAACTGTTCATTTGTCCGTGGTATTGTGGTTTTTTGGTCGAGCAATGTATAACACTGAACAGACGCATTATGGATTGGAATGAAGAGTACCTGTCAATTAAGGTGAGCTTGTTGCATTTATTATGTAAATTTTGTAATAATTTCCACACTGAAACTAAATATTATTTATATGAGTCATTCGAAATGTAATCTTATTAAAGTAAATTTTTACTTTTTCTATGAGGATTTTCAAAATATTGTATGAAATGAGCATTTTTAAAATGATAAACTTTTGTATTAACCCGAATCTTACCATTAGAGTTTTTTACGGGAATTCCCGTGACGAGAAATCCCGGGAATTCCTCAAATTTTTTAATCCCGAAATCCCGGGAAATTGTGCGAGAATTCCCTTAGTTTTATGTGATTTTATTCAATTTGTTTTTCTCTAAAAGAAGCTTAAAGCTTCAAAACAAATACAGAAGATTCATACAAGAAAAAAGATTCAACCCAAATAGACCAATAACAAGTTCATTCTTCAAAATATTCCAAAAAATCATCATAAAATTCTATCCGATCGAAAGTGTAGTTTTTTTAGTGTTTTGCTTTTTCACAAAGATTAAAACTAAAATTTTGGGAATAAAACCACCTTCCGTGGAATTGAATTTTGTTTATTATTATTGGGTTATCATCAAGTTTTAAATAACATCTTTACTTAATTTTTGATTTAATAAGCAAAACAATGCAATAATTCATTTTATTTAAAAAAAAAATAAAATATTTATTTTTTGCGAATTAACAGAATTAATTGCAATCTAACGAAGGTAGAACAAAATCTAATAGAAATTGCAGCCATTCCGATACAAATGACAAATGGTGACAAGTTTGTATATAACCAAAATTAGAAATCTTTATATTAAATTTTTATTGTATTTTTTTATTACATTTTAAAACCAAAGACATTTTTTAGATTTTTAACGAAGTCTACATTCTTAAAATTGAATAATTTGTTCTAGGTGGGAATTCCCGGGATCCCGGGAAATTTCAAAATGAATCCTGATTTCCCGGGAAATGAAAAAGTGCGGGAATAGAAAAACTCTACTTACCATACAGTATTTTTCAATCAAAAGTCATGGGTTCTAATATAGCAATTCTGTGAAAGTGAAGTCCATATTGTTACGAAATTGCACTTGAATTCAAATGTAACGATTTTGACGTCTGATTTAAAGTTGCATAATGCTATTTGAAAGCAGTGCCTCTCAAACTGTAACATATCTGTGGGCATTATTAACATTAAATAAAAGCTTTGAGTTGATCATTGATCGTAAGTATGGCAACGCAGAATATTTGCTGCGACTCGTATATTCGAATTCGAATACACGAGCTTTGACAGTTAAAGAACATTGTAGAAAGTTCACCAGAGATGGAATGTGCTCTAGGCTTCGAATACACGAGCTTTGACAGTTAAAGAACATTGTAGAAAGTTCACCAGAGATGGCGTGTGTATTCGAAAGCTCTAGTCTTCGAATATACGAGCTTTGACAGTTAAAGATCAATCTAGAGTGCAGACGGCAGTGTTATAAATAGTGGCGGAGGTTGCAGTCGTTAGTGAGTTTATCAGAGACGCTATTCGAATAAACATCAACTGAGTGCCTTAAAGTGTGCTGTATTTTCCAGCGAACTCTTGTACATTATAAAGTGTGTCAGTATTTCCGCCAATTTATAAACGTGTATAAAAACCCTAAGCTACTATTTAATTATGTTGTTGTACATTTTAAATAAATAAAGAGTTGTTACAATTTTTAAACTACTAAACGGCTTTTATTTGCAATCAAAAGTATCCGGTTTATTTAAAGGAAATAAACAAACGTTTTGAAAAGGTTAAAACGTAACAATATAATTCGAAATACGAAGTTCACCCAAACGCGCTGGCCCGCAACATATTAGATAACCGTGGCCACACTCGATTAAGAAGGAGGGACACAGCAGACCTAACCTAGAAGGAAGAATGCCAATTTAACCAAAACAACCATGAACACAAAATTTTTTCGTCCGGCACTGGCTGGACTAATTAAATAATAATATTATATATAAGATTTGAACCACTTATTGTTAGTTCATTAAATAATGAAGATACAATAAATAAATGATGAAAAAAAAAAATGTACATAGAGTGATCAAATATTCGACATATACAAAAAACCGGTTTTCGAATAATTCGAAAAAGCGTAAATTTTAAAAACCGGTTTTTTCAATTTATGAATTAAATAGTCACTCACCCCCATTTTCTAAATCTCTGGTTATTTTTTATCGTGACGATAAACTGACAGTTCTCATACAAAAAAATGTTAATTGGAGGTTTTGAGAAAATGGGGGTCAGTGTTTTTATATACGTTTATAAATTCGCAGAATTACACACACTTTATAATGTACAAGTAAGTACACACTGGCAATGCAGTCGATGTCTTTACTTAACGATGCTTCAAATTAAACTCATTCACTACTGCAACCGCACTCACTATTTATACACACTGCCATCTGCATCTAAGTAGCCTAGATTGTTCTTAACGGTCAAAACTATATATATTTTCAAATTCTAGAGCTTTCGATGTTAATGTCAGCAGCATAAATATTTAGTGTTGGCATACTTAAGACTAATGCTACTCAACCGCATGCTATCAACATTGTTGATAAGTAGAAGTTTCTACTGATGGAAATGTTTATAAACATGAAGAATGTTGCAGGCAGTCGTTACAAACTGTTAAATTCAAATTGCTATTGCAAATTCGTAACAATAGTATGTTAAACAAATTATAATAATTGAAGAGTTGCTCCTTGGTATTTTGTTTAGGATATATGTACATATAAGAGAATCTTATTCATAATCAAATTTTTTTTATCAAAGGTTTATAAAACAAAAATTTAATTATGAATAATTCTATAATTCATTATTTTATACCGTTTTATAAAGTAATTTGATTAAAATTTAATAACAGAGTGTGCTTTTTAACACACATTTTCATGTCTTTACAGAAAGACAACAATGTTGCAGCGAATGGAAATGCTGCCAATACAGATATTCTGGAAACAGATAAAATCCCACAGCTTATTATATGTGCAACAATGTGGCACGAAACACAAGAAGAAATGATGGAATTTTTAAAATCCATTGTACGTCTCGATGAGGATCAATGTGCAAGACGTATGGCGAAAATACACATTAATGGAGGAAAGCCAGATGATGAATACTACGAATTGGAAAGTAAGTTTCCTTAAAATGTTTCATATTGTACTTATTGTGATACGCCTACTTACAGTGATAGCCAAAAGTCTATCTATGTCATAATGTCCATGGACACACTAAAACTGTAAGAGTATTCATTAGGGTATTCATTCGACTAATGATCGTTCGATTAATCGAATAATTTCTTACGAATAATTATTCGAACAATTTAAAAATGGCCATTTTCGAATAATGAATAATTCGAACAATTTTATGTAGAATAATAAAATAAAACGAATAAATGTACATATATATTTAAATTTATTAAGTTGCTTAAAATTTTTCATAATTTCAAATTTAAATAAGTTATAATGACTCACAAAAATTGTATTGTTTCTGAAATTCGACAAATAACCAAAGGCAAAGGGACTTTCGATCACTGTAGATGAGTGTTCCGATAGCTCCGTCTATAAATATTACTGCAAGAACTTACAATTCTAAAAACAAATCTTTAAAGAATTTTAACTTAGGACTTGACCAATGAAAATAAAAGGTACGGAATAAAATATTTGTTATTTAGCTGCCCAAATAGAAGAATAGCAATTAATAATCAAAATATTAACTTAGATTAAAGTGGAGTTGAATGTGATGGAGAATGTGATTTTGAAACGGTCGTCGAAAGTGATATTAAGGATGACATTTATAATGATTACATTGAAATAGATGAAGGCCATGATCTTAAAATATCAGCCCAATTATGAACAAAAAATTCCGCGGGAGTTTTTTCCCATTGAATTTGAATAGGAAAAATGAGTAAAGGGAAAAAAACTCCCGAGGAATTTTTATTCATAATTGGGCTGTATATGTATATAAGTGATGTTATTAACAGCGTACGTAAGTGTTGCAAAATATTTAATAAATCGAATGATAAACACAAATATTGCAAACTAACGTTTTGTTGCAAGAAAAGCAGGGAGTTCGTCTTATTCATGATTTTGAACATCGTTGAACATATTTGTCTAACATGGTAATAAACTTTTTGCGTATTTGTAAATGCGTCAATCATGCACTGCCTGACTTCAAATTAGCCAAGTTCACTGACAATGATATCAAACTTTGGACAGATTCCCTTTATTGTGTAATTCCCCAAAGACCACTTTATTAATCAAAGATTCGCAACGTTGATGTTATCTTAATACAATTTGTTATAAATAATTTAGAAATAGTGAATAATTAATTTACTAAAGAAACGACATAAAAAAGTTCTTAATACGTTTATATGTATTTGAATTCAGGATCATGTCCAACTTGCTCAAATTTTTTAAAGCATATATAGCTCCAAAACGGAAACTAAAGGGTGCTAGTCAACTGTTTTGTAGATTGTTCGGTAGTTAATCTGATCAGAATATTTCTGTTGAAAATTTAATGATGGACTTTGTTTTCGAATGTTTTTTAACAATATAAATACTTGAATTGTTAACTTTAACTTTAACGTTATTTTTTGTTTTTATTTAACAATACAATATTAAAAAACCGACATTAAAACTTCATTCTTCACTTTTTTAAAAAAATTTAATTATTCGAATAATTTTAAACGTGTGATCGAATTATTCGAACAAGTTAAAATCTCTTATTCGAATTATTCGTTTTATTCGAACAAGAGAAAAATCGAATAATCGAATACCCTATTATCCATGCATTTTATGACACAACATAAAGGACCATAAGTAGGATTTTTATGCATTTATTATTGGAAAATATGCTTCCAAAATATGCTAAAAAAATCAAAATATGACGTTAGAATTTAGATAATATGCAATTACAATTACAAAACTATGGATCGCTCAATGACTCAAAAAATACACAACAGAGTTCCCAGCAGTTAGAACTCTTTAAATTATAGTAAAGGTAGGGTCACACATGACAAATATTTGACGAAAAAGACGTTACCACTAAATAAAATATATTTGTATTCTTTTATTTATTTCAAAAACATATTTTACTTTGGATGATTCAAAACAAAAAATTTAGTTTTATTTTATTTGATGCTGTTTGATCTTACAAAAGAGTAAGATTAAACACGTCAAACAAATGTGTGCTAAAAAAAGATTTGAAAGAAGTTAGTCGACAACATTTGAAAAAAATATGCACTAACAATTCGATATCATATACATTGTATTTGGACAGCCATCAGAAACCAATTTGCAAATTAAGTTTAGGAACCAGGTGCAAAAAAGTGAAGAGTGCCTCAGGGCATTGTTGCCGGTTTATCAAATCAATTTAAACGAAATATAAAAAAACTCTGTTTATAAGTAGTATTTCCCAGAATATTCGGTAATGAATTTTATCTTTGAATGGGAAGGAACTATATACACGCAAAGTTTTGAGAATGTAATTATTTAATCTAAATTCACCAAAAATCATTTATTATCAATTATAAATACATATGTATATTGAAAATATCTACAAAAATTGTGATTACATCTGTGTCTTATCTCTTTTAGTTCAAGTTTTGTGAATATCAGTTTTATTTATGATAAAATATAGAAAAGTTTCATATAGTTAGCTGATCGTTTTGAAAACCATTTACATAATAAACATTTTATTATGATTAAACCTTTTTTAGCACAAAACTTTTTATATTTGGATTTCATGACTTAAGTATTTGACTGTAAATACATTTCATTATTGTATGTACAATATATGCTTGAAATGAATTAACGAATTTTATTTTTGTATCTTTGGGCTTTGATTAAAATAAAGGCATATGAACTTTAACATTATCTACCATACGATACAATATTATTTAATGGTCAATTATTCTTTACAAAATAATACGCTCCCCCACTATGTCGGTGTAGGGTAAAATAAATTTAATTATACACTCATGCATATTATGTATGTATGACCGGCATGACCGACTGTATCAAAACCTACACCATAGCAATTAAATTGGTTTCAATTGAGATGATTTTTTTTTCAAGATCGTTCTATAATTAATTTTTAATCAGTGACTCTTATGATAGTTAAGAGCCCTTGCATATGTTCTTCCGGAATTTCTCTTGAACGCTCATAAATATGTTAAATATCCTTTGATAATCGGATGACAATTGGTTCCAACAAAAATCATTTATTAAACGCTGATAAATCTTTTACAAGTGTTGTTATCGAGATAAAAATGTTTTATTTAAATTATCGCAAAAATAAAGAGAAATCTAACATATTATCCTTAATAATAAAAGAAATGTGTAGCACATTATATCTATATATGCAAGAATAATAATCATAAGTAACTTGAAATGCAAAAGGGTGTAACTATATATGCAAATAAAGTTATAAATTTCAATTGTTCTTTTCTGAATATCAAATGAAAAATCTAATTTTCAATTGAAATTATCTGAATTTCAAACGAAAAATCTCATTTTTAATTGAGCTCCTCTGAATTTAAAGTAAAAATTCTAAATTTCAATTGTTTTTTTTTCCGAATTTTAAATGAAAATTCTCATTTTCAATTTTTCTTTTCCGAATATAAATGAAAATTCTCTTTATCAATTTTTTTCTGAATTATAAATTAAAATACTCAATTTCAATTGTTCTTTTCCGAATTTCAAATTAAAATTCTCATTATTAATTGTTTTTTTCTGAATATTAAATGAAAAATCTAATTTAAAATTGAGCTTTTCTGAATATTAAATGAAAAATCTTAATTACTGTTGAAAATTGTGTGGTTTATTTTTTTTTATTTTAACGTTTATTTATTTATCGAATCTGCCTTACTTAGGCCTGACAATAAGTAATAAAATCTTATAACTAAAATTAAAACTAAATGCTCTCTGACGGGAGCGTTGATGTTCATAAGGGCCACATCTTAGCGGGGTGGTAGATCGGCTCTACGAAGCCTTGATCTTGTTTGGGTCTGTGTGAGATGTCTTGCAAGCGGGTTCGGGTGGTTCCACAATTTCATGATGTATTTCTCACGGACATTCTTGAATTCGTCTTTAACTAACGGTACTTGTAGGTCTCTATGGATGTTCTCATTTCTTATGTACCAAGGTGCACCTGTCATTATCCTAAGAATTCTCGATTGGGCCCTCTGTATAAGTTCAATACTGGAATTACTGGCCGTTCCCCACAATTGGATTCCATATGTCCAGATTGGTTTTAAAACACATTTATACAGGATGACTTTATAGTCAAGGCTTAATTTTGATTGGTGATTGAGTAACCAGTGAAGGCTAGAGGCTCTTAACTTCATGTGAAGTCTCTTGGCTTCTATATGACGACGCCAAGTAAGTCGTCTATCCAAGTTAATACCAAGGTATGTAACAGTATGGTTTATTATAATTGTGTGGTTTATTATAATTTTTTTTGTGAATTAAGGTACAAAACAGTAAAATACCGAATTTTTGGATTTTATTTGTTTTATTTTAGAAATGACAAATCTGCCCCATCCCTTTGGCGTTTTTGATCAGTCTAGAAATGTTATAAAAATATGTATATTGAAATGAGATAGGCAAGATTGAAATGAATAAAACTAGAGCCAACATATCTAAGTATCCGAAACAATACAAAATTTAAGAACATGTATTGTGGTTTTAGTTTTAAATCGCCTCAAAAAAAAGTGGCGTATGGTCCCCCTTCTAACCTAACAATTTGTTATAGGAGATAAAATATATCGGTAAGACATCAATATTTGTATACCTACCAATGGTTTAGAAACATTTTATTTTGGAAACGATTTTATAAGATGAAATTTAATTAACAATCAGAGCTGCGGTGTTTTTGAGTAGATTTGTATTTACATGGGTTCGTAGTTGGTATTATTGAAAACCTTAGGACTTGAGCATTAACATCTTAAAGAAAAAATTTAACCAACTAATTTACAAAATAACATTTACCATGAAACCTGAAATTTCATGATATCGAACGATAATGATAACGTAATAAAATTTAGAACTTATATACAAAGATAGGTTAATAACTTTTGGCATTTACGTTAAGTTAGCTGTATAAAACTTTTTTCAATTTTATTAGAAATATAACTGATATTATTAATAAAAATTTTACAACCCAAGGTAGGTTCGTCACATCAAAAAAGCCGGAACAAGTCGGTCATAAATCAGACAATAAAAATATATTAGCTCAAGATATAGCATACTTATATAGATATTTTCAAGATAATAACTGAATGTTTGGTAATTTTATTTAATTTTTTTAAATTTCATTTAGATATTTCGAATCCATCACGAGCTAACGAATTATTTCCAAAATAAAAAGTTTCAAAACCACTCTGCATCAGTGACTTGGTAATGGCAAATAGTTACCACATATGTATATTATTTTGTAATAAGTGGTCGTTACTCGGCACATTATTTTATTTAGTAGAGTAGGTACTCATATTTATACAGGTCGGCAATAAAAGTTTGCATTTAGTACAGCTTTCTATTGTGTTTGACTTAAAAACGCGACGTTAGTTGGTCAACCAAAGTCGAAGCCATTAATTTTTTGTTCATATTATATTAATTTATATGCTTATGTTTAAACCATTGTTAACTTAAATAAATAAGCAGCGAGTAAACACAAAAAAACAATGTGAATGCCGCACAGTGGTGGACTAAAGTCTGAATTTGGAAATCTATTAAAGGTAAAGCTACGAATTTTTGAACTAAGTAGTTATTAACTTGAAAATACGCATTGTTTTATCATGAAAAATTAGGCGAAATCAGACAACTGCAAATTCGGGCGAAATCGGATAAGTGGAAAAATGTCATTTTGCCATTAAATAATTACTTTTGCAATTTAATTTAAAAGAATCGTTATGTGTACGTTATTGTCGTTCTAATGAGATATAAAGGACATACATTGGATAAAAATGTTAAAGTTGTTAACAAATCCCCAGGCTCAAGAAACTAGAACAAGAAATGTAGAAAAAAATTAATATATTTTGAGAAATATTAAAATAATAGCTAATTTTTACTTGAAATGTATCCATATTTGAGCCGCAGAACAAAAGCTACTTTTTCGCATTTTTTCAAAAATTGGGTTATGGGTATTTTTATAATATTTGGGTTGAAATCTTCTAGAAACAATCAAGTTAGCAAAATTTGTTTACTAAGTAAATGGTTTCTAAAAAAAATTATGCTTAACAAAACGTTCAACACTAGTATAAAACGAAAAAAGTAATTTATTTAATTTCAATGTGTAATCAACCGATCAGCTCGAAAACGGTTTCATTTCTGAAGATGGTTTTAGGCCCTAAAATACTACATTAGGTTATTAGATTTTAGATTTTTGTACTTTAAGGGGATAAAACGGGCGTAAACCGAATTTTGGTACTTTTTGTATCCCATATCCCAGAAATTAAATTTAAATGGTATTGTAGTCCTTCTAAAAATATTTCAAATGGATTTTGCAACTTTTTTGAAAAGTGAACGTATAACGGGTCTAATTGATCCCTCTTTTTAGTACTTTCTTACATTAAATAAACAAATTTCATTTATTGAGAATATAATTATATGGCAATATCTCGTATAGTTTTTCCGTACCTGCGATTTAAATTTTGCTATTTTCGAGAAACATTATTATTTGCGAATGAGGCCAATTTCCTTACTGTTATGAATTTTAAGTAAAACTTATTCAGAATATTATAGCCCAATTAATTTTTAATCTAGTCTGAAAGTTTTACTAAAATCGGAAAACGTTAACCCTAAAAAACAGGGTTATAGTTTAAAGTAATATTTTGATTATTAAGAATAAGAAAATATTAAGTTAGATTAAAGTGGTATTGAAAGTGATGGCCAATTGTGATTTTGAAACGATCATCGAAAGTGATATTGGCGATGACATTTATAATGATTACGTTGACAATGATATCAAACTTTGGACATATTTGTGTAACTCTCTAAGACCACTTGATTAAACAATTGATAGAGCTTGAGGGTATAATACAATTTGTTATAAATAATTTAGAAATAGTCAATAATTCATTTACTAAAGAATTAGAAAAAGTCCTCGTTCAAACTTTTGTATGAACGACATACAAAATTTTTTAATACATTTATATTGTACTTGATTTCAGGATCATGTCCAACTAGCTCAAATTGTTTAAAGCATAGCTCCAAAACGGAAAACTAAAGAGTTTGCTAGTCACTTGTTTTGTTGATTGTTCGGGAGGGAATCTGATCAGAATATTACTGATGAAAATTTAATGATGTACTTTGTTTTCGAATGTTTTTTTTTTAAATTATCAATACTTGAATTGTTAAATTTAACGTTAGTTTTTGTTTTTCTTTAACAATAAAATATTAAAAAACCGACATCAAAACTTCATTCTTTACTTTTTTAAAAAATTTAAATTATTCGAATAATTCGATTAATTTTAAACGTGTGATCGAATAATTCGAATCTCTTATTCGAATTATTCATATTATTCGAACAAGAGAAAAATCGAATAATTTGTATATAAGTATATTTGTAAGAGAGACCCATGAATTTTTTCAAATCGCTAACAAAAATAACTAGTGCTTCAGTCAAATAATAAGTAGTTATGTCTTGTTCGAAATATTACTTGCTGCCTTACCACGTAAGTAGAGTTTTTGCTGGGTCACCACAACTACCTACATTTTAAACCATAATTTAAATCCTAAAATCAAATGTGTAAGAAATACTTTCTAAACTGCCTGTACTGAAAAAGTCGGTTCCAAACTGAAAACAATAAAATTGGTTTAAAAATTTTACATCTAATAAAGTCAGTCTTGCCAAAGAAGTTTGGTTATATCTCTTTTGTATTTCTGCCGACGATAGATTCATTAGCAGTTACATTTCATCAGGTATTATCCTTCACATGGTTACAGATATTTTTGTCATTGTAAATAATCGAAAGTTTTGTGTTTTCGGTACTGTATGTGTATGAGATGTGTATGTGTTGTCATTGTTTTCTCGTTTTCGTCCTTAAAAGGATGGAATGTTTTTATACCATGGTTGCTTGTCTGATACTTTACAATAATTCGTTTTTATTTTAAAGAATTTTATTCATTCAGTTACTTTGTTTTATTTTTCACGTGCATACTTTCTCATATCTACCAGTATGTAGGACAAAAGAATGGTGTTATATGAATTAAGAAATAAATGTATGAAAAATCTGTAAATGGAATGTGTAATGTGACCACTCTAGGATGTGTATTTTTTGTGATTTCAAGGAACAATTTAATCAAATCAAAAGAAAGATTTTTACTCATTTTGAAAAATTGTATAACTAATACAATAATTTTAACTACTCAACAATCATAATTAATTCTAGTACGAATTTTAGTCTAACCAGGATAACGTTTTAACATCTGAGCATAATATTTGTAAAACATTTTCAAAATAGAAAAATAAATAACAGCAATTGCCGTTACGGCTAAAAAACCGTTACCGATATAATCGTAAATACAGTTACCTTTAAATACCGTAAAAATTTTAAATTATGAAAACAGAAATTTAGGATTTCAATAATAGAGTTTATTGAAATACAGAGAATATAAAATGTAATTTCATACCACCTTTGTCAACTTATTTTGAATTTTTGTAAATTTTATTAATAACACTATACAACACCAAAAAAAATTACGAGGTCCGACCAATAAATTTTGATAGAGGAGAAAAAACAGACACGTGTATCGGCGTTTTGAAAGTTTACATCTGAATTTCATTTGAGGGGGGGTTAAAGTTTCCCAACTCTGGCACATTCTTATTGTAAATCGTCATAAGAAACCATGTGATCCTTACATATTAGGTATAAAATGTGTTCAGCAAAGTTATGTAAAATTTTACGGAGAATATTTCTGTAGAATATATTAACCCTCTAAATCCTCAACGCATGGGTCTTTGTTGTCCTTCTTTTAAAAATGAGCAAAAAACACCATTACAACAGGGATTGAAGGGGTTAAAATGTTCCGCAAAAATATTATCCGTAAAATTTTACTATATGTCCCTAAATACACCAAAACGGAAGATTCAACCAGAAAGTCAGAAATAAAACAATAACAAAATAGAGACGAGGGTTAATTTCGCATTTATTAAGAATTTTATTTTAAAGAACATTTTAGGTATAAAGTGTATTCAGCAAATTTATGCAAAATGTTACGGAGAACTTTTTTGTAGAATATGTTAACCCTCTAACTCCTCAAGGCATGGGTCTTTTCTGTCCTTTTTTTAAAAAGAGCAACAAACTCCATTAAAACAGGAATTTAAGGGGTTAAAATGTTCCGCAAAAATATTATCCGTGAAATTTTACTATAAGTCCCTCAATACACCAAAACGGAAACGACTTTTGGCCGGACAAAGATGCCTTTGGCCGCACTGTGTACTGGTCCATATTACCCGACAATAACTATGTACTTTGTAACCAATCTATCTAAGCCAAGAACGCGACTTTTTAGTTTGTATTAATAAAAATATATTGAAATTAAATTTTTTAATCATTCATGATTAGCTGGTTCATGAATTTTATGTTTTAAATACAAGTCCACATTACCCTCATATAGTGGTCCATATTACCCTCCAATTTGTTTAATGCTGGTTTTTGGGTTCCTTACAATATTTTCACATAAATTTTTTATCCCTTGACGGAAAAAATTTTCAACTGCAAAAACAATTATGCTGGTTTTTGGGTTCCTTACAATATTTTCACATAAATTTTTTATCCCTTGACGGAAAAAATTTTCAACTGCAAAAACAATTAGAGAATACAATAGCTAATTTATTGCTTCACAACTTTTTTAATATCCATATATATTGTGGCCAAAATTTAGAAAAAACAAAACGGTAGTCTACATTACCCGAAGTTACTCTAAATAACTTTCATATAGACATAAATCATACGACCTAATTTCATGGTGATCGGTTTTTAATTGGCCATGGCTCCCAAATAAGGCCCAATTCCGAAAATCACTCACGAATATAAATTATTGATATTTTAAAAGAAAAAAGTTTTTGCTCATTTACTTAGTGTAGAGTATTATATGGACGGGCTTGATCGACCATACTTTCTTACTTTTTTTATTGTTTTTATTTAAATAAAAATTAATTGATGTTAAATTTTAAAATGAAATTAATAGCCTAAATTTGTTATTTTATACCATGAACGGTTAACGGTGGTAGGTCAAGTGGTTTCTAATCATTGAAGAACGCTTATAGCTGAAATATGCGTATAGTAATAAAGTGGAATTGCCTAGAGCTAAAAAAAATAAGGGTCCTCATGTAAACGCTTAAAAGCCTCGCAAACTGTGCAATCTGTGCATTTTTACACTCTCGCAAATGAAATGTCAAAAAATGTATGGAAATTCGTTTGCACAACTCCGATAAGTTTGCGCGACAATTTAGACTCGCAAACTTGTATTTATTGTGCATTTGATGAATCAGCTGCTTTTGTTTACTTTTATTTATAAGAAATAAAAATCAAATAAAATATAAAAATTGTGTGCATGTGAAAATTGTGTTACTTTGGAACAGAATGATTGTATTAAATGACATTGTGTATGAAAACATTAACCAACAGCTAGAACATAAACAAAGTCCTCCAAACTATGTATACCACCGTTTGTTCCAAAGATTTAACTTTCATTCAACATTTTAAAATTAAAATTTATACAATTTGAAAAAAAAATTATTAAAGCTTTTGTTGAATTTATGTATTTTTATTTGACAAATATAAATTTTCTGTATAAACTTGCACAAAATTGAAAAGGTGGGTTCATGAAACATGTCGCGCAAATTTGCCCATTTGCACAAATGGGAAACTTAAGCGTTTAAATGAGTACCCTTAATGTAATTAATGAAGACTTCCTATCCAAATTCTTAATAAATACGAAATTAACCGTAAGCTCTCTTTTGTTGTGTCTTATTTCAGACTTTCTGGTTGAATTTTCCCTTTTGGTGTATTTAATTTCACGGATAATATTTTTGCGGAACATTTTAACCCCTTAAATCCCTGTTTTAATGTGGAATGGGTGAAACCTCAATTTCAGTTTTTCATTTATTAATGTTTGAAACAAAGTATACCGTAGTCCAACTTTAAATTTTTTCAAATTACTCTCTCACATATACGGGTACCGTGTGAGCTCAGAGAAATGTAAACAAATGAAATGTATTAAAATTTTAACACAATTTTGCACAAATCAAGAACAAAAATATTTTTGGAATTTCTGACATGTAATTTTTTGTTATTGTAGAATATAAACAATAGGACAGAGTTACAATTTTTGGTATTGGAAATTCATACAAACTCTAATTTAGAACATATTTATAAAACTCTGTTGCCTGTAGAAAATCTAAAAGTTACCAACACATGTGTAATTTAGTTACTCACACATGTTTAGAGTTAGGTACTTTTTTACTAACACATATATAGAGTTAGGTACTGTTGTCAAAGAGTTGGACTACTTTTGGTTTGAAATTTCTCGGAAGTGATATAGTACAACAAATTAACATATATAAACTTTGAAACATCGCTTTTAGAATCTTAAGATCACCATTTTGATAAGAAGCATCTGGTCACGTTAGGAATGACGTATAATGGTGGCACTCATTTGTAGAGTTATTTAGTTTTTTTTTTCTACTTTTCGTAATAAATTTCAAGTCGTAAATCCAAACGTAATATAAATAGTGCAAACCTTTGTATTTTTTTTGTCATTCCTATTGTGGAACTTTGTGCAGAGTTGCCAAGATATTACAAATTTACCTCATTAAATTTAACTCCTATTTAACGCTTTAATTTATCCGTAACACATAGTTAATAAATTTGTAATGGATTCTCTCAAATAAATTTCAATTAAATGACTGCAAAAATAAGCTAATTTTATTAATTTGTCGTAATGTCCCGACGAACTAATACAAGCACAAATACAAGTTACCCCCATTTTCTCAATCTCTGTTATTTTTTATCGTGACGATAAACTGACAGTTCTCATACAAAAAAATGTTAATTGGAGGTTTATCGTCACGAAAAACGATAACCAGATATTGAGAAAATGGGGGTTATAGTGGTAAATTCAGATATGAAGAATTACATAATTAGAAATTAATAGAACGATTTGGTTGATATACATACATACATATGTATTAAAACAGACAAACAATTTCAATTAGATCTAAGCTGGGAGATTTAAATAGTCATTTTTTTTTAAAAACAAATTGAGGATTCTCGCAAGCCATTAATGAATCGATTTTGTTAATTTTTAATGCCAACTTCTGAGAAGTATGTGTATCCGATTAATGTATATACGACATATGGTTAAATCCGAGCAAACAATTTCTAAATTATTAAATTTTTATAAATCATGTTTGCATTATTGCTAACTTTGGATTGAAACTAATTGCGTTAAAAAGTTATGACCAGTCAAAGTGGAAATTTCCAAAAAAAAATATTTTGAAAGAGTTATTTAGTGGTAAAAACGTGAAATCGATTTTTCTACATTTAAAAATAGTTTCACATTATTTGCCAGGATAAATAAAACTTTTTTGCTGGTCACATTTATAATATTGTAGATAGTGATCGACAATATCGTGTGATCGTAATATTTTCACACATTCCACAATATGAAAATATTGTTATAATTCTCAAATTAATTTCGAAATTTTTATTATATATTTTGCAACCTAAAGTATGCAAACTGAAAATGGCTGGCAAATGTATGCGAAAATCGTTTTTATACCCTACACCAGCATAGTGGGGAGTGTATATTGGGTTAGTGCTAATATAGTGCCACCTTAAAGTATACCAATCTGCAAAGGATCACTTTCTGAGTCAATTGAATCGATCCATTATTTCATACAACTGCCCTAACTGAAAATAGTTAAGCTCTCATAAATGTCTTAATTATATACATTAAGGTGGACCTTACTTTTTATTTTCGATTTTTCAAAAAATAAAAAAAATGTTGACAAAAGTTTGAGCTCGATCGGTTCAAAATTGACGAGGGTTAAATTTTGTGAGAACATTTATAAGGGAAAAATAATATTTGTAAAAATGTTGCCCATAGAGAAAATATACACAGAGCGGAAACTAGAAAAAAACTCAAACAAAAAAATTACTCAAAAAAGTTACATATACGAGTGTTGTGTTTGTTTTCACATAGTTTTTTTTACTAATACATTCTCACCACTTAGGTTTTTGACAACTGAGTTAGGTCTTTGACAGCAGAGTTTCCGCTCTATGTGTTCTCTATGATTTTGCCATTAAATAATTACTTTTACAATCTATATATATAAAAATGAAATGGTCCATGTATGTAATGTCATCACGTGAGAACGGCTGGAACGATTTGGCTGATTTTTTATTCGATTCGAATGGTTCGATGGTTTGAAAAAAAGAAAAAAATTCAAAAATTCCGTGTAAAACTCGGAAGTATGCAGTACAAATTTATATATTTTATTTGCAAATAAATAAGAACAGGCTGGTGTGAGTGGGTTGGAGAAACTTGAAGAACTACCATTAGTAAATGCTACCGGGCGAAGCCGGGGCGATCAACTAGTTTAATATAAAAAAATCGAAATGTGTACGTAATTTTTGTTGTAATGAGATATAAAAGACAAAAATTGGTTAAAAATGTTAAAATTCCCCAGGCCACTGGAACATGAAATGTATGAACAAAATTAACATATTTTGAGAAATATTAAAATAAAAGCTAATCGATTTCGATTCTTTTATATTAAATTGCAAAAGTATTTATTTAATGGCAAATTTTTTTACAAAAACTGAACAAATAGAATTTTTTCCCATGTAAATGTTCTCACGAACTTTAACCCTCGTGCGGCACGGCAATTTTTAACCGATCGACCTCAAACTTTTGACAAAATTTTTTTTTGTACTAACCTAACGAAAAACTTCCATTCATACCTTAATATACATATCGTAATATTTTCATATCTTCCTCTTAAAAATTTAGCTATTCAAATAAAATTCAACACAAATAATATAAGACCCGATTCCGTAAATTACTTTAACGTTCATAAATCTTATATAAATGTTGGTATACACATAAAATTCAACAAAAATAACTTTCAGATAGACATTAACTACGATCTAATTTCATGTTGATCGGTCAATAATTGGTCATAGCTTCCAGAAGGCCCACTTCGAAAATCACTCTCGAATATAAATTATTGAATTTTCAAAAGAAAAATGTTACTTAGTGTAGGGTATTATATACAGGTATGTTCTGTAATCCACGTGATTTCAAATCACATACCGTTTTAAAATCACACGTGTGATTTGTGCCTGTTCTGTAAATCACACTGTTATTATATTTTTCGGTGTGATTTTAAATTTTCGAAAGCACAAGAAAACAGCTGATTCGTTTATTTTAAATGTTTTGTTTTGCTAATAATTTTGTAGAAATATTAAAGTGAAAATAAAAAAATGCCTGGAGCTTCTGTTATATCTTTAATGGAATTAAAAAGAATGGAACTACATTTTATAAAAATTTTGCAAAAACTATGGCGCAAGCTCAACCACTATGTCAAAAAGAAAACAAAACAGTAAAGCTGCCACATTACACAATTGCTTTTGGTTACCACTTGCTTCAACTTTGTTGCATTTTTTTCCAATTAGCGCAAAAAACTTAACGCATATTGATAACTTATAATATAATCTAACAAATATTATAAATTTTATGACGAATTCTATAATTAATTTAAAGATATTGAACATATTTTAGACAAACATTAAAAAATTTTAGTCCGGCAAGCTTCCATGTATTTTCGAAAATCATAAACAGCTGACAACTGAAAACAAACCTGAAACCACAAAAGAAATCACAAAAGCAAATAAACTTATTACAGCAGAAAAGGTGTCTCTAGATTTTTATTAAATTTTAGGTGTTTTTTTTAATAAAACAAGTAATTCTATAAGAAAATTAATAAAGGACATATTGTTTAATTTATTTTAATATTTTCCATTCAATAACCGCAGAAATAACCAAGTGATTTGAAACCATTAGAGACTTTGTTGAACGTTTTAAAATCACAAAATTATGTGCTCAGAACACCTTTTATGTGATTTCAAACCACTTTTATAAAATGTGATTTGCAGAACATACCTGATAGTCGCGCTTGACTGACGATACTTTCTTACTTATTTTTTAAGGAAATTTGAAGATATTTATGGGAAAACGCATGGTGATAATAATAAAAAACATATGGAAAAATCGTACGTTCGCGACCCGTACGTGCGCGACCAGCTAATTAATTAAGCCAATTAAACAAAAACCAATAGAGATATTTTATTGTGTAAATACCGAATAGAGAGCTACAGTAATATACTTTTAAAATAAATTAATCGGTTTTAAATATTTCGCAGATTTTTTCATTTCACTACTGTCAGCTAAAGTTGACTTCTATTTTGCGTACGTTCGTTACCACATGTTTATAACTATCATTATGAAAATTTAAAGTCCATGGAATCCATCTTTTGCACTAAACATAGAGCTACCAAAAATGCTAGGAAATGTTTTGTTTTCTATATTTTTTGGACATCAAAAGCGTACGAACGTACGTTCGTGACCCAGGGAAATACCCATATAAGATCCGGCACAGCCGCATTTACACACGAGTTGGATTTTTAACAAAATACCATTATCAATAATTATATAAATGTGATCGGCAACTCTCGGTTGCAGGGAGGAAACAACATAATATATTATTTACGAAGACTTTGAAACAGATTTACAAATATTTGTAAGATTATATACATATGTATCTATGTACTTTAAACACACATATGAATACGTAAAACGTACATACAGCAACCAAAGAGTTGATAGTTTGGTCATGATCAGAGAAACCAGAAATGGTGTTTTATGTCCATAAAATATGCAGAAAAAAACTGAAAATGGACATTTTAAATTTAATAAATTAAGCTCTAAAAAAATTTATATAATTTATAAAATATCAATAGAATTTCATTAAAAGTTTGCTTATCGAAAAAATAAGAAAAAATTTAAATTTTTCAAGAAATGATGTCGATTTTTTTAAATAGTTGCTTTAAGTAAATTTCAAATATTTCGTTGAAGTACGGAAATAGTTTAACCTGTACATTATCAAAAGTAATACAAAGTTGTGATTAAAATTGGCATCCAATAATTTTAATGAACTGTACAATTGTCTAGAAATTATAGAATGATTACCAGGGAAACCGGAAATATGCTCTAAAAAAAGCGTTTTAGGCGCTTTAAATATGCAGTAAAAACTTTAAAATATGCTCTTGAAATTTAAAAAATATGCTCTTAAAAAAACAAACTTTTACAAAATTTTTAACCAAAAAAAATTTACTTAAATTTTCAAATAAAAATCGTTGTCTATTGGATCTGAAAACATTTTTAAACATAGAAAATGTTCTTTCGACATCAACTGATGTTACAGGAGCAAATTTAAAAGACAATATTTCTTTAACACTTAGAACGGTTAAGTTTGAATTAGAACTAAAATTTGATATTTAGATGAAGCTATTATTAAAATAGTGCTTATTTTATATTAAAACAAGTAAGAGAGCTTTATTCGGCTGTGTCGAATCTTATATACCCTTCACCTAATTATACTTCAAAATAAAAAATTTAAATATTTTTAGGTGAACATACATTTTTTTCAGTTTTTTCATTTTTTGGATAAAAAAATTTTTCGAATTGTTATTTAAAATTTTAAAAAAATTTCTGTTTTTTAAATTTTTTTTTTTGGTGAAAAGCCATCTATTTTTCAATTTTGAATTTTAAACAAAGGAAGTAAAAACCTGTAACACAACAGCGAAAAATAAGTAAGACAATATTTGTTTTTGATAAACTCAAAATATGCTATTAAACAGTAAAATATGCTCTAAAAACGCAAAATATGACATAAATATGCTCTTAAAATAAATATATGCAAAAATATGTATTTATGGGTAAAATATGCAAAAATATGCACTAACAAATCGATGCCAAAATTCTTAAATAGTTCTGAAACGTGTAAATATCTTATCCATGTGCTCATTAGACTCACCAGAAAAAACATGCATTTGCATATTTTGGTTTCCCTGATGATTACTATTTTACAAAATAGCTGGTTTCCATATTCAAAAAATATCACTTGATGAGATTTTTGGCAGTAGCTACTGTTAGCCATATTAGTATTTTCCTAGAAGTTTCCAAAGCGATTTATTTACATTTTAAGACCCTAGTAAAATTTTTTGTATTTTTGGAAGCTAAAACAGGTCTTAAGCGCTGTTGATACGCTTACTAAGAAGCTTTACCAATAAAGCAACAAATAAGCCAATACTATCGAAAGCATTTTTGTATTAATGTAAGCTTAAACAAATTAAAAGCTTACTGTTATCCCTTTTAGAGAAGCAGGTATTTAAATAATTAATGGACTTACTCATGTTGCTTACAAGAAAGCAGGTTGTATTGCAGAGTAATGCTTCCAGGTGGGAAATCGCCATATAAAAATCATGCATTTTGTAAGCAGGTTTGTAAGGGGTAATACAAACCTTTACAAACCTACTTAAATGAAACTCCTATTTTAGCTGGGACACTATGTTTAGACAGATTCAATAGAAAATGTTAGAAAAAAAAGAAAACCTATATTCGGCTGTACCAAACATTATTACTACATACTATACAACAAACTATATTTTAAGATGAATCTTAAATGTTATAAAACGGATAAATATATACGATAGATATATACGACTTCATAGTAAGTACAGGAAAAAACATGAGGTTGCACGATTCCGGTTTCCCTGGTCATGATGGGTATGTGGATTAGGGTGGCCCTTAATAAACTAAAGTTGGATTTTGGCCATTCTCACCCCCCAGTTTGGTGAACATTAGTAAAAAAATCATCCTGAAAAATTTTAGGTAAACCGGTTGGGGATAAAACGTGCCGCAAGCCCTCTGAAGTTTTGAAATGTATTTACAAGGGGAAAAAATTCATTTTTTTCAGTTTTTCTAAAAATTTTGCCATTAAAAAATTACTTTTGTAATTTAATTTAATTTAAAAGAATCGAAATGTGTACGTAATTGTCGTTCTAATGAGACATAAAAAACAGAAATTGGTCAAAAAATGTTAAAGTTATTAAAAATTCGCCAGGCCATTAACATGTCTCAGGCCACTAGAACAAGAAATGTAGGAACAAAATTAACATATTTTGAGAAATATTAAAATAAAAGCTAATTTTTACTTAAAATATGTCCACATTTACTTGTATATGAGTTTTTGTCTTCGCAGGATACCGTTAACCTATTCTTAGGTATGAACAAAAAAATAAATTTTTTTTTTAACGGCTATTTCAAAATTCAATTATCAAATTTTTAAAAATTTTGTTAAACAAATTTCAGAATTTTTTGATCATCTCATTGGGATTTATTAAGAATATAATAGGGAATAAAAATTTGAAAAAATTATGAATATATCTCTTATAGTTTTTCCGTACCTGCGATTTAAATTTTGAAATTTTCGAGAAAAACCAATTATTTTGCAATTTTTAGGTCAATGAGTTCTATTTCCTTACTCTTATGAATTTTAAGTAAAACCTATTGAGAATATTATAGTCCAGATAATTCTAAATATCCTTTGAAACTTCTACTAAAATCGGAAGACGTTAACCCTTAAATCGTGAAGGTCAAAAGTCAATTTTTTCAATATTTGGAATTTCTCTTGGAAAGATTTCGAAATGTACGAAATGTTGTATATTTTTTGGGCCGATTTTGATGAAATTTAACAAAAATATAACATAAACTCTAGGGTTTATAATAACAGCACAAGAATGGAAATTAACGTTTAATGGCACTTGGGGTTAAAATGGCCCCAAACTTTTAAAATCATAATTTTTTTTATGGTTTTAGAAGTTTTGGGGTCATTTTAACACAAAGTGCTATATAGGGTTAATATTAATTTTTCTGCTGTTTTTGACAATACTGGGCTTTGTGTTATATTTTTGTTAAATTTCATCAAAATCGGCCCAAAAATATACAACATTTCTAACATTTCGAAATCTTTCCAAGAGAAATTCCAAATATTGAAAAATTTTACTTTTGACCTTCACGATTTAAGGGTTAACGTTGCCGATTTTAGTAGAAGTTTCAAAGTATATTTAGAATTATCTGGACTATAACATTCTGAATAAGTTTTGCTTAAAATTCATAAGAGTAGGGAAATAGAGCTCATTCGAGTAAAAATTGCCAAATAATTGGTTTTTCTCGAAAATTTCAAAATTTAAATCGAAGGTACGGAAAAACTATAAGAGATATTTTCATAATTTTTTCACATTTTTATTCCCTATTATATTCTTAATAAATCCCAATGAGATGATCAAAAAATTCTGAAATTTGTTTAACAAAATTTTTAAAAATTTGAAAATGGAGTTTTGAAACTGCCGTTAAAAAAATTTTATTTTTTTGTTCATACCTAAGAATAGGTTAACGGTATCCTACAAAGACAAAAACTCATATACAAGTAAATGTGGACATATTTTAAGTAAAAATGAGCTTTTATTTTAATATTTCTCAAAATATGTTAATTTTGTTCCTACATTTCTTGTTCTAGTGGCCTGAGACATGTTAATGGCCTGGCGAATTTTTAATAACTTTAACATTTTTTGACCAATTTCTGTTTTTTATGTCTCATTAGAACGACAATTACGTACACATTTCGATTCTTTTAAATTAAATTACAAAAGTAATTTTTTAATGGCAAAATTTTTACAAAAACTGAAAAAAATGCATTTTTTCCCCTTATAAATGCATCTCAAAACTTCAGAGGGCTTGCACGTCTTATCCCCAACCGATTTACCTAAAATTTTTTCAGGATGATTTTTTTACTAATGTTCACCAAACTGGGGGATGAGAATGACCAAAATCCAACTTTCGTTTATTAAGGGCCACCCTAATGTGGATACTACATACTAGGCTGACAATAGAATATATGAAAAAATCTGTAAAAATATTTTTACGATTATACTTTTAAAAATACATACTAACTTACCCCGGTGAGCTTCACACCTAGGGTTTGAGGTTTCCCGGATAATTAAATTTCCCGGGAAACGGGAATGAAAAAATCCCGCGAATGTTTTTCAACTAGAAAAATAAGTAAAAAAGAAAATTATTTTATAAAATTGTGACATTTTATTAAAAAAAAGAAAAACAATACATTACAATGAATATATTTAATACCCACATAAAACCAAAAAAAGTTTGTTAAAATATTTGGAGATCACTTGTACTATAAAATTAAATATTAGCGGTATTCATGATATAGTAGAGTAAAAGAGCAATTAAGTGTCACAAAATTTTATAAATTGTGAACGTATCTTAATATGTTAATGTGATTTTTAATGCACTTTTTAGATTCTTTCTTTTGATTTTTCTGTTATATTTTTTTATATAAAATATACATATTTTAAAATAAAATTAAATTCAATTCAAAACAAAAATATGAAATTCAAAATTACCTCATATAGTTTAACAAGAGTAAAGCAGTAAAAAAGTAGTTCTAATGTATTTTGTTTTCTGCTAAACTGCTCTTTTGCTACTTTGCTATAGAAAGTACTCTACATTGTGCATACTGCTATTATATCATAGAAATAATGTTAGATGTCCATCATAGGACTATTTTTTTAAAAAATTGATTTGTCAAAATTACTAATGCATTCAATATGACATTCGACGAGAAAACTCGTTCGCTTTAAACATGTGTTGGCTTTATCGTTATTAAAGCATTATAAAGACAATCAAAATGTATTCTCCGATTGCTACTTGCTTCAAATAAATCTAATTCCCGCTTAAAACTTTCAGCATTTGATTTTAAATGTTTAGGGCTTTCCTTTTCAATATTGATTGAATATTCTAATTGGTTTTTAAAATTTTGCTCCATTTGTATTTCGGAAACCTCATCATCAACGCTTTGAACAGATGAGGGATCATTGTGGTCAAATAGACGTTCATACATTTGCTATCCATAAATTTTTAACATTGTGTTTTTATATTATAATTTATCTTATAATGTTGAAGTTCTTAGGTTTAATTTAATTGAATGAACCGTTTTTTGAGAAATCGTAGAATTTTTAGATAACTGCTGTTCATAAAGTGTGTTCATTATAGCATCACCTATCAGAAAAATGGTTTCATTTCGGCTTAATGCTTCTACAGTATCCTTAATGGTGTTTAAAACCTCCACTAATATTTGGAACAAGTATTTTTAACTAATTTTAAATTTCCCGGGAATTCCCGACAATAATTTTACGGGAAATACCGGGATTTCCCGGGCGGGAATTCCAGGACCCCAAACCCTATTCACACCCCAATCGAAGTAAAATAATAAAATGACATGAATATAATTAATACCGGAAATTTGTTGTAGTTTTATGGGTTTTAAAATATTATTTTTTAATTTTCAAAAATCCATCTATCGAACTGTGGATAGATTTCATACCACATACTCTCTAAATGATTCAGTGGTACTGAAGAAAATATCGCCGCTATAAACGAAAGTATACAAAAATATCAAAATTTATCGATTCGTCGTCGGTCGCTGGAATTGGGGCTCTGTCTTGGGGCACGTGGAAAATTTTATGCTAAGATATTGGCCTACATAAATATATAATATAGGATCCAGCTGGTGTAGGAATTAAAGCCACAAGCTCTAGAGCAGTTGGAAACTGACTCGATGTTTTATTGCAAAATTGTATTCAGCTAATTTTTGGATAACGGGTTTGTTAATAAACAAAATAGCCGCATATGAAGTGAGACCAATCCACAACAGACATTACGTACAGAAAAATACACCTTATGTAGGGTGTATGACTTAAAAATGCGGTGTTTTTTTTAAATTTTTAGCTTTTAATTTGAAACATTTATAAATTTATTCAAAGTATTGGCCATTGTTAGCTATGACCTTTTCCCACCCTTCTGGCAATATATGGATTCCGAGCCAAAACAACTGTTCATATTTTGCGGACAAGAACGAATCAAGCCAATATCGGATACTCTGTTCCAAAGTGAAGCGTTCATCATCTATCGAAACCAATGGTTGTCGCAGGGGTCAAGGTCTGGACTATAAGACAGGTGAGGCAGAACTTCCCAACCATTTCATCTATCTATACAAATAAAATTCAAATGTCGTTCGTTGGTAATTGCATCAGTTGAGAATGGCTGGACTGATTTGGAATTTTTTTTTTTAATGTTCGTCGTAGTCCAACTTAGATTTTTACGGAAATAAAAATTTTACGCCCACTGATTTGGCTAATCTAATTTAATGTTCGTAGTGATCCAATTAACTTGACCACGCCCACTTGTTTACGATATATCTAAAATCGCAGAACGCCTGGACCGATTTGGCTATTTTTTTAATATTCACAATAGTCCACAACAGTTTCTTACATAAAGAAACTGTGGTGGTCTACAGCCACTTTTATTAATTAATTTTTTACTAATTTAATCCATTGGATTGTTCCGTATTCGCCACTACTCTCCAAAAGCACATATCAACGTCGAATCTTGCCATTCCGTGAAATCCATCAAATACATCTGCAAATATGTGACCAAAGGCAATGACATAGCTGTGATTTGAGTTAGTGCGGAGAATTCCAACTTTGAATTCACTCAATTTAAAATAGTCCGCTATGTTAGCAGTAACGAAATATTCATGAAAGACATCCAACTGTTGTTCATTTAGCTGTACATCTGGAAAATGGTCAAAGAGTGTACTTTATTACATTAGCTGAAAATCTCAGCTCTTTAATGATCGTGAGCAGCAAGACCGACATCTACAACATTGACTTTTTGAAATGTGCCGGAATGATGAATTTGCCCGAACGCGGCTATACTCCGTAATGCAATCAAAAGTATCCGGTTTATTTAAAGGAAATAAACCAACGTTTTGAAAAGGTTAAAACGTAACAATATGTTCTAAAAATATTTTTTATGTTGATATTTTTTACTGGACAAAAAATGTCCATTAAAAAATATGATGTTCTCTCTCTCGTTACAAGTTTTTAAAAGTAAACGAACGGAATCCCGTAACTTCCAGTGATAATTTGTACAAATTATTACAAATTATCAAATCGTCATAATTTATTTATTTATTGTTCTAAACGGAAATATTTATGTATCTAAAATGTTCCTGAAAATATACTATAGTTTTTTTTTTTAATTTTGCAATTTTAAAATATTTCAGAAACTGGCGCTAGAAGGTTTCTCACATTCTTGGTCAGTCGTCACACTTAATGTACATGTGTGGAAATGCCGCATATGAGTAGGTATATATGTATATTAGTATTGTCCCGTTTCTATGTTCTTGATGTCCACAAATAATACCAAAGTTTAGCTTTTTTGATGAGACCATTTCTCAAAATGTTGGTCCTGGCGTCAGTATTTGGCGAGCTGTATCAAAGTATGAAAATGTCCTTTTTTAAGGGTTTAATGGTTATTTTCATATTTCTCTAGAAGGAAACATATGAAATCTGAATATGTGAGTTCTCGTGATATTCCAAAAGTATTTTGTGATGTTTGGGACAAATTTTAAATTTTGTTAAATTTTTACATAAACAAATTTTAAATTTAAACAACGATTTACAACTTTGTTTAAATTTAAATATTTTATGAATTTTGACATCTACATGCCCGAATATCGCAATGTGATGTTCAATTGTTAACGTCTACTAAAACATAGTTAATAAAAGAGAGCGGTATTTTTGAGTGGGGCTCTGGAAAATCAATTCTTCACCTTTTTTTGTAAGTTATCCAACAAATCGAAAAAAGAATTGATCGAACAAAATTAAAATATTTTAATTGCACAAAGCTAAAAGATATTATTAAAGGTATTTATAGACGGCAATACTGAGTATTAAAACTTTTCAAATTTAAAATATTATTGAAATCATTCGGTATGTCAAGAAATCGTTTCGAAAAAACATTTCTTGTTTACACTAATATTTTATTTCTTTGTTGATTGATATTTTTCTCCAAACTTTATTTTTATTTTATATTTTCTTAACATTTTTGTTTGCCTTATTTGTATTTAGAAATACATATCATGTATTTACCGATACATATGAAAATAAAAAGTTTTTGAATTGTTTTAAATAAATTTTGAATTAAAAAAAATCATTCGTATTTTTTGAAAATCTAATACAAATTTTGTTTAGACGATGAAATTGTATTATGATAATTGAGTTTTTGACAAATATTAATATTCAGTATTGCCATCTATAAATACCTTAATAAATGTAAACAAGTAAGAGTACTATATTCGGCCGTTCCGAATCTTAAATACCCTCCACCTAAATATGATGGTATAACAACTGAAATAATATAACAATTGTTAGAAAGACTAGTTTACGCAGAACATATTTTATTGCAAATGTACAAAAAATTGTACCTAATTCAGCAATTTATAACTGAAATTCCTATTACAACGTATGAAATTTAACTATTTATTTACTTAATAATTAGTTAATACGTTTGGATCAACATTTTTCCCTTTTAACATCAAGTGAAGAAACAGAGTATAAAAAAGGGTATACAAATATATTTCGACAAATTTCAAAATATTTGGTTGTAGAACTTATGTGGGAGCTATGACCTATTATGATTCGATTGTCATAAAATATTTTAACGTGATTTTTATGTATTTATATGAGAGCTGTGGCCAATTATGGACCAATATTCACAAAATTCAGTATTATGATTTTTGAATACAAATTACTGATCTGTGTACTATTTTGGTTTAATATATGGATGCCATGACCTATTATGGTCCTAAGTATTTGAGGGCTATTTTTGTAGAATTTCATATAAACAACGCTATTAACAAGAATGGACCTTATATGGGAGCTATGCCGAATTATGGACCAATATTTAAAAAATCTTGTAGTACGATTCTTGGATACAAATTACTGATCGGTGTAAAATTTTGGTTCAGTATAGATTTATTTGGGTATTTGTGCAGGTTAATGTGTTTTCCTGAAGTGGTTGTTATATGGAGGCTATGACCAATTATGGGCCTATCATCATAAAATTTGGTATATCGATTTTTGTATATATTGAATAAATTTGTTTCGAATTTCAACCTGATAACTATATTTGTAAGAAATTTATGAGGATTTTAGTGATTTTCAGGAGTGGACCTTATATGGGAGCTATGGTTAAATATGGACTAATATTCACAAAATCCGTAAGTATGATTACTGGATACAAATTACTGATCTGTGTATAATTTAATTTTGATATCGATATGTTTTAAATATTTTTTAAGGTTAATATCTTTTTCGGAAATGGGACTTATAGGGGAGCTATTAACAATTATCGGCCGATCTTCATAGAATTAGGTACAGCGATTTTGGTATATACGGGGATTATTTATGTCGAATTTCAACTTGATAGCAACATTTATAAGACATTTATGCTTATTTAAGAGATTTTTGGAAGTGTACTTTATATGGGGGCTATGGTCAAATATGTGCCGATCCACGAAAAGTTTTGTAATATAATTTTTTTTACCACGAAACTTATTTTTGCTGAATTTTTAATGGATATTCCTATTCTGTAGGCATTTATAGACCATAGAACCATATTTCGGGAATAAATTGGTATGGGGGCTAGGAGAAATCATGGACCGATTCTTATAATTTTCGGCAGAGTTACTCCTTTTATTATAAAAATAACGAGTGCAAAATTTTATGATATTAGATGCAATATATTTACAAATATGACCAAAAATATGTGAAAATTATCAATTTTTTTTTGAGGTTGTCCCACATTTTAATTCATAACTTTGGTTCCACTGTACCGATTTGACTGATTTTCAATACCAAACTGCTAGGACAATAATAAACATTTTTCTTGCAACTCTACTAAGTTTTTTTGCGTATTTTGGACGTGAGCGTGTTTTACACAGACGGACAGACGGACATGGCTCAATCGACTTAGAATTTCATAAGGATCAATAATATATATACTTTGTTGGGTCTCAGATGAATTTTTCTCAATGTTACACACGGAATGACAAACTTATGTATACCCTCATTCACCACTTATGGTGGTGGAGGGTATAAAAACCCAAATAACAATAATGAAACCAAATTTAATGCAGATTTGCAACTTCCAGATTTGCTATAAGTATTTGCAAACGGTTTTGCCAATGTTAAAGATATTTGTCGGCAGCAGCATATGTCGGAAACAAAATTCGTTCCGGAGTTCGATCGTGACGGTCAATGAAGAAGGTCGTTAAGCGGAGATTGATTTCTATTTATCGTTTATTCGATGTAAAATAATTTATGTTTCAACGCATTCATAGTGTTGTGCATTTATTTTGTAATTAACATTAATTTTGTTATTGTTTAAAAGAATTTACAAGAGAAAGAGACTCTTAAAATACAAAAAAAAAAAATAATAATAAAAAGAAATGAGTGAGCGTAATGCTCAAGATGCAAATAATGACTGTGTAAACAATAATGATTATACTAAAAACACAATTCAAAATACTGAGAATGTGAGAAAGAGAAAAAGCAAAATGCAATGCGAACAAATAGCTAAACAACAAAAAAACAATTATTGGGCAATTCTTGATAATGATACAAACTGTGATCAAGAATGTTTAAAGATATTTGAAAAACATGTGCAAGAGCACGAACAACCAACAACATCTTCACGTGCTATCTCAAACAATACTACAAGTAATGAAAACAACAATGACAAAGAAAACACAAATAATAATAACCAATGTAAAAAAAAAAACAAAACAATAATACTAAAATCCCACCTCTAAATATTTTTGATGTGGAACCCAATGAACTTATCAAATTTATTAGAGATGGACTTAAAATAAACAAATTTAAAATTAAAGAGTGTAATAATAAGAAAATCTCTCTCTTTATGTTATCTATGGACAGCGTTACCATATGTCAAGTTTTCCCTTTTTTTGCAAGGTTTTTGAGACGCACAAAGTTTTATTTTTAAAAAAAAAAGTTTTTTGGAAAATTGTAAATTTATGATATCAATAAGTTGAACCGTTTATTTCAAAATGATGTTAACAAATTCATTTACTAAATGGGGTAATTGATTTATTTAGATGCTGAAGTGTCTCCACCACTAAATTCACATAAATCATCTCAGGCTGATTATATGTACGAATTGGGTTTTGTAATTTTAGTATGTATGTAGTTAAAAAAGTTTTTTTGTTGAAAAAAAAGTTTTCTTTTTTGAAATAAAAAGTTTTCTTCAAAAAATTGATGGCAACACTGTCTATGGAAGACTATTGCCCAGTTTTTGACTTGTTATTTAAATATCAAAAATTTATCGATAGTTTTGCTTAAAACAGCTGTTCAACCAAAATAAAAATTGATACATTTTGCCCAATAAGAAATAAAAGTTTATTAAACAATAAAATTATTGGTAGGAAAATGCACAAAAGAAGCTCCAATTGCCCCGCATCGGAATTGTAGTTTTTGCAAGACGCTTTTTTTAGCAAGACGCTGTTGTTTGTTTTTTTTTTTTACTACAATAGAGTGAAAAAAAACCAAACAACAAAAGTCAGCTGTAAAAAACATATGGTAGTTTATGAAACTTAAATAGAATTTAAATGACCAACGTCGGCCATTTAAGTATCATTTAAAAAAGCACTGAGAAACTCATTTTCGCATTTAAATAGAACTTAAATATACACATCTGCTCAAAATAATAGATACACCTAATTGGAAAAAATTTAAATGGCGGTAACATTGAAAATTTCCTCGCAAACGTTAAGAATACATCATATTATTAAAATTTCTATCTGGCAATGTCATGTCAGTCAAAAATCTGGCAACTATTTGCTTTCATGTTGATTTTTAAAAACGAATTTATTTGAATTACAAAAAATTATTTGCTCATAA
Source organism: Calliphora vicina (assembly GCF_958450345.1). Classification (NCBI taxonomy): domain Eukaryota; kingdom Metazoa; phylum Arthropoda; class Insecta; order Diptera; family Calliphoridae; genus Calliphora; species Calliphora vicina. The sequence goes on from NC_088782.1 coordinate 92,264,286, forward strand.
AAATAGATACACATCAGTAATTTGTAATTTGTTTATATACAATATTTTTTTTGTGCAATTTTTTGTTCCTATTTACGTGAAACAGTAAGTATAATTTAAATTTTAGCAACAATTTTATAAAAAATAGGACTCTTTTGAAGAAAATGGGACGAAATCATCATTGTACCGAAGATGAGAAAAAAATTGTTCAAACGATGAGAAATCAAGGAAAATCATTACGGGAAATAGCAAAGAGCATAGGAAGATCTTTACATTTTGTCCAAAATGCTTTATCTAAAAAACAAAAAAGAGAAACTCGCGGTAGACCAAAGAAAACCAGTCCAGAAACAGATAGGCGGATCGTCCTTATGGTTAAAAAAGACCCTTTCATATCATCGAAAGCTATTTCTGCGGAGCTATGTAACGAAATCAGTCCACAAACAGTTCGTCGTCGTCTTTTACAAGCTAAATTGCCGGGAAGAATTGCCAGAAAAGTGCCACTAATGCGCCAAAAAAATATCAAGACAAGATTAGAATTTGCTAAAGAGCACTTACAATGGTCCGGGTGTGAAGGCGAAAAAAAATGGAGAAATATTTTATGGAGCGACGAAACAAAAATAAATTTGTTTGGAAACGACTGCCAAAGAAATGTACGCCGACCAAAAGGAAAAGAATTCCACGTTAAATTTACAAAAAAGACGGTAAAACATGGCGGGGGAAACATAATGGTTTGGGGTTACTTTTCATGGAATGGTGTTGGTCCGATATTCCGAATAGAAGATACCATGAATGCTAGTGGGTATAGAGACATATTGGAAAACGTAATGCTTCCATATGCATCGGAAAATATGCCATTAATATGGACATTCCAGCAGGACAACGACCCAAAACATAGTTCAAGATTAGTTAAAAACTGGTTCTTGGAGAATAACGTACCTGTTTTAAGCTGGCCCAGCCAATCCCCTGATTTAAACCCAATAGAAAACTTGTGGAGTGAATTAAAGATAAGGCTTTCGAAGGAAGTTTTCAAAAATAAAGACGATTTATGGGAGAAAACGCAAAAAATATGGTACGAGATTCCATTTGAGAAGTGTCAGAACTTGATATCCAGTATGCCCAGAAGAGTGGAGAAAGTTTTACAAAACAAAGGTGGATATACTGGATACTAGCTTTACTTTAATAATAAACTAATTTTTTTAAGATAAAATTTATTAGCTTTTGTTTAATAAGAATTTTTAAAAATGTATCTATTATTATGAGCACCAAATTTTTCGAAATTTAAGAAATTTAATTTACTTTATAATATTTATTATTAATTATGAAATATTTTGTTTTTGTTTTTTACTCTCCTTTTAACTATAAATAAAAATCGACTGAATTTTTTTTTATAATTTTACAATATACCATTATTTTTTTTCGTTTTTAAAAAATAAATTTTGGTGTATCTATTATTTTGAGCAGATGTGTAATTCATATTTAAATACGAAGTCAAAAACTGGCTCTATGTTAGAGTTAAAGCTTATCTTGAAAAGAGCAAAACTAAGTTTTTTACATATACCCCAAAAGATGTTAAAACAAAGACTTATTTACTAAAAGGCTTATGTGCCAATATTGATGAAAACGAAATTTTAAATGAGCTATATAAATTTCAGAATACAAATTTGAAATTCGTGAAGGTTAGCCCCTTTACAACGAAGAAATCAATATCTGAGAAATACTCACTTCCAATTTATCTGGTACAAATAACTAAAGAAAGTAAAGTTAGCGAACTTAAATCAATTAAATGTATACTTTATCGATGTGTTCATTGGGAAAATCTAAGAAAATCAGAAATACCGCAATGCAGAAACTGCCAGAGTTTCTTTCATAGTGCATCTAATTGCTTTTTACCTCATAGATGTGTTAAATGTAACGAAAAACATGATATTGGTAAATGTTCCCTTCAGAATATTCCTGCAAATGAAAAAGAAAAACTATATTGTGTGTTATGCAAAAAATACGGCCATCCAGCATCATATAAAGGATGCGAAAGATATAAGGAACTACAACAAAAGCTGCGTTCTAAAAAACAAGAGTTGTCTCAAATGCAAACAAATAATACTTCAATACCAATAAGTACTAATATGAGTTTTGCTAACGTAGTTAAAGACAATAACTTACAAAATGTAAACAACACTAACTCCATTCAAAACGTTTTGGAACAACTAAACCAATCCATGCAAAATTTATCCAATCAAATTATAAATTTAAATAAACAATTGCAACTACAAGTTGCTAGAATAGACACAATTTTTTCTATCTTAGAAACTTAAGTAATCAAAATGGCAGAAATAATCGAGAAAAATCTAAATATAATTGAAATTAATGTTAACTCTATAATAAAGTTAAGTAGAAGATATGACTTAAATAACTTTATAAATAAATGTAATGCAGACGTAGTATTACTTAATGAAACAAAGTTGAACATTAGACATAAACTAAATTTTAAGGACTATATTATGATACGTAAGGATAGACAAAATGACAAAGCAGGTGGTGGTACTGCAATTTTAATAAAAAATTGTATCAAGTTTAATAAATATACCAATAATACTATTAATTCGTTTAAACAACTGGAAACTTGCATAATAAAAATACCATTATTAGCCAATCGTACATTGTTTGTTATTTCAGCTTATTATCCCTCTGGGAATAATAGCGGTCCTTTTAAGACAGAATTATTCCAACTTTTTCAATCCTTAGATTTGCAAAATCCAAACCACTTTTATATATTAGCCGGAGATCTGAATTGCAAACATAATGACTGGGGTAACAACTCATCCAATACTAAGGGAAATATGTTAAGAGAGTGGCTTCTATCTAATGAAATTATGTTCAGATGTGTATTATACGCCTCTGTACCCTCGTTGTGGTTCATATTTGGACATATGTATAGCTGACTCCCGTTTGAATATTCAAAGGGAGAATAACACAATAAATTGTTTAAAAACATTTGACTATGATAGTGATCATAATGCTGTGCAAATTAAGGTTTTGAGTGTTTCTAATGATCATCCTTTAAGTTTCTTTAAGGAAATGCCTAATTTAAAATATAATTTCAAAAAAACAAACTGGAAAAAATTTAGAAATAATATGATATCTGAACTATATGATAATGGAAAAATACCTAATGATAGAAATCTTAGCAATCCTGAAATAGATTTTTATTTACTTAGATTAAATAATGCCATAACAAGTTCAATAGAAAAATCTGTTCCTAAGTTCAAGGACAATAGTACTGTAGACAAATTTTTAAATCCAATTATTAAAAAACTTTATTCGGAGAAAAGCAAAATAGTAACTATCATCAAAAGATGTAATAGATTAGAATGTGCCTTGTCTCAGACAGATTTTAATTTTCTTAAAACTAAATTAAAATTAATAAAAAAACTTATAAATGATAATTTTTCGATTACAGTTAATAACCATTTTGAACGGAAACTCAGAGCCTTAGATCACAAAAATTCATCAAATATGTTCAGTGAGGTTAGAAAACAATTTAAAACTAATAACTCTGACATAAATATAATTAAAATTGCTCCAGAGAATGAAGTGTGGATAAGAAATGCTGGGATTAATCCTGAAGATTTAGAAAGAGAAAATGATAGTAATAAATTTATTGTAAAAGATGATAAACAAAAATTAAATATAATTGGTATCTTTTTGGAAAAAATTCACTCGTACAAGGAAATTGATGAAGGAAATAGTTTACAGGTTGAAATTGATAATTGTTTCTCCAGATTTTTGGAAAATAAAACTGAATATGAATACAATAAATCAACTTTAACTACATTTAGCTTCCACAAAAAGTCCAATGAATTGAATGAAGATTTTTTTACAAGTAAAGATATACTCATTTACACTTTCAAACATTTAAGGAAAAAGCTATCATCAGGTATTGATAAAATTCCCAATGTTATTTTAAAATATATTCCAGAGGAGATCATTTATGAATATTGCACTCTCTTTAATAATATACTTAACAATTCATATTTCCCTGTGGCATGGAAAACGGCTAAAGTGGTAGTATTACCAAAGAAAGATAAAGACAATAGTGACCCCAAAAATTTAAGGGCAATAAGTTTGCTCCCTAATATTTCCAAAGTTTTTGAAACATGTATCAATAATAATTTAATGTTGTTTTGTAAAAAGAACAAACTAAACAATGATAAACAATTCGGGTTCAAACATAAACACTCAACAGTTCATGCGATACATTTGCTAGTTTCAGATATCTACTGGAATTTAAACAAATCCCTGTGCACAGGTGCTTGTCTAATAGACTTCGAAAAAGCGTTTGATAGTATATGGATACCTGGTTTAATATATAAATTGTTAAGTTACAAATTTCCTACCCATTTTATTATTCTTTTACATAATATGCTAAATGACAAAACCTTTATAGTATGTGATAAGGATAAGATTAGTACAAGAAAATTTAATATTGTTAATGGACTACAACAAGGAACTGTTAACTCTCCTGTTCTTTTTAACTTATTTATATTTGATCTCTTAAACAAAATTGATAACATAATTGGCTTTGCTGATGATATCATTGTATATCATGCTGATAACAATATTTCAAGAATTAATGAAAACCTACAAAATAATTTTAATGTAGTACAAAAGTATGCATTTGACTGGCAAATGAAGATCAACTCTAGCAAATGTGAAACCATTCTTTTTCGCCCTCCTGTAGGGAAGTGTAATTTTAACATCAAAAAGAATTGGAAATCTTTTGGCATCAAGGATAATAACAATATAAATATCCCAAATAAAGATGTTGTGAAATATCTAGGCATTAACTTAGATAAATTTTTATATTTTAATTTTCATGTTAACGCTCAAATATTAAAAGCCAGAAAGGCTTTTTTCATGTATAGGAAACTTTTCATCTCAAAATATATAAATACAAAAGTAAAGATAATTATGTACCAATCACTAATACGCCCAATTTTAATATATGGTTGCCAAATATGGTTCAACATTTCCCCAGCATATATGGAAAAACTAAGAGTTTTTGAAAGAAAATGTTTGAGAAGTTGTACTTCTCTTTATAGATCACAAAATAGTAACTACTTAAAATATATATCTAACAGGAAGTTATATAATTATGCAAAAGTTAGTAGAATTGACAACTTTATAATTCATGTAATAAGAAACCACATTACAAAAAGTCTAGAATGCTACGACAATAATTTGATTATGGCACCTTATTACGCCAATCATGAATATATTGAGAAAAGTCTTCAAACCGGATATGTACCACCAGAGGCGTTTTTATACCTAGATAGAAATGGTTTTATACAAAACGAAATTGGCATTCCTATATTCTACCATTTTTATAGACGAGCCACTACAAAAAATATTTATGAAAACCAACTGACAGCGGACAATAGCAGATTTGATACTATTATATTTTCAGAGGATATAAATCTTAATATTAATGGAAAGTATTGGTGGCTCACTTAATAATTTCCATTCTCTTGTTTTATCCCTTAACTATATTTTTTTTATCTTTTTGTAATATAAAAGTAAGGATTTTTTTTTGCCATTTTTTCTTTACAATCTATATATATAAAAGAGTAACGTTACTGACTGACTGACTGACTGACTGACTGACTGACTGACTGAATGACTGACTGATTCATCATCGCACAGCCCAAACGGCTGAAGCTAGAATCACGAAATTTTATCTGTGGGTTCCTCCCTCCCCAAAACGATCCGATAAGAAGGGATTTTTGGAAATTCGAACGTTTAGGGGGTAAAAAAGGGTAAAAACGGGTAAATTCGGTAACCTTATATCTTCAAAACTAATAAAGATACAAAAAAACTTAAAATAGCATGTTACTCCATTTAAAAAATAAGCTGACAGGTGTTTCGTACTTTTTGGATATTCGAAACTTTTAGGGGAGAAAACGGGTAAAAACTGTATTTTGGTACTTTTTTTGCACCCTATGTATCTTTTAAACCAATAAACATAGAAACAAATTTTAAATCGTATTCTTTAATTAACAAAAAATAAAAAATATAAGTTTGGTACTTTTTGGAAATTCGAACCCTTAAGGGATAAAAATTGTGTTTATTTTTGGTACTTTTTCATAAAATATGTTTTTCTATAATTTGACATAGACATACGAATATTTTATTATGAGCTCCCACCACGATACAGAAATTTATTTGAATTAAATTTTACCAAAGCAATGGGGATAAAAAAGGTACCAAAAAGGGGATAAAATCGGAAAAATACATTTTATTGAAATTATTAAGCCAATTTTGATAATTTTTTTAACACTGGTTCCTGGATGCATACAAAAATTAACTAACAGGGTGTTATTTGGAACTCGAATGCCAAGGTGTATATTGTGCCAAATCCGGGTAAACAGTTTGGTACTTTTTTAAAACATATTTTTTCTTGGGCACATTAACACAGATTTTAATATTTTGAGACATGTCTGTAGCATAAACAATTTTGGCAAAATGGAATATTTTTAAAGGTTGAGGGGTGTTCGAGGAAGAAAAGGGAAATTGGTACTTTTCTCCTAATGGTACTTTTTTAATATTTTAAATTATTGCACTTATCGACATTAAAGTTAGCTGATTTGTATCTGAGTGAAGTTTGTGTTAGGCATAGGGTACTATAGAACTATAGGTACTTTTTTGTTCTTCTAATGGTACTTTTTTGAAATTTCTATAACAATGGACTTAGAAACATGAAATTAAACATATATGGTCCTAAGTGAGTGAGAATTCTAGGGCGAGACTTTTTGGTACTTTTTCTTTATTCGAATGGTACTTTTTGTAATTTCTTCACCAATGAACCTAGAAACATAAAATAGAACTTATATATAAACCGAGCGAGTAGGAAACCACAAGTGTGGGTTTTTTGGTACTTTTTCTATATTCAAATGGTACTTTTTTGAATTTTCTATAACTATGGACTTAGAAACATGAAATTAAGTATATATGGTCCTAAGTAAGTGAGAATTCTAGGGGGAGACTTTTTGGTACTTTTTCTTTATTCGATTGGTACTTTTTGTAATTCTTTCACCAATGAACCTAGAAACATGAAATAAAGCTTATATGGAACCGAGTGAGTGGGAAACCACAATTGTGGGGTTTTTGGTACTTTTTGTTTATTCTAATGGTACTTTTTTGAATTTTCTATAACAATGAACTTAGAAACATGAAACTAAGCATATATGGTCCTAAGTAAGTGGGAATTCTAGGGGGAGACTTTTTGGTACTTTTTCTTTAATAGAATGGTACTTTTTGTAATTTCTTCACCAATGAACCTAGAAACATGAAATAAAGCTTACATGGGCCCGAGTGGGTGGGAATCCACACGTGGTTGCTTTTTGGTACTTTTTCTATATTATAATGGTACTTTTTGAATTTTCTACAATAAAGGACCTAGAAACATGAAATTAAGCGTATATGGTCCTATGTGAGTGAAAATTCAAGCGGATACTTCATGGTACTTTTTTTTATTATAATGGTACTTTTTTTTAATTTTCTATAACAATGGACTTAGAAACATGAAATTAAGCATACACGGTCCTAAGTCAGTGAGAATTCTAGGGAGAGATTTTTGGTACTTTTTTTTAATCGAATGGTACTTTTTGTAATTTCTTCACCAATGAACCTAGAAACATGAAATAAAGCTTACATGGGCCAGAGTGGGTGGGCATCTACAAGTGACTGCTTTTTGGTACTTTTTCTATATTATAATGGTACTTGGACTTTTTGGTACTTTTTCTATATTATAATGGTACTTGGACCTAGAAATATGTAATTAAGCGTATATGGTCCTATGTGATTGAAAATTTAGCGGATACTTCATGGTACTTTTTCTTTATTATAATGGTACTTTTTTTAATTTTGTATAACAATGGACTTAGAAACATGAAATTAAGCATACACAGTCAATGAGAATTCTAGGGGGAGACTTTTTGGTACTTTTTCTCTATTCGAATGGTACTTTTTGTAATTTCTTCACCAATGAACCTTATATGGACCGGAGTGAGTGGGAATCCACAAGTGCCTGATTTTTGGTACTTTTTGTATATTGTAGCGGTACTTTTTGAATTTTCTGTAATAATGGCCATAAAAATATGAAATTAATCGTATATGTTCTAAAGTGAGTGAGAATTCCAGGGGGAGACTTTTTGGTACTTTTTCTTTATTCTAATGGTACTTTTTTGAATTTTTTATAACAATGAACTTAGAAACATGATATTAATCGTATATGTTCTAAAGTGAGTGAGAATTCTAGGGATAGACTTTTTGGTACTTTTTCTTTATTCGAATGGTACTTTTTGTAATTTCTTCACCAATTAACCTAAAACCATGAAATTAAGCTTATATGGGAGTGAGTGGGAAACCACAAGTGGGGGCTTTTTGGTACTTTTTATATATTCTAATGGTACTTTACCGCGGTTTCGTTTTATTTTTGGGTTTTGTGATAATTTTTAAATATTAATTGTTATAGAAACAAAATTAGTTGATAATATAGGAAAGGCTATACAAATTTAAAATTCAAAATTGACGGGTTATGGTTTAGTGAATGCGAATTCAGAAGTGATAATCAATGGTACTATTTGTTTATTGCAATGGTACTTTTTGAATATTTTATAATAATTTTAGGCACACATGATTTTAAATGAATTTGAATTCACAAAAGGTGACTTTAGTGGTTACTTTCTTTTGCATTTTCTATAATAATGGACCCAGAAATATGAAATTAGACATTTACAATTAGATTCACAAAGGGAGACTTAATAGTACTATTTCATTCTTCTAATTGGGGTGGCGAAGCGCACCGGGTCTGCTAGTAAGTTGTATAAATTAACATTTTTTTTTTGTTAAACTTACATAATTATATAATATTAAAATGATAGTATTAATGTATATAATATACTTGAGATCCCGTTTATGAGATAGTGTATATAAATTAATTTAAGTATTACTATTTGTTTATTTATAGTTTAAGAATGTATATAAATTTTGGTTAAATAAACATTATATAAAAAAAAAAAAAACAAAATTCGTTCCAGAATGGTAGATGAAACCATAGATGCAATAATATTCTTAAGAAGCAATTTAAAATAAACACTATATTTTTACTAAGGTACTATTTTTTTACCAGTATGTACAATTTGCATACTTTAGTGTTATTTCTGAATTATATTTAATTTTGTTGTGTAATTCACTTGTATTTTTAGTGTGTAATAAAAATTAATTGCTAAATAAAAAATGTTCTTGCAATTGTAAAGACATAATTATGTAGTACGTTTCTTTCTTATAATTTTCGGGATTTATATATCCCGAAACCCCGGATTGAGATTTCGGGGTTCTTTTCCAAATCCCGAATCCCGGGATTTTCAAAAATCAGTCCCGATTTGCATCTCTAATTGTAGTTTAAAACAATACTTTATAAACTTCCCAAACCGGTTTTGTCCACTTTTCGAAACTCAATTTTCATATTTTCTCTCTGATCAGATGTTGTTTATATGTCAAGACAATCACAACATGGATATCATTATTTCTTTTTATGGTTAACAGTTTTAATGTTTTTTTCTTATTTTGTGAGATAAATGAAATATAATTTTATGTACACATTCAAAAAACTTTAAATTACAAAAGTTCGAATATTTTTAGATTTATATTTCATACAAAGATCACAGTAAAGTAGAATCATATAGACCCATTAGCCTATTGTCAAATATATCAAAGCTATTCGAAAAACTGTTAATACACAAGTTAAAGCCGATAGTGAATCATGTTGACTATATTCCAACTCATCAATTCGGATTTCGAGAAAAACCTAACACCATAGAACAAACTCACAGGTTGGTAGAAATCATATCCAAAACATTTGAAGAAAAAAAATATTGTTCTGCACTCTTCATCTTCTCTTCTGCATCCTTCATACCATACTTTGTAGAAGGTTTGGGAAAACCTTCGACAAAGTATGGTATGAAGGATTATCGATAAAAATAAAACAATATTTACCAGTGAACACACACAAGCTTCTAGAAAGTGATTTAAGTCATCGAAGGTTCGTTCTTAAAGAGGGAGACTTCATAAGTTCACCACAGCCTATTGAAGCAGGCGTACTCCAAGGAAGTATACTGGGTCCCTTCCTATATTTGCTATATACTTGTGATATGCCTACAAACAGTCGAACTAACATAACTTTTGCTGATGAAACAGCTATACCAGCCATTCAATAAAAACCCCAAAAAGCATCTGTACTTTTACAAGACCATATAATCGACATAGAAAGGTGGTTAAAACAATGGAGAATAAAAGTAAACGAGCAAAAATGTATTCATCTCACTTTCACATTGCGTAGAGAATCGTGCCCTCCAATCCTAATAAATAATCATATAATACCTCAACAAACTGAAGTTAAATATCTAGGTCTGCATCTAGACCGACGTCTTACCTGGAAAAAGCATATAGATACGAAATTGACTCAAATGAAGTTAAAATTACTACAAATTTAATGGCTAATTGGTAAAAACTCGATATTGAGTTTAGATTGCAAACTTTTGCTGTACAGCTCAATAATGAAACCCATATGGTGCTATGGAATTCAATTATGGGGCACGGCCTCAGCTTCTAATATTGAAAAAATTCAGAGATTCCAAAATAAAATATTAAGAATGATAACAGCAGCGCCTTGGTATGTGAGAAATATTAACATTCACCTGGTGAAAAATGAAATAAAAAAACAAGCGGAGTCATATTTGGAAAAGTTAGAAGTTCACCCAAACCCACTTGCACCAACATTAATGAGAAGTAATGGTTACATCCGACTAAGAAGAAGGAATCCAACAGACCTGCGCTGATGATATGATCTATAAATTGAACATAAGTTTTCGTCCAACTGTGGTGGGACGTAAATAAAAATTAATATTTAGATTTATGATTTGAACAAATTATTGATAGTTCACATTATTTTGATACAAGAAATAAAATATGAAAAAAAAAAATATTTCATTGTCTCCTTAAAAATTACTAAATTAAAAAACTAAATTTTTATCACCAAATACTTACACCAGAACACACATTCTGAGAAACGTTATTTTAGAATGAATTAAACTTTTTTGGCGACCCTAATATACATACATATATGTTTGAATCCTTATAGTAAGGATACATATGCATATTATAAAAATAGCTAAAGAGATACGAATAATATGGAGATGAAAAGCAAACGGTTGCATTTTTTACGAAATCTCATTTAAAATAGTTGTGGGAATGGTAATAAATAAAGTGTTAAACTTTATAGCATTTAAAATTTTTGTAGACTATTTAACATATTTGTTTAAGTTAATGGAAACATTTTTGGATAATTGAATTTATAAAAACTATTGTGAGTTGAAATGAACATTTCCTTGGAAATATGTATATGGTTGAAATTCATCTCAGTAATGTTATTAACAGTGACTCAAGAAACTGAACATTATATGGGAACTATTATTAATTATGGACCGCTATTTAAAAAATCAGCTAGTGTGATTCTTGAAACAAATTGCTTTCCTGTGTAAAGTTTATGTTCAATATAGTTTTTTTAGATTTTTCAAAAGCGAATAACTCGTAAACTATAAGAGATAATATATGGCTCGTCTAATAGATTCCATATACATATGTATATAAAAATCTTTCAAATCGGATCGCAAACAAAAATTTAATTTTTGATACTCCCGAGGTGCCCCACTTTGGGGCATTGTGGCACGGCCCCCTTGGTGTTATAAGCCCAAATTCAAAACTTTAACTTACCAATACTTCCTCTACAGCAAAGGGTAATTTTTTTCAGTTCCCCCACTGTGCGTCAGTAACTTAATTTTTCGTTCAATTTAACCAAGTGTAGTATACCGAAAAGCTTTAAACTTGTTTATAAACTATTGTTAGGCAACATTTAATAAAATTGTATTTATAAACGTTTAATACTCGTGGCTTATGCCAGTAACTTCAACAAATAGATAACTACCATGTAAAATACCCAGCAGCTAAATTTACCTAAAAGGTATCTTGACATTAATTTCAAATCATTATCTACGGGTAAAAATTACCAAATATTTTTACTCCGTAACTAACTAGGTACTGATAGATATCTAAATATTTGTTGAAATTACGGGCATTAAAATACCTTTTATATACCATTATTAATTGTACAAATTTCAAAGTTGGCTTGACCTATTTCAAAGTATATTTTATATTGAAAAGGGGAATTTTAAGTATAAATGTTTATAAATTTGGAATATATACGATTTTTTTTATAAAATCATATATTTCTAGTTTCATTGTAATCCACTTTTGAACAGTTTGTTTCAATATCAATTTAATATAGTTTTTTGCTTCTCCTGTAAACTTATGAAAAGTGATGTTACTTTATTTTGCATTTTAGATGACGTCCATCAAAATTTCACATAATTTACAAACACTGCAACTAACAAGTTTTAATTTTTTTTTTTGCATTCTAGCAAACATTTTCTTTGATGATGCATTCATATTGGACGAAAAATATGTGGAGAATCCTAAAAATCCTCCTCTCAATGAATATATTAAATTATTGATTACCAGCATTGAAAAAGCTGCATTTGAGGTGTATGGTGTCAATATAAAAATCAAGCCACCCGTAAAAATTGAAACACCTTATGGCGGTCGTTTAGTGTGGACACTGCCTGGTCGTTCAAAGATGATTGCCCATCTAAAAAACAAGGATAAAATACGACATAAGAAACGCTGGTCACAGGTTATGTACATGTACTATTTGTTGGGCTTTCGCATAATGGAATTGGAATCAGTATCAGCCAAGCGTAAGACAGTCGTAGCAGAAAATACATTTTTGCTGGCTCTTGATGGTGACATTGACTTTCAGCCACAGGCTGTACAACTGTTAATAGACCGTATGAAGGCCATAGATGAGTTGGGTGCCGCCTGTGGTCGTATCCATCCCGTTGGTAGAGGCCCCATGGTTTGGTATCAAATCTTTGAATACGCCATTGGTCATTGGTTGCAAAAGGCAACAGAGCATGTTATTGGCTGTGTATTATGTAGTCCTGGCTGCTTTAGTTTGTTTCGTGGCAGCGCCCTAATGGAGAACAGCGTAATGAAAAAGTATACAACAGTATCGCAGGAGCCCATGCACTATGTTCAATACGATCAGGGAGAGGATCGTTGGCTTTGTACGCTCATCCTTAAACAGGGGTTGCGTGTTGAATACTCAGCTGCATCGGATGCTTACACTCATGCACCGGAAATGTTTAACGAATTCTACAACCAACGACGTCGTTGGGTTCCCTCCACCATAGCCAATATATTTGATTTACTGTCTGATGCGGATATGGTGGTGAAAAATAATAGTTCAATATCAATGCCTTACATTATCTATCAGGCGATGTTGATGGTTGGTACCATTTTGGGTCCTGGTACTATTTTTCTCATGATGGTTGGTGCGTTGGTTACTGTTTTCAGTACCGGTATATGGACGGCATTTTTGTGGAATTTTGTACCGTTGTTGGCATTTATATTGTCGTGTGTATATTTGAAACAAAAATTTCAGGTAAAATTAAAATGTTTAACATATGTATTGCACATTTGAAAGATTGAAAAATGAATGCTAATAATTATAAAATTTTAAACCTAATGATCCGATCGGTATAGTGCCCCGAAATTTTTCTCGTTTCTATGTTTCCTAGTTTTAATTCATATTTCAAATTTGGTACTGATCGGACTATCACATTTTTTTTTCTCCATTACCCCACTTGGCTTCCACAAAGCATCTCCATCTTATAGGAATTGTTGCAGTTGTTTTTCGCGTATTTCCCATGTAGATTGCACTGTCCTAGTTATCGTGCGTTCCATGTACGATGTTGCCATTTTTTTTGTATCAGTTTAAACGGTTGTTGTTCCTGCAAAGTAGATGATTGGTCTGCTGTAGCGGGTCGTCGGATACATGTATGATGTTGCCATAAGGATCCAATCTATTGCTATTATTGCCTTGTGTCAGTTTCCTTAATCGGTTGTTGTTCAAGCTAAGTAGATGATTGGTCGGACTATCGCATTGGAGGATTTATATTTATTATTTTATGTTGTGTTAACAGCAGAGTTGTATACTATTTGTATACTACATGTAATTAAATTATTGTTATACCCTACACCACCATAGTGGGGAGGGTATTATGCGTTTGTGCAGATGTTTGTAACGCCCAAAAATATTAGTCTAACACCCACCTTAAAGTATACCGATCGACTTAGAATCACTTTCTGAGTCGATTAAACGATGTCCGTCCGTCCGTCCGTCTGGTTGGCTGGCTGGCTGGCTGTCCATGTAAACCTTGTGCGCAGAGTACAGGTCGCAATTTTGAAGATATTTCGATCAAATTTGGTACATATTACTTTTTCGGCACAAGGACCAAGCCTATTGAAACTGGCTGAAATCGGTCCATTATTTCACCTAGCCCCCATACAAATGTCCCCTCGAAATTGGACTTTATCGGTCATAAATGTTTAATTTATCTATGTATCTACACAAATTTCGCTCCAAATAAGTTTTATACATACAAAATTCATGTCACCAAATTTTGTTACGATCGGTCCATAATTAGTCATAGCTCCCATATAGACCCGCTTCCGAAAATCACTTTAACGTGCATAAATCGCTTAAAAATGTTGGTATACACACAAAATTCAACATAGTTAACTTTAATATAGACATAAATCACACGACCTAATTTTATGGTGATCGGTCCATAATTGGTCATAGCTCCCATATAAGGCCCACTTCCGAAAATCACTCAAAAATAAAAATTATTAAAATTTTAAAAGAAAAATATTTTTACTCATTTACTTGGTGTAGGGTATTATATGGTCGGGCTTGACCGACCATACTTTCTTACTTGTTTTTTTTATAATTTCAGTTATTATTGGCTTTTATTATCAGTTCCATGTATTGTTTAGTTATGATGGCTGTTCTGATTGGTATTATCATTCAAATGATTGACGATGGTCCTTTGGCACCAGCTTCCTTATTCTTTCTGTTGGTATTCTTGCAAATCTTTATAGCAGGTAAATAAGCAATGAGTAGAATTCATCGCAAAACGGACAGGCTTTATCATTTACACTTTCAATGGAATTTAATTTCAATGAAATTTAATTTCAATTACCGATCGAATAATATTACGTCTAGAATATTTAAAAAAAACTGTTCAAAATTAATCTAATGCCCTGGGATTAATACTTGTTTAACTTCATAATCTTTAGATCGGTAATTAAAGCACATTTTATTTTATTATTTATTATTTCCAATGAACAATTTGATAAAAAAAACTAACGAGTATTTTATATAACAACAGAAGGAAGAAAAAATACATAAAAAGTACTGTATCAATCGGTTCATGTTCCGGTCTGAAGAGGTTAAACTTTTTAACATAGAGAATTATACATAGAGACGAGACACTCTGATTTGTCCAACAAAAATACAACAAATAATATTGCTGATACAACAACAAAATACATTGACTAGCATGTATTTTGTTGTTGCAAGAGATAGGTTTTAGACAACAGACTTAGGTTTTTGACAATTCCGTCTCGTCTCTATGTTACCCTATGCTTTTTAATTTAATTTTAATCAGTGTCGAACACCACATGTCACACTATGGTGGCCCTTAATAAACTAAAGTTTTATTTTGGCCATTCTCACCCCCCAGTTTGGTGAACATTGGTAAAAAAAATCAACCTGAAAAAATTTTATGTAAATCGGTTGGGGTTAAGGCACGTCAAGCCCTCTGAAGTTTTGAGATGCATCTACAAGGGGAAAAATTAATTTTTTTCAGTTTTTGTAAAAATTTTGCCATTAAAAATTACTTTTGCAATTTAATTTAAAAGAATAGAAATGTGTACGTAATTGTCGTTCTAATGAGATATAAAAAACCGAAATTGGTCAAAAAATGTTAAAGTTATTAAAAATTCGACGGCCATTAACATATTTACTTGAATATGAGTTTTTGTCTTCGTAGGATACCGTTAACCTATTCGCAAATATGATAAAAAAATAAAAAATTTTTAACTGCAGTTTCAAAATTCTATTTTCAAATTTTTAAAATGTTGTTAAACAAATTTAAGAATTTTTTGATCATCTCATTGGGATTTATTGAAAACATAATAGGGAATAAAAATATGAAAATATCTCTTATAGTTTTTCCGTACCTGCGATTTAAATTTTAAAAATTTCGAGAAAAACCAATTATATGGCAATTTTTTGGCGAATGTCCTCTATTTCCTTACTGTTATGAATTTTAAGTAAAACCGATTCAGAATATTATAGCCCAAATAATTCTAAATAGACTCTGAAAGTTTTATTAAAATTGGAAAACGCTAAACCTTAAATCGTGAAGGTCAAAGGTCAAATTTTTCAATATTTGGAATTTCTAATTTAAAGATATCGGAATGTTATTTACTTTTGGGCCGATTTTGATGAAACTTAAGAGAATTATAACATGAAGTCTAGTATTTATAATAACAGAACAAAAATGGAAATTAACCCTTAATGGCACTTGGGGTTAATTTCCATTTTTGTTCTATTATTATAAATACTAGACTTCATGTTATATTTTTCTTATGTTTCATTAAAATCGGCCCAAAAACATATCATACTTCGCTATCTTTCCATTAGAAATTCCAAATATTGAAAAATTTGACCTTCACGATTTAAGGGTAAACGTTTTCCGATTTTAGGAAAACTTTCAGACTATTTTTAAAATTACCTGGACTATAATATTCTGAACAGATTTTACTTAAAATTCATAACAATAAGGAAATAGAGCTCATTCGCCAAAATTTAAATCGCAGGAACGGAAAAACTATAAGACATATTTTCATAATTTTTTCACATTTTTATTCCCTATTATATTCTCAATAAATCCCAATGAGATGATCAAAAAATTCTGAAATTTGTTTAACAAAATTTTTAAAAATTTGAAAATGGAGTTTTGAAACTGCCGTTAAAAATTTTTATTTGTTTGGTCATACCTGCGAATAGGTTAACGGTATCCTACAAAGACAAAAACTCATATACAAGTAAATATGGCTATATTTTAAGTAAAAATGAGCTATTATTTTAATATTTATCAAAATATGTTAATTTTGTTCCTACATTTCTGGTTCTAGTTGCCTGAGACACGTTAATTGCCTGGCGAATTTTTAATAACATTAACATTTTTTGACCAATTTCTGTTTTTATGTCTCATTAGAACGACAATTACGTACACATTTCGATTCTTTCAAATTAAATTGCAAAAGTAATTTTTTAATGGCAAAATTTTTACAAAAACTGAAAAAATGCATTTTTTCCCTTGTAAATGCATCTGAAAATTTCAGAGGGCTTGCGGCACGGCACGTCTTAACCCAAACCGATCTACCTAAAATTTTTTTCAGGATGATTTTTTTACTAATGTTTGCCAAACTGGGGGGTGAGAATGGCCAAAATCCTACTTTCGTTTATTAAGGGCCACCCTAATGTCACACGGGACATTTTTTCCATCTTGATATATTTTTCCGTTGCTTTTTCTACGAAATTATACATAAACATGCTTTGCAAAAACGTTTCGCATAATAACAAATAAGAAATTTATATTCGGCTGTGCCGAATCTTGTATATACACCACAAATTATACAGATACGAATCGGCTGGTTTCAGAAATATGGCAATAGGAAAATAACAAAAGAAAATGTCAAAATGGTTGTGGTTTGAAAAGAGGGGCAAATTGAAAATTGTATTCTTTCTCTCGCTCTGCAAACCACAATCATTGAAAACTTTTTGACAACAGTCATTTGTTGCACATCTGTAATAATCTGTGATATACACCATCAATATGTTACAATAAAATATTTGTCTGATATTGGGGTTTATATGGGGGTAGGGTAAATTATGAACCGATCATCAGAAAAGTTTGTAGAAGGATTCATTACGATATTAATTATTATATGACAATTATGAATGTACAAGTAATTTTCTAAGGGGGACCTTGTACATGGACTAGGGACAAATATTGCCCAATTTTCGCCATACTTTACAGTATAATTTCAGAGTACTTAGCAATAAACTGTATTCCGGGGAACATTTGTAAAGGCGAAATCATGGACCGATATTTCACATTTTCAATACCAATCTATCATTATTTTGATTTTGACTCTACTTTCTGTATTGTTATATGAGAACAATGCCAATGATTTTGAAAATATCTCAGTTTTACATAAATTTCAAAAATACTTGTTAAAACAAGCAACCATTAATGACTTATCAAGTTGACAACACTTGTTATGAATAAATGTAAAATTTGTTTGCATCAGTTCATGGTACAATCAGTTACCAGGTACAATTATTAGAGATAGTTTCCAATGTTCACACCTAAAACGTCAAACTATGTATTTAATCACTTAACTTTTTTTATTTATTGCCTTCATATTTTATAAATTGTTAACGTTTTAATTGAAATTAGTATACACTTATTTAAAAAATATGCTGGACATTGTATGGTAATGAAGTGGAATTGCCTAGAACTAAAAACATGTAATTAATGAATACTTCCTATCCAAATTTGCTCTCGAAGGTAAAATAATAGAGATATTAGTGATTTTTAGTTAAATTTGAACTAGTTTATTTTCATGCAAAATTTTTGGGGTTCTTTAAAATTAAATTCTTAATATGATAAAAAAAAGTGTTTCCAATAACTTTTATTGTGTTGGTCTCGTTGGACTTTTCGGTGGAAATGCATTTTATGATAATGAAATGCAAAAACTATTTATAATTGGATTTTTTCAATTTTATGAAAAATATTGCTACTTTGAACAAAAACTCGAAACATTAAATACAATTCAACCTCTAAATGTTATCCGATTTTGCTCAAATTGTAAGCATTTGGTTTTAGATGACGGAGAACAAATGTATGTCTTGAGAGCATCGAAAATCACAACATCCCAACTTTTGTGAAATATTTTTTTCAAGAAGTCATATTTTTGAAGCGGTAAGGATCTGGAGTAAAAATGTATATGATCTGCAAAATATGCAGATCATATGCAAATATAAATGCTATCCGTTTTGAGATGGATTCTTTAAATTCAAAAATGTTTGGATTAAATTAAATTTTTGTTTTGGTGAATGCTCAAAAAAAAATACTTTTTATATTTATGGGTCTTCGGTAGAATAAATAAAATGTGTTCCTATTGTACTTATACTTATACTTACACTTTCAATTGTTTGTTTACAATGCTGCATACGAATATAAATTACAGGAATTGTACATCCCCAAGAAGTTGGTGCTCTGATATGTGGATTTATTTATTACATTACCATTCCCTCAATGTATATGCTGTTGTTGATCTACTCTGTTTTCAATATGAATGACGTATCCTGGGGAACCCGTGAGGTTGCCCCAAAAAAGGTAATTGGAAAATGTACAAGTACACACAAACGCAAACTTGAATTATGATTTAATCAATTCTATTGTCTGTTCAATGCCACACACTTTATTGTACAATTTCATTTACATATTCATATTCAGAAGTTCATACCTACCTACCTACCTACCTATAGGTACGAGGATGCTTAAAAACACTTTCTTACACATTTGTATACATTTTCAGGATGACGATGATGCGTCTGATGGAGATGATGAGAATAAAGAGAGACATTACATACCGGGGTGGATTAATGATCCCCTACTTGTTGACTCTGAACTGGGTGAGATATCATTGCGTGAAAAACGTTTCTGGAAGGATTTAATTAAATTGTATTTGAAGCCAATGTTTCACACAAAAGAGAAGAAGGCTGAAATTGCTGACAGCCTACGGGAACTGCGCAACATGTTTGCATTTGCTTTTGTCATGATAAATTCAATTTTCGTTCTCATTGTTTTTTTGCTTCAACTAAAGAAAGATTACTTACACTTGGAGTGGCCCATTGACCCGGTCGACTTCATAACATACGATGATATAAACTCACAAATCTATATTTATCGTCGTTACAAGGAGCTTGACCCCATCGGTCTATGTTTTGTCCTCTTCTTTGGTCTCATTCTCATAATACAGTTTATTGCAATGTTCTTTCATCGTTTCGCAACCATTTCACAGTTGTTGGCTACAACTAAATTGGATTGGTTTAGAGCATCAAGTACGGTAAGAAAAACCATCTACTCAAAAGACTATTTACTTTTTCTTCTTTCATTCACATAAACTTAAATTAGAGTAAAAAAACAGGTGCATCCAAACTATGGTTCGCTACATTGATTAGTAGTACATACATAGATACGATTTAAATGAAATTTAATAAATCTCTAGGTTTTTTTTTAATTAATTCTTAGAATTTTGCGCCAGCTGCAGATTAAGAATATCTTTAATTAATAAATCAAACTTAATTACGACATTTAAACAAACATTTGATTTGTTAATAGTTTAAAGATACGTTCACACTGTTGAAACATTTGACGAAAAAAGCATAACCACTAAAAAATCGATATTTCTCTTTCCATTGGACAGACCATTATCATTTATTTTGACGTTATTTGCTCTTAAAAAAGTCATCTAATATCAGTTTTTTTTTATAAAATAATTGGTAATTGTGAACGTACCTTAAGTGTCACTTTATTAACCTAAAATTTCATGTAATCGGGA
This sequence comes from Calliphora vicina, assembly GCF_958450345.1. Taxonomy (NCBI): domain Eukaryota; kingdom Metazoa; phylum Arthropoda; class Insecta; order Diptera; family Calliphoridae; genus Calliphora; species Calliphora vicina. The sequence continues at coordinate 92,284,986 of NC_088782.1, forward strand.
TTGAAAACTTATCTGTACATTTGTGGCAAGCTAGTAGTTGTATGAACGCATATTAAAGAAACACCTGTAAACTGTAATGAAAAACTAAAATATGTAGGAGTAGGTTAGTGTGCTCCAAGATTGTATGGACGAAAAAAATACCAAGGTACAGGACGTTTCCCCCATTAGAATTGTTCTATGTATTGTAGAAACATGTTATGTAAAATGCTAGGATGATAGGATAACTAGTGGTGCAACGATACTGAAGATTTGAGGTGTATTTGCAAGGGGAAAAATGCAATTTTTCCGGTTTTTGTAGAAATGTTGCCATTAAATAATTACTTTTGCAATTTAATTTAAAATAATCAATATGTGTACGTAATTGTCGTTCTAATCATAATATTAATAGGCAAGTCGATTTCTTTAGACCCCTTTTACGCTCACATTATACATTCAATTTGGGCAAGAAATATACCATTTTAAATGGATTTATTCACAGAAGTGCAGAATATATATTTTATTGAAATCGGTTCAGTTTTTTATGAGTTATAAGCGTTTAAAGATGTTACTAACACATATGCAAACACGTGTACATGTGAATCTTAAGCTAAAATGCCCAGCGGGAAAAAGATGCAGTAAAGAGGCCTTCCTAAATGCCTCATTTTGCAGACACAAGGACTTGCAAAATCATTTTGCCGCATTGCAAAATCATTTCAATTTTACACGGCGTGTCATTGCGAGCCAAGGCCTTGCATACTCGCTGCTGTTAGAGGGCTGAGAGAAGGCCTACTTATGATGGGCTGTTGGCAGCCAACAAGCTCACTTGTTATTAGAAGGGGATTCATAGGGCTTCTTGAACACCTTCTAAGAGCAGGCAGGGTGGAATGAGTATCGGATCTTTTAGAATGTGTAAGTATGCCTTTTAGAAGGCCTACAAATTGAAGTCCTATCATTTTTTCCCGCTGGGTGTAAACAAAGCAATGTGTGTTTGTCCAATTTGTTGTTGTAAATAAATAAGAGGAACAAATAAACAGTATTGATTTCGCTCTGTTTTAAGTGAGAGTTGTTATAGAAAACAAAGAAGAAGACTTTAGTAATTTAAAGTCACAAAAATATATTCTGAAAGTGTTTTTTTTATTTTCTAACTCCCATATGCATAAACAATTTTTAAATTTATCAAATTTCCATTCAAAATTTATTTTATAAACCTTTGACAAATTTAAAAACTATTTATGCATATGGGGGTAAATATGTAATTGTACATAAGTAAATAATCATTTTATAATATGTGCAGAACAATAATTGTGACGGTTCTCAAATTTCATTCGAATTAATTATCACTGCATGAAGTTTAATCAAAAATGGGATGGGTTGGAAAAAATGGTGAGTCGCCTCCCATACAAAGTAAATAGTTATTTCTAAATATTTTGTGAATAATTGCAAGATTCTTCAAACTTAGTCTAAATGGCTCTTTTATAATTTTGTATAGTTTCACTGAAATTGTTCGGTATTGGAATAGTGGGCGTGGCACACCCTATACAAAGTATATAAGTAATTTCGAATATCTGTAGAATTATAATTGTAAAAGTGTTTAAACTTTTAGTGAATTAATTTCGTATTACTGTGCGGAGTTTAGCTGCACGCAGAGAAAAAATATAATTAAGCATGGTTTAAGCATGTAACCATTTAAATAGTGTTACAAGATTTTTAACAATATTATAGTCACAGTAACCATTTACATGATTGTGGTAACCATAATATGGTTAATTTATGATTCACATGATTGTATCAACCATATATATGGTTATAGTAAACAAATATATGTTTGTGGCAACCATATTTATGATGGATAATTTTATCATAATATGTTGTTCTCAGATTATGATAAGCCTTAAGCCGAGATTATGAATGGTTGTCACAAACATATATTTGTTGTAAACATATATATGGTTGATACAATCATGTGAATCATAAATTAACCATATTATGGTTACCACAATCATGTAAATGGTTACTGTGGCTATAATATAGTTAAAAAACTTGTAACAATATTGAAATGGTTACAGTAACCATGTCCAACTATATTTTTTCTCTGCGTGTGAATATAGACGGAATTAGATTAGAGGTTTCTTCAAACATTGTCCGCATAGCTCTCTTACCATTTTACACAGATTGGCTGAAAATGGTCGGGATTGCATTAGTGGTTGTGGCACAAAGTAAATAATTAATATTGAATATCTGGAGAGCTATAATGCTAAAAGAATTTAAACTCTGTATTAGCTAAAAACGAATTTATTCCTGCTTCCTATTCGAAGTTTAGCTTAGCATGATCGGCTTAGACCCCTCCTTTATAAAGGAAACTTAAAGTAAAGTTTGATATTTACATAAAAGGTTTGAAAATGGGTGGGATCAGAGCAGTGGAGTGGAGTGGTATCTCCCATACAAAATTAGTTAGTTATTTTCGAATATCAAGTTAACTGTATTTGAGAGATTCTCAAATTTTGTATGTGTTATTTTCGTATTTCCATTCATATTTTTTTAATTTTACTAGGGTAGGGGTAGCGAAGTGCACCGGGTTATGCTAGTAAGATATAAAGGACAAACATTTTTTAAAAAATGTTAAAGTTATTAAAAAGACCCCAGGCCACTAGAACAAGAAATGAAGGAACAAACATATTTTGAGAAATATTAAAATAAAGCTAACTTTTATACTTCCGAAAATCACTAACGAATATAAATTATTGATATTTTAAAAGAAAAATCTTTTTGCTCATTTACTTGGTGTAGGGTATTATATGGTCGGGCTTGACCGACCATACTTTCTTACTTGTTTTTGTTATTTTCTTGACCTGTAGAATTGTGGTATGTTAATTCTTTATTTAAAAGGTACATACATACTAGGGTGATCGATTCTTCGACATTTTTTAGAAACCGGTTTTCGGTTTCTTCGAAAAATTGCAATTTAATATATACCGGTTTCGGTTTCGGTTTCGGTTTCAGTTTTTTTATAATAACCGGTTAACCGGTTTTTTTGGAAAAATATCAAAACGCCTAGAAATAAGAAGAAAAAAGTTTTATTTATTAAAATAATAGTGATTATGACCATTTTGATTACTTCTTTTATCCTTCATAAGTACTTAAGGTCTTTTGTTACGTACAATTAAGTTACATTTTTTCAGAGCTTTGGTAGCACTACTATTAGGGTTTGGGGTTTCCCGGATAATTTAATTTCCCGGGAAACGGGAATGAAAAATTCCGGGAATGTTTTTTTAACTAGAAAAATAAGTAAAAAAGAAAATTATTTTATAAAATTATGTCATTTTAATAAAAAAAAGAAAAAAAATACATTATAATTCAATTTTACCCACATAAAACCGAAAAATGTTTGTTAAAATATTTGGAGATCACTTGTTACTATAAAATTATATATTAGCGGTATTCATGATATAGTAGAGTAACAGAGCAATTAAGTGTCACAAAATTTTAGAAATTGTGAATGTATCTTTATAATTCGATGTCGATTAATATGTTAATGGGATTTTTAATGTACTTTTTAGATTCTTTCTTTTGATTTTTATGTTATATGTCCGCCATAGAACTATTTTTTTAAAAATTGATTTGTCAAAATTACTAATGCTTTCAATAAGTCATTCGACGAGAAAACTCTTTCGCTTTAAACATGTGTTGGCTTTATCGTTATTAAAGCATTTAAAAACAATCAAAATGTATTCTCCGATTGCTACTTGCTTCAAATAAATCTAATTCCCGCTTAAAACTTTCAGCATTTGATTTTAAATGTTTAGGGCTTTCCTTTTCAATATTGATTGAATATTCTAATTGGTTTTTAAAATTTTGCTCCATTTGTATTTCGGAAACCTCATCATCAACGCTTTGAACAGATGAGGGAACATTGTGGTCAAATAGACGTTCATACATTTGCTATCCATAAATTTTTAACATTGTGTTTTTATATTATAATTTATCTTATAATGTTGAAGTTTTTAGGTTTAATTTAATTGAATGAACCGTTTTTTTGATAAATCGTAGAATTTTTAGATAACTGCTGTTCATAAAGAGTTTTCATTATAGCATCACCTATCAGAAAAATGGTTACATTTCGGCTTAATGCTTCTACAGTATCCTTAATGGTGTTTAAAACCTCCACTAATATTTGGAACAAGCCATTCATCAAGCAGAGATGTCATATTTAAATATATTAAAGTATTTTTAATTAATTTTAAATTTCCCGTTTTTCCCAAATATGCATTTTTTGCAAATATGCAAATTGGCATATCATAGTCGAATAGAGCATTAAAAAATATGAAAAATCACGGTATTAGTTTTTCGCGGTTGTTAAAAAAGTTCACGCACCAAACGCAATAAAGTTTTTCATTCAATATTTTCAATTATATTGAAATACTATATATTTTATTTTAAAAATAATTGCGGACATACATCAAAAGATAATTATAAATGAGGAAAAAAAAAAAAAATATTTATATAATTTTTAACAAAAAAAATTTAGATTATTTTAGAAAATAGTGTTGGTGTGTGATGTTTTTGATTCAAAATGACATAAAAAAATTATTTTCATTACTTATACAATATTGACCATCATGTGGTGGTATGCCAAAAATTTCCCCAAAATTAGTTATATGCCTAATTGGCATATGTATTTGAAATAAAAATGAGCTTTATTTTAATATTTCTCAAATATGTTTGTTCCTACAAAAAGTTAAATTTTTTTTCATAGAGCAGCATCTGTCGAATGTATATGTGATGGAATGTGCATCGGTTGTTTATCTTTAGAAATGCGATTTAATTCTTTAAGTCCTTATTTGTGTACCCACCATCAAAATAGTACATATACACTAAGGTGGAGCGATAATGTATGAAATTTTTTTTTGTTTTTTTTCAATGGTATAGCGATATAAAGTTGCCTTTTAATGAGTAAGTTAAATGTACAAAATATTACTGACCTATTTAAACAACCTTATACTTTATAAACTTTAGTTTTTATTGAATATAAATATTTTTATATATTGTTAGGCCAATATAATTATATCCCAACACAATTGAAAATCCAAAAATTGCCTACTTTCATATGGTCATTAAACAACCTTATACTTTATAAACTTTAGTTTTTATTGAATATAAATATTTTTATGTATTGTTAGGCCAATATAATTATATCCAATAATTAAAAAAAAAAAAATGTTTACTTGTAAAACTAAATTCACATTTCATACGTTTTACAGCCCACATATGCCGAAGTGGATATTTTTATACCCAATCCACAAAATCGTACTTCTAGCTTAGGAAAGTGGGCCTAATCACTTGGTTATTTTTTTTACTGATAGAGGACATCCACTCCCCCCGTTTTCTACAGACATTTTATTCTGCACCTCTATATATACGATCCACCAAATGAAATTTTTTGTGTATAATTAGGAGTTAAAAATGCAACTTTTAACAGGTATTCCTAAGCGATTACGAAAAAAAATCAAAATCGCTCCACCCTAATATACATATATATTCTGGATCCTTATGAAATTCTAAGACTATATAGTCTATTTAAAACACGATATTGCTAGTGTTTATATACCGAAAACCCGGTTTTTCTTCGAAATGTCGGTTTTTTGCTAACCGGTTAATTTAAAATGTTGATTTTCGGTTAACTAAAATTAATAAATCTCATAGGTTAGGTTAGGTTAGGTTTTCCAGGCAGCCACGAAATAAGGAAGAGAGAAAGAGCAGCTCACATGGGTCCATCAATGGTCCTTTTGTGTTACCTGAAAGTAGAAGAAAGAAGAAGAAAGAGGGACAGATATAAGTGAAAAAGGGAGAAGAAGAAGATTGAAGAAGTTAAGGAGGAGATGTAAGAAGAAAAAGAGAGGGAGGAGATCTTGGAGAATTTACGTGCCAATGAGTCGGCGATCATTGGGTCACTCTAAAGTGATCCCCGTGTCTGGTCTTTTCAACCAATTACTTCTACCTATAAAGGCACTAATGCCCTCAAGCCTCATATTCGAGAGCTCAGAGAGACTATCAAGGGAACGATGCCCCAGAAACCTTAGGCGTAGATCTCCTAATGCCGGACAATGACAAAGAAGATGAAAAATAGTTTCATCCTCCTCCTCATTTTGACAACTTCTTCAATAAATCTCATGTTTTTGTGCATTTTTTATATTCATTTGAAACCTAAACTGCAGATTTACAATACAAGCCTCTTAAGATTAATATTTTTAAGAATTACAATGATTCTAAATAGTAGAGGAGGATGAGTGTTAAAAATTTTTCAAATGATTTGTCAATTGATCTGGAAAATATCGTTATTAAAACATTAAAAGATTGTTTCGTGTTTGCTAGTAGTGAATAGGTATACTATTCATCTTCCGCATGTCCATTCAAGATGTCATTCTCTCTCTACCAGCATTCGACCGATTAATATAGAGTAACTTCGGGTATTGTGGACTATGCGTCTAATGTGGACCAGTGTCTTTTTTCAGAAACTATTGAAGGTATGATAAAACTGATTTGTCGTACATTTTACAATTTGTTTGAAACGACAATTGCACATCTGCTTTCATGAGTAATTGATATATTGGCTTTTTATTCTTGTATTGAAATTAATGCGCGTGCTCAACATTTTTTTCGGCTCAAGTAAGAAACAAAATTTGGTACAGTTACTTGGCAGAATTTAATGTTTGGTTGTTTTATATAGTTAAAGTGGACACGTAGTTTTGCATATATTTGGTAAGAATTTAAGCACATTTAGATTATTAGGTAAAAATAATTGTTTACCACTGTAGCCCAAGTTCGTGTAATGTGGACCACTTAAATTACTTGATTATGTACTACTGGTCCACATTACCCGACAATAACTATGTACTTTGTATGCCATCTATCTAAGCCAAGAACGCGACTTTTTAGTTTGTATTAATAATAATATATTAAAATTAAATTTTTTAATCATTCATGATCAGCTGATTCATGAATTTTATGTATCAAATACTAGTCCACATTACCCTCATATAGTGGTCCATATTACCCTCCAATTTTTTTAATGCTGGTTTTTGGGTACCTTTCAATATTTTCACATAAATTTTTTATCCTTTGACGTAAAAAATTTTCAACTGCAAAAACAATTAGAGAATATATTAGCTAATTTATTGCTTCACATCTTTTTTAATATCCATATATATTGTGGCCAAAATTTAGAAAAAACAAAACGGTAGTCCACATTACCCGAAGTTACTCTATTCTTGGCCAGCCGAAAGGCTGTACTTTTTATAAAAAGGCAAAATCTCTTGTCGAAAAGTTGTCTGGAAATTTATTTATCGTGGTATAACAGATAATGGAAGGAATTTTATGTACATATGTTGTAACTATTTTAAAAAAGATTTCATCTCTGGAAACAAAAATTTTCAAAGTAGAAGCCAATCAGTTTTTAATAAATACTATTACCTACTTAGAGCAATGATATAATTTTAAATTTAAAATATCAAATTTATTTGACAACGACATGTTGTACACTAACTTTTGATGCCTGCGAGGTAAAAGTTATATAAATTGATGTCGTTTATTTCTTCCATAACAATTAGCAATGGTTTTTGTGAAAGTACTTTTAAGTACTAGTATGTATTTTAAATAATCTACACTCACAAGAAAAAATGTTTTTCGATCTAATAAGGCTGAAATTTTAATAAAACTAAATTTTGATGATTTAAAGACTGAATTTTAATTGTTACGTTTCTTAAAATAAAATTTAATTTTTTGGACTATAAGTGCATTTTTAAATTGTCCAGTTATTTTTTAAAATCCAGGTAAATTTTTTCAGTTGTCCAGTTATTTCACTTTTATTATCTAGCTACCCTATTGTTCGAGCAGGCATAAATATGTCGATTTTGAGACAATCCTTATTTCTAAGGACTCTGAAATTATACAATGAAATCTAGCAACATTTTTAAATTCCAATCGAAGGACAATATGTTCAAACAATCGAAAATCATATTGTTCAGACAAGTTAACGGTTATAAACGAAATTTATGAATATAATTTCGAAGTTTCAAAATCTACAACTCCCTTTTATTATTTTAAAGTATTAAAGAGCAATTAATTGGAAAAACTACTAAAATTCAAGCGGATCAAGGAATCCTTTCTAGTTATATTTAATTATATGCATAAGTTAAACACACAAAATTAAATGATTAGGGATAAGCTAGCTAGCTTTATAGAATGTGTAACACCGATGGAAGTTTTATTAAAAATCAAAAACAGATACATAACCCTAAGTAATATTTTTTTTTATTCAATATTTGGCCCGCTTCCGGCAAAGGTATTGTTTCATACAGAAACTTTAAGTGTGTTGCCTGCCACACACAAGAACAACATTTCATATTGTGTTCATGTCGAAAGTATTTGGGCAACATTTTAAATTGAATTAAAGTTTTTTGTTTCATCTACTTGTAGAAAGTTTATTTTCATCATCACCTGGTGTAACATAAAAATGCACTTTTTCCAAGGTTCATTTTCTAGAACTCTTTTATAACAGTGAGTAGAGTTCCACATACAAAGATACATACATACAGACATGGTACATGAATGAATGCATAACAAAATGAATAGAAAACTTCAAATTAACTCTACTAAGTATATTTATTATTGTTGCTCTGTTGCACTCTGCTTAATTTTCGTTTAAGATAACGGAAGAGGATGCAGCTCAAGAAATACGTGGTAATGCTGTGCATATTGCACGTCAACTACAAAGACCAAAACGTCTTGATGACGATGATGAAGATGACACCGTAAACGATGCCAGCCAAAACGAACTGAATGATGAGGTTGAACAACACATGGTACGGCGTCAAACAATATTTAAATTGCATGAAAATCGTAATAGGAGTCATTACGACTACAGTGATCTGCCGCGCAATTTCGAACGACGATTTCTGGGTGATGGTACGTAAACTTTGTGAAACATTTTGTAGATTAACATTTCATTTGGAATTTTCTTATCTCCTTCAACAGATGATATTAATATGAAACACATTTCCATGAGTCGAAAATCCCTAATGATGTTGAATGAGACGCGATTTGTCGCAAAGCGTCGTCTAACTAAACAAACATCACGCAATACAGACTTCAATAGAAATCCAATGCAAGGTCACAATAACTTGGCATTTGACAATACGAATGTCTGAATATCTCAATTATTATACATATTATGATACATACATATGTACATTAGTGCTATAACCAAATTTTGGCCCTAGCAACACGCGATGGCAAATGTTGTGTTATTTATGATAACATTTTTTTTCGGGTCATTTTGGTATAAAAACCTAAAACAAAAACGATTTTTTAAAATGTTTTCAAATTTAATTTGTTTAATGTTACTATTTGCGTTTTTTGGTAAAAAAAAAAATAAAAAAAATTATCTCCAAACTTTACCGCGTTTTGTGGGTGAACTTGTTGGACAACCGCGAAAAAATAATACCATTTTTTTAAATAACATTCAATGGTCTATTCGACTATGCTAGGGCCATTTTGATATTTGCTAAACATGTAAAAAAGTTATTGCCCTAATGTACATATTTGCATTATATAAAACTTTATTACATTTATAATGATATGATTCACAGACAAATGTATAAAATGTCATAACAAATAATCGCCCTGTTTGGGTAACCGAAATTATATACATACGCACATATACTAAACCCTAAATACAAATAAAACAAGTAAGAAAGTATTGTCGGTCAAGCCCGACCATTTAATATCCTACACTAATTAAAAGAGCAAAATCATTTTTCTTTTGAAATTTCAATAATTTATATATTTGAGAGATTTTCGGAAGTGGGCCTTATATGGGAGCTATGACCAATTATGGACCGATCACCATGAAATTAGGTCGTGTGATTAATGTCTGTATGAAAGTTAACTATGTTGAATTTTGTGTGTATACCAAAATTTTTAAGCGATTTAGGCACGTTAAAGTGATTTTCGATATGGGAGCTATGACTAATTTTGGATCGTAACAAAATTTGGTGACATGAATTTTGTATATATAAAACTTATTTGGAGCGAAATTTGTGGAGATACATATATAAATTAAACATTTATGACCGATAAAGTCCAATTTCGGAAGGACATTTGTATGGGGGCTAGGTGAAATAATGGACCGATTTCAGCCAGTTTCAATAGGCTTGGTCCTTGGGCCGAAAAAATAATGTACCAAATTTGATCGAAATATCTTCAAAACTACGACCTGTACTCTGCGCACAAAGTTTACGAAAGTCATTCAAAGTCGATCGGTATACTTTAAGGTGGGTGTTAGACTAATATTTTTGGGTGTTACAAACATCTGCACAAAAGCATTATACCCTCCCCACTATGGTGGAGTAGGGTATAAATATCCATAAAATCTACCCAACAAAAACTTGCAATTACATTTCAATGACTACTACATACTGATTGCACTACATAAAAGTTGTCGTATAATGACTTATTTATTATCTGTTATATAACTGCTTACTTTCTAGTCATTTCGGATTTTGATTCGGTGAACTGGCAGAAAACAACGGGAAATTGAATGCAGCCGGTCGAAATGTCAACCGGGATTTTGCAGGGAATTGCTTGGAAAATACTTCTCCAGATTGATCGTTCTGCAGCTCGACACACATGTTCACAGTCAATTTGAATTTCTTGACGTGTTTCCACAAAACGGACGAATTCAAACATGCATTAAGTACATCGCGATGGCGTTGACCGTGGAATTACTGACATTGTTTGCCGAAAATCACCTGCCAACAGAATCATCGCACTACCGGCTTTGTTTATTTTGAAAATCTTGCAACGTTTTGTCTAATTCCTCCAATAACTTTTTTGCGCCATTGTACACTCATTTCAAATGATCAGTTTGCTTTGCTGTTAAACTTTGGCCACCACACTGTTCTTGGAAATGTTGCACGTTGGATTTTCATTGATTTGCATACTCAATGGCAACTTGAGTGCTGAATGAGCAGTTCGACATCCTTCCAAAAATGTAGCTGCAATTCCGGATGAAGCAAGTGAAATATCATTCATCGAACAAATTGTTGCCAAAATCAACACCAGCAAAAAAATTTTTCCAGTTCCACCGGCATCGTCCAAAAAAATACATCCAGTGCCATATTTCACAACTTTCATAAGAGTATCGTACGCAAATTTTTGTTGTCGATTCAACAGTGGAACGTTTATTTAACCCCTTGTGGACCAAGGCTTTAAATTGTTGAAAAAGTTTTATTTTTTAATGAAATATTGAAAATAAGGACTTCAGGATGTTATTTACAAAATTTAAACTTTGTGGAGGACCGAATAGACCTGCAAGGATCCGAAAGGGACCTGGTACCATTGGGTCAGCATCAGCCAAATGATAAAAAAACTCATAGATTTTTATTGACATATTATTAATATATTGAATAGTTTTGTAAATTTTATAAAATTTTCTATTACAAGTCTATTTTATGGTATTTTACGAAACAGTATCTTTTGTCATTACAACATAAATAAACACCACAATGAGAACATGAAATAATTCACCGTTATTCTGGATAAGCGAGTTTGCCAATAGGCAAAAAAAATATATCATTCCAAAGATGAAAGTGTACTTAAAGTACTTTTGGGCAAAGAGGGTCAAAATATGTTTTGTTTTCATTTTGTAAGCTTATTATTGTTATGGTACTTATAAGTACCGTCGATCGACAAAGGGTTAAACTTATTCCCTCAAGACATCGCATTGTCATCTCGCTTGGCAAGTCTTGATTGCGTGGTACATCGGACAATACCTTGTTCGACATCATCAAACACATGTCCTCAATTAATATCAAAGTCTCATTGTAAATTTCCTCGCTCAGTTTCAACTGGATTTCGTTGTTTCCGCCGTTGAAATTTCTTTGACGATTGATTCCAAGTGCAATATCTTGGCATTTCGGAGTATAGCAGCGTTCGGGCAAATTCATCTTTCCGGCACACTTGTACATGGCGGTCGATCAACTCGTTTTAATACATTCTCCCAAAAAAAATACCCAAATCGGTCCAAGTTTTTTCATTCAGTAAAAACTAAATTGGATTACTACGAACATTACAAAAAAAAATAGCCGGTGCAGTCGTTTTTCGATTTTAGATGAATCGAAAAAAGTGGGCGTAAAAGTGGGCGAGTTCAGCTTTTCATTCCGTAAAAACCTAAGTTAGGCTATGACGAAAATTTGAAAAAAAAAAAATTGTCCAAATCGGTCCAGCCGTTCTCAACTGATGCAATTACCAACGAACGACAATTGATTTTTATTTATATAAAAGAAGATAGAAGCTTTAATTCAGTATGGAATTACCGTTACCGCTAAAATTCCGTTAATGAAATAAGCCAAATTACCGTTACCGTTACATTGATAGATCAGCAGCAAAAAATATATATTTTAATAGAATATGCATATGTTAGTAAGTATTTATTAGTTTTAATACATTTTACAGATCAAAATGGCTCTAGAAATGTTCATCAGATTCTGGCTTTTCATTTGGCCTATTTTTTAAGTTACAAGCATCGTCCATTGTTGTTGGCAGCGATTTATTGGCCGTTTCTGGAAATAATAATGTCAGACAACCGCTGACCAAAGCAAATCCAGCAAATAGTATTTGTGGGGCATATTCGTAATAATTGGCCTAAGTAAAAGTTTAATTATTGATTTAATTAATGAAATCATGTGTACTTTATTTATTTCTTCAATATTTACCAGCAATGGAGTTTGTGGTGCCAACATAGATCCAATACGACCAATCATAGAGCACAAGGATAGAAGACTATTGCGTACGTTTGTGGGAAATATTTCCGAGGTAAAAAAGTATAAAACTTGAAAACTACAAGTTATAGCAAATTTACCAATCAAAAATAATATCAGTTCAATGGAGTTACCATCTTAAAATAAAACAATTAATTAAATAAACACATCTAAACATAATATTATTCATACATATATGCATGTAATTGTTACCTTTTCCAAATAGTATCGTTGCAATCATACACAGAGCACATATCAACATGGAACCACATAAAGAAAAACGTCGTCCGATTGTGTTCATTATGAAAAGTGGAAGTATTAAACCTGGCACTTGCACTAGGCCATTTAGCATAAAGTTCTTGTATTTATTGCCACCTAAATTTACCGAATTTAAACTCAATCCCAATGCCACCAGCGTGTGTGTAAACCAACACAATGAACAATTCGCAATTCTCCAGAAAAACGTTTTAGTTGCTAACCAAATGGGGTAACTGCTCTCATTCGCCATTTCCAATTTGATTTTATTAGAGTTTACCAAATTTGTTAAACTACTCTCTGGCAGAACTTTACGATTAATGTGAGCCGCCTTTTTAAGTACTGCAACAGCTTGCTCTTCTCTACCTTGACTCAAAAGCCAACGCACACTTTCGGGCAATAGGATTAGAAAAAATATGTGCAATGCCGCTGGTATATACAGCACTCGAAGAAGAGTTCTCCAATTTTGAAACTGTTCGGCTAAAACGCCCAATAATGCTTCGCCCAAAGAATAGAATATCGTGATGATTGTGGCGGCCGCCACACGCCGTTTCGGACCAACCAATTCAATGCCCAATAAAAATGCAGTAGGAAATAATGTACTTCCAACAATCATATCAAGCAGTTCAAACGATAGAAACATATAGTAATTTGTCGAAAACGATCGTATTATGCCCATAATGGAACTAAGAAATCCAGCAATTGCCAACATAGTGCGACGGCCGAATCTAAATAAAAACATGTATGAGATATAAAGATTTAAAATAATTTTTGGTGAACAAAATTTTTTTGGTGAAAAAATTGGGTCGGCTTAAAAAATATTTTTCCCGCTTTTGACCCATTGCAGATCCGAATTAATATGGCGCACAGTGGTTGAGAAACTTTTTTTAAATAATTCGGTATCTTGAGAATTATTGGATGTATTATTACGAAAGTTCACATGGTTTGAGCTGAGGTATTTTCGAGATGATTTACGTTTGTTCAGCTTCCTAGCGATAATGGGGGCCAGTACGTAGCCCCTCAAAGTTGGTCACCTCGGGTCTCAAATTTTTTAAAAAAATCGCCAAAAATTCATTTGTGATCCGAATGAGCTGAAATTTTAAATATAAATAGTCCTTGAGAAGGTCTACAAAAAATACGCTTACAAGTGTAGTTATCTCTATTAGTTGATATTCAGGATTATTGATTTTTTTTTTTTAATTTTTCTCGATCTTTTTATCATTTTTTAGATATGGCTATATTGCGATAAAATTCTAAATAAATTAAAAAAACCTGCTAACAGTTATCTGTTCCCTATAAAAAGTTATACGCATCCAAATTTGGAACTTGTAAAATGGCCATATTTTTTACGTTTTTTCCCAAAAAAGCCCATATATTTTTTCTTTTGTAGAAAAAAATTTTCTTCGGGACTATATAGAATTTTTATATGATCCGAAAGACAACTTAATTCAAAAGCGTCTAAAGACAAATTGGCTCACTTAAACGGACATATCACCCCCCAGACCTATCCAAACTTGGCCAATTTTTTTAAAAAATTTCTGTTTGAGTAAAAAATTCTAAAAAAGGCAAAGCACGAATCCACGAAACAGCTCCATATTTGTATAACCCCATATGTTTCTTAAATACTTACTAAGTGTTTTTACTATCACGCGGAAAATAACGTCACAGTAGTCACTTTTCTAAAAAAAACTCAGTTTTTGGAAGACATTTTGCCCGTTTTAGAAATTTCGTTATTTGAAAATAAAAAATTTCAAAAATTCGAATGCCATTGATTTAAGGATATTTGAGTCTATATTGGTTCCAAATTTTGTTATGACATCTTTAATTGTTAAAATTTTACATTAATTCAAATTTTATATTTTTATTCGTGGAAAATCCCCATATTATATTTTTATAGTTTTTAAGGTAAATGAAGTCCCAAAAATGTATAAAATTATTTAACTTTACTAAAATATCAATCTTCAAGTCATATGTTTTCAACAGTATCAAATACTTATATAAAAAGCCTTTATTTTGTCCTCAGAAGTACCACAAACCGTGCCCCCTTTGACATTGTACGTTTTTCCATTAGTTTCTAAACCACTGTGTGGCGTTTGAAATATCTATCATTAGATATCAATACCGTCTATATAAATGACTTAGTAATCTAGATATTGATCACAAATCGAGGTGGTCGTGATTTTGAGCTTATATCTCAACCATTTGTGGGCCGATTTTCTAGATTTGAAATGAATTTGATAAACATTCTTGTTAATTCAAGCGTTCTTTCTTATGAACAACTTAAGTGAATTACGAATTCATGTTCCTCAATCTCGAGATACAATCCCAGAAAGAAATTGGATTCATCTGTATCGAAACACTTTTAAGTTTTTGTTGGACTTGTCGTTCGAGTCATTGTTTACATAGAATTATGATTAATAAAATTCAGATCAGGTTTGGCTACCGTTACCCCTCAAATACCTTTTCAACTCAACTATAGTTACCGAAATGACTGCAATTACCATTACCGATATAAACGTAAATACCGTCACCTCAAAATAGATTACCGATATTCTAGAAATAATTTGAAATTTTAAAAAAATTAAGTTTTTTAATTTTAATAATTGAGTCTACTAAATTATACAGAATCTATATATATAAAAATTAAATGGTCCATGTATGTAATGGCATCACGTGAGAACGGCTGGACCGATTTGGCTGATTTGGAGATGGTTTGTAAAGAAAAAAAATTCAAAAATTCCGGGTAAAACTTGAAAAAAAATGTTTCAGTAAACTGTAATAAAAAAGCTCCCTAAAGTATGCAATACAAATTTAGATATTTTATTTGCTAATAAATAAGAACAGGCAGGTGTATGTGGGTTGGAGAAACTTGAAGAACTAACATTAGTAAATGCTACCGGGCAAAGCCGGGGCGGTCAACTAGTTTAAAATATAATAGAATACTTTGTCATCTTACTTTTAATTTGTGTAATAATTAAATTCAGGATGAAATTTTGCAGTTATCATTAAAATACCGCTAAAATACCGTTAACGTTACAGTTACCTTTTTACCGTTTTGCATCGGTAGCCAACATTACTTTATAATTTAAATGTTAATTAAACCAATTCAGGGAAAATGACAAAATGTATGATATCTATGGAAAATATCGACATTTCTCGCTCCTTCCTTTCTACGTATTTATTCTATGCCTTTACCACTCATGGTGAAGAGTACAAAAAAACCTTATTTATTAAATCAAAAAAATAAATGTTTAATTTTTAGATATGCCATCATATTTACCTATCTGCAAGTAGACCACCTAGCGGTATGCCAATGAATTGCCCAACATTATTGATAGTACCAGCCAATGTAAGCTTCCATTCGTCAGAGCAAAAGAATCCAAACTAATCCCGCAATTAATAATTAAATGCATGAGTTAGAAATTTAATATTATAATATCATTATAATAATTACCTCATTCGCCGTCGTATATTCTGTATCACGAAATTTAAATCCATTATAACACATCTCGACCATGGATTTGTTGAAATTACGTTCAACACAGTTGGATGTAGATGGCGCTGAATAGTAATCGTCCAATGTTTTATCATATACATATCGATTGCATTTGTCATACTGTTTTTCCTTTTGTGGAATTGTAAAATTAAGCCAAGGCTCCCAATACTGACTAGTTGGACCGTCGCACTGAGAAATATTACATCTAGAAAACATATTGATAGGTATTAAATTTTATTATTTACAAAATAAAAAATTAACTTTTTTAATTCTGGAAGCTTATTTTGGCTTTTTAACGTATTTTATCTATCTACACAAAGTTGAAATCTAAATCAACAGGGTAGTGGCTAAATTGTTATTCAACTGCTTCATATTTTTTGGACTTCCCTAGCTGTAGATGGGAGTTAGATGCAATTCGCAAATATGAACAATCTTGCAAAAGTGAACTGGCCTGGTTTTAATTGGTTCATATTATCGCGAGTGCACTGTAGTTATTAACTTATTTTCAGTCAAGGTAAACTTTTTAAAATGTTTATATCTGAACTTTTTAAAATGTCTATATCGATCTGCTTTAGATAACATAACTAGCAATCACATGATATTCGCTACTCAAACCTGGTTCCAGGTCTCTTGCGGGATTTACAATAGAACATGGTTTTTCTTTTTTATAACTTATACGTCATTTTGAAGCTTATATATACCTGTCATTTATTCTCACTTAGTTATTGATTAATACAATTATAGTGCAAACAACAAAGTTTTTTTGCTTCGAAAATGTCGAATTTTTTACCAACAAAGCGTGTGCCGCTGATGCACACCGAAGCTTATGGTGAATGTGTTCCATCGGTTTTAACGCGTGAGATATGTTTTGTGACGTTCAGAAGTGGTGATTTTGACACGGGCGACAAAGATCGCCCAGGACAACGACAACAAGAGCTTGCAGAATCATTGGGAACAGCTACTCAATCAGCAATTTCAAAACATTTGCGAGCAGCTGGATTCATCCAAAGCCAGGGAAATTGCGTACCATACGAATTGAAGCCTAGAGACATTGACATTGGTGTTTGAATTCTACGGATTTAAATGACGATTTAAAAAAATAGACTAATGGTTGCAGCATGTTTCCTTTTCTGATGTTTAGGTCGCCAATCAAAATTGGTACCAAGGATCTCAGATTGGTCCCTCTATATTATATCAATACTAGTATTGGTCCAAATTGGTTTCAATATACTTTTATTCTGGTTTTCCCAAAAAAGTGTTGAAAAATCCCAAAAATAGAATTTTTTTAGTTTTTTGGCTATAATATCCATACCAGGGGCGGGGTTATCGGAACCCATTATTTAAGAATATATTTGGTAATCTAAAGCGGGTTACTATATTTTGATATTGACTATGCGGTTTGAGAATTTCTGCTCTAAAGTTGAATTTTACAAAAAAATAGACGTTTTTTGGATGAACCTGGTCCCCTCGGTTTTAAAAATTTAAAACTTTTTTTCAATTTATAATATTTTATGTAATGTTAGCTTTTTAGAAAATATAAATTCCTTATACATCCTCCTAGAAATTTTTTAGATAACTTAAAAAGAATATTGGACTGACAACTATTGTTGTCAGTCCAATAAGATGGATGAAATGGAGAAAATAGGAAACAATTTCGACCCGGTATTATCAAAATTTGGAGTAGGGTGGGTAAAAATGTTGAAAATATTATATTAAAATGTGAATATCTCCTAAGGTATGAGAGATAATTGATAGCTACGACGAAGTTTTTTATAGTGCTCGAGATTCTGTATATGCAATTTTTTTTTAAATCGGAACCCAAATGAAGAAATAGGATCGTTTTAAAAATATAACATAATCGAGGTGTCCTACTTTGGGAACCCCTGGCCGCGCATATGTTAGGCCCATGAGGTCCAAACTCATAACTTAAACTCGACAGCACTTCTTTTTTGCGAACGTCAAATTTTATTGAAATCAGACTAAGAGTTTATAAGTTACAGATTTATTTCCTTTATTTTTTTTCTATACCACTGTGCGTTGGCCATTTAAGTATCTATCATTTAAAAAAGCACTGAGAAACTCATTTTCGTATTAAAATAGAATCAGACTACTGGATTTTATGAATATTAAAATACAACCGAAAATTCTTTTAAAAAATTAAGAAGTCAAGCTTAATTTTTTACTACATTATTTTATGTTGACATTGAGTTAATACAAATTGATATTGAGAAAATCAAATTAATATTGAGAAATAACAGATTGAAATTCAAAAAGACTAACTAATAATGGGAACAATCAATTTATAAATGAAAAATCTATCAAATTTGTCGTTATTTTTATACGGAAAAACACAAAGCTTCATTTAAATTATTTGCCGTTAGCTGCTTTTTTGGGCAGTAAACTTAAATGCATTTACCAGCAGGTAAGTGCATTAAGGTTAACTGCATTTTTAACTTACCTGCACAAAATATCGTGCAAAGTCTAGAATAAAATCATGTGCTGTCAAAATTTTAATATAAAAAAGAAGATATGTATAAATCAAAGCTGAGAAATAATAAAATTATGTTTAGTTAAATTAAAATTGGAAAATAAATTAGAATATGTAAAGTGTTGAAGCTTAATGGTTTTCTGAGTTATTCGCGGACCCCTGCAAAGTTTGTAGGACCTATTTGAGAACCGTTGTTCTAGTGTATAATTTCTGAAATTCTCATTATATTTAGATGGAGGGTACTCGGCACAGCAGAATATAACACTATAATTTTATTTACTGATACATTTTCACCACTTCCCAATTGTTATTACTTGTCTTTTTAATTGCCGTAATTTAAACATTTTTCTCTTAAATACAAATAAAACAGATACTTATTGCGATCACCAGCTGAATTAAATTTAAATGAGATTGATTTTTTTTTTAAGAAAGAGAACAAAAACAATAACTCACCTATATACAACAGGACTAGCAGTAAAGACATAGGATATGGATTGAAACGCATTAAAAATCATTGGTATACAAAGTAGAACATAGTTAAACATTTGATAACGTCCAAATTCTCCAATACGAACTAATATCACATCCAATGAATTGTCGTCACTTCCATCATAATGCTCTTCAAATGTTTCCGTAGCATTATCGTGCTGTTGTTCAGTTTCTCGATCATTGACAGTCATAATTGTATTGACACTTAATACTTAATTCATTAAATTTGTTCACTTTATAATTTGATTTAGGTACTGTTAGATTAGAAATACTTGAAATTTGAGAGAGTTCTCAATTAAGAGAGATACAAATTTCAGTTCTCTGATATTTAGTTTGTTTTGTTTTT
Organism: Calliphora vicina; assembly: GCF_958450345.1. Classification (NCBI taxonomy): domain Eukaryota; kingdom Metazoa; phylum Arthropoda; class Insecta; order Diptera; family Calliphoridae; genus Calliphora; species Calliphora vicina. The sequence continues at coordinate 92,304,854 of NC_088782.1, forward strand.
TATCATCTTATTTTTACAATTCGTAAACAAACTAACCGACTGTTAAGTGCCGAGTGTTTATTTTTATATTTATGTATTAAGTACCTACCAGGGGTGGAAAAGTTGATAATATTTCATACTCAAAAGTACCCGCTCAACTCATTTGATACTTTCAAATAATTTTCAGTATTTTATGCAACATGTATATCAAAATTTTCGGAAGAAATCATCAGTGTAACAGTATTTTCCTATAGAAAATCTTCAGTATAACAGTATTGTCTGTACAAAATCTTCAGTATATCAGTATTTTTATAGATGTTTTGAAATACGAAGCTACATTTATATGAAAATAATTAAAATTTTAAAGTTTAGTTGAATCTTGTATACTCACCATCAATATGACGTTATACATACATAATTTACTGATATAGTGGTTATATGGGGGGTAGGGTCAATTATGAGAATATATACTAATGTGGTGTTACAAACGTAATGAGAAATCAGTACTATTTGATTAATTTTTTGATGCCAAACACAAATTTCATTTTCCATCCCTGATACTTACATTTATAAGAGCATGACGTTACTTAAAATGGGAAAAGGCCTACAAACATTTGAATAATTTTATACGGGAAACAAAAACATTTTTGGCACAAATTTGAAACTTTTACTCTTTGAAATGTTTTGTCGAAGCAAACAGTCTCAAATAAAACTAAAAACGTAGACCCACAACGATCTAGCTTTGTTCGTCTGTCTATTGAAGGTACGATAGGGCCTAGAGAAAGACATAGATGAATGAAATTTTCGCCAAACTTTCCTTGTTTATCAGAAATGATTGGTATTCAAAAATGTTAGATCGTATGTAAATAAATACAATACAAGCCCATATGTATAAATATAGAGACCTTGACAATTTTGCAAAAATAGTTATTGGTAATAGCTAACTTATATGTCCAAATATGAACAAAATAGGTTGAACCGGTAAAAAGTTTTGGCTTACCACAGTACATATTTTGTTCTCAATAAGATTAAGACTCATGAATCTACTAGCAAAGTGAAATTTATCATTGATATTTTCTAGTAATAAAAAATATAAAACAAACCAAATCGGGTGAACCAGATAAATGTTTTTATAAAAAATCGGATCCCGTATTATATTGGTGGGTATATAAGATTCGACACTTATATTATTTCTTTATAAGATATTTTTCATTTTAGGTAACGATATACAAGTACATGTATTACCATTTACAATTAAGTATGTGTGTAAATTTATTCACTGCAGTGTTGCCGGGACCGAAATAAAATTGTGCACGTTTTGAAAATTGTGTAAATTCAAAGATTTCCATAAGATCAGAAATTATAATGAAGTTTCGGAAGTGACCTAAAATAATAATCCAATATGGGTTCAACAATACTGTATTAACTCAAAATTTTTAAAAATTCACTTTTTGCAAGAAATCAACTAACAACATCAATATCTATCTATCTACTGTAAAAATTTCAACGTATTCCGATTACTCTTTCATCTCGAAAACCACATATGAGACCATTTTCGTGATAATTAGTGACTACCTTGTATCAACAAAAAGGTATTATTTTGAGTTAATACAAAAATTTAAATAGAAATACATCGTATATTTTCATAAAAAATGTATTATTTTGAATTGAGCCTTTATTCAAGTTAAAAATAATCAAATTTTTTTATTTAAATTTGGTTGTATTTTGAGTTGATACTGTTTTGTTGATAAAATAATACAAAAAAATATCGAGAAGTTTCAGAAAAATGGTATTAACTCAAAAAATTGATTTATTTTGCACTAATTGCAAAAATTTTAAAGAAAAACAATGTAAATATATTTTCAAATGGAGTTTGCTTAATATGATGTTTTCGGATTTTCAAATTCTCTTAAAATGTAATCACAAACAGTTTTTGCCCTCTACTGAACATTTTAAAATTTTGACTTAATACAGTATTGTTGAACGAGTGCGATATAATGAAAAATTTAAATTTGGGAAAAGTTTTTTTATATTTGCGAAGTAATTAAGTACCACTTTATTCAGAAAAAATATTGCAACAATTTGAGTTGAAGATATTAGCAAAAAATATGCGATTGCGTGACTTTACCAAAAACAAAAGTGCAGTTTGACTTTCATTATAAAATTGCATAGCACTTCGAATTGGGCAAAAAAACCTTTTGTAGTAGGATTTGGAATAATATAAATTTATTTTCCAAATTATAAAATATTAAATCTGACGTGACGTTACATGACATGACATGACATTACGTTATTTAAATTTCCATTTGATATATTTTTTGGTTAAGAAATAAGAAAAAGAAAACAAATAAGAAAGTATGGTCGGTCAAGCATGATCATATAATATACCCTACACTGAGAAACATTTTCTTAATTCCACTAATTTATTTTGGTAAATGATTTTCGGAAGTTGGTGTTATATGGGAGCTATATTATGGACCGATCGCCATTGAATTAGGTCACGTAATTTATGTTCGGAAGCGGGCCTTATAAGGGAGCTACGAATTATTATGGACCGATTATCATAAAAGTAGGTGCCATGATTACCGCATATATAAAACTTATTTGGAGCGAAATTTGTTTTGAATTGATTAACTTTTAATTTTCGGTCTGGGTGGACTTTTCGGTGGAAAAGCCCATATGTATATGGATGTATGTATATCAAGGCGAATTTATAGAAAGTGGACTCAACTAATAGTCCAAAAAGATGGCACCATCTTGCAGGCGCAATGACGTGAAGGCGATATTCAATTAAACGTGTGTGTGCTTGTGGTGTGATTTTACCTGTTGCTGGTGTAGTATAAAAATTTATTTGATATGTTTTGATTGCACCAGCATGTTGATGTCGTGATTGGTGAAATTTACCAATTTTTCAAAAGTTTTGCAATGTGTAAACATCGAACGTCAATTAACTAAACAGAAAAATTAATTTGGGAGAATTCAAAGATTTATATGAGTCGCTGACATGTTTGAATAATTGCAGCACATTTTCTTCTTCATAATCAACATAAGTAGTTAATTAAATAATTGTGTCTATGAAATTAAATTACTTAAAAATAAACAACATCCAATATATTTCATGAAATTTGTTATTCATATGTTGTCCAATTGTTTAATAATTCCACAGAAATCGGCAACACTGACTCACAGATTTGTTGTTGTTGTGTTAATACAACAAGTGGATTTTTAGGTTAACACATATGATTAATATATATTGATTAAAATACTATTAGTGCACAATACTTATTTTGTGATTAAACTTTGTAATTAAATGATTACATATTTATACTCTTAATATTTGAAATTCTTTAAAAAAAAGACCGAATATTCACAATTTCGATAGCACGACCGATAGTTATTCCAACTTCTTTCTCGTATCAACGGAGACTAAAACGTAAAACGATTGAATCGTATATTTTAAATTGCACTTATGTACAGTAGCCCAAGAAAGTCTACATATATTAGAAATTATTATGTTACTTTAATTTAAAGCAGTTTTTTTTAGTTTTTTTATGAGATATATAATAATACATGTCTTATGTCGATTCTAGCAAAAAAAAAATTCAAATAACGCCCAAAAGTTCACCGTTATTAGACTTATTGATTCTGAGTAAAATAACGAAAAATTTATTCTCGGTCACACCTACTTTTGTTTGGGCGGGGCTATTAAGTTTCATAATATTGTGAACATAAAAGCCCAAAAAAACAAAATAAAAGATCGTTATTTGACTCAAAATCAAAAATTCTAATAACGGTGAAATTTTGGACGTGATAGGAAATGTTACTAAACCCGACTTAAGTGATGTTGTTTTAATTTTTTTTAGTGTGAATTTATTTTTTTAACAAATATATTTCATTACTTTTAACTTACAAATACAGCTTTCAACGAAAGAAATTTAATTTGAATTCCTGTATGTAGACTTTATTGGGCTACTGTATGCACATATGTACTAGTAAGTGGTATCTTATACGAGTTATTAAACTCTCAAATATCCATAAAATATTGAGTATTTGAATGAATAAAACGATATTTTTATACAACGAATAAGACAAATGTGAAGTTTAATACAAGATCATAACAAAGACGGCCGAAACTGGGTTTTAAGACTTAAAATAACTGAAACTTTTTAATATAGATACTACCAATTTCCGATTAAAATAAATCCTAATTAAAATGATCTAAATTTTCTGTTTATTTTTTATTCTTTTCCAGCTTTGACAACATGTAGTCCACCTTATACTTAAACAACGCGTTGTTTAAATATAATTCACAAAAAAATTCTTGAAAAATACCAAAAATGGGATTTTTTAGTTTTTTATCTATATTATCCACAATAGGGGTGGGGAAATCGAAACCCTTTTACAAAATAATTAAGAACATATTGGGCTATCTAAAATGGATTACTATATTTTAATACCGACTATGCGATTTGAGAATTTTTGCCATAAATTTTAATTTTATATAAAACAAGTAAGAGTGCTATATTCGGCTATGCCGAATCTTATATACCCTTCACCTTTGTTGTGGATGCATTATTATTTTTTATAATTAGTATATATGTATGTATGTACATTGCCCACTTTCAGCGTACAGCATCCTAAATTTATCAAGAACACAAAAAACAACAACAACGCCAAACGAAACAAAACACCAAAAGAAAAAACAAAATATGCAAGCCAATGAAACCAACACACATCCAAACATACGTTTAATTGTATAAAAAACAACAACGCCAAAAGAAACAAAACACAAAAGAAAAACAAAATACGCAAGGCATATGCTTCCATCCAAACATACGATTTGTTGCTTATTTGACAAAAAAACCAACACACAACCAAACAAACGTTTAGTTGTATAAAAAACAACAACAACGCCAAAAGAAACAAAACACAAAAAAAAAACAAAATACGCAAAGCATACGTTTTGTTGCTTTTTTGTAAAAAAAACCAACACACAACCAAACAAACGTTTAGTTGTATAAAAAACAACAACAACGCCAAAAGAAACAAAACACTAAAAAAAGCAAAATACACAAAACTTGCACATCCAAACATACGTTTTGTTGTTTTTTTGTCAAAGCATGCAATACATTGTGTTTTTTGATGAAATTTTCAGAGGTTGTCTCGGATTTTTGCTCATATCTCCGTTATTTATGGACGGATTTTGCTGATTTTAAATAGCAAAATTCTCGAAAGTATGTCTGACAGAATTGTTGAAGATTTAGATCCCGGAGATATCTGGGGCCTTCAGAAAATTGATTTCAACAGACAGACAGACGGACAGACAGACAGACAGACAGACAGACAGACAGACAGACAGACAGACAGACAGACAGACAGACAGACAGACAGACAGACAGACAGACAGACAGACAGACAGACAGACAGACAGACAGACAGACAGACAGACAGACAGACAGACAGACAGACAGACAGACAGACAGACAGACAGACGGACATGGCTTAATCGACTCCGCTATCTATAAGGATCCAGAATATATATACTTTATAGGGTCGGAAATGAAAAATGTAGAAATTACAAACGGAATGACAAACTTATATATACCCTTCTCACGAAGCTGAAGGGTATAAAAATAGCTGTATTTTGAATGGACCTGTTTCCCTCGGCATACAAAATTTTCAAATTTTTTTTTCATTTATGATATTTGATGTAAAGTTAGCTTTTCAAAAAGTATAAATTTGTGATACAACTTCTAAGAAATTTTTTAGATAAATTAAAAAGATAAAAAGTACTTTTATCCCAAAAAACTAGCGAAAAATTACCTTTTTTCTATTTTTCAAATTCAAATGGATTACCGAGTCCAAAGTTAGACTCGGTAATGATTTTGAAACAATTCTTTTTTTATTTGACATACATGTTTGTTTCCAGTTTAATAAAAGAAAAATATCTAAAATCGGGAAATATTTGGACTCGCTGTTATCAAAAAACCGGATTAGGGTAGGTAAAAATGTAGAAAATTTAATTTTCAAATGCGAATATCTCCTAAGCTATAAGAGCTAAATGATAGTTAAGACAAAGTAGTGCTCGACGAGGAGATTCTACACATGTATTTTTCTTTTAAATTAGACAGCAAACGAAGAATTAGCATTGTATTAAATATTTAACATACCAAGGTGTCCTACTTTGGGAACCGCTACCCGCGTCCTAGGTGGGCCCATGAGGTCCTAATTCAAAACTTTAATTCGACAACACTTTCTCTATTCGCATGTAAAATTTCATTAAAATCGGACCAACCGTTTAGAAGTTATAGATTTATTTCCCTCTTTTATTTCCTAAAACACTGTGCAGCGCCCTCTAGCGTGAGCTTTAGGTAAAAATAAATATCACAAATGGTTTCCCCGACCCCAAAAATAGTAAGATACCACAACTTTCCAGGCTAATAAAAATAAATAGGCATTGTTTTATCAATTGTTTAATGATTCTTTCTTGTTAGGTATAAAAGTGGCGATTAATTGAAAATTAGAAATAATGTTTTTATAATAAATTTTGATATAGGGTAAAAGTAGATAAAATTCTACATCACTAGCTGTAAAAATAAATCAACTAAGTTGTTTACTTTCTTTTCAGTGAGCGGTCAAAGTTAACAAATTATTGCTGTTTTTAAAAAAAGTGAAAAAATTGGAAATTTTTACAATTCAAGCTATTATTGTTGGTGTTAAATCTATTAAAAGTAAATCTTTTATAATGGAACCTTCAACATCAGGTATTTAAGTATATAGTAAAATTTTTTTTTTATAAAAATTATGTGTATATATTTTTAATAATTTTTTTTAAAAAATATCCAAAATTGGGATAATTTCCGAATTTAATGGGCCACAAGTATTCAGTTAGTAATAGTTGAAATTAGTTTTATAGATTTTAGAATAGTCCAGACAATGCCCGCCCATTTGTTTATACATATTTTCATTTTTGTGTAAAAACTATGGATGTCATTTATTTAACAAGACCAGTAAATGATAACAATGATGAAGATAGTAATGATGAAGAAGATTATAATAATGATGATGAAGATAATGATTATAATGAAGCTTATGATAATTGTGATATTTGTGGTGAATTTGAGAATGCAGAATAATACAAATATTTGAATATATTTTTTATTAAGAAGGTAAAACGAAACCAAAAATTTCACCAAAACTTTTGAATTTTTTTTTTTTCAGATTAAATTTTACATTTACTGAATTTAGTGAAAGAAAAACTGGATACAAATGTATACTATTTGGAATACATAACGGGTTAAACAAAAAATTTGTTTAAACTTTTTTTTTCTAAAGTGCTGTGTTTTTATGTATTTATAATTATTCATTACTAAAAAATTATAATATTCTCTTTTGTGACTTTTTTGAAAAAATTTGTAAATTTATACAATTTTGTGTAAAACAAAAATTGGATTTTAAATTAAATTTATACTAATAACAATACATACAATAAATTTATAATTTAAATTTTTTAATAGCACGTTAAGCATGTTTTAATTTCCAATTCTATTCAATAATTTATCGCTTTCCGTTCCAAACTTACAGCATAAATTGTGAACAAAGGTCTTTTTTTCCAAAAAATAATAAAGGGTTAAAAAAAATTTGTTTGACTTTTTTTTTCTAAAATGTTGTGTTTTTATGTTCTTATAATAACTCATCAATAAAAAAATATTATATTTTAAAACTACGGCTTCTATGAATTAATCGCCACTTTGGGTACCATCGAACCCACTGTGCAGCGTTCCAAAATCACTAACTTCAAATGCGTGTAAAAAAAATCTAGCGCTGAACTAAAAAAAGCCTTGAGGGTTTTATTATGGAAAACGTAAGCTTTTATTTGTTTTTGGTTTCATCCCATTCCGAATCGAAACGTTCGATTTTGTGTCACAGTGTGATTTACAAAAATTGTATTGTTTCTGAAATTCGACAAATAACTAAAGATAAAGGGAGTCTTTCGATTACTGTAGATCAAGGTGTATTAAATAAGGTGAAGTTACGGGCCCAGCTGATTATTGTTTATTTATTTATGATGTGTTTGAAAGTGTCAAAAAGTTGTTTACTGTTTGTTGTTGACATTCACAATATTTGAATTGAAAATAATAAAAAAAATGAAAATTGTTTTAAAAAGTAAACAAAATAAGCAATATTGAAATTTTTTGGTGAAAATTCATCAAATTTTTTACAGATTGACTACCATTTTAGTCCATGAGATTTGTTTTGCTGCTGATTTTCAATACCAAATTCCTTGGAAGAATTTGGTTGTGTATTTTGGACGTGCGAGGGTTTTACACAGACAGACGGACATAGCTAAATGGATAGCTGGATAGTTCCACTGGAATCACCAAACTTTTTATTCCCGTTCGACGTTTTTAATATTGAATCTTCCAAAAAATACCGTGTTAGAGCTAACTACCAATAAATGATACTTTATTTGTTGGTTTTTTATATTTTTCATATAAAAAACTACCAGTAATTCATTTATTTTTTTATTTGTTTGATTTTTATATTTTTCATATGCCATATTACTTTTGACATTCTCAGTCTCTTGACAACTAAGAAATATTGTCTTTGTTGTATTTGTTGCCGAGACGCTCTCACCTGATTAATACGCCTTGCTGTAGATGAGTGATTCGAGAAGTTACAATTCTAAAAAAAAAGTCATTCAAAATGTTTAATTTAGGACTTAAACCAATGAAAATAAAGGTACGAAATATTTGTTATTTAGTATTTAGTGAACTTTTAAATCCAGAAAAACAGTCATTTTGACCCCGAGTTCTCTTAAGGGTTAATTAGTATTTTTGTGCTGTTATTGTAAATACTAGACTTCATGTTATATTTTTCTTCCGTTTCATCAAAATCGGCCCAAAAATATATAACATATCGCTATCTTTCCATTAGAAATTCCAAATATTGAAAAATTTCAAATTTGACCTTGACGATTTAAGGGTTAACATTTTCCGATTTTAGGAAAATTTTCAGACTATATTTAAAATTACCTGGACTATAATATTCTGAAAAGATTTTACTTAAAATTAACAAGTAAGAGTACTATATTCGGCTGTGCCGAATCTTAAATACCCTCCACCTAAATATGATGGTATAACAACTGAAATAATATCACAATTAGAAGTTAGAAAGACTAGTTTACCCAGACGACATTCTAATTCAAATGTACAAATAATTGTATCTAATTCAGCAATTTATAACTGAAATCCCTATTAGAACGTATGAAATTTAAGAATTTATATACTTAATAATTAGTTAATACGTTTGGATCAACATTTTTCCCTTTTAACCTGAATTGAAGTAAAAGATTATAAAAAAGGGTATACAAATATATTTAGACAAATTTCAGAATATTTGGTTGTGGGACTTATATGGGAGCTTTGACCTATTATGATTCGATTGTCATAAAATATTTTAACGTGATTTTTATGTATTTATATGAGAGCTGTGGCCAATTATGGACCAATATTCACAAAATTGAGTATTATGATTTTCGAATACAAATTACTGATCTGTTTTACACTAGTCTCACAATAATTTAAACAAAATTGGACGATTACGCACAAGACAACTGCACTTGATGAGATCAAGTAATCAACTGAGGCTATGACCAATTATGGGCCTATCATCATAAAATTTGGTACATCGATTTTTGTATATATTGAATAAATTTGTTTCGAATTTCAACCTGATAACTATTTTTGTAAGAAATTTATGAGGATTTTAGTGATTTTCAGGAGTGGACCTTATATGGGAGCTATGGTTAAATATGGACCGATATTCACGAAACCCAGTAGTATGATTACTGGATACAAATTACTGATCTGTGCGTAATTTCATTTTGATATCGATTTGTTTAAAATATTTATGAAGGTTAATATCTTTTTTGGAAATGGGCCTTATCGGGGAGCTATGACCAATTATCGGACAATCCTCGTAAAATTTGGTACAGTGATTTCTATGTATCTGCTTATTATTTGTGTAGAATTTTATCATGATAAAGCTATTTATAAGATATTTATGAGTACTTAACTGATTTTCAGAAGTGGACCTCATATGGGAGCTATGGTCAAATATGGACCGATATTCACAAAATCCTGTAGTATGATTTCTAAATATAAATTAGAGATTTGTATAAAATTTTGTTTTGATATTGATATTTTTTAAATTTTTATGTAGGTTAATGTGTTTTTAGGAAGTGGTCCTTATATGGGAGCTATAACCAATTATTGGCCGATCTTCATAGAATTAGGTATAGCGATATATGGGGACTATTTCTGACGAATTTAAAGTTAATAGCTATATTTTTAAGACATTTATGCTTATTTAAGTGATTTTCGGAAGTGAACTGTATATGAGGGCTATGGTCAAATATGAGCCGATTAGGTGTTGTGATTTTTTTAAGCAAGAAACTATTTTTTCCTGAATTTTATGGAGATACTGTAATTTTGTAGGCATTTATAGACCATATAACCATAATTCGGGAAGAAAATTGTATGGGGGCTAGGAGAAATCATGGACCGATTCCTATAATTTTTACCAGAGTTAGTTAGTCCTTTTAAGATAAAAATAACGTGTGTAAAATTTGATGGTATTATCTGCAATATATTTGCACAAAAAACAAAAACTATTTTAAAATTATCATGTTTTTTTAAGTTGTCTCACATTTTGGTATATAAATCTGGTTCCACTGAACCGATTTTTCTGATTTTCAATACCAAACTGCAGGAGAACAATAAACATTTTTCTTGCATGTTTACTAATCTTCGTTGTCTATTTTGGACGTGAGCGTGTTTTACACAGACAGACAGACGGACATAGCTCAATCGACTTTGAACTTCATAAGGATCAATAATATATATACTTTGTTGGGTCTCAGATGAATATTTCTCAATGTTACACACGGAATGACAAACTTATATATACCCTCATTCACCACTTATGGTGGTGGAGGGTATAATATCAGTAAGGAAATTGGGCTCATTCGCCAAAATATGTCTTTAAAAAACTGTCGTTTGGTTATACCTGTGAATAGGTTAACTGTATCCTATGAAGATAAAAACTAATATTCTAGTAAATATGGATATATTTTAAGTAAAAATAAACTTTTGTTTTAATATTTCGATTCTTTTAAATTAAATTGCAAAAGTAATTATTTAATGGTAAAATTTAAAAAAAAAAACACTGAAAAAATGCATTTTCCCCCTTGTAAATGCACCTCAAAACTAAATCGAAAGTCGGCACGAGTTGGTGGTATTTTTTTGGTGGTATTTTAGGACATTACGAAAGTTTTCAACGGGTACCGTTTCAACATTTCAAACATTTAATTTTAAGGGACACTCTAATATACACTCATAAAAAAAATTGAGTAGTCCGTACTTAAATCAATCCGGAGCGGTGTCAATACTACGGTAAGTACGGATTTTCTTATACCGAGTACAAAATACTTGATTCATGTACGGATTCATCGAGCACAAAAATCTTAATTTTAACTCTCCCTAAGTACTGCCGAGATTGAATTAATCTTAAAATGAGCTTGTTTCAAGAATTCTAAACTTGATTTAAGCACGAATTCGTAATTGAAATAATCCAAAAATCGGATTGATTTAAGAATGTCCTAGATTGAATTAATCCCAAAATGAACTTGTTTCATGAATTCTGAACTAGATTTAAGTACGAATTCGTACTTGTTATAATCCAAAAATCGGATTTAAAGTTGATTTAAGAAATAGTTTACAATTTTATTTTGAGATCATTAAATCACGAATCATATTTCGTTTGAATTTTGGTAAATGATGTAAACATAGATTTTATAAATATCAAGAGGCACAACTTATTTAAAAGCTCTTTTATAATATCAAAATTATTTAATCAAAATATTTTTTAAATAATTTGCTAAATCTACCACCGAAAGTGCTAAAATGGCAACACTGAACTCCAGTTCTGTGCTTTTTGATTGATTAAAATCAAAGGCCCATCTGATCTCTGCAGGAAAAGAGAAAAAAACTATATCGTTAGTATAAATATAAAACATTGTTAACCAAACTTTCACAACAATAGATTTGCTTCGTATTCTAGTGTAACGATATGTGTACACTGAACCAAATTTCTTATGAAATATCCTTCACTGGCAACACTTGTAAAATAACTCATGTTCGTTTTTTAATTTCGGTTTTACATACAATTTTCAAAATTGTACAGAAGATGTCAAATCACACAGCACAAGCAGTTTCACAGCAAACGTACTTTCACTTACGTTTTGATTTACATATGTATTTGAATTTAAATATTAGCAAAAATACTTTGTATTGCAGAGATACCGAAATTTGCATGAAGTAGTAAATAGTAAATTTCCTTAAAATTTCGCTCAATGTACAATATGTATATGTATGTATTTAAAATTCATTTAGATTTAATTCATTATTAAATTTGATTCATTATTTATTGAATTGCTGCTGCATTACAAAATTCTCTAAAATATTCACTCAAACTAGTTAATATTTATGGGACTTATTTTACAAACACAATAAAAAATGACAACAAAAAATAAAAATAGTAGTAATTAACTAATTGTAAAAGTACACATGAAATTACGTTAGTGTATTTCCCCTACAATGGAAAATGTTTATTTAAACAGAATTTTATTTTGAATAAATTTAAATAAATGTTCTCATGTCATAATGGAAGATACGAGGGTGGGTCAATAAGTCCGCGACTTTTTGAATTTCCCGGCTATTAACTGAAAGGCACGACTTCTTATGTCAACAGGCATCTGTCAGTTACTTCTGTCAAAATTCTCTCAAATCGCAAAGAAAATGTAGAGAGGCTAGCGATTTTAATTACTTGTCGCGATGAAAACAGTTTATAGGGGTTCCTTGAAAATAATATGGGGATTACTCAGGCAAAAGCTGTATTATCAATAATTGAGCAGTGGGGAGTAGTTGGAAAAATTCAGGCAATGTGTTTTAATACCACGGCAGTAAATGCTGGTCGCCATAGGGGAACCTGCATTGTGCGAGAACAATTATTAGAGAAAAAACGTCTTTATTTAGCATGTCGCCACCATATTCTGTTAGGAAGTTTTTAATTGCAAAATGGGCAGATCCACCACTCCTCAACCAGACATTTTTCGAAAATTCCAGACTGTGTGTTCTAATCTAGACAAAACAGTTATAGAATATACAAATTTTAGAAATAAAATAAGTAATCCGGAACAAAATTTCAAATTATCTATTTGAACAATTAAAAATTCGCCAGCCCAGGGATGATTATAAAGAATTCATCCAACTTTGCCTAATTTATTCAAGGACGTCTACCACTTTTAGAGTACCTGAAACTATATCATGCCAGATGGATGGCAAAAGCCATTTATTGCCAGAAAATCATAGATGGGGGTAGTGCACTAATTTTGCAGTTTGCACTAATACTTAGTGATAGTGCAAAATTTTGCACTCAAAATTAAATTAGTTGATTTAAAAAAATGCAATCATCAGTTTATTGCTACTTTTTTGTATGCACTAATTTAAGTGCAACTTCAAATTGCGCACTAAATTTTTAAGTTCAAAATGGTTTAAGTTTATTCCTGTACACTAATTTAAAACATAAGACTAATATTTCATTAAAAATAACAAAAAATATTTAAAAATTTTATTTTTCGAATTTGGATTCAACAATTTCATGACTACTCATTTCTGAAAATTTAGTGATAGTATGTTTAATGCAGCCTTTTTTTGATTGCTAATTAATTGTAGTGCAGATTTTTGCACTAAATCTTCGTTTAGTGATAGTTAAAAAATTATCACTATCACTATTTTTTTTAGTGCTTGTTAAGAATTAAGCATTATCACTAAAGATAAAAAATAGTGCAAACTAAATTTTTTGCAATTTTAGTGAGTGATAGTGCAATGCTGATTTCGATCAACATTTAGTGCACTACCCCCAACTATGCTCAAAATATATATGTATGTACATATTTTAATGGATCAATATTCATTAACTGATTAACTGATATAATTAATATACCACAAGCCCTGGAATCCAACCAAGACCTACAATTAGTAAAATCATTAGTTCCATATAGAATAATTTATAAATAAGTTGCAGACAAGGCATTATCTAAAATAATTCACCACCTATGCATATCACCACCATGGTATCTCAAAAAAGAGAAAACAAGCAAGATTAGAAAATTATACGCCGAAGAAGAACACGATGAATTTAATTCTGATAACAGGGATCTAAAAGCAAAACTTAATTTCCAAGAAGTTAATCATTTGCAGTAACCATAATATTGTTAAATAACTTGTAAACAATTTTAAATGATTATGGTTAACATGTACAACTATATTTTTTTCTCTGGGTATAGTATTAGATTTTAGTTAGCTTTGTAAGAAAACTTACGAAAAAATTATGAAAAACAGAATACTTTTCTTTATTGACTATATGTAGCCGGCGTTGAGCTTAATAACTTTGCGATATTCGGACATTAGATGGCCAAAATACTTACTAACTTTAAATCGATATATCTCGATTCCTACATGTCTAACTTATTTTTAATGATATAACCCCCGCCGATCACTGACCCCTACCATTTGTCGCATAGTGAAATTAATCAAATTTATTTGAACACTATTCAACAATAGAATTAATAAAATGTTTCATGTTTTTTCTTATTGGGTGACATTTAAGATATTATTTAGAAAAAGTGATATAAAATTATAAGGAATTTCGTCTTTTATCCAATAAAAAACTATTAAAAAAAAGTGAAAACTGAAATATCATTGGTTAAAAGACGAAATGCGCAAGATAGGATTTGATTTTAGACCTATGGTTTCTTGGGGAAAATTTCTTAGAATTTTCTGTAGAATGCGTTTCGATTTTTCGTGTACATTTTAATGTACATACTTTATTGTAATTTCTTCTTATATAATGTACTCATGCAAGTATTTTATGCTATTTAACGTCTAATAAAAATTAATTGCTAAATAAAAAATGTTCTTTCAATTGTAAAGACATGATTATGTATGTTTCTTTCTTATAATTTTCGGGATTTTAGAAGTTAATCATTAATTTTCAAGAAGTTAATCATTTGCAGTAACCATAATATTGTTAAATAACTTGTAAACAATTTTAAATGGTTATGGTTAACATGTACAACTATATTTTTTCTCTGGGTATAGTATTAGATTTTAGTTTGCTTTGTAAGAAAACTTACGAAAAAATTATGAAAAACAGAATACTTTTCTTTATTGACTATATTGTAGCCGGCGTTGAGCTTAATATCTTTGTTGAACATAACTTTTGCGATATTCGGACATTAGATGGCCAAAATACTTACTAACTTTAAATCGATATATCTCGATTCCTAGACCTGACCCAGCGAAACGCCGGGACATGTCTAACTTATTTTTAATGATATAACTTTTCCCGGTGGCCAAAACCCCCGCCGATCACTGACCCCTACCATTTGTCGCATAGTGAAATTAATCAAATTTATTTGAACACTATTCAACAATAGAATTAATAAAATGTTTCATGTTTTTCTTATTGGGTGACATTTGAGATATTATTTAGAATAAGTGATATAAAATTATAAGAAATTTCGTCTTTTATCCAATAAAAAACTATTAAAAAAAAGTAAAAACTGAAATATCATTGGTTAAAAGACGAAATGCGCAAGATAGGATTTGATTTTAGACCTATGGTTTCTTGGGGAAAATTTCTTAGAATTTTCTGTAGAATGCGTTTCGATTTTTCGTGAAAAAATCTACCCACCCTAATGTACATACATTATTGTAATTTCTTCTTATATAATGTACTCATGCAAGTATTTTATGCTTTTTAACGTCTAATAAAAATTAATTGCTAAATAAAAAATGTTCTTTCAATTGTAAAGACATGATTATGTATGTTTCTTTCTTATAATTTTCGGTATGTTAGATTTCCCGAAAATCCCGAAACCCCAGGTCGGGATTCTTTACCAAATCCCGAACCCCGGGATTTTCAAAAAGCAGTCCCGATTACCTGCTCTCTAACCGAGACATACCTATCTAGTTGTTGTCTATGGAAGAAGGGTACACACTTGCTTGTACTGGCAAGTCTCTTCAATTCTCTTTTGTTTTCTCATTTTCACTATGGTGCCTATTAGGTTTTGACATACAAAATTGAACACAGACTTGCTGTGTGTAAACAGTCGAGCAAGTTTAAAAGGGAATCGAAGAGACTTGCTTCAAGTAAACTTGCTGTGTGTAAAAGCAGACAAATAATATTAAAATATGATGAATTATACATACATACATATGTATGTATATTATTATAATAGATCTAAAGATTTTAATATATTTTATATTTTGCCTTCATAGGTAAAATTGTATTTGAATCCAATATCCAATTTTTGCTTGTTTTTCCCAGCAGTATAAGCTAATTTTTCTGAAAATAAAAAGCAAAAATCAAGGACATGAATTTTGAGATATTCTTCTTCGAAGAACCTTAATCGTACTAATTATTCTATCTGATTATTATCCTTTTTTTAGTAATAATAAACTTTCAAGGATTTATATGGAACTAAGCCTCATTTTTCCTATCTCTGGTTTTCGTAACAATATACTCCAATTAATATAATTTTTTATGAGAACTGTCAGCAATCGTCGCGATAAAAAATAATCAGAGATTAAGAAAATGTTATAAAAATTGGACAGTTAGTTATAAACATACAGTATTGGCCAAAACTAAAGCACCCCCTCAATGAATTTTTTCATATGGTATTTTTTTGTATAAAATCAAAGTTTTAAATATATATTTGCTGAATTCACAACAATTTGTATCGTGTATCTTGTATTAAATACAATTTTTGTTTATTATTTTGTGAACACCCATTGTATATCGTATGAATGTTTTTGAAAGCGTAGTATGTATAACAAGTAGAGTCACTTAGTAGACCGACTCTCATTTTTTCAAATTACTCTCTCACATATACGGGTACTATGTGTGCTCAGAGAAATTCATAGCTGTAAACCCGGGATCGGCAACTCCTATGCACTGTGCATTGTGGGCGTTACTAAATTTACACAGACTACTCACACGCATAGAAAACACAATTCAGTCTCATATGAGTTGTCACAGAAGAAGGTTGTGTTGTCGCTCGCTTCTTGCTTTTGTTTATGAATAAATGTTAATGCAGAGGTGGATAATTCATATTATTGTTGTACCCTTTTTAGCATCTACACTACATATTAAGTAGTTTTTAGAACTATAAACTATTTGAAATGTTTTTTCTCTCACCTTTAGATGCTTAATTGGGTTTTTAGAAGTTTCTTGTAAATTATTATTTTTTAATACACAATAATTGCTAGACAAATATGTTAGTTAACATGTTCAGTTTTCCATGCCTGTTTTGTAGTGAAGATGAGAGTACAACTATTTCTCATTTCTTGTTTTTTCGCTCTTACACTTATACAAGTGCAAAATGTAGTAGTATATGTCTGCCGATCCCGGCTGTAAACCAATGCAACTTTTTAAAAACATACAAAATAAAAGTGTATAAGTGTATTTAATTTTTGTATGAAAATTTCCAACAACAAGCTTACACTATTGTATTTGAATTCAATAATACACTCGATACAATGATACAAGGGGTTTTGTGAATTCAGCAATTATGTATTATTTTCATTTGTTAATATGTTTACTATTGATAAACAAATACTTTCAAAGTTAACCTTTCTATAAGAGGTAACTTAAAATCAAAAAATATTTTAAGGTAGAAAATGAAACGGACAAAACTAAAGCACCCCTTCAAGGATATACTATAAAAAAAATTTTAGTTAATTTTTTGTTGCAAATCCTTTGTTTTGGATGGCACAAGAACATCTCTTGGCATAGAAGATAATATGTTTTTATGGCGTTTTGCGATATTCCTTCCCAGGCTATTTTAACGGCATGAAATAAATCGTGAAAATTTCCGATCCTTATTTCAACAATTTTCACGATTTATTTTCATATTAACAATGTGCCACAAGTTCTCAATAGGATTGAGATCGGGAGATTGACCAGGCCAATGAAGAACTCGAATCTTATTGCTGTGTAGCCAAGACTTACAAACTTTGGAGGGGGCTTAGAATCGTTATCCTGTTGGAAGCTCCCTATAATTGACATCTCTTGACGGGCATAAGGCAACATTACAGCTTTCAATATATCACGGTACATGAACCGATCCATAATCCCATCAATTTTATGATTTGGCCCAAATCCTTGACCAGAAAAGCAACCCCAGACCATTACATTACCTCCTCCATGTTTAATTGTTCCTTTACAATACTTAGGATTCAGTCTTCCTCCTTTTGGTCTGCGTACACGCCTTATTCCAGCGGAACTTTTTAAGTTGTATTTGGATTCGGCAGGGAACAGTACTGTCTTTAATTTTTGACACTCCAGTCGATGTGGGCTTTGGCAAATTTCAGTCTAGCTTTCTTGTTCTTAGCTGATAGAAATGTTTTTTTGCTGGTCGTCAGCTGAATAATCGGGCTTCTATTACTCTTCTACGGATTGTTTTTTCGCTAACGCATAATCCTAAACTTGTTCGTACTTGAATAGCTGATGCTGCAGGATCTTTTTGTATTGCTCTTTTGATCAAGAAATCATAATATCGTGTCTTTTTTCACGAACGACCTCCAGAATGCACCGGAGATTTTCGACCAGTCTTAAAAAATTTTGAAACGAGCCTGGAAATAACTGATCTGTTAATTGAATATTTTTTACTAAATTCATGTAGTGATAAGCCCGTCTTCCAGTCTTCAATAACTTTAATTTTAAATTTACTGGAGTACTTGTTCCTTGTAATTG
Source organism: Calliphora vicina (assembly GCF_958450345.1). Taxonomy (NCBI): domain Eukaryota; kingdom Metazoa; phylum Arthropoda; class Insecta; order Diptera; family Calliphoridae; genus Calliphora; species Calliphora vicina. Next base: position 92,323,715 of record NC_088782.1, read on the forward strand.
TTTTTTTTTTTCACAATAAACTGTACAAAACTTAAATTTTGCTCACTACGTCTTCCTATATTTTTACCTTTTGGAATTTTTAAGTCCATTCATTGTGATTCCCGATAACTCACATTGCACTACCGAGTCAAATTTTTAAACATCTTATAAGAGGGTGCTTTTGTTTTGTCCGATGCGTTTTGAGTTTTTATATGATTTATCATTTTAAATTAATTTTTAATAAATTTATCTTTTACTAAATGAATATTAAATGAACATTAACAGTATTAGTTAATAAAATATATACAAATACATCCCAAAAAAGCCGTTTTTATCAAAAAAAATATGATTTGAAAAAATCCATTGAGGGGGTGCTTTAGTTATGGCCAACACTGTATGTACATACACAAAAGAACGTAAATAAATTTTTACAAATATGTGAATTTTGAAATTATGGAGAACTTTAAATTGTGTATGGCCATGGAAAACACGTATACCAAATATTATCGAATTCTGAAGAGTTAAGATTCAAAAATTTAAATTTTTGATCGAATGTTGACAAAAAAGAATTTTATTTTCGCGGCCACCCTGGAATGTTGATAGCGACCCCCATTAGAGAACCAACGGTTCTATAATGTAACCAATTAAACCATAGTATGTTTAATATTGTATCGGCTAATATTACTAGCTTGGCCAAATGTCCTGAGTTCAATTAGAGAACATGTTTCTAAGAATTGGCCCTTGTTAATAACATTTATAGAAAATTTCAAAGAAAATTTTGCACTCGCCAAAAGGGAAAATTCTGTTGAAAACGGTAAGAATCGGTCCATGATTTCTCCTAGCACCCATAGCAATATCTTCTCGAAATATAGTGCCATGATATATAAATGCGCATCCCATATAATGACCACTTCCAAAAAACACATTAATCTTCATAAATATCTGAAAAATATCAAAATCGAACTAAAATTTTACAGAGATCCGTAATTTTAATTCTCAAGTCATACTATTAGATTTTGTGAATATCGGTCCCTATTTACCTAAAGGCCACTTCCTTACTCTTATAAATATCTCTATCCCCCAGTAATACGAAGTCTGGTTATGTGTTAACTAATAGTTATACTGACAGTTTTCATACGCATTGTTGAAAATTAACTTGTTATTTTCTACTTAGTTAATTTCAAATTAAATATGTTTTGAATATAAAATTATATGTATATGAATTCTGTTTAATAAAATTTTCTTCACTTCTGTTCATAACTTTAACAGTTTTTTTTTTATTTATAAAATTATTTGTACAAAGGCATCAATGGATTCTACATAAAAAATGTATACAATTGATGTTTTTTGAATCCTTATAAATAGTTCCACAAACCCACAACAGGCAGCGCAAATCAAATTTTTGAAATTAACTCTAATATATATACAGTAGCCTAATAAAGTCTACATACAGGAATTAAAATTAAATTTCTTTCGTTGAAAGCTGTATTTGTAAGTTAAAAGTAATGAAATATATTTGTTAAAAAAATAAATTCACACTAAAAAAGATTGAAACAACATCACTTAAGGCGGGTTTAGCAACATTTCCTATCACGTCCAAAATTTCACCGTTATTAGAATTTTTGCTTTTTTGGGCTTTAATGTTCAAAATATTATGAAACTTAATAGCCCCGCCCACCAAAAAGTTAGTTATTAAATCTAATAACGGTGAACTTTTGGGCGTTATTTACATATCGACATAAGATATGTATTATTATATATATCATATAAAAAAAAACTTAAAAAAACTGCTTTAAATTAAAGTAACATAATAATTTTTCCTGTATGTAGACTTTCATGGGCTACTGTATATATATTAGAGTTAATTTCAAAAATTTGATTTGCGCTGCCTGTTGTGGGTTTTTGGAACTATTTATAAGGATTCAAAAAACATCAATTGTATACATTTTTTATGTAGAATCCATTGATGAAATCAGATTTGCAATATATTCAACCGTTTTTGTCTACAGAAAAATGTGCTCAAAATCCGCGTCTTTAGATGCGTTGAACCACCACAAGGAGTGAAAATTTTCCAAAAAAAATGACGCCATTATTTTTATTTACGCAAAAACCTTCAGAAAGTGATGATACCCGAAAAACAAATGAAGTGACCTGGTCACAAATAAACTCTAATATATACATATGTATACAATATTCCCTTTTTAAAATATAGAGAGTTTAGATATAAATAAATCTTTTCAACTCAAAAATAGTATTTTGTCTAACTAATATAATAAGGAACAAATAACAGTTTAGATCAAGAGGTAAATTAAAAAAACCGCATTTAAATATAAAAAAAATTATAAAAATATTTTATAAAATAAATTAACAGTTTTAAATATTGAAAATGAATAAGTTATGTTAGCAAACTGATTTTTTGTGATATTTTAGTTTTGTTTTAATAAAAAATTTTTTTTTTTTATAAAAAAATTGTTTATTTTTACTATTTGAGAAGGGCACTTGCCCACCCCAGAATAATAGTCTAGCTACGCTTATGGATGCAATCAAGAACTTGTTGCTTCAAGATGCAAAGTTTGATAACAACAGTAGTGATAATGCATTAATAAAAAAATAAATTTTAAAATAAAAAGTTTAATTGTCATTCGTGTAATCAAGTTGGTCATTTTAGTAAAAATTGTCCCAACAAGAAAAATTTAAGGTGAACAATGAAAAAACAAAAAAACTGTTTAAAAAACAATGGTTCGATATTATTTGCGGCGTTATTTTCGAATAGTAAAAACTCAGACGAATGGTATGTAGATTCGGAATCAACATCACATATGACAACTAATGCAAGTTATCTATCTAATAAAAAAGAAGTAAATAAAAGAAGAAATTTATATGAAGCAACCAGAAGGTATATGATGACTCAGGAAAAGTATGTAAACTTCAGAAATCTATATACTAAACAAAGTTTTATTAGATTTGGATGTTAAAAGAAGTGAAGTTGATCAGTGTATTTATTATCATGTAACAGCAAACAAAATCTTATTTGTTGCAATTTATGTGGATGATATTTTAATATTTGCAAATGATAATAAAACAATCAACGATGTTAAACAAAAATTAATGAGCAACTTTAAAATGAAAGATATGGGAGAAGCTTCATCTATATTAGGAATTCGAGTAACTCGCACTCAAATTCAATAAAGTTAGATCAATCTCAATATATTTCTAATGTATTGACTCGTTTTGGTATGGAAGATTGTAACCCTGTTAATAAACCAGTCGATTGTAATCAGAAAATATCAGCTGAACTTTGTCCTAAGAACAATGATGAAAAAAAACAAATGTCAAATGTGTGTTTACTGTTTGCTGCTCAAGTAACACGTCCTGATATCTGCTATATAGTAAATATTTTAAGCAGATATGGTGGGAATCCAGGAAATGCACATTGGGAAGCAGTAAAACGTGTAATGCGATATCTCAAGGGTAGTTTAGATAAAGGTCTTATATACACTAAATGTGATGATGAACTGACTGGGTATTGTGATGCAGATTGGGCAGGGTACCTATTTACTCTTGAATCTGGTGCTATATCTTGGTGCACCGAGCGTCAGAAAACTGTTGCCTTTTCCACAACTGAAGCGGAGTTCATGTCAATGGTTGCAGCTATACAAGAAGCAATATGGCTACAAAGATTAGAAAATGAGATTTCTCCAAATCCTATGAAAACGATGCATTGCACATAGGGGCAGCTATATGGTGACTTGTGGCGATAAATGAAAAATGAAAAATGCGTTTTACAAAACAAATGATATGTCATTGGAAAGAGGACACTTTTCTACATATAGTTTGTTCAGAACATTTTTTTTCAAGGCTTTGGTTTAAGAGTAGCAGCAGTCCAAACGTAAGAAAAAAATACAACATTTAATATCTATTAAAAATGGAATATTAAGGTGTATACTTGATTATTAAAATGTCCTATTCATTATTGAATAAAATAGTTTTTTGTAATAATAATATTGATATATGTTGTTGGGAACTGATTTGAGATCTTTTTTTAAAGAAATTATGAATGCACGTACTTAAATTTTGGTAAATTCCGAACAAACTATTATTATAATTTTTTTTACATGAAAAAGTTCTTTGGAAGGAAAAAAGTAGCATAAATGAGCAAAAATGCCCATAACTATTTTATGTTGATTAAAGAAGGGAATGTATAGAATAATATTCTATTTTAACATTTTGCGGATTTTTGCGGTTTTCGATTTTATTAAATTTTTAAAATTTTGGGCCTTTATTCAAAAACGTTTATCAAAAGTTTGAAGTACAAATTTTGTATGAAAAGTTGTTTTATAAATCTTTGATAAATAGTTTTAAATAATATATAGCAATAAATTTTTTATTAGCAAATAAGATTTTGAAAATTTTTAAACTATTTTTAGCATTAGTTTAACTTTTAAACTAACGCTAAAAATACCAGTTTTTATATCGGCAAAATTTGAAAAACGTAATTTTTGTTAATATTCATTTCTCAAAGAAGGCTTCCATTATAAATTATTTTTAATTTTGACCGCTGTTTTCATAACAAATCAAAATGTCAGCTAAGACAAATTCAAGTTCAGTCCAAGTGATTAAAATAGACATTCACAATATGATAAAAAATATTCCGATTTCAAGACTAAATAAAAAATTTGAAATATTAAAGAACAAGCTAGAGAAAAACTTTAAAGTGGCAGTGAAAAGTGTTAAATTTTTAAGAAAATTTAATAATTTTAAAGTTCAATACATAAAAAAATTTAAAGATGCGAATAGGAAAGGAGACACGTTCGTTAAAAATAATAAAATGTGGTTAAATTCTTCAATTATGTTTCCTAAAATTAAAACTCAAAATAAAGGTCGTCCATCCTTACCATTTGATCAATGTTCGGCACGTCGCAAACGTGAAAAGACTGAAGATTTGCGCTCTAAAAACGAAACAGAAGTTCTCAGGTTTGCTACCGAAATGAATTTACGTGCCGATGGAAAAATAAATGATGCGAACTTCTTGAAGAACCTTGTGACAGATGAAAATTTCGCAAGTAATTATAAAACATTAAAAACTGATAAAAACTCCATGATGTCACCAGAAGAAGCCTTGGGTGTAATTAATAATGGGTGACGCAAAGCTTACTTGGGAGAGCTATCAGCTAATACGTTCAAAGGCCAATCAATCCTTTCCCTCATATAAATTAGTGCAAGAAGCCAAAAAACTGTGCTACCCAAATAATATAATAGTATCCGAAACAAGCGCAACTGTAAATCTCCAGTCTTTACTGCAGCACACTAGTGAACGGCTATTAAAAAGTATTGATGTTAAAGATATCAAAAATAGCTTGAATCTTTATAGTAAATGGGGTCTTGATGGAACTACTGGACATAATCAGTGGAAACAGTCTTATTTAAATGCAACAGATACTGATTCTCACGTCTTATTAACAACATTAGTTCCTTTAAAATTACGTGTTAGAGAAAGAGTTATTTGGGAAAATCCTTGTCCATCATCCACTCGTTATTGCCGTCCGATAAGTGTTGAATACACTAAAGAGACTGCAGACATTGTAAAAATGAAAAAAGATGATATCGATAATCAAATTAAACATTTAGAACCGTCAATTGTAAATTTGGATAACAATATTTTTGTAATAAGTCACTCTCTAATACTTACAATGATAGATGGTAAAGTCTGTAATAATATTACAGATACGAAGTCTATGATGGCCTGTTATATCTGCAAAGCGACATCAAGTCAATTTAATAATATTGAAAAAATTACAAAATTACCCTTGCAAAATTTGGAATATGGGATTTCTCTTCTTCATGCGTGGATAAAATCATTTGAGTGCCTTCTGCATTTGTCCTACAAAATTCCCATACAAAAATGGCAAGGAAGAGGCAAAGATAAAGACGTTATATTAAATAATAAAAAAAATATACAGAAGGAGTTCAAAATTAAAACTGGTTTAATAATTGACCAACCGAAACCCGGAATGGGGAACTATAATGACGGCAACACAGCTCGGCGGTTTTTTAAAAATTATTCAATATCATCTGAAATAACCAAAATAAATGAACAATTAATTAAAAATATATATATCATTTTGGTGGTTATTTCGAGCAAACAAACTATTAAAGTTTCAGAATTTAAACAATTTTGTTTGGAAACTGCCAAATTATTTACTTCTTTATATCCATGGTAGTATATGTCTCCAACACTACACAAAGTCTTGATACATAGCACTCATAAAGCCTCAAAATTACCTATTGCAGCTTTATCGGAAGAAGCCCAGGAGGCAATGAATAAATCTTTTAAACGAGTGAGAGAAAACTGAGCAAGAAGATGTGGGAGAAAAGAAAACATAAACGATATATTTAACTTTCTTCTCATAAATTCAGATCCAGTAATAACACGACTCCGAAAAAGTCCCAAAAAAAATATAAACGAGCTTCCACAGGAGGCATCGGAATTTTTCGTGCCAACCTGCGATACATCAACTTCAGATGAAAGCGATATAGACGATAGTAGTGATGAAAATGATGCTTTTATATTAGAATAATTGTAATATTTTATGTATGTATTTTTAATTTTTTATATTACTTTTTATTCTTAAAATCACATATAATGTAATTTAATGTATTTTAGATGACTAATAAAATAATTAGAAAAATTAAAAAAAAAATGGATTTTTTTCAGTATTTTTCACTTTATTTTGTTCGGTGGGTTATAATATTTTTACATATTTGAAATCTAGAGAAAATTACCTTTTCAATGATACCAATAACTTACATCAAAACCCAGTGGTTGATTTATCGCCCCTTTTAGCATATATTTGCCCCTATGTGCATTGTGATAATAAATGTGCCATACATGTTGCTCTAAACAATGCATATTCATCTCGAACTAAATACATTGATGTAAGTTTAAAGTTTATTCGTGAATGTTTTGAAAATAAGGTAATTAATTTAAAATATTTGCCCACAAATAATATGTTAGCGGATTTGCTAAACAAGGTGTTCCTTTTCCAAAACTTTGCCAAACGGATAAGTTTGGCCTAAAATAATATTGTTTATTATTCTTTATTTTAACTTGCTATTTTTATTAAAATTAAATGACATGTTCAGGGAAGATGTTGAAAATGAACTTGTCATTTTCTACTTAGTTAATTTCAAATCAAATATGTTTTGAATATAAAATTAGATATGAATTTTGTTTAATAAAATTTTCTTCACTTCTATTCATAACTTTAAATCGATAATAAGAATTCATTTATACTTAAATAACTTTCAATACGCATAACCAGGCTTGGTGTTAATGGGGGTATCAGGTTAAATTTTGACATCAAAAATCCCTTTATATGTATTCGAAAATCACTGTATAGAATTTTATGAAGATCGGCCCATAATTGGTCATAGCTCCCATATAAGTCACACACCCGTAAAATACATTAACCATATACACATTGACATAAATAAAAAAAAAATTACAGAAATTAGTTTCAAGTAGATAGAAATCATACTGCTTGATTTTGTGACTATGGGTTCAATATGGAAAATTCATTAAACGATTCATTAATATACAGTAGAAGACAAAATCGTTCACAAAAAGTCCCGACATTTTTGTATTACAGAAGAATTTTATTAGTCACTATGTATATGAAAGATATTAATTAATTTTAAATTACTACCTTAAACAATACACAAAAACTAAATTTAAAAAATGGATTAAGTACAATATACTACTTTTAAAACAAAAGTCGGTGTGAACAGTTTTGTTCATTGTTCAAAACAAAGTAATTTTTAAATTAATATTTTGTATGACCACCATTATTTTAATCTTTCACAAAATCTATTTGCGGACAATACTGTTCACATGTAACTTTGTTCAGATGTGATTCAAAAAACGTATAAAACTTCCATTAGTTTCAGAGTGTGTTACCAGATAATAGTAAATAAAGTCCTTAACAATTAACAAAATTATGTTCAAGAAATAATGAAATTTCAACTACTCGTGAACAGTTTTGTCTTCTACTGTAAATAATTTTGTGTTATTCCATCTGCAAAATTGAGTCAGAGCAAAAACATACTTTTGAAGTTTATCTAAGTCTTGCATACTCTTTTTGATATGAACTCTTTTTCTTCGCATGTGGTGATCAAGGTTGCCAATTTAGCCATTTTCCGGCTAGATCTAGCGATTTTATTATCATTTAGCCATAAAAAAATGGCTAGAATTAATCTAGCCGGAAGATCTAGCCATTTTATTTTGTCTTAGCCTTTTTTATTTTATACTTATCTTGAGCATTTTTGGAATTTTTTAAAAATAAAACAGTATTTTTTATCAAATGACAAAGAAACAGTCTTTTTAAACAAATTCGTCTGTTGATGATTTGATGAGAATATTATTGGTTTTATGAAAACAGGCTTCCAAATTGTTTCCAAAGCAAACACATGAGGCATATTCAAAAATCAATTTTACATTTCTTCAATGGATCCAATTTTGAATGTAAGTGCCCAGAAATATGTTTAATTTATCAAAAAGGAAAAAAAAATATTGATATTACAATATTTATCCGCATTTTCTCAATCTCTGGTTATTTTTCATCGTGACGATATACTGACAGTTCTCATACAAAAATTCTATTTATTGAAAGTATATCGTTACGAAATACGATAACCGGAGATGGAGAAAGTGGGGGTTAATCTGCTAAACCCCATTAATACGAAGTCGGTAAAAATTATTTTTCAAAACTGTCAGTATAACTATTAGTTAACACATAACCAGACTCCGTGGTAATGGGGGCAAGAAATGTAATATTTATGAATTTGTATATTTGTATTATTTTTGGGTTTTAGCCATTTCTAGCCATTTATAATTCAAAATCTAGCCATTTTCTGAGCTGAAGAGTTGGCAACCTTGGTGGTGATTAAAAAATAATTTCGAGCCAGTCGGGAAATGTTAACCTACTACTAAGTATATAAATTCTTAAATGTCATTCGTTATAATAGGAATAAAGGACAAACACTGTTAAAAATGGTAAGAATCTGTATTTATTTCAATTATAAATTGTTGAATTAGTTAACATTTACATATTGTACATTTGAAAGAAAATAGCTTTTGTGTAAACTAGGAGCTAAGTCCCAATAACAATAATTGAATATGAATATTAAAGTGTTTATATGTATGTGTGTGAAGTTAGCTCCGAAAGTTAGCTCCGTTTTTTACATTACCTATTTTAATGTGTAAACTAACATACCTCGTACTCAAAGACTGTTAGGTTAACAGAGCTGCATTATTTTCAGCTCATTTAACATTTTATGATATAAAACCAAAATAAAATGGTTTTACCGATCATTCAGTTTAAATATATAATAACAAATATTTTAAAAATTAAATAAAAATAATTAAATATTTATTTATGAACTATCGTTGATGTCTTTGCATTTAGCATATTTTTGGACCAGTTACATGAGAGACACATGAACATTAAAAAAATTCTAAAATGTGGTAGAACTAGTCCTAATAAAGCGGAAAGACTAGATTTCAGAAATGTATAGTTTATATTCAGAATTTATTTCATATAATTTAAAAAAAGTGAAATTTCAGATTTTGTTAAAAGGGTCACATGGAAAATTTAAAAAAATGGTTAAATTTTGGAATTGTGCTCGATCTAGTCCTAATACGTTGGAAAGCCATTACTTAAGAGAGTTCAGAACTGTTCACCTTATATTCAGAATTTATTTCAGATCGGAGTAATTTACTTTTAAAATAGTGAAATTTCACATTTTGTTAAAAGGGGCACATTGAAATTTTGAAAAAATGGTTAAATTTTGAAATTGTGCTCGATCTAGTCCTAATACAGTGGATATCCATTACTTCAGAGAGTTCAGAACTGATCACCTTATATTCAGAATTTATTTCAGATCGGAGTAATTTACTTTCAAAAAATAGTGAAATTTCACATTTTGTTAAAAGGGGCACATTGAAATTTTGAAAAAATGGTTAAATTTTGAAATTGTGCTCGATCTAGTCCTAATGGAGTGGAAAGCCATCACTTCAGAGAGTTTAGAACTATTTAGTTTATATTCAGAATTTATTTCAGATCGGAGTAACTTGACTTTTAAAATAATTAAATTTCACATTTTGTTAAAAGGGGCACATTGAAATTTTGAAAAAATTGTTAAATTTTGGAATTGTGCTCGATCTAGTCCTAATGGGTTGGAAAGCCATTACTTCCGAGAGTTCAGAATTGTTCACCTTATATTCAGAATTTATTTCAGATTTTGAAATTGTGCTCGATCTAGTCCTAATACGGTGGATATCCATTACTTCAGAGAGTTCAGAACTGTTCACCTTATATTCAGAATTTATTTCACATCGGAGTAATTTGACTTTTCAAATAGTGAAATTTCACATTATAACAATGTAATTTTTATTATTCTCATCATATTTAAATGGAGGGTATTTAACCCCTTGTGTATGTTGAAAAAGTTTTATTTTTTTCATTAAATATTGAAAATAGGGTCATGTTTTGTTGTAAACTTATTATTGTTATAGTACTTGTAAGTATCGTCCGTCGGTCGACAAAGGGTTAAATTTCATCAAACTATTTTCTCATCAAACCTTAATATTTATCTTAAAGTACATATTTTTTATTTCCCATTTATGTTCAAAATCAAATTCTGTATGTCATTTAATTCCACAAAAAATTTACCCCAAGATTATTATTTTTTTATTGAATCATAAAGTATGTACACTGGATAGGGTTATATATCGTCACCTAAAATGCAAAATAACGTAACATCACTTTTCACAAGTTTATAGGAGAAGCAAAAAACGATATAATATGAAAACTACTTGAGATATTGAAACAAAATTTTCAAATCTGAATTACAATGACTCTAGAAATATATTTTATAAAAAAAAATCATTTTTTTCCAGACACACTTTAAGATATGTGGCTTACGTTTTTTTGAATTGTTATTTTCTGAAACAAAAAAACGTATCATCCATGATGTAATAAGTAAGGTGAGAGCGTTTCGACAACAAACACAATATTTCTTGCTGACAAGTGCATAGGTTTTGTCAAAATTGAATTTGTCAAATAAAAAATAAACAAATTTTATTTTGGCATGTTTTAGATTTTTTTAATGGGATGTTTTTTAAGTTCAATTTTATTGATACTCACCTGATTATTTTTTATCTTTTATTTATTATTTTTATTAACGCTGATTTTAGCAAAATTTTGCTTCAAAATGTTGCTTTTCAGAATTAAAGAGATTTTAATTTTTGTTGGAATTTTTAAATTTATTATTTTTTATTTCAACACAAAATGTAAATAATCTTTGACCTGTTACCAATGTAAGCACAAAGCTTTTGTTATTTAAAAAACGGCCGTTAAATTTAAATTATATTTGAAAAAGAATGACGGTTTAATAGTGCTTTATCCAAATTTCATTATATGAAATCTTTTTATTCACATTTTCATTCATGTTTTTTTGATTTAAAAATTTTTTTCTTTGAAAATAAAATTTATTATTTTTTCAAAATAAATTCAGTTTGACAAAACCCAAGCATTTTCAAAATAGATAAACAAAAATCAGCTGTGTTGTTGATTTCACTTTACTTAATGCATCCTGGTATCATCAATATAAATGATACTTAAATAAAAATAAAAGCAGTTTATATATACATACATATTTAATTTTATTATGCTTTTTTATTTTAATGACTAACAACTACTTTTTAAACTAAAAAAGGTTCTTCATTAAATTTTCATTAAGAGTGCAAAAAATATTAAATTGCAAAAAATTTATTAAAAAAAATAGGATACTACCTAAAATAAGGTAAAAACAATTTGTTAATTAATTACTCAAAGCGTATACGTTATTTTGTTTAAGAAAATCATATACATATGTACTTGATGTTACTTTAGTTTCAATTTTGGTTATAACTTGGTTATTTTTGATAGTAAAAGTTTAAAATTTTTTACACATATGTAATATGTTGTAGTGAATCGTAATCAATAATAAAATCAATTTCGAATTTTTTGATGATACGTTATTTTGCATTTTAGGTGACGATATGGAATATCACATCGGGCATATTGACTTCTATAGTGTAGCTTCATTTTTACTAACCCTAAACTTTCAATTGTCAAATGATTATTATTGCTGGCAAACTTTACTTTACAAAACATGCATCCTATCCTATTGACGATTCCAAATTTCGGTTTCGATTTATATGTTTTAACTCTTGTCCGACACATAACGGAGAGTAATATAAAGTCACAATATATGGTAAGCAGAGCACTTTTGTCATATAGTAATATCAGACACGAAAACATTACTTAAAACACAAAATCCTTTAATATTTAATAGAAATATCACTTTATTTAAATAAAAATTTTGTATATATAGGGTATGTATGTATAAAGTAATTTAAAATATGTATGTTTTCAAAAATAAAATAATCACAAATTAAATACAATTTTAAAATTATAGTAGTACGTATGAGTATCAATAAATATTCGATTTCCGAATAAAAACTATAATAAAATATTTTTAAAATACTAAAATACATATTTAGGTCAGTATGTATAAAATAGATTAAAAACAAATCCAAAATTAAAGTATGGAATGATTTAATCTTGACTTTTTCTTTTAAATAGTGATGACTTAAATATGAATTTATTGTAAAAATTTGTGCAGTTATGACCATAAAAAATACTACATTTGCAAATTTGTAAATTTAGAAAATATCAAACGGTTACATATAAATTACATATGTAATCTGGATTAATAATAATAATTTATAAATGTTGATAATTTATCATAAGATCAATAACAATTATACGCTGTATATTAATTATACTACAATTTATTAGATGGTTATAGACTTTTTTAATAAACGTTTAATATGAATAAAATTAAGAAAACGTATTAATTTTCGTTAATTGATATATATTATATATATTTTGTTTAATTTTTCATATTTTATTTTATAAACAACTACGGAAATGTCTGCTAACTAACTCAAATGATTATATTTATGTTTAATTCATTCTCTTAAAGATTGTACATAGGATTACTTGTTGCATCGAACAGTTGTTTGCCAGTTGATTCGATCATAGAACGCAAAGCAATGCTACGTTGTTTGGAGACCGCTTTGCGCAGAGTGAGTTCGAAGACATTATTCTCATCTATATTGTCCATAGGCAAGTGATCACGAGCCATGGTTTGTGTAAATGGCACTGTATTTTCAATATTTTCATGTTCGAATATTAAACCTCCAATGTTCGAATCAATAGCTGTTATACATTCCGTATTGAATTCTTTAGTCCATAGTTCAATGTTACGATTGTGTATAACCTCACTAGGAAAGCATTGCAAAAGTTCTTCGAAATTCAAATCAGCTACCAAATTATTGAGGATTTCTAAAATAATAGTGTTTATTGGATAAAACGTAAATTATTTTAATTATGGGCATTGTTTTTAAAAGCATTACCAGTAATATAAGTCTTCCAATTCGGCAAAAGTTCTTTTTTACCCAGAATTTTCTTAAATAAGGATTCCCATTGTTTTGGTGTAAAATTGTTAGACTAGAGTAATAAGAAAAGTCAGTGATTACAATATCAGATTTAATATAGTTTATAGTCCTTACCTTGCCATATTGCCAAAGATAGTCAGGGCAAAAGTTTAGCATATAATTAATGGCTAAATGTTTGGGCAACACGATTACCAGAAAACTATCGATGCCCAAGAGATTTGGTGTCTTTTGTACAAATGCAATGAATTCTTCAATAATATCCTGTTCAATTTTCGGCGATGCCAACAATGACTGTAATAAAGAGGAAGTTATATGTTTGTTTAAATTAAGAAAGTGTATTGATTTTACCTGGATTTTTAATGTTAACGTTAGCAGTTCGTTATGCCAACCAACAAAATGTACCTCAGTTTCCCCATCTTCTTTGTTCGGATAACTGAAATCGCCTCGTTTAAATGGCGACAAACGGTTTAAATATTGGGGACGATCCGAAAGACATGGTATAGGTCTAACATACGATTTAATATGCTGATCGAATGTCTCACCACTTAACTTATAATCGGGTATAAATGGTACATACAGCAATTTTGGATCATTAATTCGGCATCCATTGCCTGGCAACGACTGACCATAATACAACATGTGATAATTTTGATTTGCACCCAAATGATTATGATGCTGCTGTTGCATACGTAACTCTTGCAAGTGGCGCATCATGAAAGATATGCATTCCATGCGTAAACTTAAGAACTCTTCATTTAATGACTGCTGCTCAAGATCTGCCGATTGCAGGTCAGTTATCAAATCACTTAAGGCCTTCAAACGCCCCATATACATACGAAATAGTATTTTCAAGCCTTTATTATTGATTTCATTCTCATCAGCATTGTGCTGTTGTTGTTGTTGATCATCAATATTCAGCAGCGAAGCTTTTGAATTACGTTTAAATGGTGACTGTTGCTCTTGCAATTGATCATAAACAATGCGATTGCAATGGCCAGATATGCGTCTATCATCAATTGATGAACTAGCTGCAGAATTTGTATCACCTATAGAATTAGCAATCGATTCGCTGTCCCGATCACTATTACCCTTGGAGAAACCTTCATCGTAGTCTTCGTCAATTTGAGGCGGTGTGTTATTTGTCGGCATATCTTGATTTGTATTTAAAGGATTTACATCAAACAGATCATAATAATAGGCCTTTAAAAAAAGAGAAATATATGTAAGTAATTATTTTTATTAAATTATTGCACTGTACAATGTAATTTTTAACACATGAACCGCATATGAAAGTACAGGCTCTATATAGAAGAACTGCTTAATTAGTTTGTCCTTTTTAAAGAAATTTCAGGTATAATATTTTGTTATATTTTTTTTACTTGATCCACTATGCCGTTATGGGTAGTAAACTAAAGGGGAGGATTTAGCTATTTTGGTCCAATTATTTGCTTTAATATATAGTGAAAACATTTCCGAATTTACAAACCGAAATTGTAGATTTGTCAAGGCGCAGCGGCTAAAATAACACATATTGATAACTTTGGCATTATGTGGATCGCCAAATAAAGTACACAGTATCAATGTTCAAAGACTTATTAACAATCACCAGAACAAAATAAAATTTTAAGAACCTAACACACTAATGAAGTCAAATTTATTGAAAGAAGGTATGAACATCAAATTCAATTTAACGTTTGGTAAAATCAACACTAAATTTGGGAAGCACATTTGCTTTTATATAAAACAAGTTTCTGTTGAACTTTATTCAGTTATATAGGTTGAAATCCAAATCCGGGAGGACATTTGTAACCCAAAATTAGTAGAGTTTTTCCTTGGGTACAAAAAGTGATGTGGACCAAATTGGAACATGTTTAAAATTGCGACTTTGATTAAGAAATTTAGATGGACAGACATATAAATGGAGGCGGACGAACAAAGCTTATTCAACTTAAAAAATGATTCAGTAAATACAAATAAACATACCAAGTTGCATTACAATCAGATAATTTTTGCAAAAGTTATAGAATTTTTACAATTAAGGATATATGGCAGGATCAAGAGTCCTTGCCGCAGTCACAATAAAAAATAACAACAAGAATTTAAGCTTTGTGCCAAGGCGAATTTATACAAGGAGGAGTCAGTCAAACAGCTGTCAAAGCTTGTTTTTATATTTAAATATCTACATATCCTAAGCTTATTAACAAAATATTTATTGTTTACATAAATAAGTAAAGCCCTCACTATTCAATTATCTACACTATATTAAGTTTAAATACTTATTTGTTTAATTATTCATTTTGGTTTATTATTTATTAAAATAAAATATATTGTATTTCAAAATAATTGAAAATATTTCATGAAAAACTTTATTGCGTTTGGTGCGTGAACTTTTTTAACAACCGCGAAAAAATAATACCGTGGTTTTTTATATTTTTTAATGCTCTATTCGAATATGCTAAGCCAATTTTCAAAAATTGTCAATAGTTAGACCCTTTCACATGTGTGTGAAGATAAATTCGAATTTATTAAGCGAAGACAAAAACCACTTTTTTTTAACAGTACGTAATAAGTCGATAACAGAGATAACAGAGCACTGTTAACGATGAAAAATTTACACAAATGAAATAAAATTTTAAAAAAAGTTAAATACACCGATTTATTTTAATAATAATTAGGAATTTTGTAAAATAATATGTAATAATGCTAAATTACTTACCACATAACACACTAAGGCCCTAATTTAATAAATCACGTCACCAAAGTGATATTTATGTGCAAAGCAATAACAACATTTCACACATTTTAAAAATTTGTTTTTGTTTTGTGTACACAATTTTCAAATTATGAAAGGCAAATCAACGCTTGAATTTTTGTGCGTTTGTTTGGTTCAGAATTTGTACATAAAACAAAAACAAATTTTTGAAATGTGTTAAATGTTGTTTTTGCTTTGCACATAAATATCACTTTAGTGACGTGATTTACAAAATTAGGGCCTAAATGTATTTATGATGCAGAAATATTAAGCGAAAAATATACATACAATTGAATTTCTTTATGGGGTATGTGTGTTTTATGGGTAAACTAGATATAGTACCACTATCTCACTATATACGATTAGTAGCCCATAAAACGCCCTATTGAATTCTGGTAGTGGTATTTCTGAAATAATTTCTAAACAGAAATAAATTAAGCTAAAAAAATAAAAATGTGTAATTTTTAGTGTTTCTCTGAGGGATGAGTGGACATTATGGAAAAATAGGATATAGTACCACTATCCCACTATATACGATTAGTAACCTAGAAAACACCCTATCGAATTCTGGTAGTGGTATTTCTGAAATAATTTCAGAACAGAAATAAATTAAGCTAAAAAATTAAAAAATTTTCATCCCTCAGAGAAACACTAAAAATTAAACATTTTTATTTTTTTAGATTAATTTATTTCTTTGTTGGCTTTTTTTCGAAATCGAAAACTTTGTTAATTTTTTTTTTTGCTCAACAGAAAGCTCAGATATTTTCCTTGAAGAGCTATTTAGTCGCTTAGTGGGATGCGAGTGGAATATCTATTAAAATAAATGTTTTGTAACTCGAAATATGCAATTTTTGATTTTTTTGGCAAAATTTAACTTTTTCCAAAAAGGGCCCTCCTTTTAAATTTTTTTATTTTTATTTTTACTCAAAACGTATGTTTGGATGTGTGTTGTCTTTTTTGATGAAATTTTCAGAGGTTTTCTCGGATTTTTGCTCATATCTCCGTTATTTATGGACGGATTTTAAATAGCAAACTTCTCGAAAGCATGTCTGACAGAATTATTGAAGATTTGGATCCCGAAGATATGTGTGGTCTTCAGACAATTGATTTCAACAAACAGACAGACAGACTGACGGGCATGGCTTAATCGACTCCGCTATCTATAAGAATTCAGAATATATATACTTTATAGGGTCGGAAAATTATATTGTGGAAATTACAAACGGAATGACAAACTTATATATACCCTTCTCACGAAGGTGAAGAGTATAATAAGTTATATACATACAGAAGTCATTTCCTTAAATTTTATAATGATCGGTCCATAATTAGTCATAGCTCCCATATGATGCCCACTTCTGAAAATCATTTTAAAGAGATTTCTTAAAAATGTTGGTATTCAAATACAGCTCCTATATACATTTTAAAAGAGAACTGTTTATAATCATCTTCTAGGTGTAGGGTATCATATGGTCGGGCTTGACCGACTATGCTTTCTTACTTGTTGTTATTCTTTTGGTATAAAATAAATTTTAAAGTATTTCTGAAGGAGTTATCGAATTACTACGTTAGCAATATTTTAATGATTTCTTGCGAGCTTTAATTTTCTGACATTAGGATGGTAAGAACACAGATCTGGTAGATAAATAGTAAAACGGGATACTTGAGGTCAATGGCCCTTAGAGAAAAATATTTGTCTTCTCGAGACAAATACATTGATATATCATACTTTAAGATCCAACTGTAAATGCTAAAGTTATTACGACAAATTCGGCAAAAAAATAAAAAAAAAATGTTGTAACTGCTTTGCAGAAATACAGTATATTAGGGGGTGTACGGCGCACTTTTTTTTAAGGTGGTGCACTCTAATGTACGTACATATTTATGAAATAAATTTGTGTCGTTGTTTAATTGGATGTTTTTATTTTGTTTGTGAAACAAAAATTCGGAAATTCAGGAATCTCGGGATTTACATTGAAATGCCAGTCCCGTTTGGCATCCCTAGTGGATACCTATATAAATCCGATAATTATGACCGATATGGGTATACAAATCAGAAATATTACTTTCATTCTACTGTAGAAAATGAAAGAATTGTATGACAAATTAATAGTACATACGACACCTTTTCATCTAAGCGATGATATGAGAAGCATTTTAGAATCACACTTCTACTAATACTCAGATGAGAACACATACAGTGTAAATGTAACTTACAAATTATTTTTTAAATATTTAAACTCACCTGCAAAATATTAACAAACACTTTCTGTGAAGTTTGATAACCCTTCTGCCCAATGTGCGATGCAATGTAGTTGAGAAATAATTGCAAAATGATTTCCAGTGTTATACTGTGTTCCACACACAAGGCATGTATGAAGACGTCACTTATAGCCTCGATTAGCTCAGTTTTCTCTGTAGCTAACAGAATGGTCTCGGCGAAATCCGAAAAGGAAACCACTTCCTGGCCAGCGGTTGACAAACTTCCTATTAAAGCACTTTGATTGATTTGTGTTGATTTGCGTTTGACTTGCTTACTATGAGGATGTTGAGTGTCTTTTGATAAACTAGTTGGATAATCATCAGTTTTGTCACGCTTTTGTTTTTGGAATAACACCGTTGTATCGTCGAATAGGACATTTTTATATTTGATTAAGGCCACAGCCAAATCGTGACGATTAGTACGCGAGACAACTTCTTGTGATAAAATATAATTTGACATACGACAAGCCGTTACAGCGAGCAAGATATTATCATCGGGATTTCTGAAGACATTTAAAGGAAATTGTTCATAGTCTAAGATAGTGTGAAAAACATGATTATACTACTTACAAATTGTCTAAAAATTTTAAATAATTTATAATTTCTCCACTTATAGAATCAGCAACGACGGGAGAGCCTAACATGACTGGTGGTACGTCTTCGGGAGAGTATTTTATAAACAAATTTAAAAATTCCAATGACAGGGAAACTTGAGTAAATCCCTGCTTTACAACTCGACTAGGTGTAAAAAATGGTTTGACCAATTGATTAAGGAATGAGGCTTTTAAACGATCCGTGCCTAAATTCATTAAAAATAGTTTGACTGTATAAATTAGACCATAAAGTTGTTCAGGTTCTATTGTGGAATCATCTCCGGGCGTTGGAAGTTTTTGCATGTCCTGACATTTATCTTCATCAATATAGAGCAAGTTGTTTATATAATTTTCATAAATTTCGGACAATTGCAAATTGCACATTTTATAAAATCCCGATGCCTGCATATGGATTTCCTTCTTTTTCGATCTTATGGAGAAATCAGCCAACTTACGACAATTTGCCATAAATTTACGACGTAATTGCGATTCTCTTTCTTCGCTTAACTTGTTGAATTGCAAGGAAGTACTCATTCTCAGCATAACATGAGCCTCCTCCATGAGGTCATAAAAATTGGAACTACTAGCGGATCTATAAGTTTCGGCTATGGATTCTAAATCATCTACCACCTGTTCTACGGGTGGTACTTCCAGATTATATAGAGTCCATTCATTTGTGACTGATTGTTGATTGGAATAACTGTTTCGCAACAAATTGTGTTTAGCTTTGGCTTCAGCGATCAAACGCGCAGCTATATTGCGCTTGCCCTCGCCTGTACTTCGTCTCTTTAACGCTGTGCTACTGCTGTCGCCTGAATTAGAGGCAGAGTTCAAAGCTCCATTGCTTATTAACACCAAATTATTACGGTTCACACATACATACTGAACATGTATAAATGAACACAGTCCCACTACAGCAATGGGAGCGTTTACATCAGGACTTGACTCTTCCGGAAATAACTCAGCTATAGAGGGGTACTCGAAGCGATTATTAAACAGTTTGTGTCCAATTCTAGAAGTATGTGTTTCAACCGATTCCGTAGTTATGGCATAGATGACATAATCATTAATATGAACTTGTAAAACTGGAGCAGTAAATGAATAAATTGCTATAGGCTTTTCGTTTTCATTGTACCACTTGCCTGAAGAAATGCAGATAAAGAAATGTGATAAATTTAAATCATATCTTACATGGGACAATAGTTACCTTGGGCACAAAACTGGTAGAGATAACCATCAACACTGCTGGCAACTAATAAAGCAAAACCAATACAGCTCTGATGTTTATTAGACTTTAAAGTACGCCGATTAACATGTTTTGATGTTGTAATTGCACCCGGTATTTGTTGATTTCCCATGTCGTATTCAGGATCGTCGATATCCTCGCAATCGTTGTCATTGCGCTGATAAATGGCTTTCAGGTCCATGCAACGTAATATATCTACAACTCGAGCACCTCCCGGTTCGGAAGTCTTCATACAAATTTGTAGCAATTTACGTATATCATATTGCACCATATTTTCCTCGTTATAGGCAGATACAATTTTACCGTTTGCTGAAATACGCTTTAAGAAAAATAAACAACAATTTATTAAAAATCTAAATATAGTTTAAACTTTATGTACCTGCACATTCATAGCCTTTGCTTCATTGACAAGCTTAATTTTGATCTCATTTGCTTTTGTCGGCATTATAATTATTTCTTGAGTATCACAAGTTATACTACATTTACCACTGACTGGGCCATTGCCAATATCACTTTCATTTTGCTCCCATTGTGATTTCAAATCCACTTCAAACTCACGACCACATGCTGAGTTCACCATACGTGCCACATTAAAGTCAATAGGTGTTCTACCCGGAAAGCCATTTAAAGGACGTCCACTTGCTGTAGTTTCCAACGAATCTGTTTCAAAGCTATTATGACTATGGCTAGAAGGCCCCACACTAGTTTTACTTGCCATACTCGATTCTGAATTCGATATGACATCTTCAACTTCTATATCGGCATTCTCATCCATATCATAAGCATATTGCATGGTATTTTGAATGCCGCCATCACCAGCAGTGCACACATTGCTGGCCAAAACATCTACCACACGAAACGCTACGCAATAACGATTATTCATACATGCAATCACATTTTCAGCAAGATTCAATTTCAATGGTACAAAGTTTAGATTTACAAAAAATTTGAATGGTAGAAAATCAATATATTTAAATCTTGGTTGTGTACTCTCGTGAACGCATTGGGTATATTCGTATAGATAGATGCGCTCTTTGCTGCTAACAATAATGTTGCCGGAGGTCTAAAAACATAAATATTAAACAAATAATTTCGTTAGATAATTGTTGTTTTATATATGGAGTATATCAACCACGACTAAAAAACAAAAACCCTTAAAACCTTTGTCAAGAGGATTTGAATAGGAAAAAACACTAAAATTTTACTTTTTATGTGAAGATATTTAGAGCTTATTACAAAAATAATATTTTAAACTAACTATCTTTAACTTTTAATTTAACTAAGCGCCCAATTAGTTTGAATTTGACTCAGATTGCTTTTTTGCTATTATTGATATATAATGTACATATATTTTTTATTTGTTTCTTTAGTTTTTGAATACATATGATTACAGAATATACATATATTTGGTCAATTCACATGGTCTCCTATAATGTCATATTGTCATAATGTCCTTACTTACTATTTGCACAATTAGTCATTAAAATATAACCAAAAATGTAAATAAATGTTTTCAAATATATTCCTAAATTTAAATTATCTAGAAAAATCCTCCTTTTATTTATGTTTTTAATCTAGTAATGGCTCATATTAAGGAACATTTTTGAAAAATTAAAGATAATTTTTGTTCAAGGATATATTAACTTTGAACATATGTATATAAAACGAAACTAAAGCGAATTTCATATTTCTACAAGATACAAATTTTAAAATTTAAGAAAATGTTTATTATTAGCTATTTTCCAAATACTTAATTTAGCATTTGCTTAAATATTAAAGCAATTAATTAGCAATGTACATTTTTAACATATTTACCTGACAGCACTGTATTAGATCTGGAGGACTACGCAATGGCAGCTCAATTACGTCAATACTTTTAATTAACTGTGCCTTTGGTGTTGTCATCGATGCAATTCGTATGGTAATGGGTAAATCAGCTAACTTTGATTCTGGAAATTTCAAAAAGTTTGCATATATGCGCACAAACATTTTTGTATCATCTTCGGAATAAACCGTGGTATTGTTACTGCTGCTGGTGCAACTAATGCTCGATGAATTTGTGTGCACAGGACTTCCAACATTCTCCTTTTCTAATGTAACCAAATATTTACCTAAAATTTCCAATAACTTATTGTTTAGTTTGAAATGGAGAGTAAATCGAATCTAATTAACCAACCTGCTTCACAATAAATTAAATTGACCACTTCACCCACAGTAGCCAGGGTGTATTTTGTGGGTAGCTTTTCATCATTAGTTGCAGTTGAACTTGTGTTGTTATCATTTATAGCAGCACTTTCACTAGCACCTGCCCCGACAGCATCTTTCTCGTCTGCTAAGCGTTGTCTATCAACAATATCATAAATTTCTATGAATTGCTCTGCACTACTAATGGCAATGCGATTAGAGTCAATTAATGTTGCTGCCAATATTTCGCCATTCAAAGCAAATGTATTTTGCTTGGCAAAATTATACGCCTGTAGTATTTTCACCATTTTTTATGTTTAAAACTGTCTATAAAACATTAAAAAATATTTTAATTATCTGTATTTACTTGAATATAGCAAAAACTACAAAATTATGGAACTAAAACAACGCCCTTTTAATTAGAGTTAACGTCATTCTATTCTACATACTTTCTTTCCCATTCAAATATCTCACTTAATTAAAGCTTTATTTATTTTTGTTTGTTCTATCTACGTTGACCATCATATCCAGACTAAAATTCAAAACAAATTTTGTTCCTATATGCTACTGTTTCGTGCCAAATTCTTATTATGAATGTTAGACGTTCCATATTTTGAAGCCAACACAGAAGAGAGCATTAGAGTTTAAGTAAAATGTTGTTTATTGTTTAAAATATTCTCAACGCCCTTTTACAATTAATTATTTTGTGTTTTGTTTTTTTTTTTTGTTGTTGATTTTATGTTTGCACAACCTTTTTAATCGTTTTAATGTCTCGTCATCATATTCTATTTTGGCTTAACTAAATTCAGTAGTGTTTGGCTAATTATGGAAAAGAAATTGAGTTAAAGAGTGTTTTAAATTTATCGCACTTTAATGTTCTCCACAATTTCAAATTTTTTAATGTTATGGTTAATTTCCATAGTCAAAGTTTGAATTAAATATTTAAAGATATCCCAAATTAACAAGATAGCATTGAAAGATATTTTACTTGAAGCTGTATTTTTTAATTAGGGATGGAACGAGCGTTGTCATTCGCATATGCTCTTATTTTTCGCATTTGCGTTGGCATTTGCTACATTATTATTAAGGTACGTTCACATTACTGAAATATTTAACAAAAAAATCTATATTTTTCTTTAATTAAAACCAATAAATATTTATTTAAATAAACCTCTTAAGATTAGAAAATATCACAATATTAATTCAGTAAAAGTTTGAAATTGTTTACCCTTATAAAATTTATCTAAGAACAAATAAATATTTGTTGAAACGTTTTTTCGTCAAATATTTGACCAATGTGAACGTACCTTTAGTCTAACACCCGATCAAAGTAAAACGATCGACTCATAATCACTTTATGAGTCGATTTAGTGTAATCCAGGCGCGAATCCACAAGGGCAAAATAAGGAAATGAACAATTTTCCATATCAAAAACGAAAAAGGAGATAATAAAAAATTTTAAATATTTTTTGATAACTGCTTCCTTTTTTTATTGGTGAATGGTATACCAATTCTCGTACCTACCAAAAATTAATAAAAAATTTAAAAAAAAATGTAAAAAAAATGCTCATGCAAAACACTAAAATCTCGACTAAAAACTGGATGGGTAAGGGTTGGTTGATGAAAATTTGGGGTTATAGGTATTTTTTAATACCAAATAACGCTAAAAAACGTTTTTGATAAAAAAAAATAATAAAAAAAATCTGGATAGGGACCCCTAATGACCTAGCGGTATGGAATATAATTTACGACCTATTCTCATAGCTCCCAAATACACATACAAAATTTCATACAAATCAGCTGAGCCATTTCGGAGGAGCTCAAACACAAACATTGTGCCACGAGATTTTTATATATTAGAAAGAAGAAGATATTTTTAATTTCTTCATTATTGATGTTTTTAATTTCTTCATTATTGACGATTTTTTTTCGAAATGTACTATTGTTTAAGAAGTAGTAAAAATTACATTCACTTTGCACTATATACAACATTAGTGTATAATTTTTTTGCATTTTCGATATATTTGAGTTAAAAATTTTTGTGTTAGTATACATCTAGAAGAAAAGTAATATTTCAATTGATCTTTTGACCCACTTTGTGGAAGTAGAATTTCACCAAATTTTGCCCACATATAGAATCAGTTATTTATTGGTGTATATGCTTATAGACTATTGTTTTATTGAGGGGACGAATTAAACGTTCCAAAATTACTATATTCCCATCTATTTGAATAAACAATCCTTAATATGTATTTATAAGTTTATGGAATATTAGAATGCCTTCGCAATATGTGTTTATTGAGCTTTAAACCACAAAACAAATAAATGTATTTCAAACAAAAGTCATTGGATATACATAGGCATCTATCTATATTCCAATGATTTTAAGTTTAAATCGATATAGCTCTAATACTAATACTGGCCTATTTACCTCGGTGGTACCCCAATGGTCTGTTCTTAACCCATATTGTTCATATATGTATATTTAACTGATTGGATTTCAATTATGAGTAATTATTATGAAAATTCTTTAAATGATCACCTTAACTCTATATACATACATATATATGGATATGAACTCGCTTGAGATTAATCCTACCAAAACGAAAGGTATGCAATTTTATTCATCAAATAGAAATTTGTCATCCCCCAGATTATTCATCAGTGGTCATGAAATTTGCCTTACTGATTCTCTAAAATGTCTTGGTGTTATTTTATACACAAAACTAAAATAAGCTGATCAAAAAAATAATTATACATGAACATGATTATGTTTCGGCGCTTGTACCTATGCGATTCCTTGTTGAAATGCGATTTTAAACAATATCTGAACCTACGTAGTTTGCTTGAATTTTACAAAATCGTGAGATATAAACAACCTCAATTAAACACGCATTATTCTGATTGATGTTCCACTAACACAACATTCTATTTTTTACCTAATAATAATTCACCGAACTTGGAGCATATGTGTATCCTAATGACCTAAAATTTTTTCGTATTCTTACCTTACGTACAAAAGGAAGCTCTTGGTCTACTTTTATATAGGTCAATTTTAAATTACAATTAATTCTTAATTTCATTATCCATTAATATTGTTAAACATTTTTCTATATAGAAACCTTTTATTTTAATTTTTAAGTTATATTTATGTATATTCTAACTCTATATACATAAATATAGCTTTATATAGACATTTTTTTATTTATAATATTTACTAATGTTATATAGATATTTTCCTAACAATATACATACATATGTATTTAGTTGACCAATATAGCTACTTTATATTGATATTAAATAAATAAATAATTCAAAGTATACATACATATATCAATTAAATCTATTAAAATGAATAAAAATTCCTTTGGATTTCTTTGGATTGTGACATCTTAATTAAATTTTGAAAAAGTTTCTATGCTATTGTCAACCAATGTAGGTATGATCGAACATACCGAAGAATACTTTCTATTTGCAGCTAACTAAAACATGAGAAAAGAACCAGCATATATTAAATAGTATTTTTATAAATTTAAACGTAATTTATTCTTAAAGGAATAGATTTTACAATAAAATGTTTGTTCTATTTTTGTCTCTTCAGTTTATTTGTGGTGCGGCAGGTCTTTAATAAGAAATAAAGGAAAGTTTGTCAAGTCGATGTAGCAATATACCAATGCGTATACAAATTTGTACAAACATGCATACTACTGGTGTAAGATTTCCTTTATACAAACATGGGTGATGACCTAGGTGTATGTAAATAAATAATTGCCGTTAAACATGCTCACGCAAAACGTTTAATATATACAAATGTATGTACCTACATACGTACAAACATATGAATATACAATATATCTACATACGAACATTATGAAACCTCACAAATATTGTAATAAATAACCGGTAAATAAAGTTATTTTCCAATTTACACCTGACATATATTTTCATATACATGTATAAATGGCTTTGCGTGAAAAACAGATAACTAAAAATATTTTGTGTGTGTTTCTATTAAAAGAAATAACCGGAAACGGAAAAAACACAACTTAACAAATCATTCAGTTTAAAAACTGTTTTATTAGTCAATGATGCAATATGGGTGCGTCTTCCAACTGTGAATATATATGTATGTACGTACCTACATTAAAACATACAAATATGTATTTTTAGAGGAACATGAACAACTAGAACACTAAATCTGTAAAATTAATCTTTTATGATATAACTTAAAAATATTCCAGAATTTCACACTAAAACTTTTTTAAAAAAATCGTTGTTTTTTAAATATGTAGTAACATAATTTCTTTTTATACTTTGTTTAACATTTGAGTTTAGATTTTGTCATTTATTATTTGGCAAAATACACAGACCAACTCTTTGAAAAATCAATAATGATTCAAACCATGTTCACATTTATAATTGGCAAGATTTAAAAATGCATAATACACAAAAACTTGGAGTAATTATTATATTATTATTGAAAAAACAGTCACAACTGCATTATTAATACCTTTTTAATAAAGTGCAAATTATTAATTCAATTATATTCAATTTAGTATTCACTTTGCACAGATTTATTTTTACTTTTTCTGTACATATGGAAAAATCTAAAAGTTGTTATTACTTTTAAGTTATCCACGAAAAATTGGTGTGGGAATCCATTTTAATCTTAATAACATAAATATTTTTTAATATACTATTTTTAAATGTATTTGTTTTTATTTTCAATTCACTACTGTAATTTAGCACTTTACGGCTCCAGTCAAAGTAAATTAATAAAGTAGCGACAGTACTACAACAAATACAACATTTACAAAAACCACAAGCAATTTTGTTTTTGGTTTAAGGTCTGAGCTGTCAAAGTTGCCTGTTGTTGTTTTTGCTTTTGGGCTTGTTGTATTTTTCGCCACAACAACCACAAGTGAATTGACAGTTCAGACCAAAGTAAAAAAAATAGTCAGCTGTTCTACTGAGTCTACTTTATTAATTTACTTTGGCTCCAGTGATGAACTTTGTTTTGACTTATTCTTTTTGTTTATATGTTCTTTGTTGACAATTGAAATATTTTCACAGTTTCGTTTTGTGTAGACGTTCTTAAAAATGCCATCGCTAATTATTGTGACTTGTACAGTGTAGCCAATTATATATGAAAAAATCATTAAAATTTCATTTAGAAAATTTGTATACAAAACATATAATCTCAATAAACCAAACGTTATTATAACGACATCGAACGATATCATCTATCATGCAACAGATTTTATTCTGAATGCTATTTAATACCAACAATTATATTTTTTATCTCTTATTCTACATATTTCGCTAATATAATTCAAAAGCCTTAAGGAAACAACAAATTTGTGCATATTTTGTTGTATATATTTCATAGTTTTAAATATTGCACACAGGTCAATTCATCATAAAGTTGAAATAATGATATGTAAAAGAATTATGATTTTACAAAATATGACTTTAATTTTAACATTTGGTAGTGAATCTCAAAAATTCTAATCGACAAATTTTAATAAATAATGCCTTTTCTATCCAATATTTTTCTATAAAAACTGAGTTTTTATACATATCGTACATAATCGCATTGCAGAAACTTCTAAAAAAGTGATTGATAATAAACATGTCAAATCAGTAATGAAAATTTATTTACTATTGTGGCACTTACTGTAACACATATTTTAATTTTATACTTTGTTTTTTAACATTTTAAATTTGTTTAGTAACTTTTGATTTTTATTTTAATTATTATTTTTTCTTAAATAAAATTTTGATGATTGTTAATTTTGAAACTATTTGAGTCGGACGTATTTTATTTTATTTGTGAATTACCCCACAAATTTGGTGACCCCATGTCCTTATTACATTCTCCGACTCCTCCTGCGGATCAAGCAATCCTACATAATCCTAATACAACTGGACAAGCAACACGCAATCTTCAACAAGATGATTCAGCAAGATTTCCAGAAGTAGCAGTTACATCAACAGCAACTATTCAAAAACTTCCACCATTTTGGACTGAACAACCACAATTATGGTTTATTCAAATTGAATCACTATTTCAACTTTCAAGAATATCTCGAGATGAAATAAAATATTCCCATGTCGTTGCTAGTTTGGATTCTTCTTATTTAAAGTTTATTGGTGATATTTTATTGTCTCCACCGGCAACAAATAAATATGAAACCATAAAAAGCCGACTAATAAACTCATTTTCAATTTCTGAAGAAGCTAAACTTAAAAAATTATTTAGCGGATTGATTATTGGAGATCAGAAGCCATCTCATTTTTTGCAAACAATGAAAGCATTAGCAGTAGGTAACGATGTTGGCGATAATGTACTCAAGACGCTCTTCTTGGAACAACTTCCTGAAAACATAAAATCTCAGCGAATTGGCATTGCAAGCGGATAAGATAATGGAAATTACTCATCCTCAAATATCCAGTTTAAGTTGCTCTGAAAATATTATAAATGAACTAACCGCAAAAATTGAAGCACTTGATAGGAAACTAGATTCATCTATACGTGGTCGAAGGGAAAAGGTTAATTTCAATAAAAATCGCCGTAGAAGCCGAAGTAACTCTAAATCTCGAGCAAATTGGTGTTGGTACCATAAACGTTTTGATACCAAGGCAACAAAATGCGTTAGTCCTTGTAAACACCCCCAAGCAAAAAACTAAATGAAATTTCGGGCAAAGCGGCACCCGTAATTTCAACAACATGCCGCTTACTTCTCAAAGATCTAACAACTAAACGTTCTTTTCTTGTCGATACAGGAGCTGATGTATCAGTTATTCCACCTACAACAAAACATCAACGAGGTTCAACATTGAAATCTTTTCCAATTAAACTTTTCGCAGCAAATGGAACAGAAATACGAACATATGGAATACTCCAGCTGAATTTTGGTTTGCGTAGAAACTTTTCATGGATTTTCATTGTTGTTGACGTCACTCATCCAATTCTGGGATCTGATTTTTTGAAGCACCATCATTTATTGCCCGATCTTAAGAATCGTGTATTAATTGATGGAAAAACGTTAATATCAACACCTGCAACATTATCATCACTACCTTCTTTATCTATATCTCATATTCAGAAGGATGATTCTGCTTATAAAAAAGTTCTTCAAGAATTCCCAGAGATTGTAAGTATTAACTCCTCACTCAAATGCAAGAACGAAACCAAATGTTTTCACTATATTGAAACTACTGGAAGACCAGTCACAGCAAAAGCTCGTCGTCTTGATTCGAAACGTTTAACGATAGCAAAACGAGAATTTCAGTTTATGCTGGATCAAGGCATTATTCAACCATCTAAAAGTGAGTGGGCTAACCCTCTTCACATGGTGCCAAAATCCAATGGAGACTGGCGTCCATGTGGAGACTATCGTTTTCTCAACAAGATTACAGTTCCAGACAAGTACTCCATTCCTTTTATATCAGATTTCACATACAATTTAAAAGACTGTCAAATATTTTCCAAACTTGATCTGGTACGGGCATACCACCAAATAAGAGTTAATCCCGCTGATATACCCAAAACCGCAATAATTACTCCATTTGGACTCTTTGAGTTTCTCAAAATGCCATTTGGCCTTAGAAATGCTGCTCAAACTTTCCAAAGGTACATGGACGAAGTTTGTAGGGGCTTAGAGTTTGTTTTCGTCTATATTGACGATGTTTTAATAGCTTCCAAGAATGAAGAAGAACACATTAAACATTTGAAAATTTTATTTGAACGTTTCAAGAATTATGGTATCTTAATTAATCCTGGTAAATGCAAATTTGGTTCAAATGATATTGATTTTCTTGGTTTTAATATAACTCCTGCTGGTTTAAAACCATCGAAAGACAAAGTTGAAAGCATTATTCAATATCCAAAACCCAAGACTGTCATAGATTTAAGAAGATTTTTAGCCATGATTAATTTCTATAGGAAATTTATGCCAGATGTTGCAAAAACTCAAGTTAAACTTAATGATCTCTTAAAAGGTGCGGTTAAAAATGACAAAACTCCAATTCAATGGACGAATGATCTTGAAAAAGATTTTGAACTATGTAAGGAACATTTAATAAAAGCTGTTATACTTTCCCATCCAGATTCTAATGCTGAAATTTGTTTAAAAGTTGATGCATCTGAATTTGCAATAGGCGCAGCAATTGAACAATTTGATAATGGTGAATGGAAACCATTAGCATTCTTTTCCAGAAAGCTTTCGAAAACGGAAACAAAATATAGTACCTATGACAGGGAATTACTAGCTGCATATCAGTCTATAAAACATTTCCGTCATATACTAGAAGGCCGTAAGTTTGTTCTCTACACTGATCATAAGCCATTAGTATTTGCTTTCAATCAAAATCCTGAAAAAGCATCACCGAGACAGTATCGACACTTAGATTTCATATCGCAATTTACGACAGATATTCGTCATATATCTGGTAAATTTAACACCGTGGCGGATGCAATTTTACGTATAGAAGAAATTTCTCACATTAAATATGAAGATATCGCAAAATTACAAACTTCTGATGAAGAATTTATAAATTTTCGTAATTCGTCAACTGGACTAAATATTAAACTTCTGCAAGTTCCAAATTCTGATATGAAAATCTTTTGTGATGTATCTACTGAACATGTAAGACCATATGTTCCTCTGCAATTACGAAAAACAGTGTTTGACAACATACACGGACTTACACATCCTGGAATACGTTCAACAAGGCGTTTGCTTACCCAACGATTTGTATGGCCATCTATAAATAAAGATTGTAACAAATGGGTTAAAATGTGTAAAATTTGTCAAGCTGCAAAAGTGAATCGTCACACAAAATCAAAATTTGGTGTCTTTTCTCAAGAAACTCAACGATTTGCAACAATCCATATGGACATTGTAGGACCACTACCACCATCCGAAGGGTATCAATATATGTTGACTATAATAGACCGTTTTACCAGATGGGTTGAAGTTATACCATTAAAAAGTATTACGTCTGAAGAAGTATGCAGAAAATTCATTGAAGGTTGGGTGAGTAGATTTGGCTGTCCACATAAAATACATACAGATCGAGGAAGACAGTTTACCTCAAAAGTTTTTGCAAATATTGCTAAAACTATTGGTGCCCAACATCAACAATCCACAGCGTATCATCCACAATCAAATGGAATCGTCGAAAGATTTCATCGTACGCTAAAAACAGCTCTAATCTGCAACGAAAACTTACAATGGACAAAAACACTACCTATGGTTCTACTAGGATTACGAGCAGTTTATAAAGAAGATATTAAAGCATCTTCTGCAGAACTAGTTTATGGAGAAGTCCTTCGATTACCAGGTGATTTTTTTAAAAGCAACATAGACTACAATACAAATCCTTCAGAAGTGTTAACTCATCTTCGACAATCTTTTGAAAACGTCAAGTCAGTTCCAGCAAGTGATCACGCTGTTCTGAAACCATTTGTTCATAAAGAATTAAAAAATACTTCATACGTATGGAAAAAATTATATTCCCCTAAGCCTTTATGTCCAAAATATGCCGGTCCATATAAAGTAATACATAAAAGCGACAAGTTTTTCAAACTGCAAATAGGATCAAAAACTGAAAACGTTTCAATTGATCACCTTAAACCCGCTTTTATTGACAACGAAATTGCTGAAATTACAACTGTCTCAAAAGATTCAAGACCTTCGAAAATGATATCGTTTAAGTCTGATTAAACTAGGAAGGGGGTAATGTGGCACTTACTGTAACACATATTTTAATTTTATACTTTGTTTTTTAACTTTTTAAATTTGTTTAGTAACTTTTGATTTTTATTTTAATTATTATTTTTTCTTAAATAAAATTTTGATGATTGTTAATTTTGAAACTATTTGAGTCGGACGTATTTTATTTTATTTGTGAATTACCCCACACTATTTTATAAATTAAAATCTAAACATTAAAAACAAAATTAATACTATTTAATACATAATCGCCTTGATATATTTAACTATCCGTTAAGCTGGCCACACACGGGTGATTTGTGAGTGTGATTTGTTCGTGTTCGACTTGTTAATGGGGCTGTGCGCGAATAAAATCACAAGTAATTGAAAATTTCCAATTAAAAATCAGGCGAACAAATCATTCCGTGAGTCGCAATCATTTTCAATCGAGACTAGTCGCAATGTAATTTTTTAAATGAATATATTAAAAGTATTACAAATACTAATAAATAAATAAATAAAAAAATTGATATCAATAAAAAAAACTTTTTATTTCGAAAACATAAAAACAATATTAAAAACAAATTTAAAAGAGTAATACAAAAAAAAATTGCAGTAAAAATATTATTTTAT
This sequence comes from Calliphora vicina, assembly GCF_958450345.1. Classification (NCBI taxonomy): domain Eukaryota; kingdom Metazoa; phylum Arthropoda; class Insecta; order Diptera; family Calliphoridae; genus Calliphora; species Calliphora vicina. The sequence goes on from NC_088782.1 coordinate 92,356,647, forward strand.
CAAAAAATTGCTTAAAATTTAGGGTGGTAAAAAAATTTACAATAAAAAAATGTTTGCGAGTAACGGAGGGTTAAGTTTAATTGATAAACATTGAAAAATGCACATCAATAACCATTTTTTTTACATTAATAGTTGAAAAATTCGAAGTTTGAAAATAGTAAAAAAAGTCGAAAATAGATGAAAAAGTAGATTTAAATAATAAAGTTGACTTTTCATAAATAAGTTTTTTTTATAATAATAATCCTTATAAAAAATAATTATTTACAGCGTTTTGAGTATTTACCTAAAAAGTATTACAACAAATAAAAACTAAATAATTAAATACAAAAACTACTAATATTACAATATTAAAGAAAAGTGGTCTAAAAACATTGTAAAAACATAAATGTTAAAAGAAAATTAAAAAACAACCACTAATTTACTCTTTAAATACTAAAGAATTTTAACAAATTTCTTATTATTTCATGTGTAGGCGTTCTGGATATTTCATTAAATGACAGCATCAGTTCCCTTGCAAATGAATTAAACGTTACATGGTTTAAGTTACTATGCAGTAAATCAGTAGGATATCTGGGGTGAAGATTTTGTATTATTTTCAGATTTTTTTTGTATTATCTGCAATTTTCTGCTATAAGTTTTAGCAACTTTATGGAAATTAGTATAAAAAGGTCGAAAATATATGAAAAAGTAGATTTAAATAATAAAGTTGACTTTTCATAAATTACTAAAAATCGAATAGTCGACTATTCAAGAATTTAAAAAGTCGAATGTTCGAAAAGTCAACATTTTGTTTCAACTATAGAACCCTAGCACTTCAATTTATGAAATATGTATTACTTTATAATAGAAGAGCAAGACACAATTTTGTCTGTATGCTATAAATATGTACCTGTAGATATTGGTTTAATAACATCTAAACAAGTTTAAATTATCCATTGATAAATGATGTAATTTTTTTGCAACCGTCACATAAGTTATTGCTGTGAATGATTTGTTATTGTGAATTAAATAAAAATATCAATTTTGTTTCAAGGCGAATTCATACAAGGTGGTGTCACAAGGTGCATTTCAAGGCGTATTTAACAAGGTGACAGCCAAAGTAAATTAATAAAGTAGCGACAGTACTACAACAAATACAACATTTACAAAAACCAAAAGCAATTTTGGTTTTGGTTTAAGGTCTGAGCTGTCAAAGTTGCCTGTTGTTGTTTTTGCTTTTGGTCTTGTTGTATTTTTCGCCACAACAACCACAAGTGAATTGACAGTTCAGACTGAATAAAAAAAATAGTCAGCTGTTCTACTGAGTCTACTTTATTAATTTACTTTGCACCTTGGTATATTAATTATAAGGTAGTGTCATCGGCGAATTCAGAATACCGAGCGAATTGGTTATATTTTTTTTATATGTAGTTTGACATTGTGCCTGCATTTGAAGGCGAATTGGCTGGCAGGGAAAAATGTCAAAAACAGCTAACAAATAAATCAAAGCGAATTTTTGTTAAACAAAAAATGTTTATAAATTTGAATCTGTTTGTAATTTAATTTGATGTTTTTAAAAATAAAACTAATTTCGTGTAGTATTATTATTGGTTTTAAAACATAAACGAATTTAACAGCAAAACAAAGTTTGACATTTACAAAATGTAAACAAAGTTTGACATTTATAATGCACTACGGCGAAAAATTAACATAGTAGCAAAAAACGATCAGCTGGTCTGATAACACTACCTTATAATTAATATACCTTGCCACAAAGTAATTTACTTTGCTTGCCACCAAAGTAAATTAATAAAGTAGCGACAGTACTACAACAAATACAACATTTACAAAAACCACAAGCAATTTTGTTTTTGGTTTAAGGTCTGAGCTGTCAAAGTTGCCTGTTGTTGTTTTTGCTTTTGGGCTTGTTGTATTTTTCGCCACAACAACCACAAGTGAATTGACAGTTCAGACCAAAGTAAAAAAAATAGTCAGCTGTTCTACTGAGTCTACTTTATTAATTTACTTTGCTTGCCACCTTGTTTATAAATTCGCCTTGCCTTGGCTGTTATCTTTTTAATACGGCTTGGCGCAAAACAAAGTAAATTAATAAAGTAGACTCAGTAGAACAGCTGACTATTTTTTTTACTTTGGTCTGAACTGTCAATTCACTTGTGGTTGTTGTGGCGAAAAATACAACAAGCCCAAAAGCAAAAACAACAACAGGCAACTTTGACAGCTCAGACCTTAAACCAAAAACAAAATTGCTTGTGGTTTTTGTAAATGTTGTATTTGTTGTAGTACTGTCGCTACTTTATTAATTTACTTTGGCGCAAAATGTTTGTTTTTATCAAGGCAAAATCATTAAATAGATTCGCATTGTTTTTGATAAAATATTGTCGTCCTTCTAGGAATAAATGAATGAGAAATTGTGTTCATAATGTCCAACAGTACTTCAGCCAGGAATTTCGTTCCAATGACAAACAAATATGATAGAGTTATACTTCTAGTGGATATGGATTGTTTTTATTGCCAAGTTGAAGGTAAAATTTATAACAAATTATTTTCATGTTGCACATAATTACTAATATTTTTCAGAAAAATTGGACCCTTCCCTAAAGAATCAACCACTGGCAGTAGTGCAATATAATGCCTGGAGGGGTGGGGGGTAAAATTGAATAATAATATTGTTATTGTGAAATCAATTATAATTTTATTGAATTTAGTATAATTGCAGTAAATTATGCTGCACGTGCCAAAGGAGTTACACGCCATATGCGAGGAGATGAAGCTAAAGAACAGTGTCCAGATATCCAATTAGTTAAAGTGCCGAATGTTCGTGAAAAAGCCGATTTAACGAAATATCGTGATGCTGGCAAAGAAGTTGCAAATGTGTTGCAGCGTTTTACACCACTTTTAGAAAGAGCCTCCGTCGATGAAGCCTATCTTGATATTACAGATGCTGTTAATAAGCGTCTCCAGGAAATGAATAATGTTGGTTTACTTGGAATATATTGTAAAATTTAAATCACAGTTTTCATATATTTCTATAGGGCACATTCATATTGCAACCTCAGGAGTTGGTAAATACATATGCAGTCGGGTTTCCAACAATCGGAGAATACGTGACAACAATCACATCGAGTTTTATAACCAATCCTTTAGCTGATGATGATAACTTCTATCGCAATTTCAATGAAAATGATGTTCCGGCAGTACGACAGAGTAATATTCGTTTATTGATAGGTTCATCCATTGCAAGCGAAATTCGAAGTGCCGTAAAAGCAGAAACAACTTACGAGTGTTCAGCAGGTATTGCGCATAACAAGATTTTGGCAAAATTAGCTTGTGGCATTAACAAACCCAATAAGCAAACGATTTTACCTTTGGCCCAAATCCCTGGTCTGTTTGAAACACTGCCAGTTGGAAAAATAAAAGGGCTTGGGGCTAAGTTTGGGGAAGAAGTGTGCGAACGTTTAAGCATTCGTTACTTAGGTCAGTTGTTAAAATTTACTGAGGCGGAATTACAAAGGAAATTCGATGAGAAAAATGGGTAAGTTTTTAGAAATACATATCGAGGGCATATATTCAAAACCCTCCATCTTAAAAAACAACTTTTCAGGAGAACCAAAAAAATGTTTTTTTTTTCGCATATTGTGTTATTAAAATTCGATATTATGCAATATATTTTTTAAACCAACTATTGAAAGCCAGTATCACGATGTCGATTTTAAAAACACTCAGTTTTTAAAATTCTTTCGAATAGTTTTCATACAAATTTGTTCGAATCATTTTTCTTTCGACATCGTGAAACAGGCTTTCAGTAGTTGCTATTCGAAAGAATTGTAAAAACTGAGTGTTTTTCATACAAATTTGTTCGACTCATTTTACTTTCGACATCGTGGAACAGACAGTGAATCTCACATACAGCTGTGTTCAAAATAATAGGAGCAATAGTTGCCCATAACTTAATAAGGTTATTTTGTTAGTCTGTCAACATTAAAACCATGTAAAAAAGCTAGCGGTAGTTACAATGGAATGTAAAAAACCAAAATGAAAATAAATTATTGTGATAGCTTTTATTTCTGTGATTTTTTATAGTGATTTCTTTATTTGTCCATGAAGTGCATGAATCAAAAAAATAGGAGCAATTGTGATTTACAATAAATTAAAGTGATTAAGTGAATATATCGTGTGTGAAGATGGGTTGAATCAAATTCCGCTAAAGCGATGTCAGGATTTAATCGACTCTATGCCTCGCAGATGTGCTGCAGTAATAAAAAATAAAGGATATTCTACCAAATACTGATCGCATTTAAAGTTTCTGATAATATTCATAAGCTTTTTTAACTTTTTCAATAGTAAATATTAATCAATACTGAAATGCTCCTATTATTTTGAACAGCAATTTTTAAGATATTGTTTTTTAACTTCCCGTTACTTTCTTCTCAAAAGCTTTATTTAATTAATGAATTATTTAAATAATTTAGGATTAAATCGACATTACATTACACAAAAACAAATGGAATAAATCTTGTTGTTTTTAGTTAAAAATTAATCTCTTGTTTTTTAATAGGTTCACTCCTATTTTTATGAACACAACTGTATATGTAATTGGTTTTTAAAATTTCGCATTATTGGAAATAGAGCGGCTTTCTTCTCAAAATATTCAATGGATCAACCAAGGCTTGAATAAAGGCAAAGTTGTTTGCGATACCAATTTTTTCGTACTTTGCTTTATATTTTGTTTCAAAATGGTTCAAAATGGTGAGGAAAACTAATTTGTCCATTTTGGCTTCAATAAAATGCAAATCGTCCGGTACTCTACATCCAGCCCGAAACTGTAAAATTAACAGAAAATTTTTGGGATAAAGTTCATAAAAGCTCGATAATAAGTTGAATGCATAAGACAAAATCAGTGCATTAATTTGTTTTAAATAAATTTTCACGCGTGGTTCGTCTTATTTTGATACAATGAACTTCGAAATAATAAAAAATATTGAAAAATTTAAATATGCAAGAAAAATCCTTCTAAATATAGTCTTAAATTAATTCAAACATACTCATATAGGAAAGTGTATATTTAATCAAAAAACTCTGCGTATATTCAAAACACTCATATTGATTCACTGCTTTTGTGAATGGTAAGAGTTTACAGAATATGCAAGCAATTACATGCATTTTGCAACAATACACTTCTGTAGTGAATCATGCAATGACAGTATTCGTTTAATTTATGTATAGTGATAACTCAGTATTCAATTTTCCAAAATAATAAATATGTCATTTGAATGGTATTCAAGCACATCTCTGGTACGAATGAAATAAAAATTGATCCTTGTTGGACCCCGCATTTGCAAGGCAAAACCATAGAATACTTGTTATCACAAGAAACATTTTCGAATTTCATTATTCATACTTTTTCCAATATATTTAAGTAGTCTCTATGTTGTGTCACCATTACCACTGACAAATTTGTCCCCACTATCTTTAGATGTCAACTTCCTCAGAACCTATTTAAGACGATTTCCAAAATTGCTATATGTAATCCAATTCGATACAGTCTTGTTTTCACAGTAGCGCTTCTAACCTGTTCACTATTAAAAAAACTATTAGCTCTACTATATATTTTGGTTCTTACAGGAACGCATATTAAAAGGTAGAGTAAAATGGAATTCAAATGATAAATGTGAAAATTAACATCAGAAATTGTATGTATAACAAACAATCTCAATCAAATAAAGGAGTGTGCAGATAAACATCGTGATTGAAAATGATTGAAAAGAGAAAACAAAATTGTTTCTATTTCAAAAGTTATACGTTTTATTTGTTGAATTTTCATTTCTTGGGGGATTATGGGGGATTTCATGTCAAGTGAACCAACTTTTGAAATCGATGTCTTCCGATCGGGATGAGTTATTTTGGAGAAACAGGTGTATTTTCTCATCCATGTAAATTATTACATATTGTTCTTAGCAAAACGTGTCCCAAATAGTTTAGATAGCTATTTCTTCAAACTTTCAAACTTGACTTTTTTCAAAATGGGAACTTTTTTATGTGTGTGAAGTTAAACTAGGATCGCCTGGTGGTCAAAATTCGACCACTAATAACGAAATTATACAGTTACTTTGAGTATACGCAAAAATATTTGTTCATGTTTGTGTACAAATACACGTGTATTTAGATGTGCATAAACATGTTGTTTTTCAAGCAAATTTAAATGAAATAATTTTTAAAAAGAATTCATATTGTGCACATCTAGAGAAAATAATCTTTTAAACCATATATGTTTCATCAATATTGGTGGACAATAACATACTTAAAAGTATACCACAAAAAAACGTGTGGCCTATTTATATATAAGATTTCGAAATTTATAACCCTAGACACAAACCAGTTGAGTTAACAGAGTTCTGTTTAAAAGCTAACTGTTAAACATTGGAAATCATGGTAGGTGTATTCAAAATGAAATAATAATCACACGGTTGGATCAAATGGACCACTCACGATGGAAACGGGAACTAATCTCCCGCTTTTTCAAAAAAAAAGTCAAATCATAAATGTCAAACATATTTTTATATTTTTTCGGAATTTTTAAAATTTACTTATAATGGATGGATTAATCTAAATTCATGGAAATTGGGAGAAGATGGGCGGATGAATCTTGCTGGAATATTTAGGAAGGGTGTTGGTCTATTATGATTCGTGGTCATAACCTTTAACAGTGCGAGTTCTGATAGAGAAATTTAATTTTTTCGGAAATTTAGGTAGGGTGTTGGTCTAATATTTAGGTAGGGTGTTAGTCTATAATGGTCCTTGGTCATAACCTTCAACAGTGCGAGTTCTGATAGAGAAATTTAAATTTTTCGGAAATTTAAATCTCTTAGAGGATGAATCTAAATTTCTTGGAAATGGGAGAAGATGGGCAGATTAATCTTGCTGGAATATTTAGATTGGATGTTGGTCTATCATGGTCCGTGGTCATAACATTTAACAGTGCGAGTTCTGATAGAGAAATTTAAATTTTTCGAAAATTTAAATCTCTTGAGAGGATGAATCTAAATTTCTTGGAAATGGGAGAAGATGGGCGGATAAATCTTGCTGGAATATTTAGATAGGGTGTTGGTATATCATGGTTCGTGGTCATTACTTTTAACTGTGCGAGTTCTGATACAGAAATTTAAATTTTTCATCCTCCCAAGAAATTTAAAGTTTTCGAAAAATTAAAATTTCTGTATCAAAACTCGCACTGTTACACACCTAAATGTGTTGGGACACATTTTGCTAAGAAGTTCTTAGTACGACCAATAAATAGGTCCTATACATAGTTCACCTACTTTAATAATTATCAAGAAAGAAAAACGGTAATAAATTATAAATTATAGTTTAACACACTGATTTTTGCCAACAATTGAACTTTGACCTCTAATGTTCGAGGTTTAGAGTTATCCGATTTGAATTTAACATTCAAATCAAAATTAACATTTAATAAATAATCTTTTAATAAACTAATGCGATTAGCAAATCGTCAAACTTATTTCCCGTTTTGCTTGTAATTTGGTCTATGCATTTTTTACATTTTTAATATTTTTATAGATTTATTTATGATAAATAAGCCGGTATTTCATTTAAATTAATTACATGACTTCACTTCAGCGTTCATTATCTTGAAAGTACACTTAAAATAATTTTTTACATGTATGCATATTTCTTTAATTTCAGCACTTGGCTATATAACATATGCCGCGGCATTGATCTTGAAGCAGTTACACCACGTTTTTACTCCAAAAGCATTGGATGCTGTAAAAAGTTTCCTGGACGAAATAATATTACCGGCTTAAAAACACTACAACATTGGCTAAACGAATTGGCAAAAGAAATACACGAAAGATTGGATAAAGATATATGCGAAAATAATCGGCGAGCTAAACAAATGGTTGTGAATTTTATACAAGAATTTGATGGTGAAGAAGTATCAAGCTCTCGTTCAGCCCCTATACAGTGTTATGATACTGAAGTGTTGGCCAAAACATGTTTAGAAATTATAAAAGCCAATACAAAACAAGTCTTTCGCTCTGGCAGCGAAAGTGTCCTAAATAATCCAATCAAGTTTTTAGGTATAAGTGTTGGTAAATTTGAAACAATTTCAAAATCACAAAATAACATACAGGATATGTTTGCCCAACAAGCAGCTAAAAAACAGAAACTTAAAATAGAAGGTGAAGACGAAAATCAAAAATTGCCATCAACTTCAATATCAACTCCCAAGCTAAACGAAGAATCTAGAAATAGTAGTACATCCAAAGAAATGCCTAAAGAAAAAAAGTATCAAAATATGAAAAGTTTCTTTTTAAATGCAATAAAGAAGGACCCAAATAAAGAATCCACAAAATTAGAAGTAAATGATAATAATATGAACGTAGTAAATAAGACAAACATAAGTTTAGAACAATACCCAACTAATCACATTGATATAATAACTAAACCTCAAGATGAATTATCAATATCAAGTGATGATAGTGTTAAAGAAATACCAAAGAAAAGTTTCTTTGCTCGAGTCCTAAGAAAGAGTGAGGATCCAACGAAAATAATGGAAATAACTAGCGAAACTTCCATAACATTGGTCAACACTAGTCATTCAAATACAAATTTAAACTCAGAAGAAAACAATAGCAGCAATAATGAATTAAATGATTTAATTAATGATATAAATACCATGCAAAACGAAGAAAATGAATATAATTTAGATATACAAAATAAGACAAACTCATTGAATAATAATACAAATAATGGCGAGATAAAAACCGTTCATAACTCAAAAGTTCCAATGCCAGCTATGGTATCAAATTCTAGTAGTGCTTTAATAAATATGAAAAGAAAACATGATACAATTTTAGATAATGAGGTGCAAATTTCAACCGATTACCGATCCGAATATGCAGAATTTGCCATGCCAGAATTTAGACCAGAATTTTTACAATTTACCAATTGCTCTCAATGTAATGTCAAAATTCTTAATGATCCAACATCTATACAGACTCATAAAGATCACCATTTTGCTCAAGAGCTCAGTCAGCAACAGCGTAATGAATTTAGAGATGAAATTCGTACAAAAATTAATTCATCAAAATCACCGCCTAGTAATGACAGCAATAAGAAGTTGAGAAAGGTGCAACTTCTAAACAATTCAATTAAAAAACCATTAGCAGCTGATATAACAAAATTTCTAAAACCTTCATCGTCTTCATCGTTGGCATCTACATTAAACAATGATCAAACTCAGGTTCCAGTAAACAATAATACAACTAATGTTGAAACATGTAATATTTGTAAATTACCTATTAGCATTGAGGAGATTTTGGAACACAAAGATTTCCATATGGCTAAAGATTTACAAAGGAAACTTAATCAATTAGAAGTCCATACAGTAGAAGTGGTGAAGAAACCGGTATCCGATATATCACGAAAAAATATGAACTCTTCGATAATTGCGCCATCGCGTCAGACTAAGATTAACGCTAAATCTATTACACAGTTTTTTACTCAATCTAATATGTAATAAATTCTAAATTTATTTGTTATAACCGAAACGTTTTCTGTAAGTACAAAGTATTTTAACACTAATATACAATAAAGTGATTCTTTTTATTTATATTTTATGCCGTTTATTTATATTTATTGAATTGTGGTATTAACTTATGAATTTGTTCCTATGTTGCAGTATATAAGAAATCTAAATCCAAAAAAGTTGTTAAGAAAATTGTATTTATTTAGTATTTCATTACAACAAAAAATAAGTTAATAAAAAATATATTTTAAACAATGCTTTAAAAAGACGACAATATATTTTAAATTAACCCTTTGATGTCAGAATTAAAGTTGTCGTGGATAAACATATTTTGAATACATTAGGTCATTGGTTGAGCCTTGAATATAAACTGATATAAATTTCCAGCCTCTATCACTTATGGTTTTACCGTTATGAGATGTTGCTTATAAGCAACTTTGCGCCATTGTGGTACATTTTAAAACACAAACAAATATTGATATTTCATATTATTTTTATTAATTTTTAATACATTTCATGTGTGATATGACACAAAACAATTTGTTTGTGTCTTGTACCATAAGTGTACCTTACAATTTGATTTTGGTGCGGGATAATCTACACCTTCCTTTTACTCGCCATTCAACTCAACGATCGGCTTGATCAAGACGCATGGATTTTGGAGGTTCTGATACGTGTGATCGTTTTGTTGACAACGATGAACTTTGTGATGAAAAGTTTGAAATGTTAGATGGAGCTGGAGATGATGGTGACGGTGAATCTGATTGCATGCTTGAAGGGATTGCCGATGGACGACCTTTTTTGCGTTGGTTTATTGGTGTAATATCAGATGAGTGTAGAAGCTCGTTTGGTATCATCAACTGAAAATTCAACAATGACATGTTTCGTTTTTCAGTCTTGATCGAGGTATATTCATATATTTCTTTTGTTTACGACATCAGTGTTTGCATTCTGAAACTGGATTTTCAGCTACCTGATCAACTGTTGATTCAATTATTCTCTCCAAATTATAATTTTTCTTCTTCTTCACCTTCTGCATCATCAGAATTTTCCAATCGAAATCGATTATCTGTTTTAATTCTGATTCTGTGAGACCTTTTGGGCTCATTTCAAAAAAAAAAAAATTAAATTCTACTATGGACAAATGTTGCCTATAAGCAACATTGTGTTCGTAAAATTCCTGATATAAAATAATTTTTCTTTTAAATTTTGCAAACATTATTTCATTTTCTTATCTGTTATTTATAGTAAAATTCACTTTTTAAAAAAATCATGCGTGATTAGTTTTTATTTGAATTTTTGTAGAACAACTTATTCCACTTTATTTTGCACGCGTCTGAACACCAATTGAACTAGCTCGCAAATGAACACTTATAAAGCTTTTAAAAATTTAACTTCATAAACGAATGCTCACATATATTAGTTTCAGTTGGAAAAAAACCGTCAGCAAAAATAACAGAAACTATAGGAACTATGACCGAAAATATACAATGTTGCCTATAAGCAACATTTGACATCAAATGGTTAAGTCAAACTATTACATTATAGAAACATCATATAAAAACTTGTCGTGATATTTTCCTGATGCTGGGCTTGTCGCGTCAAGCTTTTATCTATGTACTAGCTGATCCGACAGACGTTGTCCGATCGAATTAAAAAAATTATGTTTTTTCGATTTGTAAATTTGTGAGAGAGAAGCTGTTTGAAATGTGTAAAAATAGATAAAAAGAGAAAAATTAACTTATTTTTTAATGACAATTTTGGTTTGGGGTATGGTTTGATTTACATTTGATTTGAAAATATGTACAATGAATCTTATGGTGCTCTATTAACAAATTAAAATAAAGAAATGTTGTATTCGATTGCTTTTCTGTGATATTATAATTTCGTTCATTGCTATGCTCTATGATACACGACATTTTTTGTTTGGTTGACACTGGAACAGGTGACATAGAATTTACATGCCGCAAACACACAATGACTGCCCTTGAGATTTGTTAATTGTCATTGCGAATGTTAGCCGTACCGGAAGCTGCTAGCGTTTAAAATCGAATGGCATGTCGGTCGGAGCCATTGGAATCCGTAGTACCAAAACGTGATTGGTTTATATTTTGTAACTTTATGATTACCGATCCGACTTTCAGTTCGAGATTGTGAGGCGGTATTCAGGTAATTCTAAAAAAGTTTAAAAACTCGGATCGTCAGCTAGATATCATTTTGGGAAGTAGATACATATGTATAAAAATATGTAAGTCCCCCTTGCGAAATTCAAGTGGTGGTTGGGCAAGAAATGATACTGAAAAAGGGAATCAGTTTGTTAATCATTTAAAAAAAGTATTTAAAAAAGTATAAATCCCAAGAAAGCGCCTGGTATGGACAAGATCAGCAACAAGATGCTTATGGAGCTACCCCGGATAGCAATAAAAATAATTCTTTTTATTTTTAATGCTATATTACGACTTGAATATTATCCTCCAGAATGGAAGGTTTCACTGGTTACCATGATACCCAAGCCGGGAAAAAATCACACAAAAGTAGAATCATACAGACCCATCAGCCTATTGTCTAATATATCAAAGCTATTTGAGAAGATACTTATGAACAAGTTGTACCCGATGTTAACTGAAAACAATTGTATTCCGAATCATCAATTTGGATTTAGAAGAAAACACAGTACTATCGAACAAACCCATATGGTGTAAATATGGTGAGAAAAGCGCTTGAAGAAAAGAAATACTGTTCCGCACTCTTCATCGACATCTCTCAAGCGTTTGATAAGGTATGGCATGCTGGATTAATATACATACTGAATCAAAATTTACCCGCAAACACACATAAGCTGTTGGAAAGCTATTTAACTGGTCGAACTTTTAAGGTTAAAGAGGGAAACTTTTTAAGTACTGCACAACCCATTGAAGCTGGAGTTCCCCAAGGCAGTATCCTGGGATCTTTTTTATATTTGATATATTCGTCTGATATGCCAACTAACAATCGCACTCATCAACATCAACATTTGCTGATGATACTGCTATTCTAAGCATTCATCAAAACCCTCAACAAGCGTCTCGTTACTTACAAAACCACATATTTGAATTAGAAAAATGGTTAAAACACACATAACATTTACATTGCGTAGAGAATCATGCCCCCCTATTCATATCAATAACCAAACAATAATTCAACAATCGGAAGTGAAATACCTCGGAATACATCTCGATCGTCGCCTTAGATGGAAAAGTCATATAGATGCAAAGTTGACTCAAATGAAATTGAAATCAATTCAAATTAATTGGCTTATTGGCAGAAACTCTACGCTTAGTTTAGATTGTAAACTTCTACTTTATAACATGATCATAAAACTAGGCTTGCCAGATTTGAAATGGTCAAAAAACGTACATCGAATTTATTTTCAAATTTTATTTAATTTTCAATAAAAAAAACTAACAAAAAATAGTTCTGTTGTGAACTATGAACAATGAAGAACATAAAAAAGAGATCATAACTAAGGAGTGAGATCGAAAAATTCTTAACATACATATATGTTTATAAAAAAGAAACCACTAAACTTACAGCTTTAATTTTTTTTTTATTTGATTGAAATTATTATTACAATTTACAAAAAAAATTATTTTTATAGTTTTAATCACTAGTGATGAAATTTTGAACCTTTTTCGGAAACCCTTCCATTAACGTTTTTATAGTGCTTTCTGTCACTTTGCTCGAACATGTAGTCCATCTCCGTTTAAAATCTACCACACTTTTGGACACCTTTTTTGTACTCTTCAATTCTCTTTTAACATGAGCCCAATATCTCTCCACTGGCCTTAGCTCCGGGCAGTTTGGAGGATTTGCCTCTCTTGGTACAAATACCACATTATTGTTCTTGTACCACTCAAGGGCTTGTTTGCCATAGTGACAGGATGCCAAGTCAGGCCAAAAATAAGTGGACACATTATGAAGTCTTATGAATGGAAGCAGCCTTTTTTGTAAACATTCCTTGATGTAAATTTCGGTATTTATAGAGCCCGTTGTAACAAATGAGTGGCTTCTTTTGCCGCAACTGCATATTGCTTGCCATACCAAGAACTTTCTGGGAAATTTTGTCTGCTTTTGGGTCCTAAACTTTTCTTCAACATTCCCTCGAGCATCAGCAACATAAAATTTTTGACCTGGAAGTTGCGAAAAATCTGCCAGAACATACGTTTCGTCATCCATTATGCAGCAAGAATATTTTTTTATAAAACTTGACTTCAATTTCCGTGCTCTGTTTTTGGCCTCTAAATTTTTAGTAGCGTTCCTGTCAGGAACTTTTTGAGCCTTGTATGTTTTTAAACCTGCATTAGCTTTAACTTTTCGTACCAAATAGTCCGAGCACTGAGCTAACCGGGCTGCTTTCCTACCGGATGTGTTGGGAGCTCTTTTGAAAATGCGTTCTATTTTTTTGGCTTTAGAAACATCATGTGGACCATTCCTTCTACCTGAACCAGGTTTTCTATCAACTGACAAGTTCTCCCGGTACTGTTTAATAACATTGGAAACAGTTTGACGGCAGACCTTTGTATGCTTGGCCAACTTTTTGTAAGACCAAGTTGGGTTTTGTTGAAAATATTTAATAATTTCAGTACGCACTTTTTTCTGGTCACTCATTTTAATCAGATTAACAAAAAAATTAATATAATTGACATTACACATAATAACTGACATGTTTTTCAAAGGTAACTTGATCAAAAAAAAATTCAAATAATACTTGGGTTAAAAAATGTAATGAAAAACGTGTGTTAAGAATTTTTCGATCTCACTCCTTATTTGTATTTAATATAAAAAAATGAACTTAAAATTTAATTTTTTGTTTTTAAATCTATAGAATTTATATGAAAATTTGGTCAAACAGGGGTTTTTTCTTATCCATGTAACTTATTACCTATTGTTCTTAGCAAAATGTGTCCCAAATAGTATAGATAGCTATTTCTTCGATCTTTCGAAAAAAAATATTTAAATAAAAAATTTTTAATATTTTTTTTCCGAAATCAAAAACTTTTTTGACTTTTTTTTAAAATGGGTCCTTTTTTTTTTTTTTTTTTTTTTTTTTTCTTAAAATAAAGTTTAGATATTTTCCTTGAACACCTACTTGGTCGCTTAGTGGGATGCGAGTGGGATATCTATCAAAATAAATATTTTGTAACTCAAAACATAAAATTTTTGACTTTTTTTGCAAAATCAAAAACTTTGTTGACTTTTTTTTTTCAAAATGGACCTTTTTTTAATCTTTTTTTTTAGGTCAAACAAAAGCTTAGATATTATCCTTGAAGACCCTTTTGGTCGCTTAGTGGGATGCGAGTGGGATATCTATCAAAATAAATATTTTTTAACTCAAGACTTACAATTTTTGACTTTTTTTTTTGCGAGTGGGATATCTATCAAAATAAATATTTTGTAACGCAATACATACAATTTTTTTTTGCAAAATCAAAATTTTTTTCCAATAAGCTTTCTTTATAGCAAAAAAAAAAATTACAAAAAGGGCCCATTTTAAAAAAAAGTCAAAAAAGTTTTTGATTTTGCCAAAAAATCAAAAATTGTATATCTTGAGTTACAAAATATTTATTTTGATAGATATCCCACTCGTATCCCACTAAGGGACCTAAAATATCTTAAAGGAATGGA